>NW_028262347.1:1227307-1840961 GCF_047370975.1 Nipponia nippon
CCACGGTCCCCAGCAGGTCCCTCCTGGCACCCGGTCTCGCAGCGATGCGCCCAGCCCATGCGCTGCTCGGGGTCCCCGGGGGGCTCAGCCAGGGTTTGCATGCAGAAGCCCGGGGGCATCGACTGGCCCCTTCCCGCAGCCTCGTGCCCCCGCACACCGGCCAGCCCTGCTCTGGCACCCACGGTGCCGACCTCCGCTGCCCCGGGGCTCGGTGCCTCTCAGCCACGCCGCCTCCACCCCAATTACTTGCAAAATGCATCACTCCGCGTTGTATTAAAATGTCAGCGCTTGACACGAAACATTTGTGGGTTCTGCATTGAAATGCAGCCTGGGTGCTCTCCCGGCCCGTGAAGGACACGGTGCCAGCACCGGGAAGCCCCGGGGCATGGCACAGGGCCGGGGCATCGGTGCGGTGCCGCAGCAGCGTTGGGATGGCTGGGCAGGAGCAAGGAGGGCAGGTCCCTCCCTGGGGACCCGAATTTCCAGCCAGGCTGAGTGCTGGCCAGAGCGGGTCCCAGCCCGCATCCGACCACGGTGGCAGCTCGGCGAGGCGGGACAGGGACCCTGCAGGGACAGATGGGGCCTCACGTCCCACGGCGGCGCCGAAGCTGGGAGCTGTGGCAGGTCGGGGTTGGTTCGGTTACCCCAGAGCGATCCCCCGGCACGGAGAGGGGCTTTCCCCTCCTTGTCAGAGCTCCTTTCTGCATGTCCAAGGCTGTTTTGTGTCTTGCTGGGCTTTCTCTCTGCGGCGGGTGACCCTGTGCCTCACCGAGCACCGGGGATGGATGGAAAAATTCCTTTCTTTTCTCCTCCAGAAAGCACACATGAAAGTTAAAAGCCCAGATGAGTCAGCCAACCAAGAAAACCTACTTTTATCTAAGCGTTTCCACCTACATTTTAACTTTTCTTTCTATCAAAATGATGATTATTAAAATATTCTGGCTAAAAGAGGCAATCTCGGGGCTTGAAGACGCCTTCGCCAGAGCTGGAGCCGGTGCTGGAGCACACGCTGTGCTCCTTCGCCTCCCCGGCATAGCCCGGTGGGACGCAGCCGCGAGCCGGGGCAGCGGCACGGCGAGGAGCGGGCCCAGAAATGCTGTAAATCAGGGTAACGGGGCGGCTTTGCCAGGTTTTCGGGCAGAGGAAATGATCTCCTGCCCTTCGCACGCGCGCTCTTGTCCCGGTGCTCGTGAATCACGGTGCAAAGCATCGGAAAGGAAAAGGGGGAGAAAACTAACAAAGAAATAAATTATCATAAAAGGAGCTGGAGCGAGAAAATTAAAAGCGGTGGAGGGCTGCAGCAGGCGGGGAGCGAGCGAGGAGGATCCCTCCCGGCCCAGCCGGGGGTGGGAGACTTCAGCAAGGGCAGCGCGATGTCGGGGTGAAACCCCGGGATCGGGACCCTGGGGACGCCCCGGCAGCAGGGCCGAGGGCTGCGCGTGTAGGAAACGACCCCTGCGTTAAAGGAACGGCATTAACGAGGGCTGCAAGACGGCCCCGAGCAGGCAGAAGACGCCAGCAGGGCGGCACAGCCCTGATCCCTGGCGGGATGGCCCCGACCCACAGGCAGGAGCCAGCCTGCCCCGCAGAGCCCCGGTGCGTTCGGTGCACCCGCTTCTCCGTGGGGAGCGACGTCGGGACCGGCAGACCCTGCTGCCTCTTCCCCCGCAGCAGCCGTGCCCGGACAGGGCACCAACAGCGATGTCCATGCTGTCTGGCATCGCCTGCCCGGCACATCCCTGCTCCCAAGGCAGGAGCACCGGGGTGCCGCAGCGCTGCCGAAGCCGGGAGCTCGCAGCCGGAGACAGGGCCTGGATGGAGGGAAGAGCTCACCCCTCTGCTGGGGGGCTTCCCCGTGGCACCGGCGTGGCCCTGCGGCACCGACGTGGCCCCCGTGGTACCCAGGGGCCGGTGCCTGCTCACCGGGGCTGGGGGGAGATGCTTCCAAAGAGCAGGTCGGACATCCCAGCAGTGCGGCTGGGCTCCCTCCCTGGGCTCCCTCCCACCCTCGGGGGGCTTCGGCACCCGGTGCCACGAGGTCCAGCTGCCCGGTGGGACACGGGGCCACCGTCACAGCAGCAGCGACGGCTGCAGGCGCAGCCGCTCCCACCAGCCCGATGAGGGGAGCCGGTGCCGCTGCGTTCCCGTTCCCCGGAGCAGGGATTGCAGAGAGATGCAATTGCCTGGGTTCCCGACGTGACCACTCCGAAAGAGGATAATCACTTTCTGCCACCCACAAGTGTCACGACTCAGTACCGGGCTGGCAGTTTCTGAGCTGGCAGAGGCGAGCGCTGAGCCGAGCGACGGCTGCGGCAGGGTGCGAGGAGCCGGCCGTGCCCCGCACCGTGCCCCACGTGCCCCGGCACTGCGGTGAGGGGCACGCCGAAGGGCCGCCACGGGCCTGCGGGGGTAGAGCTGCCGCTGGGGAACGGCCACGGACCGGGTAAGCACCGGGGGCATCTCCGAATCGCCTCCCAAGCGGGGCAGAGCGCTTGTCCGTGCATGAACCACCGGCCGGCCGGTCGCTTGCCGCAGCCGCCGGCTTGGGTGCGGTGCCCGCAGCAGCATGGCACGCAGGGCAGAGCAGGAGCGAGCCCAGGGCCCAGCCCTGCGCTGGCTCCCCGGGCCCCTCCGCTCCGCACGGGGGGGTTTGGGGTCACGCGAAGGTGGGAGGTCTGTACCCACAGCCCCGTCTGAGAGAAGGGTGGCCGCACCGTGCCGGTGTTCCCGGTGGGAGGACATCCCGGAGCCGCAGCCGGACTGCAAGTCCCCACCGGCGGGACGTGATGACGATGGGTGGCCTCGGGTGGCCGATGCCACGGGGGAGCCAGACCTCGCCTCGCGGTGCCGGTGCCCCCGGTTGCCTCGCAGGACGCGGACGCCGCTGGCCGCAGGCGCTGCAGCCTCCTGGTAGGGCACGGGTGTCCGTGGGGCCGCGGCGCGGGAGGGGTGGAGGGGGGGTGCAGGCGGGGGACCCCGTTCTCCTCCCCTTTTACCCCAAAACTGCTGCTCGGGAGACATCAGGAGCTGCCAGGGCCCGTGGCTGGGCCGTGTGCGGTGCCGGGAGCCTTCAGCAGCCCCTTGGCTCTGCCGCGGCACAGGGGGTTGGCACCGGGGCCCCGGGACCCTGCACCCCCGAGCGTGGCTGGTGGGGCTGGGGGGCAGGGAGAGTTGGGGTGGGGAACCCCCGTGGGGCTGTGCTGGGGGGGATCCCCCTTCGCCCGTGGGGCCATGCTGGGGGGGGATTCCCCCCCCGATCCCCCCCCGTGGGCTGTGCTCGGGTGGTCCCCGTTCCCCCGTGGGGCCGTGCTGGGGGGGGGATCCCCCCCTCCCCGGCGTCCCCGGTGCTCAGCGCCGCACGCGGGCGGGGCGGGTGATGACGCAGAGGGGGCGTGTCCCCGCCCGGCCCCGCCCCCGGCACGGCGGGAGGCCACGTGGGAGCCCGGGCGGCCCTTTGCCGACGTGTCCCTGGCGCCGCGTGCCCCGGAAGTCCCGCCCCCCCTCCGCGGGGCGGGGCCGCCCGTGACGTCACCCCCGCAGCGGCCTCTCGGGCCGGTGCCGCGGCGCCCAGCGCCGCCATTGGCCGGGGCGCGGCGGGGCGGGGCGGGGCGAGCGGCGGGGCCGCCCTCCCGTTGGCCGGCGGCCGGGCGGAGGGGCGGGGCGGCGCCCGAGCCCCGCCTCCCCGCCGCCGAGGCCCCGCCCCCCTCCGCCCCGCCCCGCGGCTCCCTTCCGCGCCGCCGCCGGGCCCCGTCCGCTCCCGCCGCGCTCGCCCCGTCCGCCGCCCCCGCCCCGCCATGGCCTCCGCGGCCGCCCCCGGGCAGGGCGGCTCCGCGCCGCCCCTCGCCGTCCAGCGCGGCATCGTCAAGATGGTAAGGGGCTCTGCCCGCCCGCCGGCCTCCCGCCGCCTCCCGTGCCCGGGGCCCCCCCGCCGCCCCCGCCGGGGCCCGCCGCCTCCCTCCCTTCCCTGCCCCCCGTCCCGGTAACCGGGACCCCCCCCCCCGCCCCCGGTGCGGTCCCCTCCGGTGCCCGGGACCCCCCGCCTCCCCTCCCGGAGCCTCCAGCTCTGCCCCCGGGCCCCGGCCTCCCCCGCGCCTTCCGGGGCTCCCTGCGCTGCCCGCGGCCCCGGTGCTGCTCCGCGGCAGCTGCCGTCCCCTCCCCGGGGCCCCCTCGGGGCACCCCGGGACCCCCCCCTGGCGGGGGGGCCGTGCCCAGCCCTCCTCACCCCGCCCCGGGGGTCGAGCGGCCCCGGCGGCTGGGAAGGGGCAGGAGGAGTTTTCGGGGGGCCGGTGGTCCCGCTCTGCTGCTGGCCCCGAAGCCCCCGGGAAGCTCGGGCGCCCTGAGCGGGGGCACCCCGTGGGAATGGGACGTCCCCCGGGGTGCCCCACCTGCCCCTCTCCCCCCCGTGCCGGCGGGGGGACGGGGCCCCCGAGCCCCTCCGCCTCGGCTCCCCACGGGGAGCTGCAGGGCAAAGGTCGGGGTCCAGGCCCGGGATCGCGTCCAGGGCCCCCCCGGTGCCTTCTCTGCCCCTCGCCGTTACCGGCCGCGTCCCCCACCCCGGCTGCTCTCGGGGGATCCGCTTGGCGGGATCCGACCCCGCTCTCCGCGTGCCCGCGTCGGGCCGGGCTCACGCACCAGCACGGTCCCGGCTCCGAGCCCACTGGCCACTGAAGTGCCCAGCACCTCCCTTGTCCCCCCGTTGCCCAAACACCGCTTTTTTTTGTGCCCAAATACAGGTTTTTCTCCAGGTTGCGGGTGCCCCCCTGCCCCGGGCAGGCGTCAGCGCTGGCTGCGCATCCCACCGCTGCCTCCAGAACGAGACCTTCGCCCCGGAGCCCGCTGCAGCGGCGGGGACGGGGCTGGTGCTGCTGGAGGTTTGGGGACGCTGCCTTCCCCGTGCTTTAGCTCACCGGCAGCGTGGGGAACCGTTCCCGCCCTCCCGTGTCCGACAAGCAGACCTTGGGATGCTCGGGGGAAAAAATCCTTACCTGGCCGCTGGTGCCGGCCTGGCTCCGTCCAAGGGGATGCGGATCCGTAGCGCGATTTTTGGGCAGGGTGGTTGATGTCTGCTGGCTGAGAGGCAGCCGTGCACGGCGGGCACTGGCTCTCGGGGGGCCGCACGCTGCCCCGGTGCCCTGTGCCTGGGGGTGGGTGCTGCGGGATCGGCGGCCGGGCACCCCAGCCACTGCCCGGGCTGTGCCCCGCGGTCCCCCTTCCCTTTCCAGGGCAGCCAGCCCAAAATCCCTGCCTGGGGACACCCTGGAGCGATGGGGGTCCCTGGCTCTCCGCGGTCGCTGCTCTGCTTCGTGGTGGTGCCAGGGCCAGCTGGAGCGGTGCCGGCTGCGTGCTCTGCTGTCGTTCCCATCACAACTTTATAAATTTGAAAGTTTTGGGGGTTTGTTAGCACCTTCCCAATGTACGATTTCCCCTGAAATTGTGCAGCAGGGCTGGAAAGTTCGGGAGCGGGGAGGGGGCTCGTCCTGGCGCAGCGGAGCAGGACGGGGGGGAAGAGCGGGAGCAGGGAGGCGATGGGAGTCGGGGCCCTGCAGCTGCCGGGCTGGGGCTCTGCCCCGCAGGGCGCGATGGGGCGGCAGCAGGCTCCTTCCTTTTGGGGGGCTTGAGGAGCTGGGGGAGCCCGCGGGGGAGGTATGGCGTGTCGGGGTCCGGCTCCTCTCTGGGGTGTCGGTGGCTGGGCTGGAAGGAGTGTGGCACAGCGCGGTGCAGCGTGGCACAGCCCTGGCCAGCGGCGTGGGGACCCCTGGCTCTGAGCCGAGCTGGGGCCCCGCGTTGGTGAGGCTCCAGGTCGACAGCGAGCTGGGTCACTGGCTGCCCTTCTCCTTGCCGGCACCTTGCCACCCTGCCTTGGCTTTTCCTCACCTTCCTCTCCATTCCTGGCACAGCTGTTAACCCTTTGTGCCCCGCATTTGCAGCTCTGGACGTGACGGTCTGGTCGAGGGCTGTGCCTTCAGGACCCCGGTGCCGTCCCCTCCCGTGCTCGGGGGACGCCTCTGCCGTGGGAGCCGGGTCCGTCCGACCCGCGTCCCTGTGCCCCGGCCTTGGCGCGTCCGTCGCGCGCTCGGCTCTGAGCCTGTGCTAACTCCTTGTGTTGGCGATACAGGTTTTGCAGCCCGGTTTAAGCCCGGGTTCCGGAGCACAGGGCAGGGCTGATGGGGTGCCTGGGCTGACGTTTGCCGTGCGGGGCAGGAGAGCACGGCTTGGGCTGGCGGGCGGGAGCTGGGGCTGCCTTTGGGAGGGTGAAGCCTGGATGCTGGGGCAGTCTCCCGGTCCCATCGCTGCCCGAGCCTGGCCAGAAGCTGCTGCCCGTAACGGTGCGCGTGGCTCCTCGACTGGGGAGCGGTGGGCAGGCGGTGTGGCCGCTCCGCGGGCAGGGCCGGGGGCGCAGGGGCCGGCTGCGTGCCCACCCCGAAGCACTGCACGCACCCGCGGGGCGCAGAGCTGCTCTGCTAACGAACCCGTCCCCTTCCCGGGATCCAGGGTTTGTATTGGTAATTGGATAAAACAGTTACAGCATCTGACTTGTTTCCTTATGCCCTATAAATTAAAGATTAAGGTTAATTACAGCGATGAAGCCTCTAAATCCTTAAGTATCGAGCACTGAGCCTTTGCCAGGGGATCGCTCCGTGTGCGGCTCAGGCTTGATTTGAAGCTCGATTCCCAGTAGCTGGCACAGCGTGTCTGTCTCTGCCGTGGGCCGCGTGGGGCAGCAAGCATGATGCTGTGGTGCGACCAGACCCTTGGTGCGGCAGGGCTTGTTTCGGTGAGGCTCGGTGCGAGCCGGTGTCCCTGGCACTGGGCCGGGCCGGCTCCTGTGACAGGGTTCGAGTCCTCTGGCTTTGGGACGTGCTGCCAGCATCCGTGGGGATTTCGGGTAGGCAGCAAGCCAGGGCACGTGCTGAAATCCAACCCGGAGGTTTTTTTGCGAGCGCTTCAGCGGCATCGATCCCACGTGCAGGGAGCCAACAGCGATTAGAACGGGAACGGGGTGATCCCCGGCACGCTTGCTCTGCCTGGCTGGGGGCCCAGCTTGGTGGCTGGAGCTGGCCCTGCCGATGCCGTGGGTGGCTTGGGGTCTTGTACAGCGACGGAGCCCTTGCAAAACTTGGGGTTTTGGCAGGGCAGGATGATGCTGGTGACTGTAATCCCCCTCTGCGTGCCTTGTCCCGGGAGGCTTCCCCACGGCAGCACCGGTGCCGGCTTTTCCCTGCCTGCATCCTCCTGTGCCATGCCAGCAGCCGCACGGAGCCCCTCGGGGTGCTGCAGGCACGGTGCCCTCCCGAACACGGGGGTCCCCCTGCGGCAGCGGGGAGCCATGGGGCTGCCGAAACCCTGGGAGATGGGTGGGATGGGATGGGACTGCCTGGGATGCGATGGGATGGGACTGCCCAGCGTAGCCGCGCTCCTGGCTCGGAGCACTCGGCAACCAAAGCAGCAGGGGCGACGGCCCGGCTGGGCTCGTCTGACGGGTCAGCGCCGGGAGCAGAATCCCGATCTGCCCAGTCCTTTGCGTTACCCGCCACGCTGAGATCTCCTTGCGGGCAGGTGTGCTGCGCTCTGCAGGAGGGGACGGGATGCTTGACGGGTACCGCTGCGAAGGCGCAGTGCGGAGCTTGGCTCCATCCTGCGTCTCTGAGCAGGGAACCCGGGGCAACTCCTGACTCTGCCAGGCCCACGAGAAGTTGTGCCCTGTGCTGCCGAGTTTCGCATGCCCTGCCTGGGGCAGGATCCATCCATGGGAGTCTGTCTGTGCAGTGTCACCTGCCTGCGTGCTCGGCTCCGTCTCCTCTTGCCTCCCCAGCCTCCTGACTGCTCTCCTTTGCTGCCCGCTCTGAGCGGCTGCTGGGGCCGGGGGACCCCCGTAACCCCTCTGTCTCCCCGCAGGTGCTGTCGGGCTGCGCCATCATCGTCCGCGGGCAGCCCCGAGGCGGGCCGCCCCCCGAACGCCAGATCAACCTCAGCAACATCCGTGCCGGGAACCTCGCCCGCCGCGCCGCCGCGGGCCAGCCGGATGCCAAGGACACCCCGGACGAGGTGGGTGCCTCCCGTGAGCGGTGCCGTGTGGCCCCACTGCCCCGAGGGTTGCGGGCTGAGCTGGACGGGGTGCCTCCAGGCTGCTGGCCCAGCTCTGCAGGCCGCAGCATCTTCAGCTCAGCCGTCGCAAGAGGCATTGCCCATTCCCAGACCTGCTGCCATCCCGTGGGGCGCAGGCTGCTCCCTCCTCGCCGGTGCTGCCCCCCTGTCCGACTCGGGGCTGTGGCTGCAGGATGAAGGTCCCTTCAACCATGCTTTAAGAGATCCTTTCCCTGCTCCAGCCCTGCAGTGTGGATTTTGGGGCTGATTTCTCCTTCCTCACCCTGTTACGGTCGCACACGTGCCCAGGACGGGGCAGGAATCCTCCGCTAGCGAGGACCAGGCATGGCTGGGCAGGGTCTGCAGGGCCAGGGAGGCTGCTGGTGCCTCCAGGCTTTACCTGCCCCGGGGCTGGGGGCACGGGAAGCGACAGGGGTGTTGCTTTGGCAGATTGGGTGCAGGCAGGGCTGCCTGTACCGGCAGCGGGGCGCAGCGGTTGGGAGCGGCGGGCTTGTGTCGGAGGGAGCCCAGCCCCGGCCACCCATCCTCCCAGCCCCGGGGGTGGTGCAGAGCGCTGGCAGCTAATTGCTCTCCTTGGGGAGTTTGTCTTCTAAACACTGCTTCAGCCTTTAAATGTCACTCTTTTAAAAAATTATGCCTGTCAGGTTTGCTAATTGTTTATGAGCACGTCATGTTCTCTCCTCCGGACCGTGTTCCCCACCCACCTGCTGCGGTGGAGTGGGGCTGAGCTCGCCGGGGCTCCGGTGCGTTCGTGCTGCGGTGCGGGGAGGTGCCAGGGGGACGCGAGAGCCCGCTTCTCCCAGCCGGGCACGGCCGCTGCACAGGTCCCGCTCTGCTCCTTTGCCACGGGCACCTGTGCAGCCCTGGGTGGAGCCGGAGGAGCCTCTGCTGTGTCCCTGGGAGCTGGGGCTGGTCCAGCCCCCCGCGATGCCGCAGCTCCAGCCGTGCTCCCTCTGCCCCAGGAGCCTTCCTGGGCTCGGCCGGCTGGGTCTGGCTGTGCTCGGGGAGCACAAGGCCGGCTGGAAAACCAACCGTGACCCCTTTTTGGGGGACGGAGGGGGAGAGAGGGGGTGTTCCTCCTGCGGAGTAACAGGGTCGGCTCCTCTGCAAGCCGCAGACAGACTCCAGCGCGGTCCTGGGCTAACGGAGTGCACGTGGAGGAGAGCACGAGTTCCCCGGGTGGGGAGGCTCTGGGCTTCCCTGGCTGCGTCTGACCCATCGGCTCACGTCGGCTTCTTTCCCTCCAGCCCTGGGGCTTCCCGGCTCGTGAGTTCCTGCGGAAGAAGCTGATCGGGAAGGAGGTCTGCTTTACCGTGGAGTACAAGACCCCGCAAGGCCGGGAGTACGGGATGGTGTACCTGGGGAAAGGTGAGCGCAAAGGGGTCCGTCGGGCACCAACAGGGCTGCTGGGGAGCGTGCGGTGGGGAGCGTGCGGTGCTCTTAGCCGGAACGTGCAGCAGGAGCTTGCGGTGCTCGCAGCCAGAGCTACTGTCCGAGAGGGTGGGTTGGGATGCGGTGTCGGCAGCAGGATGCATGCCCGCTTTTTGGTGGAGCACCAGCTTTTGGAGGGGAGTGATGCCCGGCGACGGTCCCGGCTGACTGCGGGGCTGCGCAGAGCCGAAGCGCGGCCACGCTCTCTGGAGCCGCAGCCGCTGGTTGATGCACCGCAGCACACGGACGCAGGCTGTGGCGTTAGGTGAATTCCCACAGGTTTCCCCTTGCCGTCCTTTTTATTGTTATGAATCTCTTGCTCATCTCTGGCTGATTGAAACCCTGAGGGTGCGGCGGAGCGCCGGGAGCGAAGCTGCTCAGCCCAAACCCCGCGCAGCGCCTGAGCCCTGCCCCTGGCTCGGAGCAGCTTGGGGCAGGGCGGCCTTTTTGGTGGGCTTCGGCTCCGGTTAGGTCCCCTCTCGTGGTGAGCACGATGCCGGACTGCGCCCTGCTGGGTGCTGTGTCCCCTCTGCCAACGGCCCTGGCTGATTTTGGTTCCAGCCATGCTGGTGGAAGAGTTTTTGGGCTCTTGCTGCCCATGGTTAGCCCTCGGCCATTGCCCGGTCTGGTGAGAGAAAGTGGCTTAGAGGTGACCGCGTCCTGCTGCCGGCTTCTGGGCTGCGCTGCTCTGCTGGGCTTGGCTCCTGGTCAGACTTGCCGTGCCCTCGGCTTTCAAGAAGGGGGACGAGACCCACTTGATGTGGGTGGGCTCCCGCGAAGTGGGTGCTCACCAGGACCCAGCTTGTCCTCTAGTGCCGCCCGGCTTGGGGTTACTGGGGCAGATGGATGTACTGGATGCACCTCTGTGCTCACCAGAGAGTCGGTGCGGAGCCAGGACAGCCTCGCGACTGGGATATTTGGGATACAACCAGGGTGTAGGTCGGGCTCAGCCATGGCTCCCTGGAGCCTCCTCTCCCATGGGAGGCTCAGTGGGGTAACTCGTTGTGGTCGGGGGAAGGAGGAAGGGACCAGGTGTGTGCAAGGGGCTGTAAAGGAGCTCAGGGACTGCGGAGTTTTGGGTGTGTGTTCCCTGGGGTAGCTCCAGTACAGACTGGGGAGCCGTGTGCCCTCGGCCCTGTGTCCCTGCAGACTCTGCTGCCTGTGGCTTGGCCGGACTGGAGAGGGTGAGCGGGTGCCATGAGGCATCCTGGTCTCCAGATGCGCATCCCGGCATCGCTGTGGTGCTCGGGGCCTTTCCTGTGGTGGAAGTGGGAGGCTGGCTCGGGCAGCAAATGGCTGGGATTTGCTCGCCGCTGCAGGCGGGGTTTGTCCCACGGCAGTGCAGCACGAACGGAGCGAGCGGGGTTTGCATGGAAGCCCAGGGAGAAAGGAGGTGGCCCGTGATTTGGGGGAGAGGCTCCCTCTGGGTCTGCGGCAGGAGTTGCCGGTGTCTCTGGCTGGGCAGGACGAGGATTGCCGGTGCCGGCCATCAGCTCCGCTGCACGGCCAGAAAGCCCAGCATCGCTGCTGGCTCCTGGTTCCCCGCTGCAGGGCATCAGCGGGTGAGTTTGCAGCCACGCAGCTCCCTGGGGAGGCTGGAGCGCTCTCCTTGGAGGTTTTCAGGCTCAGCTGGATGTGGCCCAGGCCAGCAGGGCCTGGGGTGGGCAATAGCCCTGCCTGGAGCCCCTTTCCACCAGCACCTCGTCGCTGCTGCGAGGGCAACCCAGGGCTGGCTTCCCATCACCGCCGCGTCCCGGCACGCCCCAGCCGGCATCTCCCGCATCCCTACGGGGGCCCCCCACCAGCGTGGGAATGCGGGACCCCCATGGTCCCCAGGCTGCGAGAAAGGGGAGCGAGGCCCTGCGTGCTGCCAGGATGAGCCTGTACCCCGAGACCACGAATAACTGGATATCGAAGTTACCTCCATGCTCATTCCTGAGTTTGCTCGTGGGCTGGGGGACCGGGAAGCCCTTTGGGCTGGGGATCCCCTCCTGCCGAGTCGGGGTTCACAGTTTTGGAGAGCTGCTGCTCTCCGCTTTCCCAGCCCGCGGGCTGTCCTTCAGCAGCGATCCTGGCAGGTCCCGCCAGCACGTTCTGCAACAAATAAACCTTGAAAGGGGTTTTGTTCGGTGCCACCGCGATCAGTGAAGTGCTCCCTTTCAGTCATCTGCAGCCTTGTTGTCTGCCACGTTAAGGACTTTTATGCCATGCCTCCCGCGTAGGTGTCGTCCTTATTGTTCAATCCCAGCCTGTCACACCGCGGAGGTGGGAAATGAAGCATAAAACGTTTCCTGATGAAGTTTGTCAAGGTTTAAATACTATTAATATGGAAATGCTGCGACAGCTTCCCTGGCAGCGGTGCAGCAGCTGTCTGCGGCTCTGGGCTTCGGAGGAGCGCGGGTTTGCCATCGCTTGCCGGTGGTGGCCGAGCCAGCGCCCTACACCCCCTCCCCAGCCACCGCCCGCTGCTGCCCAGGGCTGTGCAACCCTGCGCCATCCCTTCTGCCTGGGCAGCTGGGGGTTTCTCCTGTGGATCCTGCCCAAATCCTCCTGTTTATCGGCTCTCCCTGGCCCAGGATCCCCCCCAGACCGAGCTGTTTGTCCCCCGCCTCCCCGGGGGCTCTGGCTCCCGGTAGCCGTGAACCCCCCGTGCTTCTGCGGAGGAAGGATGTCTTGTGCAGAGATGGCCGTTGCAGGTCGTGCTGGTACTGCAGCCTTCGTTGGAAATCCAGAGAGCTCCTTGGGTGCTGGGAGGGTGTCGCCTGCCTCCCCCGGGTGCTGAGGACGTCCCCTTCCCGCAGAGATGGTCCTGGGTGACAGCAGGCCTCGCAGCCCGGCAGTGCGTCGGAGCAACGTGCCACCTTCCCACTTGCTGAGCCCTGGTCTGGGGGAAACGCTGTCCCCAGGAGAGCCCTGGGCTGCTCCGCTCGATGCAGCGTGGAGGCTGTGTCCTGCTGGGACACCGGACTGGTGACGGGAGCCTTTTGCTCCTGGGTTGCTCCAGCACTTGTTAGCTGGAGTCATGGTGGGAATGCTGTCCAGGACCGAGGTCTGTGTGCCTCGGGGCCGCCCCGCGCACTGCTGGCTCCTTTCACCGACGCCTCTCCTCCTCTCTCCGCAGACACGAACGGCGAGAACATTGCTGAATCCCTCGTGGCCGAAGGGCTGGCCTCCCGCCGGGAAGGGATCCGAGCCAACAAGTACGTATGCGGCTGCGTTCCTGCGCTGCCTTGGCTGCGCCGATTCTCTGCGGTTACCTACCTGGGTGCGGAGCTGGTTGTGTTCCTCGGCTTTGGCTGGGCACCAGCCCCTGCTCCAGGGCTCCCTGCAGTGCCTGGATTTCACAGGCTCCGGTGTCCCAGCACGGTGACCCCTTGTCTTTAGGGTTGGGGTGGCGAGGGGTTGCGGAGGGGGAGCTGGGTGTCTCCTTGCCCTGGATGCTGATGCACCGGAGCTGTGGCCCTGGGCTGCAGAGCAGAAAATCTTCTGAAGCTCTTGGTCGCTGGAAAATAACGCCTGGTGTGGAGTCAAGGTGCTTTAATTCATGCTGGATAGGTGATGTTGTGATGTTCCTGCCCCTCATCCTACGTCCGGGCGATGCCTGTGCCAGTGCCATTGGAGCCGATGCTTCGCCATGGCCCCGTTGTGTCCCGGAGCAAGAGAGAAGCCTGGCCTCGGCAGCAGCGTGCCGGCATCCCCGTGCATGGCCCTGGGCCCCGGCTATCCTGTTCCAGGGGTGCGAGTTGTTTCTGTGGCACTGCTATAAATACCGGTCGGACACTATTTCCATCCCCGCGCCTGCTGGGCTGGAAGCTTGCCCGTGTCGCTTCCTAAAACTGTTCCTGGCACACTTGGATGCTTTCCACCCAGTGTTTTCGGTAGCGCAGCCTGTAAACAGGTATGTTGAGTAAACAGAGCGCGTGCTGCCAAGGGTGTGGATGGGTTATTTTATGCCCAGGCTTGCCAGTGTTGAAGCCTCAAGTGCCCGTGGGTCCTACCCGTTGCCTGCCTGGGGCCCTTGGGGAGCTCCCTGCCTGGGTGCTGGTGGGCTCCGGGTGCCCTTGGCAGAGTTCAGTGGCTCTGCTTCGGCACGGTCGGGGACTGCCACAGGGCAGTGATGTCTGGGAGAGGCGCGAAAGCCGCTGTGCCCATGCTGGAGGGGCTGCAGAAGCCACCAGCCTGCGAGGCTGCTGGGGCCGGGGGCGAGGAGCTGCCGGGAGAGCGGGCGTAGCGCCGGTGGTGGAGCCTGGCAAGGACCGGCGGCGTTCGTAGGATGACTGGGGTTCAGCCGGAGTCAGCTCTTGCCGCCCTGTCCTGGTTCTGCACCTCCTGCATCTCTCTTGGGCTGCGGAGGTGGAGTGAAGGAGGAAAGCCTCTGCCTGCCAGGCCACCGGGGCTTTTGCACTGACTTTCTCTCGCTTCCCATTGGAAACGTCCCCTGGGGCCCTGCTGGGGCTTGTGCCGAGGGGGGACCGCGAGCCCACGCAGCGCTGGTCACGAGCGGCTGGGCCACGGCCCGTGGCCGTTGATGCCCACGGGAAGCTGTGCTCGCAGGGTGGAGGGACAGCCGTTAGAGCCCGCCGGGGCTGGTGCTCCCCAGGCGCCTGGAAGTCGGGGTGATGGGCCAGGCAGGACCTTGGCTCTGGCTTGGTTCCTCTGTGCTCATCCCTGCTTTCCAGCCCCCTTCCCCGCCGGAGCCCCCTCACCCGGCCGTGCAGCCCCCTCCCCTGGCTCCGCTGCAGGAGCGTCTCGGCTGCGGCCGTGCCGCTGATCCCATCGGAGGGCGGTTGCGTGGTGGCTCAGCGAAGGAGAGCAGGGGAGCCTCTCGCCCCTGCCAGGGAGGTGACTGAGGTCCCCCGTGCATTTGCTCCTCAGGACTTCTCAGGGGCTCTTGGACTGCCCTGTTGTGCCGGAGGGAAGGAAATCAGGGCGCAGGTTGGGTGGTGTTGTCCACTGCTTGTGCTGGGGGGACCTGGGCAGCCCCACGGGGACCTTCTGGTGGCTTCGGGCTCGCGGGGGTCTACTGCTCCGGTCCTTCAACCTCCTCCCGCAAGCGCACCCAGCGGGCAGCATGCCCGGTGAAGCTGGTCACCCCGACGCCCGCGGTGACGGCGTGGGAGCAGGACGTGCAGCCCCCCAGGCTGGGCGATGCCGCTGCCACGAGCTCCATCACCAGCACGACGGGGCTGGTGCAGCGTGGTTAGCACAGGACTGAGCTTCTTGCAATTAAATAACGCGGAGCAACGATGCGCTCCAGGCGATTGCTCTCCTAATAATCCAAAGGGTGCGCTAATTAATGGGTGCGCGAGGTGACTCTCAGCCACTCGTCAGCTGCTCAGGTCGGGCGCTTCTGCGGTGAACTTGGGATTCATCAGGCTGCAGCTTTGCCCCGAGTTGAAGAGTGCTAAAACACAGCTATGACTGAATTTGTTTAACGGGTTAGGGCAGCGCGTGGCGGGGCTGGCCGTCAGCGTTGGGAGGGGGCCGCTGCTGGGCTCTGCCTTAGGCAGCCGCCTGCGCGTGCAGGACGGGGACGGTCCGTGGGTTGGTGCGGCACGTCAGCCGCGTACCTGGGTGCGCCGTTCCTCCTCTGCCAAAGCGTCCTCTGCCGCGTCGGGAGCTGGGGCTGCCTTTCCATCCTGGTGCACAAAGCAGCCTCTGGCGTAAACGTCCCCAGTCTGTCAGCGGGGCTTCCAGCGGCGGGTATTCGGACATCGGTGGTGCAGTCTCCCTGCCGTGGTGCTGGAGAAGCTTACTCTGATTTACTGTGCGTTGCTGTCCGCAGCACGAAGCATCGCTCGCCGGCTCACCCAGGCGGTGCCTTTTCTAGACGCGAGTAGTCAAATTGTTAAAGCATCCAGAAAAGTGCCTGAAAGATGGCTCTTCCCAGTGATAAAACGGCAGTGTCCTGCCCGCCCCAGACCTGGCCTCACCCCGTCTCGTCCTGTCCTTGCAGCCCGGAGCAGAGCAGGCTGGCGGAGCTGGAGGAGCAGGCCAAGAGTGCCAAGAAGGGGATGTGGAGCGAGGGGACGGGCTCCCACACCATCCGGGATCTCAAGTACACCATTGAAAACCCCCGGCACTTCGTGGACTCCATGCACCAGAAGCCAGTCAATGGTAAGCTGGCACCAACTCTGGCCCTTGCTGCCGGGCGCCGGGGTCGCCCCTGTCCTCCATCCTCTGCTGCCTGCCTGCCCGCGGCCTCGGGGGCCGGCTGCCTGCGCCGCGCTGCTTGGGTGCTGTTCCTGGCACCCTCTCGCCGCGGGGAGCTGGCTCCGGCTCCGTGGCTCCCGCCAAGCCCCTCCAGAGCAGGACCAACCTCTCTGCTTTTGCTCCGCAGCCATCATAGAGCACGTCCGGGACGGCAGCGTGGTGAGAGCCCTCCTCCTCCCCGATTACTACCTGGTCACCGTCATGCTCTCAGGGATCAAGGTGAGGCTCAGCCGCTGGCCCGGCCCCTGGCAGCATGCTCAGCGGTTGTCTTTGCAGCAGATTCCCTCTTGAATTTGCACCGTCGTTCATCGTGCATCCTCCTCGGTGCCTTTTGGCACCAGTGCAAGTGTGCGGGGGTTGCACTGGTACCTGCCTGCTGCCGGGCCCGCGGGACCAGGGCAGGGAGGGATGGAGGCAGGGGTGCAGCGGCCTCGCTGCCTGCTGTGCCGTCCTGCACGCACCTTCCAGTAACAGGCTGATTGCAGCCCGTGGTTGCGTGCATGCTGGTGCGGGCTGTCCCTGCAGGGATGGGAACAAGTTTGGGTTCGGTGGGTGCCGCTCCGTGCTGCCAGGCCCGGCAGCAGCCCGAGCTCTGGGCTGTCAGACACCCTGCAAGGATCCCCCGTGTGCTGGGTGAGTGGTGGTCCCTGCGCCGCTGGCACAGGCTGGCATCGGCGGGGCTGCAGGCACGTGGGTCGGAGAGCTCGGCCACCCAGCGTGGCAGGAGGCTGCCGTGGAGGTGGCTGTGGGGCTGGGGGCTCCTGGGGCGGCTGGGGCAGAGCAGCCCTGCCTGCCTGCCCGCCCCAGCGGTGCTGGGGAGCCTCCTGCCTCCGCTCCCTCTCACGGTGCTGTCCTGGAGCACCACAGCTTTATTTTTCCTTGCCCATCTGAGCCAGGGTGGCTCCCCCCTAGGCAGGACTACGCTGGGGGTTGGTCCCTGTACCCGGGTTTCCTCCCGGCAGTGTTTGCTGGGGTGGGTAAGGGCTGCATCGGTGCCAAAGGCACAAAAGCATCGGTACGCGCAGCCCCCCAGCCTGTCTCTCCCAGAAGCTACAGCCGGAGCACGGGGGCTGCGTGCAGCCTTCCTCCCCGAGGTTTCCCACCCCCTTGCTGAGGTTTGGGGGCCAGCCCGTGCCCTGACCGTCCCCCCTCTGCCGCAGTGCCCCACGTTCAAGCGGGAGGCGGACGCCCCTGAAGTCCCTGAGCCGTTTGCGGCCGAAGCCAAGTTCTTCACGGAGTCGAGGCTGCTGCAGAGGGACGTGCAGATCGTCCTGGAGAGCTGCCACAACCAGAACATCCTGGGCACCATCCTGCACCCGGCAAGTGGGGCTGGCAGTGGCAGGGGGTGGGAGAGGGTCCCGGTGGGCTGTTGGACTGTTGGCCATCCCTTGCTGGAGATGCTAAAGGTGGTTGCAAGGTCCAGGTGCCTCCGGTGGGGGCTCAGGGCAGCCGGGGGTTGTGGGCTCTTTACTGGTGGATTTGGGAGACCGTGGTCTATCTGAGCAGCCCACGAGGAGAGCAGAGCCCCGTGGGTGTCGCTGGGGTGGTGTCCGATGGCCATGAGGGCACCGGGAGCTGTGGCCAGGCCTTGCAGGGCTCTTTGGGGACCTGTGACATCCAAGGGGCTGAGCAGGGCGAGTGAGCTCCCCCCTCGCAGCGGGGCAGGGACGGAGAGGCCAGCTCTCCTCGGGGGGTAGGGGTAGATGTCGATGCCGCGTCCCCCGCGGCTGAGCGCACGCCTCCTCCGCAGAACGGGAACATCACCGAGCTCTTGCTGAAGGAGGGCTTTGCCCGCTGCGTGGACTGGTCCATCGCCGTCTACACCCGCGGCGCTGACAAGCTGCGTGCGGCCGAAAGGTGAGTCCGACGCCGGGAGCCGCAGGGCTGGGTGCTGGGGTGGACACGCTCCGAGCCGCACCCGCGGGGTGCCCGGGGTGACCCCAGCTCCCCATCCACGTGTGGGGGACCCCCAGCGCGCTCCTGGGTGGGAGGTAGATGCGATCTCTCCTTGCGAGTCTGCGCCAGCCCCGCTGCCTCTGCCAGGCCTTTGCTGGACGATGTGATGTACGGCAGGTCCGTCCCTGCTGGGAACGCCTGCCCGGGCGTCACGCCTGTCCCCCCGCCAGGTTCGCCAAGGATCGCAAGCTGAGGATCTGGAGGGACTACGTGGCCCCCACGGCAAACCTGGATCAGAAGGACAAGCAGTTTGTAGCCAAGGTGAGTGGCTGGCAGAGCAGGGGAAGGGGCAGGCAGGGTCTGCCTGTGCGGGGGTGGAGGGCAGGGTGCCCGGCTGCCCTTGCTGGCCTCTGCACGTGCTTGGCCAAGCCCCAGAGGGTTTTGCCTCTGCTACGTCCCCACCGCGGTGCACGACTGCCCAGGTGCGCGCTGGGATCTCGGGCAGGCCTGGGGTGGGAAGAGGTGAAAGAAAGCGGGGGGGGAAGGGCCCAGGGTGCGTGGGGAAGGGCTGGTGGGTGCCCTGGGGCCGGGCTCCAGCTGGTCGGGTGCCGCAGGGATGCTCTCACCCTGCCTGCCGCTCTCCTGCCTGCAGAGGGCTGTTTGGGCTCGGCAGAGTTTTCCTTCCCTCTCCTGCCTGCGTTTCCAGCGCGGTGTCAGGCGCAGCCCCTGCCCCCCCGGTCCTGGGGGTTGCTGGTGTGGGGCCGTGGGGCTCTGTGGGGCAGAGCCCCTGGCCAGCACCTCCCTGCAGCGACTGGCCCAGCTCTGGGGCCTCGTTAGCCCCATGCATGCGAGAGCAGCTCCGGGGGTGCCCCACTGCAGCGGTGCCCGCGTTCCTGCTGCGCGGAAACCCTGCCTACCCCTGCCCTGGCGCGGTTCCGAGAGCGCAAACGGTGCCAAAGGGAGAAGGCGAGCGGGCCTGTGCCACCGGGCGAGTGCCCCTGCCCTGGGTGGGTGGTGGGCGTCCCTGCGGAGGAGCACCTCACCCGGGAGCGCGGCAGTGGGTTGCGGTGGGGCGCGGGGGTCCGGGCACCGCTGGGGGGGGGAGCAGCCCGCTAGATGGTGCTGCCGGCTCGCCCGGGGCCTCGGTTCTGCTGGAAACCCTGGGAAATGTGCAGCAGCTGGATTTCTTGGAAAGTCGGCTTAACCCCTGCGCTCCCTGCCGCCCCGGCACCCGGGTCAGATCCTGCCCCGGAGCATCCTTCCGGCTGCTCCGTCCCTGCCAGGGCTGGGCCCGGACACCCGTACCTTGCAGGCGTGGGAGTGAGCTGCTCCTTCCCTGCCTGCCTCGGGGGCCACCGGCTGCCCCGGTGCTGCCGGCTGCGGGGTAGACCGGGGCGGCAGCGGCAGGGCTTGGGGCAGAGCATGACTGGCAGGGGGTCGGGCAGGGCAAAGCCAGGAGCTCTTACAGCTGGTGCAGTCTCAACCGCGCGGTGCAACCGGCTCAATTAGCTCATCCGTGCGGTGCTGTCACCGGGATCCGCGCGGCAGCTCCTGTCCCGTGGGACGAGGCTGGGGAGGCTCTGGCTCGTGCGTTAACTCTGAGATTACGCCTGTCTCTGCAGCTGCCCGTTTGTCAGCTGGGATACGGCTGGTGGTAGCGGTAGCACAGGTCCCCAAAAACTTCCCACCAGCCTCCCCAGGCAGTGAAGGGTTGGCTGGGCTTTTCCTCTTGGAGTGGCGTACGAAGGCGGCCCGGATGCCAAGCCCAGAGGGTCTCTGAGAAGGCCAGAGGTGAGAGCCTGTCCCCGGGGCGAAGGACCACGTTTGGTCCTTGCCCAAAGTGCCGCTGTCACGGCGAGAAACAGCCCCCAGGCCAATGCCCCTGCGGGCGCGGGGATGGCCGTGCGAAGGCGCTGGCGCGCTCGGAAGCGCCATCCTGCCGCTGGCAGAGGCTGCTGCCGGAGCCCGCGCCAGGAGCCGGCACGGGGGCCGTTAGTCATGCTTTGCTCAGCAGCTTGCGGAGGGCTGGTGGAGGGGGCGGCTGGACGCTCCTGGCATTTCGAAGATGCCCGTTGTTTTGTTGACTAGCTCGTGTGCGGGCTGGGACGCTGGTGGAGAGCTGCGGCAGGCGGGTCTCTCGTCCCGAGCCCCCCAGCAAGGCAGCAAAGGTGTCTGCGGTGGGTTTGGGGCTCGGCGGCATCTCCAGCCCTCGTGCTAGGCATTGCCGTGGGGCGGCCGTGCCCCCCGGCAGCGGTAGGAATCCACCCCCGGTGCCGTGGAGCAGAGGGGACCCCGATGTGCGGGCTGCATCCTGCTTAGGGTCCCGGGGCAGTGCGTGCAGGATGGCCCCCGGTCCTGGGCACAGCCCCTCGCTCTGCTGGGGTCCCCCCCAGCCTGGCGGCACCCGGCCCCCTGGCTCGCTGCAGCCTGGGGGCCGCTCCTGGCTGCCCTGGCTCTGCAGTAAGAGCCCCCGGACGCAGTGAACGATGCCGTCCCGCTTCCTGGGGAGGAGGCGCAGAATTTCTCCGCCTTCGGTTAAAATCTGTTCTTCCTGCAGGCCCGTGCAAAGCAGCATTTAGGGAGCTGTCAGCCGAGGCCCCCCCGGGCGCTGTCGGTTTTGCAGTGTCAATTTTTGGTCTTTTTCCCTTCCTGGGAATTGTAAGTGACAGGGAAAATCAGGACAAATGCCCGCACGCCTCCGAGTGACGGAGCTGATCCCAGAGCTGGGCACGTGCCCGGCCTCCCCGCGGGGCCCCGCGAGCCCCCATCCCTGCGGAGGGGTCCGAGCACCTGCAGGCAGCGGGCAGGCAGGCAGCGATTGCTCCGGCGCTGAAGCCGCCTCCGTGCTCGGCAGAACGCCGAGGTGCTCGTTTGCAGCGGCAGAGCTGACGCAGGAGCTGCCAGGGGGTGGCGGGGGGAGGAGGAGGAAGATCCCAACCTGTCTTTGCACCGTTGAGCAACCGTGGCAAATCGTCTCCGGCTAATTTTGGATCCCCCTGCCGTCGCGGTCAGCTGCCGGTGCTTTGAGCGGAGGGGTTGGTTTGGGGAGAAATTAAGGCTTGGCCTCGATTGTGGATTTGATGCCTGTGAGCGGCAAGAAGAAAAGCGGCGGAATAAAAATGTGAAGAGGCTGGAGGCTTTCTCCTGAATTCCCTACGTCAGCTTGTCTTAGAGCACCCAGGAATTGGGGACAGCGCTGCTTAGAGCTGAATACATTATGCTGAAAGCTATCCTCTGCCAAAAGCTGTTTATAAAGCAGCTCTGTGCGGGGGCTCGGAGGCCGCGTCGTCCCATCGCCCGGCTGCGGGGCAGGACCGGCCCCCTCGGGCTGGGGGGAGCGGCTGGGAGCGGCAGCTCGCCTGGGGCGCGTGGGGCTCCGTCGGCAGCCCTCGGCTGCACCCGGGCTCGCTGGGCTGTGCGTCGCCTCCCGCCACGCACCGGTGCTGTGCAGGCTGGAGGAGGTGGTTGTGGATGAGCTGTGCCTGTGTCTTCCCCCCCCTTTGCAAAATGCTCGGAGCCTTCGTCATGGCCAAATCTCAGTGGGATCTGCCAGAGCCAGCCCGGGAGCCGCTCTCCTGCTGAGCTGAGCGCCAGACTGTGCCAAAACCCCTCAAAAAGCACTTTTCTCTTTGGGCGGCAGTACCGGCCGCTCTCTCGGCACTGGCCACCAGCTCCCAAAGTGCCACCGTCCCTGTTGTGCAAGGTCAGGGTGCTCCTGGCTTCGGGGATGCTCCCTGTGCAGCAGCCCGTCCCTGAGCCCTCTCCCAGGAGCTCTAACGAGCTGCCCTCGTTAGCGCCAGGCAGGGAGCGCGAGCCGGTGGCGGGGCAGGCGCACAGGGTGACCAAAGCCCTGGGGTGGAAAATTGGGAACCTTGTTGGGATCAGGGAGAAAAACTTCTCGCGTGAAAAATATGGGCAAGGCACCGCTCTGATCTTCTTGCCCCGGGGGAGCAGCGATGGGGGCGAGGGTGGCAAGCCTGGCCAGGGCTCAGGTGGCCAGCCGGGGCAAGGGGGGCAAGCGTGGCTGGGGCTCGGCTGTGGGTCGCTGGAGCCCCTCTGCCCGGAGGGGCATCACCCAGGCCTCCCCTCTGTGCACCTGGCTGGGGGAGCCTGGGCATGGGGTGAAGGCTGTGTCCCGGGGGGTTTGGGGAGGCGGCACCAGAGCACGCAGGCTCTGCAAGAAGCAGCAGAGATTTAAAAAAAAAAAAAAAAATCCTTTCCATCCATTTATCAAAGTGCTTTTCTGAGGCAGGTGAAGCCACAATAAATATTGGATAAAGGAAGCTGGCCACAGCAAGCTGCGAAATTGTTAGCAAGAAAAATGGCCCAGCCTCTGAGGCTGCGCTGTCTCCGGCTTGGCTGCCGCTGTCACCTCCGTCACCGTGCCCCGCTCCTGCCCGTGGGCTCCCCTCTGCCGCTTCCCTGCCTGGGGCGGTGCTGCTGAGGAGGGGAGGAGAGAGGTGGGCACCCAGGGATCACCCTGGGCTCCTGCTGCCGCCTTGCAGCCCCTGGGTGCCCTGGCCCCGGGTACCGTGTCCTCCAGCATCCCGTGCCCCTGCAGGGACCCCTTGGAGCCGGATCGGCCTGGCGAAGGGCCCTGCAAGTTAATTCCTGCCAGGAAGGGGCTGCTCGGGGCCGGAGGGGCTTGGTGAGGCCCTGGTGCCAGTCGATGGCTCCTGCACGCAAGCTGGGCTGTGCTGGAGGCTGGGGGGCCGGGAGCTCGCCGCTGCCTGCCGGCAGGAGCCTGCCCTGCTGCCGCCTCTTGCCAGAGAAGAAATGAGATCTGACCGCTGCTCCTGCGGCTCCGACATGGAAGCGCGGAGTGCGCGTGATGGATGCGTAATGTAGCGCAGGATTTGCCCCCGGATCTGACCTGCAGCTCCCCTGGCCGCAGTATCTTATCTTCACATCTTGCTTTTTCTAAGCCTTCTGCGAGAGGGAAGGGATAGCTGCCCAAAGCGCTGCTGGGGTCCCGTCCTGACCCCTCCAGCGGTGAGGATGCCCTGAAGCATGAGATTTGATTACTCCATTTAGCATGCAAACGGCTTTGGGCTCGCTTCTGCCTATGAAAAACAAAGGATCTGGGTCCCGGGAGAGGCTGAGTCTGTGGGTAGGGATGTTCCCTGGGGGGTTTGCTGTGCCGAGAGGAACCCTGGCAACCCTCCGTGTCTGCTTTAATTTTAATTCCTATAATCCTGTTATCCATTTGGCTAAGCACGTTTTGAGGGACTGATGTGCTTGCTGGGGCAAAGAGTGCTGCAAGGGGGGCAAGGCTGGGCCCTCCTCCCTCCGCTTCCCCCCGAGCTCTGGCTTGGCTGCGTGGGGCTGCGCTCCCCGGGCTCGTCATGGATGAGCAGCAACAGGAACCTTTTTCCCTGGTGTGACTGGGGGGGGGACTGGGTTTGTACTGGGAGCAGGCAGGGGAAGGTCCGTGCTCTGCCAGTGGGAATACCCGGGTGCCTTGTCCTGCTCTGCCTGCTGCCCCTCGGTCCGGGCTGGAGCGTGGCGGTTAATGAAAGCTGAAAAGATCAGAAGAGCGTGCCCCGAGCCCCTCGTCCTGCGCCTGCCTGCACAGCCCTGCCCGCTTTTGCCACCAGTTTTTCTAATTAATTTGCTCCCCGGGTGCATGAGGAGCCACCAGCCAGGACGCGCTGTTCCACGATCGTGGGGTGGAAGAGGCTCCGCCGCGGGCTGTGCTCGCTCCCTCCTCTACGTGCGCTCGTCCGTCATCCAGTATCGATGCCTGTGGTCCAGTCCCTGCTCTGGTTTTGTTTCTGGAGTGAAGCCCTGGGGGGCTGAGCCCCGGAACAGGATGGCACACGGCTGGCGATGTGCTGGTGTGCTGCGGCGTCACCGTCCGGGGACCCTGCAGGGCTCTGGCCAGTGCTGAGCTCCTCGGGCTTGGAGAGCAGGACTGCGGACGCGCTGGTGAGCCGCATTCGCTCCAGAGACCCACTGGGTACCTGGCATGGGCTTGGAGCCGCTCGCTCCATGCCGTTTGCCGGGGGCCGAAGCCGGGGTGGGTCAGGATGCGTGCCAGCGCAGTGTCGCGGCGGTGCCTGGTGCCAGGGCTCGTGCTGCCTGCGGGGCGCTGCCCTGGGTGGCATGCTGCCCGCGAGCGTGGTGTTCACCTCGACCTCTCTCCTTCCGCAGGTGATGCAGGTGCTGAACGCGGACGCCATCGTGGTGAAGCTGAACTCTGGGGACCACAAAACCATTCACCTGTCCAGCATCCGACCCCCCCGGCTGGAGGGGGACAGCACGCAGGTGACCGTGGGGACGCCTGGTGGGGAGGTGACCGCGGGGTGGGATGGGGAGGGTGCTCTGCGATTGCTGGTGTCCGTGAGCGTCCCTGGATGGAGTCCCCTCCCCGTGAGGCTCCTCTTCTGTCTGGCCTGACCCCCCCACCAAGTACCCCCTCTTTCTTCCCGGGGAGCCCCGTCTCACGGGGTGCAGGAGGCCTTGGGGAGGGTTTGAGCGTGACTCTGATGGCCGCAGGGAGACAGATGCCTCCCTTGTCCCCTGCCTCAGTTTCCCCCTCGGTATCATGGGTGCCGTTGCAGCTCTCTGCTCCAGGGCGGTGGGAGAGCCCCGTGTCCCGGGCGTGGGGCTGTGGACAACGTGCGGTGGGCTGCTGCTCGGGGACGTGCTGGCGGATGGGCCACCCGTCCCCGCGCACTCGTGCCCCTCGGCGGATGGGCACGCGGACAGCGGGGGAGCTGCTGCTCGGCCTCCTCGGGTCCTTTGCCAGCCACAGGCTTTGGGCTGGGGCTGTTCCTTTGCTGGCGCGGCGCAGCACAGCAGCGGCTCTGCCCTCCGCTTCCCCTGCGGCCTGATGTTTGCCCGTCGCCACGGGGAGAAGCAGGAGGCTGCAGGGCTGCTGGAGATGATGCAAAGCGTGCAAAACCCTTTGGTTTTCCTTTTCTTCCCTGCTGTGCTGTTCAGCGAGAGGCTCGGCCGTGCCGCTCCGAGCATCTCTCCCCTCCGCCGCGGGGCTGGCTCAGGTCGGGGAGCTCTTCCCTCCTTCCTCCCCGCCTCTGGGAGGAGCGGGCTCCTCTGTCCCCCGGCTCGAAGGGGTGCTGGGGTCTGACTCGCTGAGACCTGCGGCGTCAGGATCTGATAGAGAAATCCCAGGGACTGAAGCCTTCAGAAACCACCGTGTTGTTCGTGCGCAGTTTGGTCTCCGCTGTGCTTGGTTTGAGCATCGTGCAAGCCGGCGTGCGCTGGGCCGCGAGCCCCGCGCTCAGCAGTGACGTGAAAGCACCCAAATAAGCTCTGCCGTGCGGCTGCGGGTTGCACGCTGAGTTCCCTTCACCTCCCCTCCAAGCGCCTCGGCTGGGCCAGGAGCCGGGACGCCGGTTTGGTCCCTGTGCCCCTCTCTCGGCGTGGGGTGCGTGCCTGCCGGCAGGGCTGTGACCTGTGGCATGGGCACAGGAGCCGGGCAGCAACTGATGTGAAGCCACCCAAAAGCTCCTTAGGGCAGGGATTTATCGGCTTGGTGCTTTTTTCTTTCTTTTATTTCCCCCCCCCCGATGGCTGATGCGCTGGAGAGCTGCTGAGACACCCGCCGAGCACCCACGTTGTTCCCAGCGGAAACCTCCACCTCTCGAGATGGCGAGGAGCCCTCCCGCCGGTGAGCGAGAGGAGGGCTTTCCAGCCAGGAGCAGAGAGCCAGCCTTCCCCCAGGATTACGCGAAAGCCGCCTTTTCCAGGGCTGTTTTTTTCCCCGAACGGCACTGATGCGCCGAGTGCCAGCTTGGGCTGGCCTCGCCGTGCTGGCGGGCAACGGCACCGCGTGCCGCGGCTCCCCGAGCTGTTGGTGTGCACAGGGGCAGAGCCCGGGTTGCTGTGGGAACAGTAATTTGGAAATTCCTCCCTCCTAGGATGCTGCCTTGTTTTGTACACACTGAATTATGAATAACTTCCCAGATTAGCCTCTTTCTCCCGCTGTTTCTCTGGCATCAGTGCTGGGTGGACGGGAGCCACCGTCAAGCCGAGCGGCACGCTTGCACGGTGGGGAGGGCGCGGAGTGGCTGCAAAGTGGCCACCAGTGCTGGTGGGGGGGATCCGCTCCCTCGTGCCCCGCCGGCACCGTGCGGTGCTGCCGGTGGTTTCTTTGCGGAGCGGTCGCAGTCTCCAAGGAGACTGCAGAAAGGCGGCTGCCCTGCACCACGCTGCCAGCTCCCCTGGCCAAATCCTTCGTTTGCTTCGGCGCTGAGGCCCCGGCACACGGGCGGTTGCCTTCTCCCTGCCTGCTGGGAGCTGCCAGGCTCGCTGCCGGCCCCGCCGCCGTGCATGGCACTGCCCGGGGGATGTCCTGGATGCGGGGTCTTCCCCCCACTGAGTCTGGGGCCTGGCTGCGGCCCCTCGCGGTGTTTACCCTCCTCTTTCACCGTGTTTGAGTGCATTTAATGCAGTGACGCAGGGAAGCGCATTGGGTGCATGCTCGCCAGCGCGCTGCAGGTGCCCCAGTACCCCGAAGTTGCCGGATCGCAGCCAAGTCGCTGATCTGCGTCTGGCTTCTTGCGTGAGGAGCTCGCTGTACGGAGTGGGCTCGGTATTTGGAAATGTCTGCACCTTTACGTTGCATCCAGCGTTCGCAGGTGCCGGGTCCCGCTGCCAGACCCTCCGGTGGTGTGAAGTTACCCGTCCTTGCGAGCGTGGCCTGGCCAGCGCGAGCCCAGGTCATGCAGCACCGCTGCAGAGCAGGAGCTGCTTCCATCTTCCTCCTCTCCTTCCTTCTCCCCCAAGAGCTGGGGCAGCCGGCACTCCGGAGCCCGTCCTGCCCCGGTTTCGGGGGAGCCTGCGTGGCTGCGATGGCTGTAGTGATGAGATTCAGAAAATACCCGTTTGGGTACTCGGCTTGGTGCTGCCATGCCAGCCTCCTGCTTGGGCATCCCGGCGCCGGTGCGAGCTCTCTTGCCCTTAGTGGTCTCCCCGACGCTGCTTGTGGGTGCCCTTGCCCTGGGGGGGGAGCAAGTTCGGCCACCCTGGCTTGTGGGTGCCCCAGGTAAACCTCATTTATTTCTTTCTGGGTTTTATCCTTCTTTAGGTCCTTCTGCATTTTCATCTCTGGCTCTGCTTATGCGGTTGCTTAATTACCTGTGAATGCAATTAATGAAATGCTTACCCCCCACCTCTTCCAGATCATTAGTTTAAAAAAGAGAAAAAAACATCAAACCCCCCCAACAATTGACCAGAAAAAGCCCCACCCAGACAAAGCCCCTTGCTCCGCTCTGTGCCCCTCTCCCCCACCCCTGGCTCGGTGCTTTGCTGCTTGCAGGGGGAAGCTTTCTGCCCCCGAGCTCCCCCAGCCCCACAGCGGACCCTTGGGTGCTGCTGCTGCTCCCTGTTAATCCCTGCTCCCCGTTAATCCCTGCTCCCCGTTAATCCCTGCTCCAGCTCCTCTGCTCTGGAGCGTTCTGCACCGGAGGGCTCAGTGTGGGAGACCCTTGCAAAGGTGCAGTCTGAGCTCAAGGCATGCACATATATATATATATATATGTATATATTAATATATATATAGGGTTGATTTGGGGCTGTTCCCCATGGGGTGCTGCGTGTGGGTCCGGCAGCTCCGTAGCAGAGCGCTGGGGCTCGGCAGCGTTGGCTGCGAGCTGCTCTGCCTGCGGTTGGGGCTCGGCGCGTACCCACCGTAGTAGGTAGCGTGTAGTTAGCGTGGCTCCGCCGGGGAGATCCATCTCCATCCCGCCGAGCGCAAATTGGTCCCAAGGCACCTGATCGAGTAGATGGGAAATGACAAACTGAAAATTCAGCGTAATAAAATCCTACAGCCTTTCATCTCCCACCTTCATCACCCAATGCGAAATGAATCCTGAGAGCAGGAGCTGATAGCATTTTATATCTCTATCGCTTGTCTCTGTCGAGGAACATAATGTATTCAGATGAAGATGCATCTCCCGCCGCGGCCCAGGTGCTTGGTCTGCAGGTGTGGTGCCGGTGCCGCGCTGCGCCGGGACGGCTGGAGCCCCTTCACCGGGCCGGTCCCCTTGGTTTGGGGCAGCGTCTCCGGAGCAGGAGCGTTCGTGGCGATCCTTCCCCAGGCCACGTCATGCCACTACCGTGGGCTTAGTGGCTCACCGGGATGGAGGCCGAGCCGTACCGCTGCCCTCGCCGTGGCTGGTGCTGCGCTCGCCTCCAGTGAAATTGCCCGATCCTTGCCTGGCTGGGCCAGAGCCAGGGCCGGTTTCTGCCATGTTTAAGCCCTCAGCCTTAAGGCGGGAGCTCGTTTTGCAGCAGGATCTCATTTCACAGCCGTGCTCCACATCTGGGGTTCAAAACACAGGGTGCTCCAGTCTTTGGGGGTGAGCGAGGCGTCTCCGGGCGCGGAGAAGCCCTTCCCCATCGCGGCAGCTGATGCCCGTCGCGCCGGCATCCCGCCCCGCTCAGCCCTCGTACCCCGTGGTGGGGTTTGTGGTCCGTCCGTCTCTCGGTGACGGACCTGGCCCTGCCGAAGCAGGTTGCCGGCGGATCAGATCCGACCGAAGGCGGGCGGGCTGAGCGTGGGAGCAGCGCCCTGTCCGGCAGCGCCGCTGGTGTGCGTGGGATGGGAGGAAGAGTGAGGGTCTCCGGCGTGCCGGCTCTGCGGGCAGCAAGCCGTCATTCTGGCCCGGGGGCTGGGGCTTTCCCGGGTCTCGGTGTCACCACCGCTCCTGGTGTCTGGGAGGTTTCAGCTTCACTTTTTTAATCAGAAATTCACTCCCTCGGACAGCTAAATTACAGAATCTCGTTAGCGGCTCCGTGCTCTAGCAAGCTATGTTTGCCCAATTGATGCAACGGCAGTACAAATCTGCTCCGATCCCGCAATTTATCTAAATTGATATCTTAATTGGTAATGCTCTTGGAGTGGGGGAGTCAAACACATGGACCCTGATTCAAAGAGAAAAAAAACAGGGAAAAAAACCCGTCCTGCTGGTGCTGGGTTGGGTTTTTTTGAAGTCTGAAAGTGGGGCAGTGTCTCCCCTGGCCGGGGAGGGATGCGGTTGAGGGGCTCGGGGTTTTGGCAGCACTGGGGCCCCTCCTCGGCCCTGGGAGCTGGAGGGAGGAGGTGGAAAGGGAATTGGGAGCGGAGATGTCCCGGCTCCTTTCCTGGCTGTGCTGCTGCGCCGGGGCTCAACGGTCCCGGCTCCTGCCTGCGCGGCGTTGATAAGGTTGACATTGGCGGTGGGGGATTTCTTCAAGGATTGTCCGGGCGGCCCTGGGGCGCCTTCCAGCCCCATTTTCTGAGGACGCAAAGCCAAGGCTGTCTGTTTTTTCTTGATTATCCTGGACGCTGGCTCACGCCTGTCCACCCGCCCTGCACCGGCGACAGCAGTGGGGTGCTGGGGAGGGCTCCTGGGCACCTTTGGGTGCCTCCAGCCCCCTCCGGCCAGGGTGCAGGGTAGTGGGTCTCCGGAGGAGCAGGACAGCGGTGCTGTGCCCGCTCCAGCTGCCAGGGCTCGCCGGCTGCCAGCATGCTGCCGGAGCGACGGCAAGCCTCACGTCTGCTGGGAGCGCGTTTGGCACGGCGGCAGCTAATTGCAAAGCTGACACGAGTGTCAGGGCTGTCACCGCACCGGGCAGAGTTAGAGGAGCAGGCGCTGCTGCAAACAGAAAGCAGTGAAAAGCTAGAAAGGCAGGGAAACTGGAAACGGCTTCAGAAAAAGAAAAAAACAGACGGATTTGGGCTTGGGTGGTTTTTTTTCCCCTCTCAAATGGGCTTGCGCGCGGGTTCCGTGGCTTTCTGATACGTTTCCAAAGGCAGGGAACTGCTGGCTCCCGTTGGGCTGTGAGCAGACGAGGGATTAGCCAGCCCCCGCGCCTGCCAGCTGCCGGAGAGCGGGAGCCGGCACCCATGAGGGTCCTTGTTCCCGGCCGGTGGGGACCCTCGCAGCCAGGGATGAGCCCTGTGCTGGGGCCAGCCGGGAGGGTGAGCCCGTAGCCATCAGGTGTGACCCACAGCCATCAGGCGTGACTTGGTCTCAGCATCTCTGCTCGGCTGGGACGCCGGGTGCCAGGGGGCAGGGTGCTCGCCATACCGCTTCCCCTCTGGTCTCGCGGCGGGGCGATGCTGGGCAAAATGCACGCGGCCCCGTCCATCTGTCCGCCCAGCCCGGCACACCGTGTCCTGCCGCAGAGAGCAATGACGGCGGAAGGTCGGTGCCGGGGCAGCCGCGTGAAGATGCCGTGCGGCTCTGCTGGGCTTTGGCTCCTCACGTGGTGTTTGACTGCAAACCGCCAGCTCCCAGAGGTGCCGGTATTTAAGTCCTGACAAGGATTTTTCTCTGCCTTGAATCTTGCGTCCGATCTGTCTTCCAGCGGCGTACCCCGGTGACATTCATCACCCCCTCGCCGCTGGGCAGTGACGAGCAATGCCCGGCTGAAGGCAGAGCATCGGCCGTGCGGCACGAGGGCGGGTGATGGACGGCGGCCCCCGGCAGCACCGCTGCTCCCGCTCCTCATCATTCTGCCCCGCGGACTCTCCGCTCCAGCAGATTTTAGAAAGAGCCATATTTTACCCAAACCCCATCAAACGGCGGTACTTTCTCTCTGCTCCTTTCCCTGACACTCGCTGATTGCCAGGATATTTATGTGAAACTGGAAGCCCTTTGTAAAAACGACCTGCCCAGCTTGCTGCCGGCCCCGGCCGGCGCTGCCGGAGCAGGAGCTGCCGGGGGCTGCCTGGCTCAGGAAGGGCAGGGGATGGACCTCAGGGTCAAGGGCAGCCCAGCCCCGTGAGCTGCTGGTTTTGATGCTGTTTGAGATGGATTTATAACCCTGTGGGAGATTTGGGGAACAAGCTGTTCGGGAAGGATCCCCTCACACCTGCTTTTAGCGATCGCAGCCGCTTTATCCCTGGAAATGAGCTTTTTGTTCCAGCGTTGTGAGGCTTTGGGGTACCCGATGGCACGCAGGTCTCGCTGGCAGAGCCTCGGGCACCTGTGGGTGCCTCGTCCTGCTCGGCCCCTCTCGATGGGAGCCGCCTGCGGTCGGTGCCGTGCTCGGCGAGGCGAGGGCTGCTCGACAGATGGTTTGCAGGTGTCTGCCTGGTGCTTTTCTGCAGCAAGCCGGATTTTGGAGAGAGGGCGGCTGCGCTCGGCTTGGCAGAAGTTTGAACGTTAGCTGTGAACGTGGATCGGTTCCTCCCGTCCCTGCAGAGGCTCTTCTGGCATCCTCGGCTCGGCAGGCTCTGGGGAGCGCGGGCTGGGGACCGTGGCCCCTGCCAGGAGAGGCAGCACGGCGCGGCTGGCTGCATCCCCACCGCGCTGCCGGGGCGGGTGGGAGTTCGGCAGAGGCTGCTTGGAGGCGGCGCGTTGGCCGGCTAGCGAAGGGCTCGGTTTGCTTTGCAAAGCCCCCCCAGCGCTGTTTGGGTGACGGCACAAATAACGGTGGTTACGATGCCGATGGCACGGCAGCCCGAGCTCATTCGGTGCTGAAAACGGGGCAGCCGCTTGCTCCCCCGGCTTGTCGCCTCCAGCCCCTCTCCGCTTCGGTACTGGCAGCAGCTCCGCCACCAAGCTCCGGCTTTCCCAGGGCAGCACCAGAGCCGGGGCGCAGGGGTGGTTTTCCTTTGGTACCAAACTCATCTGTTGTCCATCCCAGGGAGGCATCCAGGCGGCTCCCAAGCTCGGCAGGGGTTTCCACCCCTTCCCAAGGAGCATCCCTCATTTCCTCGGCTTAACGCCTATCTGCTGGCTTCCCCCATTGCTTTGGGCCGTTCTTGGTACCGTCACCCTTCTGGCAATGGGTGGCTCAAGGCAACCAGCCGTGGAGGAACTTGGGGATGCCCCAGCTCAGGCAGGCTCCCCCGGGACGTCCAGCTCGTCCTTGTCATCCCCCGTGGGCGCAATGAGGATGGTCCCTGTCTGCAGCAGCTCAGAGCCTCTGGGTCATGCCCGGCTGGCTGGGATCTCTGTGCCGGAGTTGAATTCAAGGCTATCGCAGCCAAAACGAGCCCTGCCTGGTGAGGGGTGCCGTACGGCTCCGCGGCGGCAGACGGATCGCCCGCGAGGGCGGCGGGGTCCGCGTGGAGAGAGGATCTGGTTTCCCTATTTGTTGAGCAGGGTTTGTACTACAAAAAGCGCGCCGCGCTCAACGAGCATAAAAGATTAATGAGAAACAAACCCATGAACTCATCAGTGTCGCATCTCCGCTAAATTACAGTTACAAGGATCATCGTAGCTCATCCGTGTATTGTGTAACAGAACCGATTGCCGGCGCGGATGGGGCGCGCGGTGAGGCCTGCCGTGCCGGCGGAGCGGCGCGGCGTGAAACGCTAAGTGCTCGGGCGTGTGGCCTTAATGTAGTCTAAATGTCGGCAGAGGAGAGGTGCAGCTGAGGAGAGGCGGGAGCAGAAAGGGGGGGCACTGGAGTTCCCCCATCAATATTTCATAGGGGCTGCAGTAGCTTCCAGGGAGAAGACACACGAAGTCAGCATGTTCCCGCAACCTGTTTTCTGCCCTCTGGGTAGTGTGCTTTTTCTGGTGTAAAAATGATTAGCTTGCATCTCTCCCCACCGTTCCTCTCTCCCTTCTCCCTAAGTTTTTCCATGGTGGGAAAGCAATTGTTTGGGATTTGATCCGGGACTCTGGATTGCTGAGATACAGCTCCCGGCAGCGCAGGGTGCTGAATTCTGGGGTGGGGGCTTTTGGGGGGCTTCGGGCTGATCCAGACCCCTGGTAAAATGCCGCTGCTTCATCGCAGGAGGGTTTTCCTCCCCCGGCTGAAAGCAACCGTGCAAACACGCGACGGCACAGCCAGAGCCTGGCTCCCGGGGGATCCGTCAGGGCCAGGTACGAGGCCTGATCCGGGCTGGATTAATTTGTGAGCTGGCCCAGCTGGGTTCCTGCATGGATTACAGCCTCTGGCATCCCGGGAAATTGCTCATGGCTTAGAGAGCAAAAGCTTAACAGCAAAAAAGAAAAGAAAAATCCCCGAAGCAGTAAAGCAGGCAGCAGCAGCGTGGAGGAGCAGGGACCGGGCTGGTGACGGGCTGCGGGCGGCCGGCCAGCCCCGGAGCCGTGGCTGATGCCGGTTTGGGGAGATGGGCAGGACCTTGCCGGCAATTACGGAGCAGCCTCTCTACGAGGCGATGGCTCCGTGACCGCAGGCAATAGCGAACTCGCACCGCGTGGCTCTGGGGCCCATGTCGCCTGGAGGAAGATGCAGCCTGGAGGAAGATACAGCTCCGGACCATATGCTCTGCGAATAGCAGCGGCGCTTAAGTGCTCGGGCTTATTGATGCCGTGTAAGTAATAAGCCCCAAAGATCAGGCTGTGCTAAAAGGCTTCCCAAACAACTTACATTTAAGTGTTGTAATTCCTCTGACCCAGCAGAAGCGCTTGGTGTTTTGACACTGATGCTTTGAGGAGGATCCAGGCACCTGCCAGCTCGCATTTAGGAGGACAACGCTCCAGCCGGGCTTTGCCTCGTGCTCTCTGGGAGCTGCTCCACTCGGAGAGGCTTAATCACCTCCAGCGCCTGCCGTCCAGAAGCGTTAAAGCAGAAACGGGCAGACCTGGCGTCCTCCGCGCGCGGCCGCCCGGCTCCTCGGGGTGCCTGGGTCTGACGCCGTGCTGCGGCTGTGGCAAACGTTTCTCGGTCTGCCAGGCGAGCGTGAAAACGCTGATGGGAGAGTGAAGCTTTGACCTTTTGATCTCATCAGGAAGCTACCGTGAATCCTCTATTGATGGTTAAATTGCACTAAATTAGAGAGGAGCTGTGCAATTCTGCCACGTTGCTGAACTGTGCAATTAGCGTCCTGCCTAGCAACAGCACCCTTGTGCCTCGGGAAACTCAAGCCCGTGATTTTAGGTATGTGAGGAACCTGCCTCTGCGAAGGCTTAATGGTTTTTTTCCCAGCGGCGTATGGCTCCTAAAGCCTCTCTGCTCTGCGGGGAGCCACGGCGTCCTGCAAGGAGGTGGCGTTCGGTGCCCGACACGGCTGCAGCGGGGCTCTGCCTCCGCACCCAGCATCACCCCGGCATCACCTCGGATCCTGCCCTGTGACCGGCGGCATCACCCCTTGGTGCCTCGGGGTGACCGAGGGGACGCTGGAGGGGACGCTGGAGGGCACGGCTGGGGCACACGTTGGCTCAGGGGCACTGCCGTGGAGGTGCCATCACCTTTGCTGGCTTGCTCTAGCTGGCTGATGGGGTACCCCCACCCCAGCTCCCCGGGGCGGTGAAGGGATACCAGCAGCTCCGTCACCGCGTGGACCCACTGCGGCGTTGGGCTGGAGCAGGAGGGGGAATCTCCCCCGCCGAGAACCGACCCGGGCTCGTGTCCTCGCCTCGCTCCTCCTCCTGCGCTCGGCTCGGTTTAGAGCTGGTTACAGCGAAGCGCGCTGCTGCCTGCTTTCTGCCTGCGGGTTGGGGCTCGGCTTTTGTGCCTCCAGCCGGGAGCGTGACAAAGGCATCCCTCTCTGCAGAGCGGGGGGATTGCTGGAGCGGGGAGCTCGGTGCCTCCCCCAGCCCCCCTTGCACCACTCGGGCGTTTCAGCTGTGCTAACACCTCCCTCCACGCGCCTCTCCCAGCGCTGCGCGACACTCTCCTGGCTCAGCGGAATCATGAATATTCCCCCTGCCATTAGCACCGGCTGCTGGAGATCTCTATTTAGTCGCTAGACATTTGAAGACGTGCTGCAAGGGATGGCGCGCGTCCCTCGCTGGCACCCGCAGCCCACCCAACTCCTTCGCCTGCGGGTGGGCTGCAGGGAGGGGATGATCCAGCACGCGGTCGTGGACCTTTGCTGGCACCGGTCATCCGTGGGGACTGCAAGGGACACTGCGCTTCTCTTCCCATGCTCCAGAGCGGAGGGGACAAAGCTTTGCCCCTGCACTGAGCTCCTTCTGGTGCAGCCCCAAGCCCGCTCTTGCCTCTGGGCACCGGCGTGCGGGCAGGCTTTGCTGGCACCCGGCTGTGGCAGGAGCGCTCGGGTGGTTGTCACCGCCCCGACGCGTTGTACGTGAACAGTTCCTGCCTTGGCACCTCCTGAAATCCCTGCTGCAAGGGGCAAAGCCCTTGGGCCCCTTGGAAACAAGCTTCCCATGGAGGAGCAGCCCTGGATCTGCAGGGCCTGGTGCCGGGGAAGGGCTCGTCCCCTCCCGGTGCAGGGCTGACTTGGCATGGCGTAGCCCGGGTGTCACCCTTGGGTGTGCTGGCAGTGACACGGGACGTGGACCGCGTGTGGTTTGCACGCTGCGTGCATGCCCCTGGTTCACTGCAAACAGCCGTCTCTCGGGGTCTGCGGCAGGATATACGGCTAAATTTTACGGAGGCTCTGACTGCCGGGCCGAGGGCTGCCAGGTCGCGCTCGGTGTGCCGGATGAAGGGCGGCGGTGGAGCTGGACGGACGTCTCTGCCGGCGCAGCCCTGGCGCCTCGCCTCCGCAGCCTCCCCCTCTGCTAAAGGCGCTGGGCAAGGGACAAAGAGCGAGGACAGGGGACAGTGCAGGACAACCCCCCTTTGGCATTTCCTACCCCGACCCTCTGCTGCAGGGCCTGAGGATGGACCCTGCCTGCACCGTGCACCCTGCCTGCACCGTGCACCCTGCCTGCGCCCTGCACCCTGCCTGCGCTGTGCACCCTGCCTGCACCCTGCGCCCTGCCTACACCATGGACCCTGCCTGCCTGCACCGCTGCCAGCCTTATGGCAGCCGCTGGCACAAAGCGGCATCCCCGGGGCTGGCGAGGGGGTCACGGACGGCCTGCGGCCAGGATGGGGCGATGATGGCGATGGGGGCAGTGACGGCTCACGATGTCCCCTCGCCTGGGCCCTGCGGAGAGGATGGCAGCTCCATTCTTAAAAGCTTTTTGCCTCCCTCCCGGTCCGGCCGCTGCTGTCCTAGTTTTCGCTGGCTGCTATTCTTCCCCTCCGTCACGTGCGGGTTCGGCACGGTGTGCTCGAATACAGCTTCATCTTCTGCTGCCTTCTGCGGGCGGCTCCGAGCTGGGCTCTGAGCTGCTCCCACGACTTAAAGCACCTCCCTCGACCTGAGAGCCGGGGCTGCCGGTGCGCCGGGGGCTGTGCTTCAGAGGCTGGAGGACTGGCAGAAATTAAATTCCCCAGGAGCAGGGATGCGGTCAGAAGGGGATGCCTGTGTGTCCCCTCCCGTGCTGCGAAAGGGGCTGCGACCCCGCAGCCGGGGCAGTGAGGTCCATCAAGCGACGGCCCCGTTCCGCATCCCTCGGGGTTTGCAGTTATCCTCTGAAATTCGGGTTAACGGTGTTGAAAGGGTGGAGGTTTTTCCCTTAAGTCCTGAAATGGCTGCCGCTGCCCGAGACGGGGAGCCTGCCAGAAGCTGCTGACTCTTTCACTCTGAGCAGAGCCCATCCCCATCCCCTCGGGGACGGTTTTAGGGCCAGGCTGAGAGGAGGCAGAAGCATCTCCTGGCTTTGCAGAGTGCCGCAGCCAGGCTTTGGGTCTGAATCGGCCCCGTTCTGAGAGGGGTGACTCTGTTTTCACGCTCCGTGTGAGCAGATCAGCCAAAACCCTGCCTGAGACCTAAAAACCACGCAACCCCTTGCTCAGTGCCCCACGGCATCGGTGCCTGCAGTGGTTCCCCATCCCAAGGCATGTGCGGCTGGATTTCAAGCTGCTGAGCCTCCCATACGCGCTTGCCGGCTGTTCTGTCCCAGGCTGCTGGCACGGCATCGCACCCGCTGCACCCAAAATGCCAGGGAAGGTGTGAAATGCCAGCGCAGAGCCTCGGGGAGCTGCTGCGACAGCAGGGCTGGAGGCGAGGTGGGTCTGGCTGGGAGCACCGGGGAGCTCGGGGACGCGTGGGCAGCTCAGGGGACCCCGGATGCCCCGTGGGGCTGCCCGGCTTCGGTCGGGGGTAGCCCAAAACCTGGTTTTTGCCCGCTATCTGTCAAACTCTGCTCGGTCCCCAGCCCTGCCCGTGGGAGGCTCGATGCTCCGGGGTGGCCCCAGGCTTCGGCTGGGGTGTCGCGGGAAATGCAGCGTGGGGATGGCCTGGCGTGGGGTCTGCAGCACCAGCAGCTGCGGGGTCCAAGCGTTATCCAGGCTGGGGTGTCCATCCTTCGCTCCTCGCGGGGGCTGCAGGGAAGAATCCCTCCTCCGGCAGAGCTAGCCGTGCCAGCCACCGGCGCTCGTACCGGTTGGGACAGTTAGCATATTGAATCACTTTTGTGTGAGATTTTGGACAATAAATTACTTTTCAATCGAAAATAATATAAAAGCCCCGTTGCGCGCGGATGGAGGTGTTTGTGGAGCCGGGGCTGCATTGTTAATGCATTTGGGATCGGCTGGGTGGGGTGGGTGCTGGGGCTTTGCGCCCGTGCCGGTGCTCCAGTGCTTTGGGGACAGAGGGGTGGCAGAAGGGACCCCTGGGGTTCCCCACCCTGACCAGGGATGGCTGCTGCAGCGAGGAGGGAGGCGGCTTGGTCCTGTGGAGCCCACCGGCACCGGGCAGCTTTGCAAGAGGCTGCTCCGGCTCCGCTGCCCGGCACGGTGTCGGGGGGTGCCCAGGGCAAGTGGGGTGCTGTACGGCGCACCGAGATGTGGGTCTCTTTCCACAAAAGCGCTGTGTTTGGGTGATTTTTGCAGCCGCTCTTCTCTCGCGCTCTGTCCTGTGGACGGGGCCCCGTGGCTGGCTCAGACCCCCGCTGCCGGGGCCAGCAATGCGGCGCAGGGTGCCGCTGCTGTCGTCCTCTGCTGCAAACCCCCAGGGCTTGCTGACGTGAGTCAGGCTGGCGAGAGTCCTCCTCCAGCACCACAAGCTCCTTTCCTTCATTTCCCTCTGGCTCGGAGAGCGACGTGGGAAGGACCGGAGTCGGCGTGGTCTGGCAGGGGGCTCTATCCCAAAGATGTCCTTCCAGCAGGCAGCAGGGATGGGGACGTTGCCTCATCTGCCCTGACCGAGCCTTGCTGCCAGTTTGCAGGCAAGCAGGGGCAGGGCTGGCCTCCTTCGCCAGGGCAGAAGCCGTGCCGTGCCGCTGTGCCTGCACCGTCTCCTCCGGTGTCGGCTCCCTCCTGCAGCCCGCTGCTCCGAGCATCACCCTCTGCTTGGGGCCGGGTTGTGGCAGGGCTTGACATTGGCATTGCTGAGAGTGGGGACCCCCCTGGGGTCCGTCCCTGGGGGTCTGCCTCCTGAGGCAGCCCCGACAGCCCCCCCGGCCGGTGCCGGCACGCTGCTGGGCGGGGGGCTGGTCCTCGGCTGGCAGAGCGGAGCCCCTGGGGACGCGGGACGATGCTCGGACCAGCCCGGTTATCTGCTGCGATCCTGCCTGGAGCGCGCCGGGGTCTCTGCTGCCGCGTCCCGCCGTGGGAGCCGAGCAGGGCAGGGCCCCGGGGCCGGATCGGCCCCCCTGTGCCGCGGGAGGGGATGGCTCGGGGGTCGTGTGGGATTTGCCCTGCCTCGGATGAGGCGCACGGTCCCTGCGGCGGCAGCTCGGCAGAGGGACGGATTCGGTTCCCTCCGGTGGTGGCTGCGGCGTAGTGGAGTGTGGGTGGGCAGCGGGAACCCCTGCGGGGCTGCGTCTCCGCTCCGCCTGTTCCTGGGGCTTCTGAGCTTTAAAGCAAAGATGAGGGGTTGAAAACATGGAGGGAAATATTTTTTAAAACGTTCCGTAAGCCCTACGAGGGTCTGCGTTACAGCAAGCAGATGGGTATTCAGCATAAACCCGAATTAAATAGCATGATTCTCCATTTTTTTTTGGACAGAAGCGTACCTGGGGAAGGCACACGAGCTGTGGGTGGACTAAATCCAGTGCTGGGAGGAAGAATGCTGTGAAAGCAAGCGCCTTGTCTCCCGTTTAGCTGTCCCTTCGGGGAAAACCTGGGCTGGTGCGGTGCGCTCTGGGAGGGATGCTCCTGGCCGCCCTTGACCGTGCTCGGGGCTGTCAGCTCCCCGTGGGCCACTGGTGCCGCTGGCGCATCTCCAGCACGTAACGGCACGACCCGGTAATGGGCTGGATCGGCTTTGCCAGGGGTCTCGGCTGTGAGACATTCAGAGCATCTCGCACTGGGCTGCTTTCCTGCTGCTCCCTCGGCTCGGCTCGGCGGTCGGGGGAAAGTCACATTCATTTAAAATAGAATTCAAACATCGCGGTGTTGTAAATTTAAAAAAAATCCAAACCCCCAAACCCTTCTGAAATGACCGAGTATTTTTATACATCTCAATTTCCTCATTAGCGGCGACATTATCTCCTCGTCCGCGGAGAGGTGGCTCATGGCGCGCGTTGCCAAAGCGCCGGCAGTTAATGAATTCTCCGTTGACGGGGAACGTCGTGCTCGGGCGATTTCCCCGATTCGTCCCTAGGAAAGGCCGCTGCCTTCCCTGCCGCTACCTAAGGATGCTTGTAGCAGTTAGAGGTTACAGCGGAGCCGTGAAACCCCCCTCCGGGTGCTCTCGCTCCGGCGCCAAAGCCGGAATTAAGGAGTTATTCCCCAAATATTCCTCAGCCAGAAATATTCTCCTCTAATGCCGGCGAAACAAAAACTTCAGTGGCTTAGAAATTACTTTTCGCAAGAATCGCGACGGCTTTAAGCAGAGGCTTTCCTTGCAAAGGGTAATCCCGTTTTTAACGAGGTAATTTATAGTTGCTGATTACAGCCCCGAACGGTCCTGTGTGAGCAAACACGCTGGAGCAGCGAACGCGCTATCTGCTGGTGCCAGGCTCCCGCGGGTCGCCGGTTGAGAGGGAGATATCCAAAGGATGCCTGTAATTAGCCCGAGCGTTTAATTTAATAAAACAAGTGACTAAAAACATAAGCGTGCTGTATTCTAAAAGCGTTGCACGTAATTACAAATTATCTTAATTCAGCGCCAGCACAGCCAACTTGGTAATCGCCTCATAAATAACTTTTAGCTGATTTCAGCCTCGGCGATCAGCGCTGCCTCCAAGGGTAGCGGTGGTTTGGGGGGATTCGGGGAAGGAGGGGGCTCCGTGGGGCGCGCGGTCCGGTGCGGGGAGCGGGGCTGCGCGGCATCCGTCTGCGGGGCCGGCACCGCCGCGCTTCGGCCACGGCACCCGCCGGTGGGGCCCCTCCAGGCTCACATCTGGGGGATTGCAAGGGGACGCTGCCCTGGGTGCTGCGGGGCGCCCGGGGCATCGCTGGGCGCGTGTCCCCAGCCCGCGGGCACCACCTCTGCCAGTGCCCTGCCCAAAACCGCCTGTTTCACCCCCGAGCCCGGGGAGCTCGTGCTCATCTGCTGATATTTTGTGCCAAAACGGCGCCTGGAGCTTCGCCTTTTATTTTCATGCTGCGAGAGAGATGACGATCGTATCGATCGCGTGGTTTCCGTTGGCTCTGTGGCTTTTCTGCTGGGGCTGCTTTATTTCCCCGTGGACTGGAGCAGCGGAGGCTTCACCGTGGCTGCATGCCGCAAGCTTTCTGCTGCCCTCGTCCCCGATGCTGCCCGGCCCTCCTTCACCGGCCGTGCTGATGGCTGCGTGAATGCTATCTTGGAGCGAGCAGGGAGCGAGCACCGCCACGGGAGCACCAGCCCCTCGATGAACCGAGGGCTCGGGGGTGCTCGGGGGGAGTGTGCCCCCACGTCGGGGTCTCCCAGCTGGGGGCTGTGGGTGTGTGGTGCTGAGGCCCTCAAGCTCCCTCCCCGGGGACGAGGAGGGTCGTCAGGAGACCGGGGCCGCTTATGGCACCGGGGATGCTGCAATTGGGGCAGCGTCGGCGGCAGAGCCGGCTCCTCCTGGGCAGGATCTGGCCCAGCCCTGCGCTGCGGGAGCGCAGCTCCCGAGAGGGTGCTTGTTCAACGTGTAACACATGCTGACAAGACAAACAACTTTATTAATTTAAGCCCGCTGCTAATGCGATTGCCAGCAGCCATGCAAAGGAGGGTCGCGGGGGCACGGAGCGTCCTCCGCCCGGAGCGGCTGCGGCTGGCGTGGCCTCCCTGGCAGGAGAGCTGGTGGCCATGGCGGGTTTTGTTCCTCTTCGTAAAACCGTGTTCTTGCGGGTGAGGAGCAAAGCCCCAGTGTGGAGCCTTCAGAGAATTACGAGCCGCAAATAAAATGTGCTTTTGTACCCGCTTTTGAGGAGTTAGAGGCGCTGAGCGCAGCGGCGAGCAGAGATACGGGCTCTGTTCTCGCGGAGCGATTAGAAGTACGGCGGCTTTGGTCTTGGCTGCGCCCGGGCTTGGTTTTGAGCCCAAAGAGGGAGCGGGGACGGTTTCCCGGTGCAGGCAGGAGTTACCGGCATTGCACGCACCGTTCGTCCCGGGGATGCTGCAGCGCTGGCTGCTGAGCACGCGGTGGGACCTGCGCTGCTCGTGTCGGCACACACCCCGCTTGCATCCCTCTGGGATGCAGAAAGGCGGAGAAATGAGGCTGGGGACCGCCAGGGACCTGCTGCAGGTCCGGAGCAGCACATGCCGGGTGGAAGGCGCTAACCGCAGCAATGGAAATTCCTGTGGAAAATGCTGTGTCCTGCTTCATCTGTTGCTCCAGCAGGAGAGAGGAGCCCCAAGGTGACCGGTTACGGCACCGTGCTTGTCCTGTGGGTTCCTGGAGGGAGACCTGGAGGGTTTCGGGTGAGATCCAGCCTGCCGCCGACTTCTCCGTGTAAGGGGCTCCCAGCGCAAACGGCTGCTGGTGCATCCAGAGGGGAGGAAAACCTTTCCTTTCCTCCTTTGGGATCCCATTAACCTGGGGACAGGGTCCCTCTGGGGATGCCCGTGGCTCGGCGGGACCCTGCTTTGGAGGACACCTCTTCTCGCCACCACCTTCCTGGTGCTGCCACTCCTCCGTGCCGTTCCTCGTCGCCGGGAGCAGCACGAACACCCCAGGCCCGTTGCAGGATGCTCCCCATCACCACGGGCTGCGAGTCCTCCTGCTCTTCACCGTTGAAACGGCCTGGCAGAGGGAGACGAGCAGGCAGCGTGTGGCAGCAGGCGGAAGGTTTAAATTAGGGCCTCTCTCTAACGTGATTAATCAGTGCCTTCAGGCTTGATGGAGATTGATGGTTGCTGGCGAGGCTGCAGGAGCGAGCCCAGGCGCGCGGCGAGCACAGCCCCGACGCCCTGGGGAGGAGAGCGGAGCGGCGTGCGCCAGCGGCACCATCAATACCGGGGTTGGGCTCTGACGGGTTTTATGGGGGAGGATGGATACGGGAGACGACAGGAGAAGACAGCGGCTGGGATGGAGCAGCCTTTCCCCCACCCGGCAGCACTCTCGGGGTTGCTCTTGTGCCCTGGGCTGGTTTTGGGAAGGGGACCGGAGGATGCGGAAAACTTGCTGCGTGCTGTACGTGGTTCAGCCCGGCCCTGCATCCCGCTGCAGACCCAGCTCCGTGGTGAGGATGATGGCGGGGAAAAGCCTTCGGTGCCCCTTCGGTGTGCCGGTGACTGGGGCTGGGCTGCTTGTGCTTGGGGCCGCTGAAAACCTGGCTGTCCCCTGCCTTCCCGAGCTGGCTTTGGGTGTGCCGAGCCCCTCGTCTGCCCGGGAAGCTGCGGCAGGAGAAGCAGGAGAGCTTTGCAGAAAGGGGAGGACTCGGAGCGGCTGCCGCGGCGAGTTGTATTTGGAAGCGAGGAAGGTCAGCACCGAGTTCAGCCCGTCTGCACGTGCCACGAAGGGCGACTGCCGGCAAGCTCAGCCCAGCCGGCACTGCCGCAGTGCCGAGACGCCGCGGCCGGGGTCTCTGTCACGGTGCAAGGTCCCCGCTCCTGAGGGGACAGCACGGTACCAGCAGTGCCAAGCAGGGGCTGGGGTGCGGGGGCACCTCCGGCTCCCCCCGCCCTGGGCTGCCATGGTGCCGGTGCTGGTGCCGGTGCCGTGCAGGGCTGGGGGCCCGAGGGGGGAGCGCTCCTGTGAGCCTCTCAATACACTTTGATAAAATGCAAATCGCGTTAAAATGGTCGACTTCCAATTACAAGGCTCCAGCGGGGAGCCTGTTTTGATAATGAAAGTGATTAAAGTGGGGGCCTCTCTTCCTCGCGTGGTATGGAAGCTCAGCTCGGAAGTTTGTTTTTCTCTCTTTAATTGGAATCTGCTAACAATATTTGGGTGATTCCTGGGCCTGAGATGCTCTGATGCCACCCTGGGGGCTGAGCAAGGGTTTGGGGAAAACCTTCTGCCCCCGGGGTGCCGGGGCAGGGTCAGTTCGGCCACAGTGCTCGCTCCCTGGGGCATCTTTCCCCAGCTCCAGCACGGTTGGTGCCGGGAGCACCGCACCGGCGCTGCTGCCCTCCTGCTTCACCGGCGGTGTGCGTTAACACCCCCGGGGGTGCCCGTCGCGGGAGAGGAGAGCGGCTCCCTGGCAGCGGCTGGGGGAAGCTGCACCCCCCGGCAGGGTCTGTGCCACGGTGCCACCCCACTGCCGGCGACTCCCCTGCAGCCGCAGGATAAGGGGCTTCCAGGGGAAGCTTCTTCCTGACCTCCGTGGGTTCAGGGGCGTCCCTTTGTGCGAGTATCAGAGAGCTCCCAGAGCGGCCGCTGGCGTTAATCCTCTTAGGGCTGTAACTGGCCCTGGTCTCGTTGGCTGAAGGAGATGCTCTCCTCTTCCCTGTGCCCTCTCGGAGAGCAGCTGGGAAAGAGCGGCTCTCCCAGCCTGGCAGGGGGCCGCCGGGGGGCTGTCGGATCTGCCTGCGCCCCTCAGACTCCTTCGGCCGCTGCCACAAACGACTCCGCTCCTGCACGGCCCCTGCCCGAGACCTGGCTGTGGCCAGGCTGCGACTGATCCCTGTGCCGGTCCGGCCCACCCCACCGAGCGCGGCAGTGGTGGCGTCACCGCGGTCATCACTGCGGCCGAGGATGCAACCAGGTGGGGCTGGCGACGCGTGCAGCCCCCTGGGGCTGCCCATGGGCTCGCTGGCGGCAGGGCAAGGCAAGGCAGGGAAGGCAGGGAAGGCAGGGCAGGGCTGCCCTCCCCTCTCTCGGCCAGCACTCGGTCACTCCCGCGGGGTCTCTGGGCAGGCACGCTCTCCTTTATTGCCATTTAAAAATCCTCTCCAGCTCTGCCGTGACCACCCGGCATTTATCACTCGAGTGGTTCAGGGGCGCATGGTGCCTCGGTATCGAGTGCCGGCTGCCGGGGAGGTGCTGCGCAGGCAATTAGGGAGCGGAGAACACTTCTGCAGGAGAGCAGGCAGAGCCGGAGAAGCTGAATGCACACTTCATGCTTTGCATTCGGGATTTGGCACCTGCTCGTGCGAGCTGGGGCCGCCCAAGCAGAGATGCTGCTTATTCCTCTGCTGCAGTGGGAGCCCCTCGTCCTTGTCTCCTCGCTGCAGCACGTGCCTGCGATCCTCAGGGCTGTTGCTTTCCTGTTGCTGTTTCTGCTCCCGGTGTCATCCCCTGCCTTGCAGAAGCGCTGCCCGGCTCCTGGGACAGACCCGGGAACGAGCTGATGCCGTCTGTAGGAGCATCGCCCACGTGCGTGCCGTTAATCCAGATGCGTGCCTTGCCATCTTTGCAGAGCAGAGCTTCCATGCGCTACAGAGGCTTTGATATGGAAAAGCCTGTCCCCAAACGCTCGGCAGCGGCACGCTTCTGCTTGCCAGCTGCCGGCTCCTCTTGGAGCCCTGCGCCGGGCGTGCTTGTTACACCAGCACGGAGCACGCCACCGCGTTCGCTGTCACCGCCTCACCGGCCTCTCTGATGGATTTCCCACTCGGCGCATCCCCTGGCGAGCCGAGCGTGCCGGGTTCAGCCGAGGATGCGGCGGGGCGGGCGGGCTGGGAACCGCAGTGGCACTGCTAACGAACCGTCTCCCCTTCCCTCCTTCGCCTTCGTGCTCCCGTGCAGGAGCTGGCCCCTGGGGTTCACCGCGCAGCCCGGCTCGCCCCCGCTGCCGCTCCGAGTATTCCTCTGCCTGCGGGAACAGGCCCTGCTTGCTCCGGATCGGATCCTTCCCCTGGTGCCTGGCTCTGCCCCGGCACAAGCCGGGCGGCCGCTGAACGTTTCCCCCACCCTGGGGTCCCTCTGGGGCTGCTGCGTCCCGGAGCAGCCCCGCAGCCGCCGGGTCCCGGGGACGCCAGGCACGCTGCCGGCACCGCTCCCAGCCACTTTCGGCGGCAGCTGGTAATCTATACCCCGGCATATTCTCACGTGTTGCTTCGAGTTGATTTGCTATGCTAATTGCTTTACAAATAATAAGCTTCCCTAATTGCGCTGGCAGGGAAGGGGAGAGCTCTCCCCACCTGCGGTCCCGCGGCACCACCCGGCTGCGGGTCCCGGCCCCTTGGCCCTTCTGGGGTCCCGCCGTGAGCGCTGGCACCCACAGCGTCCCGCACAAGGATTCTTGGGAGAAACCCCAAAATCCTGCGCACGGGGAGCCGGGAGTCCCGGCTCGTCCCCGGGGGGTCGGGCCGTCCTCCCCTGCTCTGCGAGCCGGTGAGCGCGCCGGGACCGGCGGGGTGTCAGGAGGTGCCGCCGGCACGCCGGGCCGTGTTTCGCTGGCCAGGGTCTCGGAGCATTTCCAGCTGCTCCAAATGTGCCCGCATCCGTCGTTGTCCCCGTCTTCTGCCCCTGGGGCTGGGAGCGGGACCCCCGGGCAGCGGGGATCCCAGGGCACCCGGTGTTTAACCCCCCCGTGGCAGGGTGCGATCCTTCGCGGCAGATACGGGCTGCCGCTTTCCTGAAAATAGGCTTTAATTGGCTATTGTATGCCATAATTATGTTAATTTGACAGGAAAGCTGGAATTCACTCGGTCTGTTAGGTATTTAAAGCCGTATGGGGGTTATTTAAGGAGGAGGCAGGTTGGGGGGGCTGCCGGCAAACGGCACTCACCGCCCCTCACCGGGGAGCCCAGCCAGCGCCGGCCCTGGGGGCAGCACCCGCTTTTGAGGGGCTCCGTGTTTCATTTTAAACAAAAGGCTGGCGTCTTTCCCCGGGCTCCCCGGCATGTATCTGCGGGCAGCCTGCGAGGAAGCGGCGCCTTCCCATCGATTCCTGGATCGCAATCCCTGTCTCCGCGTTCGCCCCCCCCCCCCCCCAGCAACTCTCCGAAGACGAAGCTCCACGCGTTGACTTTCTCGTTAATAAAACGACTTCCTCATCACGCACCTTTAATTAAATGAGGCTAATATGCTGCTTTTTTTTTTTTTTTTTAATTATTTTTTGAATGACTGATGACTCTGCCTGGCAGCCGGGGAAAGCCGGGGCCGGCGTTTCGGCATCCAGCTCCCCGCGGAGCTGCGCCGTCCCTCTCGCCCATCCCGCTCCCGCAGCTGGATGCGGCCGAGGACGTCGCTTCCCCGGGCACCGTGAAATCCCGCGTGTGGGAAGGCGACTTGGAGGGATGCTGCTGCGGTGCGAGCTCTTGGCTTGAAAAGCAGTTTAAAAAAAGCAATATCTTTCTCCGTGTCTATAATTGCTGGCCGTTTGACGGTCGTAGAATTTAGTTAACATCCTTGCCGTTATATTGATTTTTAATGTTTATTTGCAAAACCTCAAACGTGTGTCCAAGTTCTTGAACGGCTTCCCAGACTGATCTGCTGGGCCACTTCCCCTCCGATATGAAATATCATTTTTACAGGCCAGCAAAACGGTATTTAATGGTGGCTGACAGGGCGGCGGTTAAGGGCGATATGTATTGGACACTTAAGCGTTTCTATTTTCCGACTCCTGGCTCAGCCCATTGCGTTTTACTTGTGCTGGGAATTGCAGATGGGTTTGCATTTTTCATCAGCATCACGATAATGCGGCCTCGGCGAGGACTCAGCCCCTGCCTCTCCGGCTCCTCCGGGGCCAGCGTGGTGCAGGTCCCGGCACGGCACGGGGAGGGCGGCTGCTCCGGCAGCGGGGACGGTGCCTGTGCCGGTGGTCCCCTGTTTGGGGTGCTCCCATGTGGCTGCAGATCTGTGAGGTGCTCTGAGGTTGCCGGTTTTATTTTTTTAAGGCAAACATTTGCTTTTGTGTGATGCCGGGGAGAGCCGCCGCCGCTGCCGCGCTCGGAGAAGAGGCTTTTAAGCACTTGAGCGCTGCTTCCAGGGCAGACATTTCCCCTCTGCTCATTAATGCAGCTGCAGGGTTTTACACAAGCCGGGTAATTCCCCGGCTAAGCGGTGTCAGAGGAGCCCATCCAGAGCACCAGCCCCACGCCAGGGCCGTGCCAGGATCCACGGCTGCACCACGCCAGCGCCGTGCCAGGACCCTCAGCCACGCCGTGCCATCCCCGTGCCGGGTGGGACAGAGGGTGCGTCCCGTGGGAGCTTTGCAAGCGAAGCCGGGGCATCTTTGTGAGCAGCTCCCGTGCCCTCCCTGCGCCGAGGCTGCCGAGCCGCTCTCGGGTCGCTTCTCTGCCGATGTGATCGCTGCCGGCACCCGACCCCCCCGGCGCTGCACCGTGGGCCGGTGACGCCGGGGCCGCCCAGGGCTTTGCCGCTGGCTCCCGCCGTCCCCCTTCCCATGCTCCAGCGCTGTGCAGGATGGGATTTGGGACTTAACAGGCTGTGCCAGATAGACACTTAAATAAGCAATAAATTTGGAGTTCGTTAGCGAGGATTAATTAGTGTTTGCGCAGGGCTTTGCCCGTGCGAAGCAGCCGGCGGGAGCCCGGGCAGCGTTATTTATCTTGAAGCTTCGCTGTGACCTTGTGGAGGCTGGGAGGGACTCGTTGCCTGGGTCCCATCAGGTCCCACCATGGCTGCGCTGTGAAGGCGAGCAGAGGAAAGCCCAGCGAGCTCCCGGCTGCGGGCCCCGGGGCCGGGAGCCACCCCGAGGACTCGGGGACAGGGGATGCTCCGGGAGCCTGGCAGGCAGAGCAGGCAGCCGAGTGCAGGCAGCAGCCTGCTGTGTGACCTCGAAGCGGGCGTCCTTGCATCGCAGAGCTGCTCGGACGGGGCTGGGGAGCAGCGATCCCGGGTTTGGCTGCAGGGGAAAGGCAGTGTTTGAGTGCAAGCGTTTCTTTTGGGGGCTCTCCTGGGCTTTCAGGGGCTCTCCTGGCCCCGCGGGGAGCAGGGCTGGCAGTCAGGCCAGGGAGGCTGGCAGAACCTGGGCTCTGTTTCGGGGTGCAGGCAGGGGGGCAGGAGGCGGCAAGGTGGGGAGCATCGGCACGCCCAGTGTGGGAGGGCTGCGCCCGCCCTGCGCCTCAGCCCCTTGGCTTATTTCTCCATCCCCGCGCGGTGATTTTTCAGCGAAGCAACGGCTGTGGCTGTATGGCACCGCTTCGCAGCGCTGGACTGTGAAATGAGGAGTTAGTCATCCCTGCTCCTCCAGCTCCGCGCGGCCGGGGCTCTGCTGCAAGGGGACGGGGACGGGTTCCTGCGTGCGCCTGCGGGGCCCGGGGCGGCTGCCCTGGGGGGATGCCCCAGGAGGAGCGGGCAGCCCCGCTCGGACCCCGCTCCCGGCACCGCAGGATTTATCACGCGGCTCGACTCCAGCTCTGGCGTGGGGCCAGGAATTTTTTTGGCACCAGCTTAAGAATGGAGATGCCTCCGTCCCCGCACATGCCTTGCTGGGAAGGGGAGTGGCGTGAATAATGCATCGTCCTGCGGTGCGCCTTGGCGCAGCCGGGGAGCCGGCCTGACCGCGGGGCTGAGACGGGGCTGGCAGCAGCGCCGGCATTTCCTACGGCAGCGGCATGGTCCCCGAGCCCCCGTGCCGGGGCTTCCCTCGGGCCCCCCGCCAGCTGCACAGTCCCCATGCACTCAGCCGTGGCTTTATTTTATATGGGGCGAGGAGAAAGCTCTCTCCCTGCCGGAAAACCGGCTTCGGGGCCGGCTAGCTGGCACCGTGTGCCGTGCTGCCCGCCACAGCTCCCTGCCAGCCTCGTCAAGCCCATCTCATTAGGTGCCAGGAAGCTTTTCTGTGCCACGAGTGATATTGGGCTGATCCCTGGTGAGCATAAAAGCTCCTTTCCAGAAGAAATCCAATCTCTGTCAATCCCACGCCCTGCCAGGCTCGGGACCTGCCCTCGCCCTGCCTGCAAAGAGGTGCCTACGGGAGCAGGCACCTCCTCCGGGGACGGGTTTGGCGCTGGGTGCGGCACCGGCTCGCTGCCATGGGTGGGGATGCCCTCACGGGACCCGGCCCGTTCCCATCGCCGGCGCTGGCAGGGGCTGCGGCGCTCGGTGACGGCGATGCGGGTGGAGGAGGGAACGGGTCCAAGGATCAGCCTGGGAACAGCGTCGAGGACATAATCAACTCTGTCAAAGCCTCATTCATTACGGAAGAACGCGGAGTGCGAGTGCCGGCGTGTCTTTGTCCGCTCGCTCCCTCTCCCATCTGATTCCACTCCTTCATTTCCTGCTGCTTTCGCCTTATCTCCCTCTTTTCAGTGTATTCCTCCCCTCCCCGGCTCGGCGGGGTGTGCGGGGGGCCGTTCCCCGCAGCACCACGCGGGCAAGCAGAGCGGTGTGCCAAGGGCCGTCCTCCACCGGCGTGGGCTGGGGAGCTCCCAGGGCTGGGTTGCCTTGGGTTGGGTTACGTTGGGTTGGGTTGGGTTGGGTTGAGTTGGGTTGAGGTGGCTTCTCCTCCCTCCCTCCCCTCCCATGCTAGCAGGGCCTGAAGGCGCCGTAACCATAACAGTGCCAGCGTAGCCAACCGCAAAGTGTGCCCGAAGTCCAGCACACCACCAGTGAGGGAGCGGGGTCTGCTGGGGAAAGCTGCGTCGCTCCCTCCGGGGATGGTGCCGAGCAGCGGCCACCCCTCGGCGTTGCTTCCAAAGCCAGGTTCATTGTGCCGTCACGCCGCGTGCTGCGTCCAGGTGTGGTGGCATGGTTCCCCCCCGTGGAACCAGCACGGTTCGTGGGGGACGAGCCCCTTGGGGGTGGTGGCTCCGAAGACACCATCTCTGGCCCGGGGATTGCTCAGTCCCCTAAGCTGCATCACGGGGAGGGCGACCAAGGACGCTGCTGCGCGCCCGCCCCGTGCTCCTGCAAGGCGCCTGCTTCGGCCGCTCTCGGGGACGGTGCCCGGTGCCCGGAGCCCCTGAGCAAAGCCGGGGGCTGGGGACGCTGTTCCTGCTGCTGGCACTCCTCGGGGGGCATTGCCAGCTTCGGTGGCAGCTCCGTCCCCACCCCGGCTCTCTTCTGGCTGGGATGCGAGTCCCTGCCCATGCCATTGGGCAATGCAGTGCCGTGCCGTGCCGCGGAGCTCGTCGGGATGCTGCGGGGCGCTGGGGGCTCCCAGGGGCAGAGGGTGGCCCGGGGAGGGTGAGTAGCACCCCGTTTCCTATATGGATGATCTTGTACATCTTATATATTATCTTACATAGCTCCCGGGCTGGCTGCTGCCAATCCTGCTCCACAAGACCTGCCACAAAGCCCGCGCGGGTGCAGCCCTGCCGTGCAGTGCAGCTTGAGCCCTTCCCCGGTCCCTTCCCACCCCCGTGTCATTCCCAAATCCCCGCTGCCGTTTCTGCTGGAAAGCTCCCCTGTTTGCTCAGCCTTTGAAGGGATCTCATCCCGGTGAGAGGCCCCGAGCAGCTGATGGGCAGCGAGCAGCCAGCTGCCCTCTGGTTCCCTTTCCTGGGCATCTCATCCCGCAAGTGCTGTTAATCGCCGGCTGATAACGAGCTTGTCTAACGGCAACTTTTGTGCAGGAGCCCGCGTGAGCAGAGGCCGTGTACCCAACTCGCACAGTTGTCTTAATTACCGAGCTCTTTGAGCTTCGTTTTCCCCTCCCGCGGGCGGTGGGTGTGGGGAGGGGGTGCTGTGCGCGGCGTTTTTGGGAGACGAGACCTTCGATGCTTCCCTCTGTGAGCAGAGCTCCCCGGGCAGCGCTGAGCTGCCTGGCACGGGCTGAGCGGGGCCGGGGGGCTGGCGAGAGGGGCCAGGGTGCTCGGTGGGGGTGGTCGGCTCGTTGGAGGGACCCTGGCCATCTCCCCCACCCCAAATTCCCCTCCCTCCTGTCCCCTTCTAGAGGAGATGCTCGGCCTGGCGCTGCTGGCACATCCTCGTGGGAGGATGCTGGTGTCGGCCGGGGGCTCCCCTCAGGGTTTCGGGGGAGCCGGGGCTGCGGTGATGCTCGGGGAGCCCACCCCAGGGTGCAGGAGCGGGAGGGCACCCATGGGAGCGGGCGGGGGGTGCTGGGCGCACCAGCTTTGGGGTGTCCGCTCGGGAGTGGGGAGCGGGCTGCCTCCCCACGGGGATGCTCATCACAGGGTGCTTTTGGGGGGCTCTGCTGACCTGTGCCCCTCTCTGCCCCCGCTGCAGGACAAGAACAGGAAGCTGAGGCCCCTCTACGACATTCCCTACATGTTCGAGGCCCGGGAGTTCCTGCGCAAGAAGCTCATCGGGAAGAAGGTACGGAGGGGACGAGGCCGGTGGCGAGGTCCTCGCTCGTCCCCGGCGCGGGCGGGTGCTAACGAGGGGCCGGGAGCCGTCGCTGCCCGTGCCGGTGGTGCCGCGTGAGTCCTTACGGGTGACCCGGGGGCTCTCCGCGGGGATTTGCAGGGTGCCCCCAAAGCTGGAGCACTCTTGGAGCTGGCCTCTCCCAGGGGTTGCGGTCTCGCTTTCAGTTGCACCCATTTCCCAGGAATGCCGTGTACCTGCGTCGCTTTATATGTCCCTTTGTTTCCCTGGCGTATTTTTCTAGGCTGGTTTAGAGCAATTCAGGGGAATGAAGAATATAATGTGCACTTAACTACTGAAGCACATGCTCAGGATGCAATTTTCAAATGCTCATAAAGCGGTCAAATAAAATCAATTTCCTTCATAGCGAGGCTGCTCGCTGCTGCTCATCGAGGACTATTTCCATGCCTAATTGCATCTTTCCATTTCAAAGCCCTGTTTATATATTAAAAAAAAAAAGGGGGGGGGGGAATAGCAGCTTGTGAGACTTTTCTAATGGGAAGTCTGTCACTTGTCGTAGCGAAAAGCGGCTGCGAGGATGTTGCTGGCACTTGTGAAGAGAGCTCTGGTCTCTGCAATGGAAACCCAGTTGTTTCTGGGAGGGTCCTGGTCCCGTGCTGGGCTGCGCCTCGGCGGGGTCCCCGTCTGAGCACCGCCGGCCCCCCCAGGGGTTCCCGGCCCCATTTTCCTCCAGCCACCACTGCTCTGTTGCGCAGCGGAGCGGGGTTTGCTCTCTCCCACCCTGCCGTGCTTGGCTGTTGCTCAAAACCACCCTTTTTCTCCCCAAACCTGTTTGCATTCACCCTTGCACGCTCGCAGGCGGGAGCCGAGGTGGCTGAAGCCCCCGGCTTCGGTCACCGGGTCCCCACCGCGGCTGGGGATGGGGCCGGCTCTGCCAGAGCCCTTGGTGCTCGTGGTGCTGCCTGCGCCGGTCCTGCGTCCCCCGTGCCCAGCCCCGAGGTGCTGGGGGAGCCATCCCCGTGTGGGGCAGCCCCCGTCCCCAGCCGTCCCCGAGGCTGCCCGCTGCTCTCTGCAGCCCCCACGTCCCCAGGACCGCGTCCGGGCGGCGCGGGCTGCCATGCCAGGGAGGAGGATGAGGGTCCCGCCTTCCTCCCAGGCCCCGCAGCGCGGTGCTGTGGCACGAGGCATCACGCTCAGTGCACCCGGAGGGGTGGGCAGCAGGATCGGTCCCTCTGGAGGGACAGGCAGGAGCAGGCAGCGGCGCAGCCTCGCTGCTCGGCCGCCGTTGGATCGCTGTCAGCAGCAGGAGGAGGGAAGCGGGACAGCAGCCAGCTGCCACCATCCCCGTGCCCAAAGTGTCTGGTCAGGAGCCAGTGACCCCCAGAAATAGAAGCAAGAAGCCATTTGGCTGCACGTGCCGCCAGCCTCCATGTTTAAAGCTCCCTGTAACCTTGCGGCGCGCTGCTGGGACTGCGCGGCACGCGCCGGGCTCCTGCCTTCGCCGTTTCGGTAACCTTGGGAGCCGGGCGCTTGCTCGCCTTTGATGTTGCCTCGTTTGCTATATAAATATTTCCTTTGTCAGCTCCACGTTTTTCACTTCGGATTAATTTGATTGAGGAAAGTGATGAAAAAATCCTTTCCGTTAATGATCAAAACAGTCCCTCGAGGTTGGCGGCGCGGCCTGATTTGAAATGACAGCCTTGCACGGGGTGGCTCGCCCTTGCCTTCTCACGGCTCGCTGTCAGCATCAATCTTTGCGGCAAAATCCCTCTTTTCCCACCCCCTTTTTTAATACGCTTTTAAAGCCCACCCCGGCAGGGAGCTAGCGACTTCTGAGAGCTGTCTGCTCGCGGGGAGATCAAACGGGGTGGGCTGGCACCGATGCGCGGCGCTGCCCGCGGCGTCGGCACGGCTCCAGCTCCGTGCGTGTCTGCAGGGGTGCCCCGGGGGAGCCCTGCCTGCTCCAGGGACCCCTGCATGTTTTGGGGAGCCCTGCCTGCCCTGGGGGACCCCTGCCTGCTCCAGGGAGCCCTGCCTGTTTTGGGGACCCCTGCCTGCCCTGGAGGACCCACACCTGCTCCAGGGACCCCTGCCCGTTTTGGGGACCCCTACCCGCTCTAGGGACCCCTGCCCATTCTGGGGACCCCTGCCTGCCCTGGGAGCCCTGCCTGCCCCAGGAAGCCCTGCCTGCCCCGGGGAGCCCTGCCGCCCTCCGAAGGGTGTCCCTTCCTACAGAGCCCTGGGTTGGCCGATCCCTGGATCCTTGGGAGATCTGGATCTCCCGGATCCTCGGGCAGGCCTGGCAGTCAGACCAGTGCCAACTGCTCCAGCCTCACTCTTGGCATCCCCGGCTGCGAGTCCCCCTGGGCTGCGGTGGCCCCTTGAGCCACCGCCCCTCCGCCGAGCACCTTCTGGCCCCCTTCTTCTCCCCTCTCCTGCGTGGGCGTGATGGGTGACGGGTGCTGAGCGGCTGTGGCCGTGCTGGCGTGTCCCCGAGGAGCAGTGGCTGTGGGGACCCTCCCCATCGCAGGGGACTTGAGGTTTGGGGTCTGCCCTGCGCACCCCCAGCGCCTGCCCCAGGCTGCCCCCGGGGCCGGGCTCCCCTGCCCGGCTCGGAGCTGCCTCCTGCCTTCCCGCTGCCTTTCCCTTGCCTGGGAAGAGCTGGCACAGCTTGACGGCATGACAAGCCCCGGGAGGGATCGCCGCTGGCAGCCGCTCCGGCGGAGCGTGATCATCCCCTTCAAGATTGATGAATTGAATATTAGGAATAATTAGGCCAGGATGAGGTTTTGGTCTCGCTGCCGGTGTTTCATCAGCCGCCTCCTCGGCCGTGAGCACCGTGCGTCTGTCGGGCTTGGCCGTGCCGTGCCCGCTGCCTGCACCCCGGGGCTGCCTGCCGGGAAGTGGCTTAGGGCTTGTCTCATGGGTGCTGTCCCTGCACCCTGGGGACCCTCCTCATGGGTGCTGTCCCTGCGCTGTGGGGACCCTCCTCATGGGTGCTGTCCCTGTGCCGTGGGGACCCTTCTTGTGGGTGCTGTCCCTGCGCCCTGGGGACCCTCCTCATGGGGACCATCCCTGTGCCATGGGGACCCTCCTTGTGGATGATGTCCCTGCATGGTGGGAACCCTCCTCGTGGGTGCTGTCCCTGCGCCCTGGGGACCCTCTTTGTGGGTGATGTCCTTGCATCGCAGTGACCTTGCCTTGTGGGTGATGTCCCTGTGCCATGGGGACCCTCCTTGTGGGTGCTGTCCCTGCACCCTGGAGACCCTCTTTGTGGGTGATGTCCTTGCATCGCAGTGACCTTGCCTTGTGGGTGATGTCCCTGCACCGTGGGGACCCTCTTTGTGGGTGATGTCCTTGCACAGCAGTAACCTTGCCTTGTGGGTGCTGTCCCTGCGCCATGGGGACACTCCTCATGGGTGCTGTCCTTGCACAGCGGTGACCTTGCCTCGTGGGTGCACGGTGGCAGCTCTGGAGGGCCGGTGTGACACTAGAGGGAGCTGCGCTGTAGGAATTGTGGAGCTGGATGTGCCCCCCATCCCACCCCATCCCACCCCATCCCACCCCAAGGGAAGCGGCACCCACTCCAGGGAGCGGGACCCGCTCCCGGCAGCCCCGCCGCTGCCCCCTTTGCCATCCCGGAGCAGCTTTGCTTTGGTACCTGGACACGGAGCGGGGCCAGAACAAGCCACCCCTCGCCCCGGGCGGTGTGCGCTCAGGCAGGGACCTGCCGGGCTTTGCACGCGCGTGTGTAAGACGCTAAGTGTGAGCTGGGAGCTGCTGGTGCGGGCGCTCCCGAGGTATCGGCAACCCCGACTCCCCTGGGGCTGGGGCTCCCCTGCAGCCGTTGCCCGCCCATGCCCGGCGTTGCAGGAGGGCAGCCCCTGCCCAGCCCCTGCCCAGCCCCTGCCCAGCCCCGGCTGCTCCGATCCCGGCACGGGGAGGACGCGTTTCACCAGCAAGGACAAAAGTCCTCCGGCTGCGGCGAGCCGTCTGTCCTCAGCTGCCCTCCTGTCCTCATCCTGACACCTCCCGGTGCTCCGGCTGTGCCGCAGGCAGCGTGCCGTCCGGTGCGGGCAGGAGTGCTGCGAAGGCAGCAGGGGCCGTGTTTGGGGTCAGACACCTCAAAAGCACCATCTTGGCACGATGGGATCCCGTGAGATCCCATGGTCCCCTCTCCTCTTCGGTTTGGGGGTCACCGCTACCCCCACCACCTCCAGGCAGACAAAACTAATTGGAAATTAATAAATCTTTCTGCTGTGCGCTGCTCTCCCAGTAAATCCCGCTCCCGGCTGCACGGCGGCTCCCTGGGACGTCCCTCTCATCGCTGGGCCCGGCAGGGAAGCCCTCCCCCGCGCGCGGCACCGTGCCCAGCCCTGGCTCTGGGTGGGCAGCGGGATGGGCTTTGCCACGGCCGTGTTTGTGGGTGTCTGTGGGCGTTTGAGGGGAGCAGGGGCTCGGGGACCCAGAGGCAGCTTGGCCGGCGGGTGGCCGCGGTGCCAGACGGCGAGGCGGCCGTGGCCGGGGACAGGGCTGCGGTGAGCAGGCAGGCAGGCAGGCAGGCAGGCAGCAGCCCGGCTCTCCTGCCCTGCGGTTGTGCCGCACTCTGGCCGATGCCGGTGTGTGCTGGCCCTGGGCAGCAGCCTCGAGGGATGCAGGTTTGCTGGCGCTCCCAGGCACCCTTCTGCTTGTCCCATCGCCCGTCCGTCTGTCCCGCCGTCCTTAAGGGCTTTCCAGCTCTGGCTGCTTCCAGCACGAACCCCGGTTCGTGGCTGGGAGAGCCTGAAACCCAGCCCGTGCGCAGGGGCAGCCGTGCTCGCCCGGGCTGCCTGCGCTGGGCTGCCGGACGCTGCCAGCCTGGCACAGCGGGCTTTGCTCTTGCCGCCCGTTTTCCACCGCCTTTTCTGCCTCCATCCCCGGCCGCTCACCCGCCGCTCCCCGTGCTCCAGCCCTGCGGCGGGAACGCCGCGTCCCCCCCGATGCGCAGCCTCGCCACGGCCCGGAGCTGCCCGCGCTGCCCGCCGGCTGCCCGGCCTGCAGAAACGCAGGGGCAGCGCCATAGCTTCCCCCGGGCCCCCGCAGTAAAAATCAACCTCTGCGATCGCTTCCAGAGATAATTCCCTCTGTCCCCCTCCCTCTGCAGAAAACACCGAAGGGAGAAGAGGAAAAAATATCCCCCCGGCCGCGGCAGCCCCTTCGCTTTCGGTTCGTGCAGCACTTATCACGTTAGGAGAGGAGCCCGGCTGCGGGGAACAGCATCTGAATTCCCAGGGCCCCGGAGACAGAGTATAATACATTTTCTCTCTTGCCCTTTCATCAAAGCAGCATGAAGTTTCTAAAGCTGGGATTTTTACGGCGCGTTGCTGCTCCCTTTAACAGCCCTGATGTGTTTTTCCTGACTCTTCTGCCGGCTTTCGCTGTGCCGATGACGGCTCCCTGCGCTGCCGCGGCACGCACCCAGTGCAGGAGCTGCCGTGGCTCCTGCAAGGGAGCTGCACCCTCCCGGCAGCCACCGGAGTGACCCGGCGCGGTGGAATTTGCCCGGTGGCACGGGATGAACCGGCTGCCGCGGCCCTGGCCCCGCCGCAGCGCCCGCCGGCGTTCGGCTGCCGTGCCCCAGTATGGATTTGTCTCCCGCGATGGAATAAATCTCTGGTGCGTGTCGGGGCGGGGACGGCTCGCTCCGCACAGACGCTGCCCATCGATTTCAGCGCTGGGCATGCACCGCCGCTGAGCAGCTTTTTTTAATTACGCCATCGTGCAGGCAATTGAATCGAGTCTAAATGGGTGCTCTTGGCCCTCTGCTCTAATTAGCTGGGGGGGATTAATCACTCGGATGGAGGGTGATGGCACGAGATAACTCAGGGAAAAATATCCCCTGTGTACGGAAGCGATTCAGCCCCTCACTTGGGGGCTGCTCTGCAGCCGGCGGGGGGGGCGGCTCGCCCCGGGGTGCCCAAGCACCCATGGGTGCCCGACGGGCTGCAGCCGTAAGGGCGTGGGGCTCTGCGGTGCTCCTGAGACTTTATTTTATGCCTCTGGCCCCGGGGATCATTTCACCGGTCAGCCAGCCCCGGTGAGAGGCGTGTACCTGGCAGCGCAGCCCAATCCCCCTGCCCCAGCCCTGAAGCTCAGCACTGCGGGCGCGAGCATCCTGCTCCTGCAAAGGGGCTCTGGGGTCCAGGCCGGCGCAGCGGGCCCTGGCGCTCCCGCGGCACAGGCACCGGCGGTGCGTGGCTTCACCGGTGTGTGCCGTAGCCAGTCGCTGGATTGGCAGGGGGTACAATCGTGCCGTGGTGCCGTGCACGGTCGTCCCCGGATCGATGGGGAGGTTGATAACTGGAGACCGGCGGGCTGCACGTGGCTGATGCCGAGGGACGGGAGGAGGAGCGTGTCCGAACCGCGGCCGTGCCTCGTCTTCCCCGCTCCCGGGCCGCGCGGCGCGCGGGTGGCCTGCTCTCGCCCTCCATCCCGCCGCCTGCGTCCCTTTATCTGCCGAGCTTCAGCTTATTTTTAATGCCTGGGGATTTGTTGGCGATGCAGCTCAGGGCCGGCGGCTCGTCAAAGGGAAGGCTGACAGCGAACTGATAACACCTCTGCTGCGCGAGAGCCTGCGAGTGCCAACCCGAGCCCCCCGCGTGCCGGGAAAGCGGCAGCTGGGGCTTTCCCAGCGGTTTTCCAGTGCATCCGCCTGCCTCTGGTGGATAGTGTGGCTCAGAGGGCTGGGATGCTCCCCGGGATGCTCCTTCTGGGGTTACCCAACGCGGCACCGCCAGCAGACCTGGGAAGAACAGGGGATGGGGTTTGACTGCGGAAAACGTTTCCCCCCGGAACAGCATCCCTCTCCCCGGAGGAGGGAAGGCTTTTGCAGACTTTTGCAGATTTTTGCACTGACGATTGCTGCGTGTTACTGGCAGCCTGCAAACTCGGGGAGAGCTGGCGGCACGGCACGGCACGGCAGCAGCCGCCTGACGCGACGATGGTTGGGGCGCAGCCGGGGGTTTTTCGGAAGGTCCCACTTTCTGCAGAGCGGCACGGCTGGGAGGGATGGGGACGGTGCGCGGCGAGGGGTGGCCGCTGCTCCCCAACCACCGCCAGTGCCGGCGGGGGGATGCAGGCGCTGCCACCCGCCCCGCAAACAACCGCACCCGTCCCCGGGGAAGCTGCGACCACGGGCACCCGGCCTTGCTGGCCCTGTGCCGGAGCCGGGATCCTGTACGGAGGAGCGTGCCGGTGCCGGCGAGGCTTTGCAGGGCGCCGGCTCCTGAGCTTCACGGGAACGCGCTGCGGCATCGCCGCTGCTTTCTGGCCTGTGAAGTTGGGGAGGATTTTGCTGTTCAAAGCCTTCTGGAGAGCTGGCTGCTCCCCAGTGCCGAACTGGGGAGAGATCTTCTCCCGGCTGTGTTCTGCTTGGAATAAACAGCGCGTGCAGATGCAGATGAGCAGGAGGGGAGAAGTCTGCTGGCGCGCTCAGCTCCGGGCGCTGCAGCGGCCTGAAATGGCTCCCTGACAGCAGGGGAGGGTGAAGGGAGCAAACGTGGTTGTTCCTGGCCTAATGACCAGAAATTCGGGGCCGTTTCCTCTCCCTGCATCGATTTTCGTCCTTCCGACGCTTCCTCAAATGGCTCTGCCGGGCGCTTCCACTGCCAGGCTGCAGGCCAGAGTTATTCGTGGCTCTGGCAGAGCCTGGCCCAGCAAGGTCAGTCCTACCCCGGGGCTGCTCGTTCAGCTCGGCTGGGCTCGGCTTGGCTGGGCTGGGCTCAGCCGCCCCGGGGCCACAAGACGGAGGATTCGGTAGCCCGAGCCGGTGGGGAGGAGGGAGCACAGAGCCCCGCGGCCGCTGCGGCTCCGCTTTTGGCAATGGTTGAGGCTCTGCAGGCTCCGCGGGGGCTGGTTTGCAGCATGGTGGCTTGGAGCATCCCCCGTGCCGCATCCCGGGCTCTTCACACGCCTACTGAGGAGGGACCGTGATGGGGGGATCCGGTGAGGAGAGGCGGAGGGGGTTTGGTGAAGCCGAAGGCAAACCGAGCTGGCTCCCGCTTGCCATTCCCAGCAAAGCACCCTTCCCGCAGCGGGACGGGTGGGGAGGCCGGGCTGAGCCGGCAGACGCAGCCCTTGGGAAGGAAACTGCCTGTCCGGAGGGACAGCGGGACGCTGGAGCTTTACCCCGGGGGTCCCGCTGCCCACACTGTGCCCCCTGCACCCCCTCGCCCCACCGGGATTCACAGCCCCGCCGGGCACGGCAGCAGCTCATGCTTATAGAGGCCACAATGTGGCATCCATTTAGTGTCCTGCCACGGCACGGAGGAAGCCTTGGTCCCGCTGGGCTCTGTTAGGGATGGGCTGAGCCTTGGGCCGAGCCTTGGGCCGGCCGGCTGCTCCGGTGTTGTTCGGGACCCGCAGAGCGGTGTCGGCGAGGAAGGGTCGGGCTGGCAGTGAGCAATGGGCCCTGGCTCGTGCCTGGCGGGGCAGAAGAGCCGGCGGAGGGTTGCAGAGCACCCAGGCCCGTAGGACCTGCTGTCGTCCTGCCCCGTCCTGCCCCGCTGCTTTGTTTTCTCTCTTCCTTCCCTCGCAGCAGATGCTGTCACCGCTCTGCTCCGGGACCCTGCGTGCCGGAGCCGTGGCACATCCAGACCCCACCGGTGCCTCTCCGCGGTGTCCTGCACCACGGTGCAGAGCGTTCCCCTTACGGCATCGTCCCTGGGGCAGCACCCCGCGGCTGCTCCCGGTGCCAGGCTGGGGCGAGCAGGACACGGGTGTCCCCAGCGCATCCCATCTCGTGGAGTGGGGGGGCTGCAGTGTTGCTCGAGCCTCGGGACCCCGCGTCGGCATCCGCCGGGCAGGGGAGAGCGAGCTGCGGGACCAGCCGTGGGTCGGCACTGGGGGTGCTTTCCCACCCCGCAGGGGTGAGAGCAGCCGGTTCTGGGCTGTCTGAGGTGCAAATGGGTTCAGTTCATGGGTGGCACCAGCCACATCCCCGCTGCTCCCAGTCTTGTCCCCAGGGAGGGCAGGGGAGAAATAAAATAGGCAAAAATCGGGGCCGTGGGACTGCCCCGGCTCCCTCAAGCAACCCTTGCTGGTACTGGGAGCAGTGGTGTGTGCGGCTGGGCACTGACCACGGCAGAGCATCCCCCAGCACAGTGCCTGCCTGCACCCATGGGTGCCCTCCCCACGCCGGAGCTGCAGCGGGGACGTGTGCCCCCCGCCTGGGGTCTGCAGGGCCCCTCCTGCCCGGGGGTGCTCCCCAGAGGTGGGGGCCGGGCCGGGTGCGGGGCTGCGTGGGCAGCACCCGTGTTTTGGTGCCTGCAGGTTGGAGCGGGGCAGGGGCAGGCTCCGGGCCGTGCCGGTGCCGTCCCTCCCTGCTCCCCTCATTCCAGCCTGGCCCGGGGGGCTCAGAGGGGACCGTCCCCTGCCGCGGGGACACGGGGCACAGCAGGGAGGAGGGGGCTGCGGCGGGCGGGCGCAGGGTGGGTGCATATGGCAGGGGTGGGTGGCAGACCAGACTTGCTCTGCTATAATTACTGTCTGAAACGCCTGCGGATCTCCCAGCCCTTCTTCGTCACAAACTCGCAGGGACTATTTTTACCTCCCCTGCGAGCTCGTGCCGCGTGTCAGGGCTGGGAAGGGGAGCTGGCCGCCCCCTCCTGCCTCTGAGGCCGGGAGGATGCTCCCAAAGACCTGCCTGTGAGCGCCAGCCTGGCCAGTGGGCCGGGGACCGTGTGCTGGGGACCGCATCGTCGGGACCGTGATGCTGGGGACAGTGTGCCAGGGACCATGTGCTGGGGACAGGGTGCCAGGGACCATGTGCTGGGGACGGCATCACTGGGACCATGACGCTGGGGACAGCGTGCCAGGGGCCACATGCTGGGGACAGGGTGGCGGTGACCATGTGCTGGGGACGGCATCACTGGGACCATGATGCTGGGGACAGTGTGCCAGGGACCATGTGCTGGGGACAGTGTGGCGGTGACCATGTGCTGGGGACCGCATCACTGGGACCATGACGCTGGGGACAATGTGCTGGGGGCCTCATCCTGGGGACCACGTGTTGGGGACCGCATCGTTGGGACCATGATGCTGGGGACAGTGTGCCAGGGACCATGTGCTGGGGACCCCATCCTGGGGACCACATGTTGGGGACAGCATCATAGGGACCATGATGCTGGGGACAGTGTGCCAGGGGCCACGTACTGGGGACAGCGTGGCAGTGACCATGTGCTGGGGACTCCATCGTTGGGACCCAGATGCTGGGGACAGTGTGCCAGGGGCCATGTGCTGGGGACCCAGATGCTGGGGACAGTGTGGCAGCGACTGTATGCTGGGGACTGCATCATTGGGACCATGATGCTGGGGACAATGTGCCAGGGGACAAATCCTGGGGACTCCATCGTTGGGACCCAGATGCTGGGGACCACATCATTGGGACCATGATGCTGGGGACGATGTGCCAGGGGCCATGTGCTGGGGACCCCATCCTGGGGACCACGTGTTGGGGACAGCATGCCAGGCACCACACACTGAGGGCCACATCACAGGGACCACGTGCCGGTGACCACACGCTGGGAACCGTGTACCCGTCACCATATGCCGGGGCCGCGGTGCTCGGCACCCCAGGTACCGTTCCTCCTCCTGCCGTGAGCGTGAGCGCGGGTTTTTGGCACCGATGGCCAGGGGCCGTGTCCCCCCTGCACACCCTCGCACGAGAGCCGGTGGCGAGGCATAGGGCGCGTGGGGACGGGGACAGGGACACGGCTCGCCAGCCCTGGCTTGGCCACCCTTTCCCCTCGCCCCGCGCCAGGGTGCCGGGCACCTCGGTGATGGGCGAGCGCGGGCAGGGGCTGGCAGGTCCGGTGCAGCCCTGGCTGGTGGCGGGGGAGCCGGGGCGGGTGACATTGAACGCGTTGGCTGCGCAAAGGCATGTGAATCTCTGTAGTGCCATTCTTCTCGGGGCTGGATCTCCTCCAGGGAGGAGAGCTGGCGGAGTGATTTAATTCACACTGACTGCAGCTGACCTTGGAAACCCGCCGATAGACGGCCGCCATCGATGCTGGCTGGTGTCGGGAGGGAGCGAGAGCCTGCTGCGGGTCCCATGGGTGCAGGAGGGATGGGGGGAGCCAGGCAGGGACCCCATGATCAGCTGGGCACCCCGCATCCCACCCCGGTGCCCGGCTCTGCGGGGCGGCTGCGGGAGCCCGGAGCAGAGCCCCAGAGCTGGGTGCTGCTGCTCGGTGTCCCCTGGTGCTTCTGGGCTGGGGCCTGGGTCTGTCACAGCTCAAGGCGGTCAGGTGGGGCTGGGCCGGACGAGCGGCTCCCCGAGCGTGGGTGCATGGCTGCGGGAGGTGCTGCCAGGGCTGGGGGTGCAGGGGGTGCCCAAGTGGGGCTGGGGGTGCGGGAGGTGCCCGAGCCGGGGCTGGGGGTGCAGGAGGTGCAGGAGGTGCCCAAGTGGGGCTGGGGGTGCAGGAGGTGCAGGAGGTGCAGGAGGTGCCCAAGCTGGGTGTGGGGGTGCAGGGGGTGCCTGAGCCAGGGCTGGGGGTGCAGGGGGTGCCTGAGCCAGGGCTGGGGGTGCAGGAGGTGTCCAAGCTGGGTCTGGGAGTGCAGGAGATGCCAAAGCCAGGGCTGGGGGTGCAGGGGGTGCAGGAGGTGTCCAAGCTGGGTCTGGGGGTGCAGGGGGTGCCTGAGCCAGAGCTGGGGGTGCAGGAGGTGCCCAAGTGGGGCTGGGGGTGCAGGAGGTGCCTGAGCCAGAGCTGGGGGTGCAGGAGGTGCCCAAGTGGGGCTGGGGGTGCAGGGGGTGCCCGAGCCGGGGCTGGGGGTGCAGGAGGTGCCTGAGCTGGGTGTGGGGGTGCAGGAGGTGCCTGAGCCGGGGCTGGGGGTGCAGAAGGTGCAGGAGGTGCCCAAGCTGGGTCTGGGGGTGCAGGAGGTGCCCAAGTGGGGCTGGGGGTGCAGGAGGTGCCCAAGCTGGGTGTGGGGGTGCAGGGGGTGCCTGAGCCAGGGCTGGGGGTGCAGGGGGTGCCCGAGCCGGGGCTGTGGATACTCCCAGGAGTTGGATTTTCCACTGGTAAAAACACACCCACGGTGAGCGTTATCCCTCCGAGAGCAAGCGCGGGGGAGCGGGAGCACCCCTGCAAGCACCAAACCCCTTCCCAGGTCAGCTGTGCCGGTAGCTCCGTCAACGTGCTGCAAAACGCACCCGGGACCTGAGCCGGGGGGAGAAACCTGCCCGCGGCTGCAGGCGGCGAGGCGGCATCGTGCCGTGCTCCCTGCGCACGAAGCTGCTGCCAGCGGGCGCTGGGGACGGCGCGGAGGCTGGCGCGGCGGGGATGTCCCTTTTCTTGCTGGGACACGAGGAGCAGCGAAGCAAGGAGCAAAAGGCACGCTTCGGGCGCGCTGTCCTGCCTGTTCGCTGCCTTTGCTCGCTCCGAGCCGGCGGCCGTGGAGGGGACGCCTAGGGGCAGCTCTGCCCGCGGCTGCGGCGTTGGCGGCAGAGGGCCCGAGGTGCTCATTATGGGAAGGTTTCGATTCCTGGTTCGCAGCCGGCTGTTGCGCTGCTGATGGCGGGTGCCGGAGCCCCGGTTGGGTGGGTCGATACCCAGGGGCGCGGTCGTAGTGCCATGGGTGCTTTCACAGCACCTTCCATCTCGGGAGCACCCTGGGAGGTGGGTGAATGCCGCGGCCGGAGCTCAGCACCCGGCGGAGATGGGAGTGTCGGAGGCCGAGCCCGAGTCTTGGCACGACCGGGTGCCCGTGTCTCCGCTGGCGGGTCCTCGGAGGCGCCCAGAACGAGAGCCCGCTCCACCCTGCACCCCTGCTACCAGGGCACGTGGCCGGCGCTGTGCCACGCCGTGCCGGCCGTCTGGTTGGGTGGCTCTGGGGGCCCAGCTCCTGCCAGCCCTCCCCTGGGGCACCAGCCCTGCGGGGACCTCGCGTTTGCTGGCGCCGCTGGGGAAGGTGGGGACGGGGCTGTCACATCCCGGCCTCCCGCGGTCCGCGGCAGTTTTGAGTCCTTTCCTGCTGACGCCGTGGGATGCTGCGAGTGCGCTTGGTCCTGCCCCGGGGGAGGGAGTTTTGCTTTTACGACTTGGCAGCTGCAGCAGTGCTGTCATCACGTAAGGGGGGACGTGCCAGCTTTGTCACTGCAATGAGCTTCAGCTGCGTCTGGCCAAGGGACACAGCGCTTTGCAACGCCATGCGATGCGATGCAATGCAGTGCAACGCTTTGCAGTGCGATACAACGCAAAGCAACACTTTGTAGTGCAATGCAACACCAAGCAACATTTTGCAGCGCAACACAACACTTTGCAGTGCAGTGCAGCACAAAGCAACACTTTGCAGTGCAACACAATGCAACCCAACGCAATGCAACACAACGCAACGTGATGCAATGCAATGCAGCACTGCAATGCAACGCAACACAACGCAATGTGATGCAATGCAACATGACGCAATGCGATACAATGCAACACAACACTTTGCAGTGCAATGCAACACAACACAGTGCAGTGCAACACGATGCAATGTGATGCAATGCAACACTTTGCAGTGCAACACAACACTTTGCAGTGCAATGCAGCACAAAGGAACACTTTGCAGTGCAGCACAACGCAACCCAACGCAACGTGATGCAATGCAATGCAACACGTCGCAATGCGATGCAACACAACGCATCGCTTCCCCGCTGCAGGCTGAGGCGTGCCAGCCAGCCCGACCCCTCCGCACTCTTCCCCTGCCCGTGATGGTGCAGATCCGACGCCGGCCGCCCGCCGGCCTTTGGCCAGCCACTTCGCCTAATTCCAAGCCAGGTGTTTCCCAAAGGGAGCCGAGCCAGATGACATTTAAAAAGCCCTGTAGTAGCTTGAATATCCTAACCTGCCTCTCGGAGTAATCCTTGTCTTCTTTTCCCCTACAGTTGTTATGACAATAGTTTCGCTGGGAGGAATTGCTTTAACCTCTCCTCTTAATTGGCTCTTTCCTGCCAGGGCCCCCTCTTTTGCTGCTGCAAACCTTGATTAGCTCGGCGGTGCAGCTCGGCTGCGCGCCGGAGCGAGCTGACGGCGGGGGTTTGCCAGGCAATCGTACCTTTTTTGCATTTTTATGCTCATTTAGAAAGCGAGGCTTGGGAAGAGCAGTTTGAAAGGGGTTAGGGATGCTCCCTCGCACCGCCGAGCTGGAAGCTTGGCTGGCTCCCTTTGGCTCCAGCCGCCGGCGCTGAGAGCCGGTGGTGTGGGTCGGGCACGGTGCCGTGCGGCGGCACACCTGGGAGGCCCGTAGTGCCGAAATACAGCCCGGCAGCTGGGCCACGACTTCCTCGTGGAGCCCTGTGTCCTCCCCATGTCCCCCCGTGTCCCCCCGCGTCCCCCAGCCCAGGGCAGCCTCAGCCTCCTCCGGCCGAAGTGCCGGTAAAACGGTGAGGAGGGCGGTGGGATTGGGTTGGATTTGCATAGAAATGGCGCCTACAGATGTGGGATTGCGTTAAGCATTCGAGCGCTTGGGCTTGAACTCCGGTTTCTTTTTCCCGGCTCTGTGTTGCATGGCGGTGGCCGGGAGTTGCAGCTCCGTGTTGCTGTGCAGGCCAGTGCCGGTGCTGCCGGTGCTGCCAGCCCCGGTGCTCCCTGCTGCCGCGCAGCCGTGCGTATCCCGAGCCGGGGTGAAGCTGCGGGAGCGGCCGGTGGTTCAGGCAGCGTTGCAGGACGTGCGCCGGAGCCGGGATCCCCGAATCCTGGGAGCGGGGAGGAGGGGGGCAGCGCGGCCGGGAGGGGAGTGGTGCTGAGGACCGGGATGTGCGGATGCGGCATCGCTGCCTTTCCAACCCGGCTGCTCTCCGGCAGGGACACCGATGGCTTTCCCAGTGCTCCTGCCCCACGCCGGCTGGGACAAAGCCCTTGCGGCTGCAGTGGGCTGGCGCGAGCCCCCCGCGACCTTCGCTGGCCTGGTCACCGAGCCCTGCTCCGGGGCACGAGGGAGCTGGGGTCTGCGCCGGGGTCTGGTGCAGGATGGAAATGCTGATTGCTTGTAATGGGCGCTGGGATGTGATGCCCAAGGAGCTGCTGGGAGGGTGACGCCTGGGGGCTGCGGTGCCGGGAACCCGAGCCACAGTCTCACCCGTGAGCATCTCTGCAGCGGCCAGCTTGTCCCCAGCCCTGCTGCAGTGGGAGATGCAGTGATCCAGGCAAAGTTGCCCCCCCAAGGTGGACCCCTGCTAGCTGGTGTGCAGCAATGCCGCCGATGTGCAGTAATGGCGCCGATGTGCAGCAATGGCGCCGATGTGCAGCAATGCCGCTGATTGCAGCAATGCTGTCGATGTGCAGCAATGGCGCCGATGTGCAGCAATGCCGCCAATGTGCAGCAATGCCGCCGATGTGCAGCAATGGCGCTGATGTGCAGCAATGCCGCTGATTGCAGCAATGCTGTCGATGTGCAGCAACGTCGCTGATGTGCAGCAATGGCGCCGATGTGCAGCAATGGCGCCGATGTGCAGCAATGCCGCCAATGTGCAGCAATGCCGCCGATGTGCAGCAATGGCGCTGATGTGCAGCAATGCCGCTGATTGCAGCAATGCCGCCGATGTGCAGCAATGCCGCTGATGTGCCAGAGTGCCGCTGATGTGCAGGAGTGCCGCTGATTGCAGCAATGCTGTCGATGTGCAGCAATGCGGCTGATTGCTGCAATGCTGTCGATGTGCAGCAATGCTGCTGATGTGCAGCAATGCCGCTGATTGCAGCAATGCCGCCGATGTGCAGGAGTGCTGCCGATGTGCAGCAATGCGGCTGATTGCAGCAATGCTGTCGATGTGCAGCAATGTTGCTGATGTGCAGCAATGCCGCTGATTGCAGCAATGCCGCCGATGTGCAGGAGTGCTGCCGATGTGCAGGAGTGCCGCCGATGTGCAGCAATGGCGCCGATGTGCAGCAATGGCGCTGATTGCAGCAATGCCGCCGATGTGCAGGAGTGCTGCTGATGTGCAGCAATGCCGCTGATGTGCAGGAGTGCCGCTGATTGCAGCAATGCTGTCGATGTGCAGCAATGTGGCTGATTGCAGCAATGCCGCCGATGTGCAGGAGTGCTGCTGATGTGCAGCAATGCCGCTGATTGCAGCAATGCCGCTGATGTGCAGGAGTGCCGCCGATGTGCAGCAATGCCGCTGATTGCAGCACTGATGTGCAGCAATGCTGTGGCTGCCCCTGTCTGTGGGAGGACGGGAGCGATGGCAGTGCTTGTCCCCGGCACGGCCGAGTGCCAGCCGGGCGGGTGGCGGTGGCATGGGGACGGCGCACCCGGGGACAGCGCAGCTCCGCGCTGGGTGCACGGCTGGGTTATCGGGGCGCCCGGGGCTGCTCCCTGCCTCACCAAAGCGTTTTGCAAACTGGCCTCTGTGTCCTGCTCGGCGCGGTGCCGGCGACGCTGATGCCAGCTGACAGCTACGGCTTAGCAGGGAGCAGCGCTTTCATCTACCTGCAGGTACAGGCGAGCTCTCCTGCCAGAGGCCAAAACGCGATTAGCCGTAAACCAGGAGGCATCGGGGCTGGCTGCATGCTCGGGATCCCTGCCGCGGCTCTCCGGCACACGGGGAGCTCACCGGCGTGCCTGGCAGGAGCCGGGGTACCCCCGGTAGCACGAGAGCCCGGGGCGGCAGCTTGTCTGCTACGGGAGGCTCCTGGTTTAACATGCCCACCCTGGCTCTCACGCTCTCTGTCAGATGTTGCTTTGCTGGCAGTACCATCGTGCCAGCAGCCGGCTGGCAAACGGCTCCTTTGCCGGGGCACGGGGAGGCGCGGGGCCTGGCCGGGCGACAGCGGGGGCTCGGGCAGGGGGAGCACGGGGCGTGCAGGGAGCCCCCGCGCTGGACTGACCCCGTCCCATCTCTCTCGCCCAGGTGAACGTGACGGTGGACTACATCCGACCGGCCAGCAGCGCCACCGAGACCGTGCCCGCCTTCTCCGAGCGCACGTGTGCCACCGTCTCCATCGGAGGAATGTAAGTGCAGCTCTGGGGAACCGGGCACAGGGCTCCGGCCCGGCGCTTGCCGGGGCTTCGCGGGGCTCTGCTGTGCACCGTGGGGGCACCGTGGGCGGAGGGTGGCGCATCCTCGCTGTGGGGCTGCGTGGTGCTGGCGGCTGGATGCTACAGACCTGCACCCAGCTCCGGCACTTTGGAGGACCCCGCCGCAAGCCGGCCGCCTTGGGGAGCCGCGTGGCCGGTGGGTTGCGTTGGAGGAACTGTCTCTCTCTGCTGTGTGTCCCTGGGATGTCTGTCCTTTCCCAAGGGACATCGCCCTCCCTGTGACATGGTGCGGCGGTGCTGGAGCAGCCCCCCCTTGCCAGCCCTGCCCCCAGTTTCCATGCCCCGGGAGGTGCGGTGGCTTTCCCCCGGGACACGGGGGTGCCGGGCTCCTCCGGCACGGCCCTGCGGAGAGGTTGTGCCGGCGAGGCGCGCGTCCGGATGGCAGCAGCTCCGGGAGCTGCGTAGGGATGATTTGTCATAGACCATTTGCTTGCTTTTTCTTTTTTTTTCCTCCTCGTAGCAGCTATTTTGGAAAGCAACCAAAGTGCTGCAGCGCTGCGCTTTTCTTCCCCTTAATCCAAGGTCTGGGAAAGCTGCGGAGCATCGTGCTGCACGGGGAGACGCGGCTCTGTGCCGCCTGGGAAGCTGGAAAGCTCCCTGTCACCCGGCTCCGGTCTAATTAAGGCACTCGTGGAGTGACCTTCAGTGATGCTTGTCTCATGAGGGGCTTTAATTTCCACCCTGGTGGCAAAGGAGATCCAGCCCTGCCCGTGCCGGGGCTGGGGCTGCTCCGCGCTCGCTGCCGGGCTGCTGCTCCCGGGATGAAACCGTGGCAGCGGGAGCCTAAAGGGCTTTCCTGGACGGAGATGCTGGGTGCGCGGAGCCCGGCGGAGCAGCCCTGCTCCCCTGCGCTTCCTGCACCAGCTCTGAACGCAGCCGGTGCATTCCGCGGGTCCCTGGGAGCTAATTCCCAGCCGTGGGTGTCTCGCCGGCTTTTCGGGAGGGACAGCCCGGCCGTTGAGGTTTTGGGGCTGTTTGTAGGACGATGAGGTCTCGGGTCAGTGGCAGCGCACAAGGAGGTGAGCGCACGGTGCAAAACCCACCGGCCTCTCCCCGTGCCCGGCGGCTGTGGTGCTGCCGGCCCCGGGAAGCTCCTGGCAGCGCTTGTGCCGCAGCCGGTGCGGTGGAGGGGCAGGATTTCCCATCTCGGGAGCATCTCGCCGAGCGCTGCCGCCTGCTCTTAGCGTCTCCAGCTGCAAATTGCTTTCAAATAGCTCCCGAGTCGCATCCCTGTTTTGGGAGGAAACCTGATGTGAATTTGCAGGGCCGCTGCTCGCGTTGACTTCATTGCCGTAATCAGGCGTCAGCGGAGCGAGCGTCTTGGTGGCGTGCGAGCCTCCGGGGCGCGGCATGGGGCAGCCCCCTTGCTCCTGGTGCAGGTCGGTGCTGGGCGCGGGGTCCTTCGGCTGCCGCGGCCCCGGCGAAGGTGTGGGCGTAACAGAGCGGGGTCTGTGCCGTCCGGCCTGCGCCGTGCTGGGGACGGAGCGGGGAAGAAAGCTTGACTTGTCCGCCCGGCATCTGGGCTGGGCCGAGCCTGCTTGGCAGGCTGAGCATGCCCGCCCTCCCTGGCTCCAGCACGCTTCTCCCTTCCCGCTTCCCAGCGTTTTCAGCTTGATCCCTGGCTGGGGAATGCCGGTGCCGCTGCCTGGCAAGGCTCTGCCCGGCGCCTGCGTGCCACAGCCCTCCCCATCCTGCTCTGCCGGCGCCTGGTGCGCCGTGTGCCTTGTCAGCGTTTACCGCCGCTGCCGGCACTGCTCTTCCCGGCTCACGTTTTCCTGAGCGCAGGTAAGGGCAGAGGTTTGTGCTCGGCTGCCACAACAAAGCCGTGCTGACACGGAAAACAGGGCGCAGGGTCCGCGGCCGGCGGAGCAGGCAGCTGCCGGGACATGGGGAGCCCCGCGGGCACCTCCCGCGCCGGGCTGGGCTCACAGGGACGGCTCGTCCCAGCACGGGTGCTGTTGGGAGGGGGCAGGCACGATTAAAGTGGAGGCACCCGCAGAGTGGTGGCAGCAGGACCCGGGGACGATGGGACAGGTCTGCGGTGACCAGCGGGAGTGGGTGCACGGAGGGCTCTGGGCTCACAGCAGCCTTTGCTCTTTGGGAAGCCCGTGGCATCCTGCAGCATCCCGCAGCATCCCAGAACATCCCACGGCATCCCACAGCCTTCCGTGACATCCCACAGCACTCCATGGCATCCCGCAACATCTCACAGTATCCCACAGTGGCTGGCGGCAAACCACAGTATCCTGCAGCATCCCACAGCATCCCACAGCATCCCCTGACATCCAGCAGCATCCCACAGCATCCCACAGCATCCCCTGACATCCAGCAGCATCCCACAGCATCCCACAGCATCCCCTGACATCCAGCAGCATCCCACAGTATCCCGCAGCATCCCACAGCATCCCACAGTATCCTGCAGCATCCCATCACATCCCACAGCATCCCCTGACATCCAGCAGCATCCCATCAAATCCTACAGCATCCCACAGTATCCCATAGCATCCCACAGCATCCCATCACATCCCACCCCACAGCATCCCAGGGCATCCAGCAGCATCCAGTGACATCCAGCAGCATCCCACAGTATCCCACAGCATCCCATAACATCCCACAGCATCCCATCACATCCCACGGTATCCTGCAGCATCCCATTACATCCTACAGCATCCCAGGGCATCCAGCAGCATCCCACAGTATCCCGTGGCATCCCATCACATCCCACAGCATCCCATAACATCCCACAGCATTCCATCGCATCCCACAGCATCCCCGGGCACCCGGCAGCCCGTGGGCAGTGGGCACGGCGGGTGCTGGCCGTGGGGTGGGGTGGGAGCCCCGGGGTACCCGGCTGTGGGGCTCGGTGCTCCCCAGGAGGCTGCCGGGAGCCCGGCTCCCTCCCGGGGAACGCGTTGGGATGCAGGAAGGGGATGCTGTCCCCAGCCCGCCGCTGTCACCCGTCCTCGGGTCGGCCGATGTGGGTGGCCCTGGACCCCCTTTGCCTACAGGCAGAGCCTGGCTGTCACCGCGCTGCAAGCGGCGAGGGGTCCTGTACTGGCAGTCACCGCGCTGCAAGCGGGAAGGGGTCCCATACCGGCAGTCACTGCACGGCAAGCAGCGAGGGGCCCTGTACCGGCAGTCACCGCACGGCAAGCGGTGAGGGGTCCCGTACCGGCAGTCACCGCGCGGCAAGCGGCGAGGGGTCCCGTACCGGCAGTCACCGCACGGCAAGCGGCGAGGGGTCCCGTACCGGCAGTCACCGCGCGGCAAGCGGCAAGGGGTCCCGTACCGGCAGTCACCGCGCGGCAAGCGGCGAGGGGTCCCGTACCAGCAGCCCTGCCATTAGGGGTTCGGGGGGGCTGGATCTGTCCGACACTCCGGACGCGTCTCGCTCCGGGGGTCCCGTCCCCACAGCCCTTCCTGGGGCGGGTGGGAGGCTGCCGCGGTGCAAATTGCACAAATGCTTGGGAGAAAAGGCTGCTAAAAAGCATTAAAAACCAATTTCAGGAAAGCCCTGAGCTGTCAGTCCATGGCGGGGGATGCTTCCCCTGCGGGCGGCGGGGCCGGGATGCCGCGTTTTGGGGCTAATTTGGCACAAATAGCGAGTTTTGGTGACGCCACCTCCGGACACGGGGCGGGGGGGGGCTCGCGCGGGGCTGGTTTCAGCAGCGCCGATCCGTGCCAGGCAGCGAGAGCCGGAGGGGTTTCGGTGGGTGAAAACACCCCTGAAAAACTTCCCTTTTGGGTTTTTGGGGGGGGAAGCTGTGAGATGAGTTTCGGTGTTGCTGGGGGAGCCGGGCGGGGAGGAGCTTGCAAATAGCCATTTTTTACTGCGCCGTTCTTTAAGTGGCAAAAAACTGTATTTCACGGCCTAATAAGATTTTTTTTTTTCCCCCAGCAAAGAGCTTTTCATCTGCGTTTCCGTATTCCCGCTCTTTAATCTGGGCTTAACTGGGGGATGCATCTTCCCTCTGCGCCGCAGCTCCAGCTCCTCTCCCCGGATGCTTTTATTTGAAGCTGGGGGGAGGCTGCGGTTGCCCCCCGCTCCCCGTGCAGGGGAGAGGAGCAGGGAGCGGGGCTGGAGCGCGATATTTAATTCACGGTCAGGAAATGTCATCTTTAAGCTGTTATCCCTGCTCCCCTCTTCCTTGGAGCAGCGGGAACGGGAACGTTGCAGCTGCAGCGCAGCCGTTGCAGGGCACCCGCTGCAGCGCATGCGCTGCAGCGGGTGCCCTGCAACGGCTGCGCTGCCAACGGCTGCGTTGCAACTCAACCCTCCCGCTGCAATGCACCCGCTGCAGCAAACCCATCACGGTGCACCCGCTGCGTTTCCCTGGGTGCTCAGCACCCAGCCGAGTGCCAGGATGGGCCCCTGCGAGCAGCGCTGGGATTTCTGAGCTTGAAAAGCTCTGAACGTGGAAAGAATTTGGGGTTTTCCCAGGATTTGCAGCCCTGGGGGTGGGTTTTTGCACTCAAACAGCAGGATTTTGTGGCTGGGGTGATGCTGGGATGCCAGCACGGCTCAGGATTTCATGGCTGGGGGTGTTGGTGATGCTGGGATGCCAGCGTGGCTCAGGATTTCATGGCTGGGAGCGTTGGTGATGCTGGGATGCTGGCACGGCTCAGGATTTCGTGGCTGGGGTTGTTGGTGATGCTGGGATGCCGGCACGGCTCTGCAAGCCCCAGCCGCTGCTCTCGGAGCATCCAGCCTCTCCAGTGGCCCAGGGAGGGTGACAAGGGGACACTTTCTCTGTCCCGTTTCCAGGAATGAAGTCGGAGCATCCAAGGAAGCTGGGATCAAAGCACAGGAGGGTGGATTTGGGGTGTTTTCAAGGCGATCTGTGGCACTGCTTCCCCTGGCTGTGTGTTGGGGTTCAGGGGCTGCTGAGGGCAGCCTGCCCAAGGTGGGGAGCGGCGTGGGCTGGTCCTGCTCTGTGCCGCCGCTGGGAAGGGGGTGCTGGGCGAGGTGCTCCCTGCAGGAGCCGGGCGTGGAGGCGATGCTCTGAGCCGGCGGGCACCGGGGGCTGTAGATGTTTCCCTGCCTGGTGCAGCCCCAGGGCTTTTTGCCGTGCGGTGGGTGGTGCTCAGCTCACCGAAGCCCCAGGTGCTCTGGTTTTTGTGTCCGAACCTTTCCAAGCCGTGCATTTCCACACGCACGCCCCCGTCTCTCCGAGCCCCCTAACAGCACTCGGACTCGTCTCCGCAGGGCCGGACTCTGCCCTTCTCCTGGCCGGAGCCGTGCGGAGCAAGGCTGCGTGCTGGAGGGCTGCGGCATTCCTTGCCCACGCCGAGGCGGGATCGCGGGAGCACCGGGAAGAAGAGGCAGGACGGAGGGATGGCTGCAGGCATGGGGGTGTGCACGGGGCTGCTGTTCCTGCCCGCGTCTCTCTCCTCACCCAAAAAGCCAGGAGATGATCCTGACCTTTGCAAAGTGCTCCCGTGCACCGGCGCAGAGCTCGGGCAGGGACCCGGCGAGCGGCAGGGGCCGTTGTGCGGGTGACGGGGAGATAAATGCCCTTTGCAAAGCAGAGGGGTCAGCGCGAGGCCGGGGCACCGCCGGTGGTGGCCACGCTGCCAGCTCCCCGCTGTCCCTGGGGTGGGCGGCAGCCAAAAGCCACGGGACAGATGCTCTCCCCTCCACACCCAGCCCGGCTTTCCGGGGCGAGGGGCAGCTGCGAGCCCGGGGCGGCTTCACCGCCAGCCATGCCGGGGGCACAGGGTATTTACCCCTCCGGGGTCCCGCGGGGCTGGAGCGGGGGAGCGGCTGCCAGCGCTTTGCTGTTCGCAGCGGAGCCATGTGCGCAGCGAGCTACCTGCGTGGGCCGCGGTGCCAGGGTAAAGCTGGGCTCGCGCCCAGGAGCTGTGTAGGTTTTTGCAGCCCGAGCCTCTGGAAAGGGACCAGATTTCGCTGCTGCTTTGCAAGCTGCTCCCTCCTACGGGGAGGAGGTGGCTGCCGCCAGCCTCGGCCCCGGGAGCTCAGCCGTGAGGATGAGCTTTGCGAGGCTGCCGGTGGCTGGCTGGGGGCTGGCAGAGCTCGGCGCCTGGCCTGGCGCTGGCAGGGGGCTGGCAGGGACCCAGCTGGGCGGGGAGCGGGGCAGCTGCAGGCTCAGGGACTTGGAGTAAAGCCACTCGCACCCTTAAACGGTGCAACCACACGCTGCCGTCCCCGAGGCCCCCCGGCTTCGGTGCAATATGGTCAGTCCTGGGGAGGAGATTTCTCGCCGTGCCGTCGTTCCCGCGGGCAGGATGGTGCAGGAGGCGGCTGGATGTGGTGCATGGTGGGGGTTTGCTCCTGGTCACGCAGGGGGTCCCTCAGGACTGAAGTGCCTTCTGCAGGCACCGGTGCTGAGATGGCATGAACCAGTGCCGGAGCTGGGTCTCCCGGCGCCCTGGTTGCACCGAGGGGTTGAAGGGCGTCGTGCTCAGCGCTGGCAAAGCACCGTCCCGCGGTGCTGTTGCTGCAGGAGCTGCCGAGGGCGGCATGGCCTCCGTGGACCGTGGCAGGGCCGTGGGGAGCTCGCTGTCCTCCTGGAGGCTCCCCCCTCTCCCCAAAGCCCCGGTGGCTGTTGCAGGCTGCAGCCGGGTCCGGGCCGAGCCGTTCCCCTCTTCTGAGAGCGGCCCTCTCCCCCTGCCCGCGGCGGCCAAGCAGACCTAGCACCTTCCCAGCCGCCGGCTGTTGCACGTTTGCTCCTTGGCTGGATCAGAGCAAGCCACCGGACCGTTCCACTGCCGCCGGGTGCAGAGCGGGGCGGTGGGAAGATCACCACGCCGGTGCTGTGTGGCTGCCAGGGAACTGCAGGCACCGATCCTGTGTCAAAGCCAGGGGAGGAGGAGAAGCTCCCTCTCTTATCTCGCTGGCCCGTGCCGGAGCCGAGCTGCTCGTGCGTGCACCGAAAAGGAGCTGGCATCCTTCGAGGAGCGGGGCTCAGCGTGTCGGGGGGACACGAGTGCCGTGCCAGCCTGCTCCTGTGCCGGGAGAGGCTCACGGAGCAGCCCACGAGGGTTCAGAGAGACACAGGGCCACCGGTTCGACCCGCCGCCAGTCCCTTGCCATGGCTGGCCCATGCTGGGAAGGGCTGCTGCGGTGCCGGGGAGCGGCTGCAGTGGATGCTGGAGAGCTCTGCAGCGGGCGAGCGCCGGGGTGGCAGCGGGCATCGGTGCCTGCCGCAGCCCGGCCGTCCCGGCCCGTTTGCTTCGGGGTGGCGGGTTTGATTAGAAACTGCACCGGTTTGCATAATGCTGCTTAAAAACCTCATCTTTGCATAATTTAGCCAAACTTCCCAAATGAAGCCCCATCGGCATCATCCCGATAGGCTCCCAGCCGCCCCGGCGAGGAGGATGGGGGGGGGCTGAAGGGGCCCGGTGCCTCCACTGGCCTCCCCACGGCGTGCGCGGCTCTCCCTGCTCGGAGCCTCGGCTAACCTGCGCCGAAACTGGGATTTGTTTCCTCCGAAGCAGGCTGTGATCTATGACAGGCTCGCCCGGCGCTCGGGCTGCAGAGGTGGCTTAACGTTAGATTTTTAATGATCCCTCCATTAATCCCGGTATTCTGGGATTTAATGCTTGCTGCCCTTTGACCGGTGGAAATGATGAAAACTTTGATTTCATGCATATTGGATACTTCTGGAGTCTAGTGCCAGGAATAGCTGCTTATCCGCGCGGAGCGGAGCGGATTAAAGCGCTGGGGGATGGGGCAGGGGTGGGCATGGGATGGGGAGCAGGATGCGGCTGGGATGGGGAGTGAGATGCAGCTGGGATGGGGAGCGGGATGCGACTGGGATGGGGAGTGAGATGCAGCTGGGATGGGGAGCGGGATGCGACTGGGATGGGGAGTGGGATGCGGCCAGGATGAGGACTGGGATATGGCTGGGATGGGGAGCGGCATGCAGCTGGGATGGGGAGCGGGATGCAGCTGGGATGGGGACTGAGTTGTGGCTGGGATGGGGAACGGGATGTAGCTGGGATGGGGAGTGGGGTGCAGCTGGGATGGGGACTGAGTTGTGGCTGGGATGGGGAGCAGGATGCGGCCAGGATAAGGACTGGGATGCGGCTGGGATGGGGAGCGGGACGCAGGGCCCCGGGCTGGCGGGTGTGTCGGGCAGGGCGCTGGTGGCCCCGGGGGCCAGGTCCCCCGGGGTCTGTCCTCCCCTCCTCCTCTCCGAGAGCCTGGGCGACGCCGCGCAGCGCAGCAGGGCGCAGCAGGGGTGCCCTCGCCCCACGGGCACCTTCTCTCCCTCACCCCACGGGGCAGCGCTCCCGCGTACCTCCGACCCTGCCGGACCCTTTGGGCTCTCGGGTTAGCGAGGACGGAGGCAGGGTCTGGGGTCTCCCTGGCCCCCCCCGTGCCCTGACGGGGCTCCAGCCCGGCCGGCTGCGGCTGTGCCCGCCGGGGACCTGCCAGCGAGCCGATGTGCTCGCTCCAGGTTCGGCGTTCCTGGGGTGGAGGTGGCTTTTCCTTCTGCTGGAGGAGCGCGAACCCGGGTGAGAGCTGATCCTGGGCTGCGGGACCCGGTGCCGGGGGAAGGAGGGGGCCTGGGGGGCTGGGGCCAGCGGGGTGCCCGGCGGGGGTTAGCTCCTGTGGGCCGCACGGGGTTGTGACCCCTCGGTAGGCTAATTCGCCGTTGCAGATGGTGCAGGGCGCTGCGGTGGAGCAGAAACCTTTGCTGGGGGAGAGGCTGGTGCCTGTGCTGGAGCCGTGCGGGGTCCCAGAGCAGCCGAGAGGCTGCGCGGGGAAGGGAAACTGAGGCAGCCGGGCACTGCACCCCCTAGCACCTCCTGTTTGCTCTCAGTCCCCACCAGCCACGCAAGCGTCGTCTCTGAAACCTTAATTGGAGCCGGGCTGCGGCACCTTTGATGCTCCGGGGTGGCAGCAGCCGGGACCGGCACCTTTTGGGTCCGAATCCGTGGTTGCTCCAGGTGTCTCCGTCCCCTCTTGCTGGGGACCGAAAAGCCGGGGGGAGCGCGGCCGCCCTCCCCGTGCGCAGCCCCCGCCCGTCCCGGCTCCTTTAGGACCCAGCGGCGCCGTGGGAGCAAACGCTGGCAATTTTGCTTGTCTTATAAAAAGCCATAACCATGATATTGCGGAATAAATGAAGCCATCAAACAGAGGTGGCAACAAGATTACAACACTTCACGAGCGCTGGGGGCAGAATAAAATTGTCCGTTTAGCGAGCAGACGGGAGCGCTTGCTAGCACGGTTGTTTCCCGATGCTTTCCACAGTGGGTTTTATTCTCCTCCGCTCTTCCCAGCTCCTGGCCCCGCGCCCGCCTCGCTCTCTTCCCCAGAACGGGGCTGGGGCGATGGGTGGGGATGGAGCGGCCCGGCCGGTGCAGGGTGCAGGGTGCAGGGTGCAGGGTGCAGGGCAGGCAGGGTGGGCCTCTCCTCCGGATAGGACCCCCCAGCCCAGATCCAGCCGGGCTTTGCATGAGCATGGAAATCCCGTCAGGGCCGGCAAGCCATCGGTTCCCGAGCCCCGGGGTGGGGACGTGGGACACGAAGGGGTGCCCCAGGCTGCCTGCCTGCGCTGGGGTGGGATGTGACCGTACGGGGAGGAGCCGTCCTGCCCGGGGCTGGTGGCGGTTGCCATTTGGGGCTCGTCCCCATGGTGGGTCGGGCTGTGGATGTGCTGCCGATCTGCTGCTCCGGGGGTGCAGCTCTCCCCTGCGTGCCCATCACCAGAGTCTCTGGCCTCAGGTTCGCTCGGGCGTCTCCCCCGCTGTGTGTTAGGCAAGGGTCTGCTGGTGACGCACGTCCCCGCTCGTGCACCGAGTGGTGCTCGGGACCCTGGGACAGCGCAGAGGCACGATGGCGAGCGGGAAGCACGGTGGCACGGAGCCGCGGGCAGCTCGGCCCTCCCGTCCCTCCCTGGGGCCGGGGCCACCCCGCGCTCACCGGCGAGGACGTGCATGTGGCTGGAAGTGCCCATCTGGGAGCACATCTGGCTCCCATCGGAGGCAGCCACCGCCGGCTCGTCCCTCCTGTGCCCTCCCTGTGCTGTGCCCAAAGCTGGGTCCTCCCGCGCCCATGGCGGGGGGCACAGGGTGTTCCTGGGGGACACATCTGACGGGCCGTCCCCGGTCCCGGCACTGCCGCGGGGCCACCTGCTCCTGTCCTCACCCCGGCGCAGGCGCACGCTGCCAGCCCGGGTGGTTTGGCGCTGAGACGGGCTGCGGCTGCCCGCCACGTCCTGCAGCTCCTCGCCGCTTTGGCTTGGCTGCAGGCAGCTGGGGGGCTGCAAACTCTGTCCGAACCGGAGCTCACCTGGAGGGCTGCCGCCGGCAGCGACCTTGGCTGCTCATCCCGGGGCACGCTGTCCTCACCGGCCAGGCCGGCTGGCACCGAGCTGCTGGGGAGGTCCGGATCTACCAGCACCCATCGGTGGGCAGGAGCTCACCGCACCTCTGGCAGATTTGTGGGGGTTTGGGGTGCTGCTGCCTCTCACCTCCAAATCGCCCCATGGCTCTGCGGCCCTGCCGGGGGGACTCATGGACGGGGACGAGGGCGGGCATCCCTGCAGCTCATCCCTAGCGGGGTCACCCCCTGCCCGTTGCCATCGGGCCGTGCCCCGTGCTCCCAAGGTGCTGAGGACCCTGGGGACGGAGCCGGACACCCAGTTCTGCCCAGCCCCAAACCTCGACATCCCCCGGCGGGGCAGACCGCGGCGCCGGGGGGCCGCTGGGACGCCGCGGGTGCCACCAGCCCTGCGCTCGCCTCCCCCCGGCACAGCCTCCTGTTCGTGCCCAAAATAGCTGGAGGTGCTTATTCCTGGTTGCTTGGCATTTCGAGCGCTACCTCTGCAGCTGCCTCCTGCTGCAGCTTATTTCCTCGTTTACAAATCCTTTTTTTTTTTTTTTCCCCCTGCTCTGAGCCGAGACCTATTTTCAGCTCCCGGTGATGGCTCTGCCCTTCCCCCTCTCCAGGGCAGGGGGTGCTCCCGGGGCTTGCGGAGGGATCAGGCCCCCCTGTACATATATATATAAATACATGTTGGTTTTTTTTTTAAAGTAGTGAATTAGCGGTCCATGCCCTGCCTGTGTAATTGGAGGAGAATTACAGATGCGCTCAGCGAAGTAGAATTTATGAATTTGTTTAAAGCAGCAGAGTGTAATGGCAGCCAATTTACCGCGCCGCCTCGGCACGCAGCGCCCGTTAGCAGCCGGCGCCCGTGCCCGGCCAGTGCCGACCTTCCCTCTCCGATGAGGGGGTGGCAAGGATAAAATAGCGATAGGAAGGCAAAATCCCTCGGCCCGGGGGCGCCGGCCCCTCTGGTTTTGGGGAGTCGCGCGGGGGTTTTGGGGTGCCGCCGGGAGATTGCCCACCGCAGAGGTCCGGCTCCCGCATGCTCGCGCGGGGACCCCTCGGCCGTGCCCCGAAGTCCCTGTTAACTGTGAAATGTTGCTCCAAGCACCTTCCCTTGGTGGGAAACAGGGTGGGGGTCTCCTCTTTGCCCCCCCCGGCTGGTTTGAACCCCTCCGGTGCCAGGGACCAGCGCGGTGCACGGAGTCTGGCTACGGTGGAGGGGGGGGAGATGGGCCTCTCTGCCGCACCACCGGTGCTGAGCCCCCCGCTCTTCTCTCCTGCAGCAACATCGCCGAAGCGCTGGTGAGCAAGGGCCTGGCCACCGTCATCCGCTACCGGCAAGACGACGACCAAAGATCCTCGCACTACGACGAGCTCTTGGCCGCGGAGGCTCGGTGAGTGCCGTGCCGGGACGGCGGTGCTCCCCCAGCCGCGGGGTGCCCATGCTACCTCTCGGGGTGGCTCGCAGGAGCTGCACCCATCCCATCCCCGCCATGTCCTGTCCATCCGTCTGTCCCCGCTGCTCGGGGTGGCCTCCCTGCCCCGCATCCCTCCTAGCCGGGGCAAGCATCCTTTCCCCTCCGCAGGCTGTGCGAGGTCTCCGCTCGCCCTCCACTCGCCCGGGCTCCCGCCCCTCCGACTCCCTGGCAGCCAAATCCCTCCCCGGCTGCGTGTGCCCCCCTACCCCGACCCCCTCCACGCTGCCGGCGCGGCGCTGGTGCCGCAGACAGGCTCGGCGCTGGCGGAGGGCCAGGCGCGCCGTGAGTCAGTGGGAAACATCGCGCTGCGTGGCGGGTTCTCCGTGTTAACGCCGGAGCTGCCTGTAGGCAGCTGAAGGCAGATAACATTTGCAAAACGCCTGGGAGGGGGTTTGGAGTCTCACGGCCCATTGCGTGCATCACGCCGGGGTTCAAAGGGCCCCGCTCCGCTCCTTGGGGCGGCGAGCCCGGCGGAGCGCTGCCGCAGCCTTCCCGCCCCGGCCTGTCTGCCGGAGAAGTAATTGCATTTAAACCCTGTGACGTCCGAGCCGATCCGAAGGACTTGAGACACATTCTGGCCTCCTGTAATTAGGTTGAGGTTATCGTGGTGAGAAAAATGCGTGTGGATGCTTCCCCGCCCCGTGTCCGCGGCGGAGGCGGCAGAAACGCTGATGCAGGCAGGGGCGCGCTGCCTGCCTTCTCCTCTGCCAGCTGGGAGGAGCGGGAAGGGCTGCGTTTTCTGCCTGACCGGGCAGCCCTGCCAGCTCTGCTGCCTGCCTGCACCTCGCCTGCGGGCAGGGATGCACCGGGCAGGTTGTGTTGGCGCCCCGCAGCCGGCCGGCGCTTGTACGTCGCTCGGGTGGGAGGGAAGCGCGGAGCGTTGCCGTCCTCGGGCAGCGCCCGTCTTCCCGAGTCGCTCTCCTGGGGTCCGTGGCCCAGGTGTGCATGGTTGAGGTTGCACGGCCCAGCATGCACGGTCCAGGTATGCGTGACCCAGCTGTGCACGGTCCAGGTGTGCGTGATACAGCTGTGCACGGTCCAGGTGTGCACGGTCCAGCTGCACACGGTCCAGCTGCGCACAGCCCAAGGTGCACGGCCCAGGCACATGTGATCCAGCTGTGCACGGTCCAGCTGTGCACGGTCCAGGCATGCACAGTCCAGCTGTTCACAGTCCAGGAGTGCACAGTCCAGGCGTGCACGGTCCAGGTGTGCATGGTCCAGGTGTGTGATCCAGCTGTGCACGGGCCAGGTGTTCACGGTCCAGCTGTGCACGGGCCAGGGTGCACGGCCCAGGCACACGTGAACCAGCTGTGCACGGGCCAGGCGTGCATGGTCCAGGCACGCGCAGTCCAGCTGTGCACAGTGCAGGCATGTACGGCCCGAGCACGTGTGATCCAGATGTGCACGGTCCAGCTCCCTGCAGGAGGTGACCGCGTTGCTCAGCCCCCCCTTGCAGCCCGGTGCCCCCTGCCCCAGGGCTGCATCCCTGCACGGAGAGCTCTGCCCCTGCTCCGCGGGGAGAGGCCCGGAGCGGGCTGCGCCCCATCCATCCTCCCGCATCCCAAGGGTCACCCGGGGATGAGCAGCGGGCACCCCTTTCCTCTCCTGGCTCTGCTCCCCTCCGGCCGAGCTGCCACCCACCCCGCGGTCCCCCCCCGCCGCCGCTCCCGTGTCCCCACCGGCGCTGGCCCGACGCCGCCTGCACCGGAGGCAGCGGCACGGTGGGATTTCAGCTCCTCCTCGGCAGCAACTTTGGCAGCAGCCGACGGCGCTGTGCCGACAGCAGGGGAGAGCAGCTTTGAGGGGGTTGCGGCGTGGTTTCTGCCAGCTCGCTGTGCAAGACTGTGCTCAGTTTTACTGCGAGCCTCTCGCCGTTGAGGGGGAAGGCTGATAAATGGGCGCTCGCGCTCCCTTTCCCCCCCACCCCGTGCGGCGTGGGATCGGCGGCCGGCAGATTGCTCGGGGCCTCACTGCCGAGCGACGGGGATGTGCCTTTTAGAAAGCGGATGCGCCTGGCATTAAATCAGCATCTCGGAGCGCTCCGGCGTGGGCGATCCTCCAGCCGGGCACCGGGATACCCGGGCTTGGATGTGGCGGATGGAGCCCGGCAGCCAGGCTCTGGGTGTGGGGGAGGTTCGAGCTCGGATGTGCCAAATATCGGGATGCTCGGATGTCCTGAATATCGGGATGCTCGGATGTCCCCGCTCGCTCCCAGGCTGCCGTCCCGAGCGCTGCCGCCCGTGCCCGCAGCGGAGGGGGTCGTGCCAGCGGCGGAGGCGGCTCAGCCGTGCCGTTAGCCATGGCACACCCCGGTTCGGTGGTTGTGCCGGCACGGGGCTGGCCGCCTCCCGAGGAGCTGGCGGCTGTGGGGCGATGCCGGGGACAGAACCAAGCTCCCAAGGGGAAGGGGAGGTTTGGGGCGAGATCGGGGTGCGCTGCCCTGCAGCAAACCCCGCGGCTGGGAGGAGAAGCTCCGGAGCTGGCGGGGGCGACTGCGGGGACGCGGGGCTCTCGTCCGGGGGGCACTGCCGCACCGCCCGCACCCCTGCCCCGCCGCGGCACAAGGGCGAGCGTCCCCGGCTGCCCTCGCTCTGCTTTCCAGCCGGCTGCGTGTTATGGCACTTGTTTAACTTGGTCGCTCTTCTTAACCCGGGGAAAGAACCGGTTCCCTGAAAAAAAAAAAAGCTATTTCTTGCCAAGCCACTTATCCCTGCGTGCAGCGTTGAGCGGGGAGGAGCATCTCAAAGGAGGGTGAGGGAGAAAGAAGAAATCCTTTTGCTGATTTAACAGGTTGGCTTCTTCCAGACAGCTCCTCGAATGCTCCAGCTCAGCAAATTGATTGCTGTACAAAGCCTCGGTAGGGGCTTTGAATTTTTCCCCTTGTATTTTTATTATCATCACAAGTCCACTCTGAACAAATTTGTGCCTCTTCCCTGGGAGCAGCTATTAGGTAGGCTTGAAAAACGAGGAGCTTTCATTTCCAGGCTGCTGCAGGAGCCCGAGGAGTGGCCGTGCCCGGGGAAGGGGCAAATCGGGGGGACGGCGGGGCGCAGGGTTGTCGCTTGAATCACGGGAGCCTCTTGTAGCCTGGGGCCGAAGGGTGGTGAAGGGAGGACGAGGGACCAGCGCTGATAAAGCAGGGCTGGCTTTGCCAGGGCAGCCTCTGGCTCCGGGCATCCTTTGGGATGAGCCGAAGTCTCGGCCTGGCCTGGCCGCGGGCGCTGGCAAGCCCGAGGCGGGGGCGCAGCATCCTCTGGGAGATGTGGGGCAGGGCCCTGGTTCCCAGCCCCGCTTGGGCTGCTGGATTCGCCACCCTGCTGCCGCTGGGCTTCAAAAAAACCCCAACCCCCAAACCGCCGAGCAGCGGGCTCGCGAGCAGCCTTGGGAGCTCGCCACGGCTGTGCCAAGCGCGCTCACCCGCGGCGCGGCATGGGCAGGGCGGCAGCGGGCAGCAGCTCCCGGCTCGCTTCTGCTCTGCGCCGGTAACACCTGGACAAGAAGCTTGGCCTTTGGAAGCTGGAAAAGGACAAACCTGTCAGGGGAAGGAGCTCTAATGAATGTGTGCTGGCCTTTCACCGCCGCCGCCGGCCCTTCTGCTCCCTCCCGCGCCCGGCAATAAGCCAGCCCGGCTGAGAACTGCATGAAAACCAAATAAATCTGCTGCCGGCTTGCCGTCCACCCGCCGAGGCGGCACGCACCCCGATTCTGCCCGTGCCGCTGGGTGCACCCCAGGTGTCGGGGCGGTGAGGATCGGCGGTGCCGTGGTCTCGGGCTCGGCTTTGGGGCCGTGGTGCTCAGTCCCACGCCAACGACCGCGGCGCTGCTGGAGAGCCGCGTCCCTAATCCCCTCCGTGGCCAGGTCTGGAGGTTGATCCCGTCCCGGCGCTGCACCCTCCTCCCCAGGCAGAGCCGGCACGGCGGCCAGCGTCCGAGGCGGCTCGGCACCGTGCTGCAGAACCGGGGCTGGCATCGGTTCCGGGGCAGCCGCTCGTTTCTCAGCCATGAAATGCCTTCCGTGTCTGGGGTTGCTTCGTTCAGGCTCCTCATTGTCTGTATATTATTTTAACCTGGAAGGAACTTATTTCCATTAGAATTGGAGCGTTCGCCACGTATTTTGCATTTAAAATGCTTCATGTGATTAAGCGCTGAAAGAAACAGGTATTAATTTTGCGCCTTGCCGGGGCACTCGCCTCCCTTTTGATCCCTCCCTTTGTGTGGGGAACAAAGCAATTTAATTTGGTAACGGGGACGAGTGGTCCCTCTGATCAGGTACGCGCTCAGCTCGGGTCAGCCGCCCAGGGCCGGGAATTGGGATTAGCAGGCTAACGAGCCGGCCGGTCTCTTGCCGGGTGGGCGCGGGGGGCAACGCCGGCCCTTCCAGCCGCCGCGGCGGGTGCTGACGGCTCGTGCCACCTCTCTTTTGCAGGGCTATCAAGAACGGCAAAGGGCTGCACAGCAAGAAGGAGGTGCCGATTCACCGGGTGGCCGACATCTCCGGGGTAAGGACCTTCCCCCACGCGGCGCGGGGAGCGGCCGCGCCGGCTGCGCCACGTGCGCGGTTGTTTGCCGGGATGGGGAGCGTGGAGAAGAGCCGGATCGGTGCCGGGTGTTGGCACTCCTGCACGGCCCGCGATCCCGCTCGCTGCATGCGGGATGTGCGGGAATTCTGCAGGCACGGCGCCTGCCCGCTGGCTCTGCCGGAGCAGCCGGGACGCCCGGCTGGGGCTGGCACGTGGGAGCATGGCAGCCCATCGTCCTCCTCCGCCGGGGCTGGTGGCCCCCCAGGTGCCACTGCAGGAGCTGTTGGTCACCCCTGGTGCACCCCGAAAGGGCGAAATGAGATTTCTCCTGGGGTTTCTCTTTGCTGGGGGGCAGTGGGGTGGTCTCACCGCCGGCTTCATGCTGGCATCGCCCCGAACATCGGTGACAAAGGTGACCCCGCGGTGCCGCAGGGTTTTGCAGTGCCCGCGGCGGTGCCAGATCCATTCATAAACCAGCAGATAGGAGCTGCGTCCGTGCGTCCGTCCTGGGTTTGGTGCCCCAGCTCTTGAGAAGTTCCTGTGTCCGTGGGGGGACGGAGCTCCGTCCTGGGCGCCCCGGTTCCTGCCTGCCCCAGCCTCCCACCCTGCTTTCCGTCGCTGGGGTCTGCAGCGGTGGCTGCTGCTCTCAGGAGATGGAGACGGCTCATCCTCCCCAGGCCGGCCCCTCGCGGGGTCCCGGCCGGACAGGGCTCGATGAAGGGTGCTGCGGACGCCCCCACGGCAGAGCTGCCTGGGGCTCAGCTGCCTTTTAGGCTTCTAAAAAACCGCACGTTGGCGCGATCGCCCGCAAAGAGCGAGGCAAACTGGCGGCGGTGGTGGGACGCGGGGCCGTCCCTGCTCCGAGCCCCCCGGCCCCTGTCCCGGCAGGGTCGCCGCGCCGGGGCCGCGCTGCCGCCGGCATGGTTAGGAGCCCCCGTAACTCAATCAGGGCAGCGAGCGAAAGGGTTGGAGCCGGATGGGAGGGGGAGGGCCCCCGCAAACAAAATTAGGCTAATACATCACGGCTTTTATGAAGATTTGTTAATCTTTTTAAATCTTTAATAGTTTTCTGTAAATTGATCCCGGCCTTCGTTAGCCGCGTGTCAGCAGTTGTGCGGCGTGATGAATGCGGGCGCGCGCCGCGCTGACAGCGGGTGCTTTACCACTGCCAAAATAATTCAATGTGAATTAGCGTCGGGCTCGGCGAGCGCCCGTGCCCGGGGTCCCGCGGGGCTCGGGGCGGCGGGAGGGTGAGCATCGCGGTTCCCCAGGCTCTGCTGTCAGTCTGGCTGTCGGTCCTGGCTTCCCAGCACCAAACTGGAGCCTCTCCAGCGTTGCGCTGGGGTGGGAGACAGGAGCCAGGTGGGGCTGGGGGGGAAAGCGATCTATTGGGGTGCCAGGGACCCCAACAGCAGGGCTTGCCGGTGATGCAGAGGCAGGGAGCCGCCGGGCAGAGGTGGCTGTGCGTGGTGTGGCACGGTGTCTGTCCGTCCCCTCCCAGCCACGGCCCCACAGCCCCCGTGCCGCTGCCAAACCCGCTTGGTGCGACGCCCAGCCCCAGCCCCCCGGGATGTGGGTGCCTGTCGAGGCACGGTTGGCCCCGGGTGCTGCGGTGGGGTGTCCGGGACCGGTGCTGTGCCATCAACAGAGTGGCTCGTGTGGCATTGCTCTGGGTCCCTCGTCCGCTGGAGACGTCCCTGTCCCCAGGCTCCTCCATACCTGATGCTCCTGCGGTTTTGCCCGCTGCCCTTTCCCGGTGCGGCATCTCCCCTTGCCGCAGCACTCTGTGGGGAACCGGTGTCGGGAAAACACGGGCTTTGGGGCTGTTTCGCCTTTCAGGTGGCGGTGACAGGGCGGGCACAGGACCCTCGGGGCCACCCCGACCCTGACCCGTGCCAGTGCATCCCGTGGGGTGGCTTTGGCGCATCCCTCGCCCATGGATGTCAACCTGTGCCGTCCACTGGCACGGCACCGGCACCGTGTCCTTGTCCCTGGGTCATCATCTCTGTCGCCACCCTGTCAAGCTGCCAGTCCCCAGCTCTGCCTTACCCTGCCTCCCCAGTCCCGAGCATCCCAGCTGGCTTGGCGACCGGGATGCAAAACTCAGGGAATTAGCTTAAACACAGGATTCAGCCTGGTTTTGCCAGCTCTGGCGCAGCCTCCTGCCCTCCCGCCCCGGCTCGTGCTGGGAAATATCCCCTCCCTGGGGTTCAAGCCACCCAACGGTGGCTGCCCTGGTGTCCCCGGGGCATCCTGCCCCTCTCCAACCTCCCGGTCCTGACCCCCATTCCCATTCCCTGCCGGCCAGGAGCTGCAAAGGCAAGCAGCATCCTTCCTCAGGGACCCGCGATGCTGCAGGCAAGAAAAATCCCCCTCAAAAACCAGAGAAAAAGCGAAGAGGGAAGTGCAGCAGCGATACGAATCCACGCTAGCTCGCTTCTCCCGTTAGCGTGCGCCCCGGCACGAGAGCGCAGGCAAGCGCACGGCAGCCCGGCCGCTGGAAAGCGTCCTGTCCTTGTGAAAAGTCCTTGAATAATTTTGCATAATTGGCAGAGCTTCACATAAAAGTGGAGTTAGGATGACATTTTTTTTTTTCTTTGCTGTATTTATGCAGAGTTTCCCTTCAATTCACAGCTAATTAAATGCTCGAGGCGTTAAAATCATAGTAACAGGGGTGGTATCACCTGGGTGGAAGGAGCGGGCCAGGAGCGGGGCGGCAGAGCCGGCAGCACCCGGTGGGATGCCCCGGGCTGTCGGTACCCGGGGAGCCCTGAAGAGGTGGGGGATGGGGGTGCCGGGGGTTCGCACCCCCGAGGTGGACGCAGGTGGGTCGTGCCCTGGAAGTGCCTCTTTCTCCCCAGGAGAGGAGCCTGAGCTGCCAGCTCGTGGCAGGGGAAAAATCCTGCCTGGCCCTGGGCAGCGCTGAAGGTGGGAGCCGAGGCTCGGCGCGGCCGGGATGGGGAGGGGGAGATGCCAGCGCAGTGGAGATCCCCCACTTCCCTTCCCCGTCTGAATTTATCCGGTGATGCCTCCCAGCCGCGAGCGCGCTCCCCACCGTCCGGCAGATCCAAGAGCCTCTGTCCCCGTGTCCCTGTGCAGGCGCGTGCGACGGCGTCCCCCCGACCCTCGGCGGGATAAGGCGGGCGGGCTGCCAGCATCCCGACCCGGCACCCACTCCTGCACCCACCCACCACGGAGCTGGTGCTCCACCGCGCTCCCGGTGCCGTAGCCCCTCCGGAGGCTGCCAGGCCGGCTCCTGCCGCGGGATCGGTGCGGGCTGGGCGCTGTTTGCCCGTCGCAGGCTGCTCTCGGGGTGGCTGGGACTTCACTGTCCTGTGCCGAGCAGGAGGAGCGTGGGGTCACCGGCCCTGGAGACCGGATCCAGGGCAAGCTGGGCCGGGAGCTCAGACCTGTGCCGCGGAGCCAGAGCCACCCCGAGCGCTCCCAGAATTCGCTCCCAGAAATTGGCACAGGCATCCCCTCCGCCGGCATCTGCACCCCCTGCTCCTTCCCCGTCCCTCCGGCTGCTCGGCACCGTAGCCCCCAGCCCCTCGGCAGGTGATGCCAGGCATGTGCCATCCCGAGGGAGCCCAACTGGCCGGGCTCGGGACGGGGCTGCAGTGCGGCGCTCGCCGCTGCCGGGAAGAGCTGCAGGAGTTCCCACCGCCACGAAGCATCTGCGAGGTCTGCGTGGGGACAGGAGCGGCTCCGTGGCGGCAGGCGTGGGATGCACACGGTGAGCGTTGGTGCTGCCGCGCGTCCTGCTGCTCTGGTCGGCGCCGACGGCAGGAGGGGAAGCGCCTCGGTGGGGGTGAGGGATGCGCTTGGGCATCCCGTAGCCCCAGCGTTAAACGCTGCAGCCCAGCGTCCGAGCCCGCCCTCTCCCTGCTCCCACCGTCTCTGTTTCAGCAGGCACCGTCCCCTCACCGCGCACCGCGGGGCGGCCACCCAGCACCCTCGGTGGGGTCAGGGTCAGCCCCGCTGGTGGCGGCAAGGCCGTGCCTGGGGAAGCCGCCGCGTAGAGGCCAGCACAGCCCCATTTTGGGGAGGGTCCGAGGGGACCGTGTGCGCCGGCTCAAAGCCCCGGCCCCCGCCTCATGTCCAGCTTTTCCCGGCACCCGCGGCGAGCAGACCTGTGCCTGCGTGGTGGAGGTGGCATCACCCGCACCCAGGAGCAAGGGCACTTCGGCAGGCCAGGCGGCAAGAAAGGCACGAAGCGTCCCGCAGCATCCTCCCAGCAGTGCGGCTCCCCTCTGCCTTGACGCCCAAAGCCCCAAATAAACCTTCCCTAACGGATTTTGGGGACCAAGCGGACATCCATCCCCGCCGTGCCGGGCTGCCGCGGCTGCCAGCGCGCCTCGCCACGCAGGAATCGCCGCTCTCCGCTTATTATTCCACGGTACCGCGGGGCGCTGGCACGTCTCCACACCTCTTGCGGAAGAGCTGCTTTGTTTGTTCAAATCCCGGCGGATTTTTAAGGTCATTCTCCAGCACGTTCGAACGCCGCCGCCTCCTTTCGATGCTGACGGCAGCCGGCTCGCGGGGCTGATCTTCGCCGCCGACCTCTTCCTCGCTGCCTCCACCCCCCGCTCGGGGCAGCCGGGGCGTCGGGGTCCCCGATCCCGCACTTTTGGGCCGGAGCAGGGATGCCCACCCCACGGTGGGCTCCTTCTTGCAGCTCTTTTTTTTCCTTAAGCTAATCGAATTGTGACTGCCTAGTGATTACCGCTAATTAGTGGCCTTCATTAGCGGCTCCCATTTTAGATTTGCATATGTTAGACCTAAGTGGTTAACGCCGGGTAATGCGGTTTTTCTTTGCATGCAGATTGCACTTACATGTGTTGTATTAACTTCTTGACTGCACATCTGCTAAAAAAACCTCCCCGGGCGTGTTTGGTGCGCGGAGCGCACGTGGCGGCCAGCGATCCGGCATCGAGCGTGGCGGGGAGGGATGCAGCGGGATTTCGGGGGGTCTTTGTCTGCCAGCCCTGCCCCGGCCGGGCTGCTGGGGGGGTCGGGTTTGCCGGGGACCCCTTCGTGGCTGGAGGGGGTGGGTGCCTGCAGCCAGGGGAGCTGGGATGTCGGCATGAAGGTGCTGCTCGAGCATCGGCGCGCGGCCGGGGAGCTGCGGGGGCCGTGCTGCTGGGTCTGCACGCTGCCGCCCCGAGCCTTTTGGCTCTGGGAGAAAGATGGCAAAGCACCGGTGTGGCAGATGACGGTGTCCTTTCCCGTGCCGGAGCTGGAGGATGGCAGCTCTGGCACTTGGGGACTGCCGAGATCTGCGCCCGCTCGATGCATGGAGCGGCTCCAGGTTGCCGAGCGGCAGCACCTGGGGCTGCGGCAGCGGCACGGGCCAGCTCCATGCAGCCGGCGGCTTGGGGTCGCACGCGTGGGCAAGCGAGCAGCCACCCGCTGCACCGGAGCGGATTAAAACGGGGATGCACGCAAACACCGGCCCCTTTGCTCTTGCCGTTCTGCGAGCTGCTCGTGCTGCCAGCACCGATACCCGCCGGGGCCGCGGGCAGGGCCGCGGGCAGAGCTGCGGGCAGAGCTGCAGGCAGAGCCGTGCGGCTCCTGCTCCTTCGGCTCCTGGTGCTCGTGCCGCCGCTCCCCCATCCCCGGAGAGGCACGGAGATTTGCCTCTTTGCCGCTGCCATCTTACAGCCCGCTCTGGAAGCAGCTCCGGCTCCTCTGCCAGCTCCTGCGCCAGCAGATGCCGGTGCCGGCCCCCTCCCGCCCTGGCTCCCAGCCGCTGCTCCAGAGATGTGCAGCCGCCTCCGCTCGCTTGCCTTCCCCGGCCCAGCCCCTGCCCTCCCCACGCCTTGCCAACGCCAGCAGCTTGCATTTAACTTAATAAAAGTTAATTTTATTAAATTAACTTTAATAAAAAAGTTAAGGCTCCAGCCCCGCCGCACCGGTCATGGACCAGCTCCTGCCTCCATCCCTGCCTGCCAGAGCCGGCTCCGGGCCCTCCCGAGAGGCACCTGGCTTTGGCCGCGGCACGCTCCCCTCCCTCCTCTGCAGCTCGTTTTTCTAAATTAAGGCTGGAGCGAGATGGAAAGCCACCTGGCTGCCGTTTTTGGGGGAGCTGCTTCTTTGTTTTCCCTTTCTTCCTTGGGTAAATAAATTAGGAGCTTGCGACACAGAGCGGCTTGCCCCCGGGACAGGCGGCACACAGAGATGCCGGCCGAAGGTGCCGCGCCGAAGCCGAGATGGCCGCTGGGGTCTGCGGTTCCCCGGCTGCGGCTGCACCGTGCGGAGGGGTTCCAGCCGGCGCCGGGCCGGCACTTGGCGTCGGGTCTGCCGGCACGTGGGTGCTGCACCAGCCCCTCGCAGAGACGGTGATGCTGGCAGTGGTGCTGCTGGGAGGACCCCAGGGCTGCACCCGCTGCTCTGTGCCGGGGCACCCCGACACCCCCCGCCAGCCCCGGCCTCCTGAGCCACTTGGCGGCTCGTTAAGTTTTTATGAACGAAGGTGCCTGGGTTGGTACCGAGGGGCTCGCTGCTGGGAAGGGAGCAGGCCACGCGCGGAGCCGGGGTTTCCCGGGAGTCATGGGCTGCTCCATTATGGAAGGGAGGGATGGGGCCTGCGGCCTGCCTGCTCCTGCCTGCTCCTGCCTGCACCCAGGCCGCCATCCCCATGCTGGAGCAGTCAGAGCCGGCGCCCCCGGGACGTGGGTGCAGGCGTGGGGTGCACCGTCCATCCTGAGCCAGGAGAAGCCGGATCCCTGCCCTCATCCTGCGCCCCTCCCCAGCCGGCACGGGGCAGGCGAGGCCGATCCGGGCACCGAGCCCGCGGCAAGGAGCGGCCGCTGTCCCCACCGTGAGGGACATCGGGGTGCCGGCGGGTCCCCGCGCATCGAGGGGGGCGGTCGATGCCCCCGGCATGCCGTGCCCCCCGCCCTGACCCCCCGTTTTCTCCCCGCAGGACACCCAGAAGGCGAAGCAGTTCCTGCCCTTCCTGCAGCGCGCCGGCCGCTCCGAGGCCGTGGTGGAGTACGTCTTCAGCGGCTCCCGGCTGAAGCTCTTCATGCCAAAGGAAACCTGCCTCATCACCTTCCTGCTGGCAGGTGAGCGCCGCCGGGCGCGGGGCCTGGCCCTCCGGGGCCGCGGGCGAGGTTAACGCTGGTGCTGCCGCCGGGTCGGCCTGGGGAGGGGGTTCACTGAGCTGGGGAGCGCTGGCTGGAGATGACCAGAGGGTTCGGCTGCTGCCGGCGGCTCCCGCCCTCTCCCCGCGCCGCAGTCGTGTCTGTGCCTGCCAGCCGCCCCGGCAGGGTTCGCTCTCTGGGGACGCCGGAGCGCTGTCCCCCCGCTGAGCCCGCCGAGGCTTGGGGCGTGTTTGGATGCCCTGTGGGGTGGCTGCTCACCCCCTCTTCCCTCCTCGGCCCCGCTGCCTGCGGGCAGGGCGGGCAGGGCGCTTGCCTGCAGCGATGAGGGGCCCGGGAAGGTCACTCTCCTCCACCAAAACCAGGGAGCATGCGGCGAACCCCAGGAGTGTCGCGTGGTCGCGGGAGGAGGTGGCGGGGCTGCAGGACCCCCGGGGACACGTGGGGACAGGGACGAGTGTGAGCAGCTCTTGGGCCGGGCTGGCGGAGGTGCCAGCAGACGCTTCGGGTGCATCGCCCCAGGGGCTTGCCCGTGCACTGGGATGAGGGTGCGCATCCCCGTGTGCACGGGCCGGTTGTTTTGGTAGGTCCTACAAAAACCGAAGAATCCCCCCACTAAAGCAGGCCGGCTCGCGGTGCGTATTGCAGCCAAGGCTTCTCCGCGGAGCGGAGCGTGGCAGGAGCATCACGAGCCCCGGCCCTTTGGAGGTGCCACCCTCAAGGCTGGCAGCGGGACGGGCGGACGGCGCCGAGGCGTCAGCCGGCAGCGTGCCGGGACGGGGAAGCCCGTCACCGGTGAGAGCAGCGGCTCACTGAGCCTCCGCCGGCGCTGCCGGATCCCTCGATGGGAGAGGATGTGGGGCGGCTCATCTCCCGCTCCCGTTTCTATGGCAATAACCGTGTATAAAGGATGACCCTGAACGCCGATCGTTCACAACTTGGTTATGAAAAATTCAATAAGCATATAAATAGATCTTATATGGGGATAAAAACACCGACTTTTCTGTAAGCAGCAGCTCTTGCCGCTCCCACCGAAGGAATATTTATCCTGGGGGGGAGCGTGGGGGCCGGGATGGAGCTGGGAAGCCTTCGTCTGCCCCTTTGTTCCCGGAGCCGGGGAACGGTGCCGTGCGCTGGCAAAGCCAGCCTGCGGCACGGGAGCAGCCACCCGCCTGCGCTGCCTGCGCCTCCGCCCGCTCGCCGCCCCCCGGGGCTTCGCGGCCACCGGCACCCCGGCCGGGGAGCGCCGAGGGCTTCGGGGAGCGGGAAGGACCGCGCCTGGTCCCGGTGATGCTCCCGGAGCGCGGCTCAAGGCGCTGACCCAGGGTGACCGGGAACGATGCCCCGTCCCCCCCTTCGCCCGCTCGCTGTGACGAGCAAACCCCAGCCCCTCACGCCCCACGGCCCTTCCCCGTTGCACCCAAAGGCGCAGGTCCCGTCTGTCCCCGTCCGCCTGAACTCCGGCTGCCGGCGCACCCCTCGCTCCGGCCGCCTGCTCCTCGTGGTCTGTAGGACACGGCCAGCCTGGCCAGGGCCCCCCAGTCCCACCGGTGCCCGTCACCGTCACCCCCCAGTGCCCAAACCTCCCCCGAGCGATGCTCTCGCCCAGGGACAGCCCGGCCCCGTGGCCGGCCGGAGCACGAGCGTCCCCAGCCCCGCTCCGGGCTGACTCCTGCGCGTGGGAAGCGTGTCCTAAACCTGTCCTTCTCCGCGTGCTTGCGCGTATAAATAGGCACGCAGTCTTATTTATAATTAACCATTCTTAAAGTCAGCTGCAAAAGACGGGGAAATGAGACTCCCCCTTGCCTGCGACTGAGACATTAAAATTTTAAGAAGCGATAAAACTCCCACGTGCTCGGGAGGAGGAATTCAGATATATTTAAATATTTCTGGTTTAAAAGGCTGCCGCTGGGTTCAGCCGTGTTTCATACGCGAGAATCCTGCCGGCTCCTCCGAGCGCTCCCGGCGAGAGGAGCTGGTGGCAGAGCACCGTCCCGGCGGATCCGGCATCGTCCCGCCGCCACGCTCCGAGATGCTCTCCCCGATTTCGGGCCCTGCCGCCGGCTGTGGCTGGGGTGGGATTTGCTTCGCTCCCGCTGCTCAAGTGCCCGTTTCAGGGGAGTGGAAGGAGCCGTCGCGGTTCCTGGTGCTGGCGGCGGCAGCCCGCCGTGCCCCATCCTCGTACTCGCCGGCACGACGCCCGCGGCCGATGCTCGGGACTGGGGACACGCACCCCGCGTCCCACGGGACCTCCACGGGGTCGGCAGCGATGGATCCCCTTCCCATGGCGGGATGAACGGGATCCCACCATCCCTCCCCGGGGCCCGGCAGTTAAATACGCCCGGCCCTGCCGGTGATGGCGGTTCCCGGCCGCTCGCGGCGAGGCTCCGGCTCGGCCTTTCCGCTTAGGCGGGTAATTTTTAAATTAAAGGGGAGGGCGGCCTGGAAATGGATGGCTCCGGGGGGAGCGCGCTCGCCGCAAAGTCATATTTAATGCCTGTTGCTGTGGCGACTGACTGGCTGGCGCCCGCGCCCGCGGCCCCTTCTGCTCCAAAAAGTTCCCAAAGTGGTGAATAACCCCCAGCCCCAGCTGCCTCGGGGGTCCCCGGAGCCGCCGGGGCTCCCTGGAGCGATGGGGCCGGGGTGCCCCTGGGGTGCGGCGGGCGCCGATGCTCTGGGTCACCCCGGCCGCCTCCTCGGCCGCGTCGGTGCTGCCCTGCACCGGGCAGCTCGATTGGAAGTTGAGGAGGGCTGGGAACGCCGAGCGGGCGGCTCGTCGCCGCCCGTGCAGCCGCGCCTGGGCCGGGCTCGCGAGCGAAGATTTCGGGGTGTCTGGGGCCACGGGACTGGGGTGCCCGCGGGCGGCTGCAGCCCTCCGGGAAATGCAGCTGCAGCCCTTTGCGGCAGCCCCTGCATCTCCTGGGGTGTCCTGCACTGCACGGGAGCATCCTGCACTGCACAGGATGGTCCTGCACTGCACAGGATGGTCCTGCACTGCACAGGAGCATCCTGCATTGTACAGGAGCATCCCATGTTGCACAGAAGCATTGTGCATTGCACAGGAGCATCCTGCGTTGTAGAGGACCATCCTGAGTTGCACAGGATCATTCTGCATTGCACAGGGGCATCCTGCATTGCACAGGACCATCCTGAGTTGCACAGGACCGTCCCACATTGCTCAGGACCACCCCCTGTTCATAGGACCATCCTGCATTGCACAGGACCATCCTGAGTTGCACAGGACCGTCCCACGTTGCACAGGACCACCCCCTGTTCATAGGACCATCCTGCATTGCACAGGAGCATCCTGCATGGCACCGGACCGTCCCACGCTGCGCGTCCCAGAGCCGCGGCGCGCTGAGCGGGGCTAACGGTGCTGCTGGAGCCGCTTCTCGGGTGCTGGGGCAAACCGTCCCGCTCCCTGCCCGCTCCCCTTGGCGCCGGGGGAGTGCGCAGCTCCCCTCTCCTCCCCGGGAGGCCTCCCCAGCCCAGGCTCCCTAATCAGGCTGCAGGCATTAATTACAGGCTAAAAAGGCAGGTAACGCGCCGATTAGCGTGGAAGATGAGGGGCCCCTTCTGTCTTCCCCCGCCGCAGACCCTGCACATCTGCCAGCGTGGGGATTCCTCGGCTTTGCCTGGATTCCTCCCTTCTTCCTGACGGCAGTGCCGGGAGCTGGCGCGGCCGATGCCGGCGAGCCTGGTGCATCAGCCCCGTCCCAGCCTCGGCCTGGCACTGGGGGGGATTTGCCCCCAGTTGCTCTGGCCGGTGGCAAACCCTGAAGCAAGAGGGTTGCTCGCGCTGGTGATTTGAATAACTTCCCGGCCTCCCAGCCCCTGCCGCCACCTTTCCCGGCTGCCCCGGCACACCGTGCCAGGGTGGCGCGGGCGGCCGGCTGTGCCCAGCGCTGCAGGGACGGCGGGCGCCCGACTGGGCGAAGCCCTTTGGCGGCAGGGCCGGCATGCCGTGCATCCCCGCGGCACGCCAGCCCGGCGGATGGCAGAAACGGGCTGGTTTTGGTATCCCACCCGTGTCCCCAGCCGCCCCCGTGGCTCTCCGGAAAGCTGCCGGCATGCACCGCTGTGCCGTGCCCGCCACCGTGCCCGCGGGAGCTGCCGGGCGGGGGGGCTGGCACCTCTCCCAGCTCGCGGCGCTGGAAAATTAAACTTTTACCCTGAGTAAGGCAAACTGGGTTATTGAAGCAGCTCTGCCTCTAATGAGCCCGCGCAGCCCTGATCAATTATTCAGTGACACAGCTAATGAACGGTCAGCGGCGGGGGGCCGTGGCTTCCCGGGCCTCGGTTTTCGGTGGCGGGGGGGTCGCTGCGGCGGCTGCACCGGGAGGGCGAAGCGGGGACGAGAGGAGAGGGGGGTCCTGCTGGGGGGACCTCGCGTGCCCCGAGCTGAGCTTACGGGCAGAGCGGCTGGGTTGTCCCCCACCTCCAAGCATCAGCACCCCGGGGGTCCCCAGCCCCACAATGGCGCAGCCTGCGTCCGGCTGGGTCCTGCTCCGTGGTCCTGCTCCGTGGTCCTGCTCCATGCAGGTCCCTGCTCCCTGGTCCTGCTCCATGGTCCTGCTCCGTGGTCCTGCTTCGTGGGGGTCCCTGACCCGTGGGGGTCCCTGCTCCCTGGTCCTGCTCCATGAGGGTCCTGCTCCATGGTCTTGCTCTGTGGTCCTGCTCCGTGCAGGTCCCTGCTCTCTGGTCCTGCTCCCTGGTCCGGCTCCATGGTCCTGCTCTGTGCGGGTCCCTGACCCATGGGGGTCTCTGCTCCCTGGTCCTGCTCCATGGGGGTCCCTGCTCCGTGGTCCTGCTCCGTGGTGCTGCTCTGTGCAGGTCCCTGCTCCCTGGTCCGGCTCCGTGGTCCTGCTCTGTGCGGGTCCCTGACCCATGGGGGTCCCTGCTCCGTAGTCCTGCTCCGTGGAGTCCCTGCTCTGTGGTCCTGCTCTGTGGGGGTCCCTCCTCGATGGTCCTGCTCCGTGTGGGTCCCTGCTCTGTGGGGGTCCCTTCCCCATGGTCCTGCTCCGAGGGGTCCCTGCTCCACGGGGGTCGCTGCTCCCTGATCCTGCTCCCTGGCCCTGCTCCGTGGCACCCCGGGGCCATCATCCCCCACGGGGCTTTTGGAGCTTCCCCCGAGCCTCCGGCCATTTTGGGGTGGCCTCTTGGCTCCCCCCTGCTCCCCATCCAGCGTTGGCTCTGCCGCTAATTGATGAATTGCCAAAGTAATTGCATCATATAAAATAAAGCGGGCGGATGCTCGTGGTGGGGCCACGGCACGGCGAGCTGCGGGGTGGCCGGTGGCAGCGAGCCTGGCGTGGGCTTCAGGGCTGGGAGAGGTTTTACCCTCTGCGCTCACACGTGCTCTCTTATTTTGCCTGCTTTTTTTTGGTTTTCCAGCCGGTGCCGTTCCCAGGAGCCACCTCGGTGCTCCCAAGCGGAGCGGCACCGCGGCGGCCGGCGCGGTGCTTGGCCGGTGCTCCCCGGCTCCTCGTCTGCCCGCTCCGCACGGTGCCATCGCCCATCGCTTAGAGCCAGAAATATGACAAATATCTGCGTTTTATCGATGCCTTCGCTTTTTTTATATATCAAATGCAAATGAGCATCATGAAGAGAAGACAGGTCCCTTGTAAATGCGACTTCAGGGATGCTCTCAAGGGAGCCTCATCCCGTCTTCCCAGCTAAAATATATACGTTTGAGTGCTATAAATATGTGCAAATAGAGAGGCGCTAATTTAATCCCGGGTTTCGCTTTCCCGGCGAGACTCTGCAGCCTGACGCCTTCTCGGCGCGGGGGCCGGCGGCAGCGTTAGCAGGATGTGGCCCCGGGGGAGAGCTGTTGGGGCGTGGGTGCTGCGTGGCCCCAGGGGTTGGGTGCCCCTAAATCTCGCAGAGGAGACGGCGGAGCTGTGTATTTATGCGGTGGGGCTGGAGATATGGCGTTCATCCGCGTGCGCCGGCGAGGGGGCTGATGTATATCGGTGTAGACGGGCTGCGAGCACCTCCCCGGGGAGCGGCCGTAACTCACCGCCACCTCGGCAGCCGGGGGCGAGGAGGTGAGACCGGCCGCCGCCGCCGCGGGAAGGGGTTGCCCATGTCCATGGGGAAGGGACGCCACGAGGAGCCGTGCAGCCCCTGGGTGCCACGGCGGGGCATAATCTGCTTTTGGAGGAAAAGGAGGTGAAACTGAGGTTTCTGCCTGAGTTGCAGGGCGCGGCTGCAGCCCCCCGAGGTTGTGCCCGCTCCAGCCCGTGCCCCCGCCCCACACCGAGCCCTTTCCATCCTGAGTTATCCCATGATGCTGCGGCTTTTGGGAACCGATGTATTTTTAAGGTGATTTGGTTTTTGTTTTGCCTCGTTTTTTCACCCCGGCTCGTGGCAGGGGCATTGCAGCCTTGCCAGCTGCCCGGGCTGCCGCCGGAGCCGGGGTCTGTCCCCGCGGGAGCGGCCGGCTGTGCCGGGGGGTGCTGCTCCCTGCCCGCCGCTCATGGTGGAGAGGGTGCTGCGCAGGCAGTGATGCCTCTGGCTCCCCAGCCCGGGTGCCCTCCGTCATGGCTGAGCTCACCGGGGACGGTGTCACGGCAGCCTGGCTTCTCCCGCTGCAGGGGCAGTGGGGTGGCACCAGCGGGGAGCCCCTTGTCCCCGTGGGGGCACGTCCCGGCGATGGGGGGCTCTGCTCGGGTCTCCAGGCGCTGCTGCTTGGCTGTGGGGCAGAGCATCCCCCGCCGGCGAGGGCTGCGGCTGTGCCGCGTCGGGGTGCGGGGACCCCAAAGGGTGCAGCATTTGGGATGTGGGGGCCCCAAACGCTGCAGATGCAGTGTCGGGACACGTTGACCCTAAATAACCGCAGATACGGTGTCAGGATGCGGTGACCCCAAAGGCTGAGATGTGGTGACAGCAGATGCTGCAGACGCATGGTGTTGGGACATGGTGACCCCAAGAGCTGTGGCCCTGCCGTGTCGGGGTGCAGCGGAGCCGCAGCTCCCCACGGGCTGAGCCAGGCTGGCGCGTCCCTAAGTCCATCCATCCCAGGCCCTGGGCCGCGATGAGCTGAGCATCGCCGCTGGCTGCTGCGCCCGTCGGCCGGCGTCCCGGGCAGGGCGCGTCCCGGCAGCGCAGTGCCGGGCTGGGGGTCCCTGGGCAGCCCCCGGCTCCGGGCTGCGTTCGCAGGAGCCGGCGTGGTTCGGCAACACCCGGCCACCTCCCGCCTCCCCGCTGCCGTCTGTTTCCCTGTTCCCGACAGCCTCTATTTTGGTAGGGACCAGCGTTAAAAATACGCCGCGCTCCCACACGGGCTCTGCGGCAGCAGCCAAGTTGCCATCACGACTCGGAGGCCGGCCGCACGCCTGCCAGCGCCGGGGAAGCTGCCTGCGGGAAGAGGCAGCGGCAGCCCCCCGGCATCACCGCCAGCCCCAGCTCGGCTCCCCCGGGCTCTGCCCGGAGCTGCTGGTTGCCGGATCCGGCCCGAAGCCTTTGGGCCGCCGGCCCGGGGTCCAGCGCCGTGGCAGCGAGTCGCATCCTGCCTGCTGCCAGCCGCGGCGCAGCCGCCGGGGTCTGGCGTGGGTCCTCGGCATTCAGGTCTCGCTCCAGTGTGCTGCCCGTGATTACAGGGTGGCTTCGTTCCGGTGACTGATGCTACCGCGCGGCTCCTCTCCTCCCCTCTGCTCGCCTCCGCTATTTCTCCCAAAGTCCATAAATCCTCCCGGAGATGAATCTCCGGCGTTCAGCGCCGGCGCAAGCATGCCTGGACAGGCAAACCTTGCGCGGTGCCGTCCCTGCTCCCCCGCTCGCCATGCCGGTCACGGTTATGGCACAGCAAGGGGGGAAAAAGCTGTTTAGAGCCCAGAAATGAAGGCTGGAAAAGCCGGGAATTCGATGGTAAATCAGGGAAATTTTCCCTGGAGAAATGTGAGAGAGTTTTTTTATGAGCTGCTGGAGGGAGGGGAGAGGCGGCGATGCCGGCGCTGCGCTGTGCCGTGCACGGTGATTGCCCCTGGCTCCCGGGGGTGCGCGGCGAGGCCACAAAGCCGGCGAGATCAGATGTTTATTCGCGGCTTCGTGGCTGCGCCAGGGCGGCCTGGCCCCGCTCCCGCGTCCCCTTGGCCCGTCCAGGACCAGCCAGATCCCATCGCGGCGCTCCGGGGGCCGGATCCAGCATCCTGCCCTGCCAGCGGGATGGGAGCGTGCGGCCGTGTGCCGGAGTCCGTGGGCACAGCCCGGCCCCTCCCAGCAGCGCCAGAGGATGCCGGCTCCTCTCCGGCGAGGTGCTGCTGAGCTGAGCAGGATCCGTCCCATGTGAGCCATCCCCGGGGCCCTTTCCCGGCTCCCATCCCTGCTCTGCTCCCCGGCGGTGCAGGATCAGCCCCTCTGCTGGACCCTGCGCGGTGTGGGAGCACCAAACCCCTTTATTACCCGCTATAAAAGCCTCGGCATGGTTCCCCGCTCCCGCCACGGTGCCTGAGCGCTGGCATTACCGGGGCAGAGCCGTATAAATGCATCCCATAAATATAAAGGTGCCGGGATGGCTTGGGACGGCACGAGGCTGAACCGAACCCTGGGCTGCTGGCGACCTGCCTTATGGGGGGTTCCAGCTGCGGGATACCCCGGGATACTGCGGGATTCCCTGGGATGCTGTGGGATGCCCTGGGATGCCGCGGGATGCCCTGGGATGCCGTGTGGTACCCTGGGATGCTGTGGGATGCCCTGGGATGCTGCAGGATGCCCTGGGATGCTGTGGGATGCCCTGGGATGCTGCGGGATGCCCTGGGATGCCGTGTGGTACCCTGGGATGCTGTGGGATGCCCCGGGATGCTGCAGGATGCCCTGGGATGCTGCAGGATGCCCCAGGATGCTGCGGGATGCCCTGGGATGCCCTGGGACACTGCGGGATGCTGTGGGATGCCCCGGGATGCCCTGGGACACTGCAGGATGCCCCGGGATTCTGCAGGATGCCCCGGGATGCCCTGGGACACTGCGGGATGCTGCAGGATGCCCTGGGATGCCCTGGGACACTGCGGGATGCTGTGGGATGCTGCAGGATGCCCCGGGATGCCCTGGGACACTGCGGGATGCCGTGGGACGCTCTGGGATGCCCTGGGACGCTGCGGGATGCTTGTCTCCAGCCCTCACCCTCCATCCGTAGCCGCATGCTGGAGCCTGGGGCTTGCTGCCCGGCAAAAACACTTAGGGCCAGGGTTGGAGCATCCTCCGCAGCCCCAGCAGCCGCCTGCTCCGTCCCCGCCGCGTTGCCGGCGCCGGGGCTCGCTGCCCGGCAAAAACATTTAGGAAAAGTGATTTGTGGCGGAGTTCTTTTGAGACCCCGGGGGAGAGCGGCGGCAGCCGCGCGCTGCAGCATTTTAAACCGCATCCCTCATCTGCGCAGATTAATACATTACGGCTTCCCGGGAAGAGCGGCAGAGCCGTGGCTTCGGGTTTAGTTATTTTAAGTGCTGGGTAACTTTGCCGGATCAGCTTAGCTCCCGGTGAGCACCAAGCGGCCCCCTCCCCGCGCCGCACGGCCGCCGGCGCATTCCTGGGGCCGAGCGCGCTCATCCCATCCCTTTTAGGTTTTCCTTTTCCAAAAGCAGCTTCGCCCGTGCGGGTTCAGGAGGCGTCCAGGCAGCTCCACGGTGGCATCCTGAGCTGCCGCTGCCTGTCCGGGGCCGGAGGGGGTCCGTGTGCCGCGATCTCCCGGCGCCGCGGGGCCGGCAGCCCTTCGCCGTGCTGTAAAAACGCTGCGCTTTGCTTTTTTTTTATTTTATTTAAGGACTCGGACACTTCCTCAGCTATTTCTTCAAATTATTTTCTTTAGAAAAATGTTGCCGTCGTGGTGCATAAGGCCTCGCAGCAGCTCCCTTCCCCCAGCCCCTGCTGGCTCCAGCGGAGGAGGAGGAGGAGGAGGAAGGGAAGACACGCTCTTGGCAGCTCTGGCTCCTCGTTTTCCCCTCCCAGCGCGGTGCTGGAGGCTGCTCCTTGCCGGAGACGCTGGCAACGCATTTGCACGGGATGCGTGCCGTGACCGGGCCGCGTGCCATGGCCTCGCTGCAGCGCTGGCGGTGCCGTGCCGGAGCCGTGCCGGAGCCGTGCCTGCCGCTGCCGCCCGGTGCCAGCGTGCTGGGAGGAGGAGGAGATGCGTCTCCGCTCCTTCCTCCCACTCACAACCAGGGTCCGTCTGTCGGCTCCACGCACGGCGCAGCCGGTGCTGGGCCGGTTCGGGGTCCGGGAGCCGGGGGGCTGCCGCCGAAAGCCCGGCCCCGTGCTGGAGGGGTCCCCTCTCCCCGGCTGCACTGTGGGAGGGTCCAGGTGCTCCCGGGGTGCTCCCGGGGTGGGGGAGCCTCCCAGCCCTGCGGCCGCTGGCGCGCTTCGTTACCAGGCTGCCCCTATCCCGCTCGGGAACGAGGAGCGCGGGATTGTCCCCTCTCCCCACCCTGCGTTCCCCAAATCTTCCTTTCTCCCCCCGTTTTTTCGGGGCGGGGGATGTCGGTGCCCCCGAGGCCCGGGGGCACGGGCAGGGCTGGGGGCTGGCAGCTGCCTGCCCTGTCGTGGCAGCGAAGCTCCTGCCAGATTCCCTGGACGTGGTTTGCTTCCCTCGGAGGCAGCGCGGAGGAGCGGGGGTGGGGAAGAGGGGGAAAAGGGGCTCTGATGTCGCGGTGATGGCGATGGCAGGAGGGGGGTGGCTTGGGTGGAGGGGACGGGGATGGGACAGAGATGGGGATACGACAGGGACAGGGATGGGACAGGGATGGGGATGCAATGGGGATGGGGATGAGGATGGGGATGGGACAGGGATGGGGACTGGGATGTAACAGGGATGGGGACTGGGATGCAACAGGGATGTGGATGAGGATGGGGATCGGATGGGGACAGGGATGAGGATGGGGATACGACAGGACAGGGATGGGGATGGGGACGGGGATGCAGTAGGGATGGGGATGAGGATGGGATACAACAGGGACGGGGATGGGAATGGGCCTTGGGATGCAATAGGGATGGGGCAGGGATGAAGATGAGAATGGGGATATGACAGACCCAGGGATGGGGATGAGGATGGAGATAGGACAAGGACAGGGATGAGGATGGGGATGCAGTAGGGACGGGGACAGGGACAGGGACATGTCCTCCTGGATGGCAGCCTGGCTCCCGCACCCCTGGCCAGGCTGCAGCCATGGCACCGCCTCAGTGGGGTCCCGCGGGGACCGGAGCAGAGCCGGGGTGCAGGGGCAGCTTCCCAATGCACCAGGCTCCTTCTCCGGCTGCTCTGTGGTGCTGAGGTGGGGGTAACCCCCCCTCTGCTGCCGCAGGGCCCGTGGGCAGCCGGGGACCCTGCCGGACCCCACAGCAGGGCTGGGGACCCCACCGGACCCCACCGCAGGGCTGGGGACCCCACTGGACCCTGCAGCAGGGCTGGGGACCCCGCTGGTCCCCGCAGCAGGGCTGGGGACCCCGCTGGACCCTGCAGCAGGGCTGGGGACCCCGCTGGTCCCCGCGGCAGGGCTGGGGACCCCACTGGACCCTGCAGCAGGGCTGGGGACCCCGCTGGACCCCGCAGCAGGGCTGGGGACCCCGCTGGACCCTGCAGCAGGGCTGGGGACCCCACTGGACCCTGCATCAGGGCTGGGGACCCCACCAGTCCCCACATCAGGGCTGGGGAACCCACCAGACCCCACGGCAGGGCTGGGGACCCCGCTGGTCCCCACATCAGGGCTGGGGACCCCGCCGGTCCCAGCGGGGGTGGCCGTGCCTCTCCCAGGAGCGCTGCAGTGGGGAGAGCCTCGGGGGGAGCGGGGGGTCCCGCAGCCTCCCTCCCCTGTAGCCCCCCCACCCCTGCCATTGCCCCCGGTGCCGGGCTTTGATTTCAAGTGATGCAAATCGCCCGTTTGAATCGCCAGCGCCCGTTTGAATCGCCAGCTAAACCATCGAGCGGGGAGCCTTGATTTCACCAGGTGCTTCTCATCCTCCGGGCCTGCGCCGGGCGGTGAAACGGCCCCGATCCCCACCTGGGGGCCTGGGGGGCGCGGGGTGCCCTCCGCTGTGTCGGGCGCTGCTGGGAAACTGCTTGGTGCTTCGGTAACGTGCGAAACCGGCGCTTTGGAAATTATTAATTCACTGCTTAAGCGAGAGCCGGTCTCCCTTCCCCGGTTTGGCGGTGCAGCCCCCTGCGATGCCGGCGGTGTGGACATCACCGCAAGCTTTCCCGGAGTGCCCCTGGGTGTTCCCAGCTGGAGCAGGGCAGCATTTTATCCCTGCCACCCCTGCGGGTGCTGAGCCGGCAGGCGCCGAGCTGTGCCGCCGTTCTGGCAAGCTGGTGAATGCCACCGCTCCCACCACGCTGGTGCCCAAAGCAGCCACCCAGTCCCTGGCGCAGCCGGGGGTCCGCACGCCACCAGACCGCAGAAACCCCCCGGCCGCCGGTGACGGGCACACTGGAGTCACCCCCAAAGCGCTCGGCAGCCGCCGTCCCCCCGGGCTCACCGGCGAGGTCAGGGCTGCCGTCACCGGTGCCATGGGGACCCAGTGACATGGGGACCTTGCAGCTGGAGGGTGGGCTCCCGGCGCTCGCCGGCTGCTCCCGGGGGGGTTCGTGTCCCCTCTGCCCCCCGGGGTGACAGCGGCATCGCTGCAGCAAACCTGGCACCCTGGGGACGCGGCACCTTGTCGCCTCAGGGCTGGCTGGGCTGACGCGGTGTACCGCGGTGTACCGCGGTGCTCTGGGGACGTGACAAGCGAGGGGGGCCAGCGTTAATCAGCGGGCCGCTTTCCCTTTCCTCGTCCTCATCGGCCGGCGGGGAGCAGGGCTGCGGTGTCCCCGGCCGGTAGCAGGGCCGGCGAGGTCCCCATTCCCTTCGCCACCAGCTGTGCCGTGAACGCCGGGCTGAGCCTCGCGGTGCGTTTTCCCTCCCGCTTCCCTCACCGAGACGTGGGAATTGCTGCTCCGTCACAGACCGAGCGCTCCGGCAGCCGCTAAGTGTAATTCCCGGCACTTCATTAATAACAAATTATGTAAAATAAAATTAATAATGCAGGACTTCCCAGTTTAATAATCTGTGCCGCCGCCAGCGCTGGCAGCGCTTTGCCAAAGGGGAGCCTGGGGTGGGTACCTCGGTTTGCAGGTGGGGAAACTGAGTCAGAGGGGGGGGTCAGGACGCGGGGGTGCAGACGGGGTCCGGCGCGACCGCTGCAGCGCTCGGCCTCCTCCCTCCTGGCTTTTTTGGGGTATTTTCGTTTGCAATGAGGGCTTGCAGGGCTGGGGCTTGGCCTGCCTCCCTGGCGGTGATGCTCCGGTAGAATTACCGCCCGCGTATCAGGGGCGCTCGGCCACAGCTATCGGCACAGGCGGCCGGTACGGTTCGTAACCAGCCCCGCCAGAACCGCGCACGGCTCCCCCTCGGCGGCTCCCCACGCTGCGGGGGGGGGGCTGCTCTGCAGGGGACCTTGCACAGGGGGGCCTTGCACAGCACCTTGCATGGGGGGACCATGCACAGGGGGACTTTGCACAGGGTCTTGCACAGGACCTTGCGCGGGGGACCTTGCACGGGCCCTTGCATGGGGGAGCCTTGCATGGGGGAACTTTGCACAGGAGCTTGCACAGGGGAACTTAGCACGGGACCTTGCACGGGGGGACCTTGCACAGGACCTTGCACGGGGGAACCTTGCACGGGGGGACCTTGCACAGCGGGTGCCCCCGGTGCTGCAGGCCTGTGCCACAGAGGGGGTTGATGGTCTCTGCGTGGTCAGGGGAGCCTGGGCTCCCCATGGCACGGCGTGGGTGGGGCGTTGCACCCCAGCTGCACCCTGAGGTCCCCAAAATCCCCTGGTGAGGCCGACTGCAGCAGGGAGAGACCCGGGCGAGGTGATCCTCGGGCAGGGTGGGCGGTGTGGGGACAGGGACGGGGGCTCCTCGCTGCCCCCAGCCTGGGACAGATCAGGGAGGCCTCCCCGGGAGCTCGTCCCTGTGTCCCCATCCCTGCTGGCTCTTCCCCCCCTCGTCCCTGTGTCCCCATCCCTGCTGGCTCTTCCCCCCCTCGTCCCCATGTCCCCATCCCTGCTGGCTCTTCCCCCCCTCATCCCCGTGTCCCCATCCCTGCTGGCTCTTCCCCCCCTCGTCCCCGTGTCCCCATCCCTGCTGGCTCTTCCCCCCTCGTCCCCGTGTCCCCATCCCTGCTGGCTCTTCCCCCCCTCGTCCCCGTGTCCCCATCCCTGCTGGCTCTTCCCCCCTCGTCCCCGTGTCCCCATCCCTGCTGGCTCTTCCCCCCTCGTCCCCGTGTCCCCATCCCTGCTGGCTCTTCCCCCCTCGTCCCCGTGTCCCCATCCCTGCTGGCTCTTCCCCCCTCATCCCCATGTCCCCATCCCTGCTGGCTCTTCCCCCCCTCGTCCCCGTGTCCCCATCCCTGCTGGCTCTTCCCCCCTCGTCCCCGTGTCCCCATCCCTGCTGGCTCTTCCCCCCCTCGTCCCCGTGTCCCCATCCCTGCTGGCTCTTCCCCCCTCGTCCCCGTGTCCCCATCCCTGCTGGCTCTTCCCCCCCTCGTCCCCGTGTCCCCATCCCTGCTGGCTCTTCCCCCCTCGTCCCCGTGTCCCCATCCCTGCTGGCTCTTCCCCCCTCATCCCCGTGTCCCCATCCCTGCTGGCTCTTCCCCCCCTCGTCCCTGTGTCCCCATCCCTGCTGGCTCTTCCCCCCCCTCGTCCCCGTGTCCCCATCCCTGCTGGCTCGTCCCCTCCTTGTCCCCCTGTCCCCATCCCTGCCGGCCCCAGGGCTGTCCCAGGCTCTCCCTGCCCCGGTGCCAGGGAGGTGCCAGCGCTGGGGACCCTCCTGTGTCCTAGCAGTTGGTCACATCCCGCCTGGGCTCCGGCGGCCCCTTTCCTCCCCGAAACATTTCTTGCGGGTGACGTCCCCAGCAATGGCGCGGAGGCGACCGCTGCCTTCCTCCGGGTGCCTCAACCTCCTCTTCCTCCTCTTCCTCCCACAGGCATCGAATGTCCGCGGGGAGCCAGGAACCTGCCCGGGCTGGTGCAGGAGGGTGAGCCCTTCAGCGAGGAGGCCACGCACTTCACCAAGGAGCTGGTGCTGCAGCGAGAGGTAGGGGATGCTCGCCGGCGTGGCGGCGGGGGGCTGCGGCATGCCGGCTGGGCGCCGGCGCGCGAGGGGCTGGTGGTGCCCCTGGGGCGCGGAGCTCGCCGAAGGGCTGCGAGAAAGGCAAGGGGCAGGCGGGACGGCGTGCTGCGGCTGCACCGCGCTGCTGAGCCGCAGCCGCCCCGGCCCCGCTCTCCTCAAGTGGTTTGGTGCGCTGGGAAACGGCACGTGGGCCCGGCTCGCCGCGCCGGCGAAGCCTCCCACGGTGCCGGGGCCGGCTCTGGCCCCGCTCTCCTCTCCGAGGCTCTCGTGTTGGTGCATCGTGGTTTCGCCTGTTGGCGCGTCGTGGTTTCGCCGCAGCGCCGGGGCCGGACCCTGGCAATGCCCTGGTGCGCGGGGCTCCGAGCCGGGGGGGTGCCGGGGGGCTGCCAGCGCAGAGCGGGGCCGTGGGACCCCTGCCCCCGCGGCTCCGGCGCCGCTCGGGGGCTGCGCCGTTCCCGCCGTGGGTGGGAGCCGCGTGCGCCCGCCGTTCCGTGCCAGGTGATGCCGAGAGCACCCCGGGTGTTGGCAGCCCGGCCCTAAATCGCCGCCGCGTTGTGTTCGCTCTGCCCCTAAATCTCCCCTCACTGAAGGCAACGATGGCAAAGGCGATCGGTGGCTTCTGCCGGCAGCGGCACCGGGTGGGGAGAGTGCTCCCATTTTATTTTATTTTATTTTATTTTATTTTATTTTATTTTATTTTATTTTATTTTATTTTATTCTATTCTATTCTATTCTATTCTATTCTATTCTATTCTATTCTATTTTATTATTTTATTCTATTCTATTTTATTTTATTTTATTTTTATTTTTATTTTACTTTTTATTATTTTATTTTCTTTTTTATTTTATTATTTTCTTTTTTATTTTATTAGTTTAGTTTGGTTTAGTTTAGTTCAGTTTTTATTTTATTTTATGATTTTATTTTATTTTTTATTTCATTTTATTATTTTATTTTATTCTATTTTACTAGTTTTGGTGGAAATCAGCACTGAATCATGGCCTCTGCTCTGCGCGTGGTGGCGGCTGTGGCTCTGGTGCTCTGCATTTGGCTGGCGTGGCCCTGCTTTCGCGCTCCGCCGTGCCACCAGTCCCACACCAAGGAGGACTGGGAAGGACTGGGTAGGACTGGGGACCCGGCTCCGGCCCCCAAACCCCCACCTCTGCGGTGGGAGCCAGGCCGGGCCGCGCTGCGCTCCTGCGGCCGCATCTGCCGGGAGCGGTCCTGCCGGCTCGGCGATGGGGCGGCACAGGGCGGGGGGGCTGCGGCTTGGCGGAGGGAGCCGCATCCTGCTGGGTGCTGGGCAAGGCTGCCGCACGCGTCCCGGCAAGGCTGCCGAAGCGGTGACCCCGAAAAGCACCTGGCGAACGACGCCTGCAAAAAGCAGGCGAGCAGAGAGATGACGCTTGCAGAAAAGGAAAGTGCCGAGGAAGCAGGCCGCGGTGCGTGGCCGCGCCGGGGGGGATCGGCGAGGTTTGCCGCTGCCTCCAGGATGAGGGGGGACCCATCCTGCGGCGGCTTGGGGTGCAAAGGGGGCAACCCCCCAGCAGCCGCCGCCTTGGCGAGGGTTTATTCCGCCTCCGGGACCGCCGGCAGTGGGGGATAGCCGTGGGGGAAGGGGCGCCGGGGATCCCCGCTGCGGGGCCGAGGGGCACGGGTGCATCCGTCGCGCCCGTTCCGGTTAAATTGGCCGAGGGACTCAGAGCATTCGGCCCCGGTGCCTGCCGGCGGAGCTGGAGGGTGCCGGGAATGGGCACGGGCCTCCCGGGAGCAGCGGGCGAGTCCGTGCCCCCCACGCGAAGGGGTGCGCCAGGGCCGAGCTGCGTCGGGGCCCCTCCAAGCAGATGGGGGTGCCGAGGCCGGGATTCGGAGCAGATCCGGGTCCTCTGCAGCGCTGTGCTGCTCTCCGCGGAGCTGCGATGTGCGATGGGTGCACGGCGGGTGCAGGGTGGGTGCGTGGCAGATGCATGGTGGATGCAGGGTGGTTGCATGGTAGATGCATGGAGGATGCTTTGTAGATGCAGGGAGGATGCATGGCGGATGCGCAGGGGATGCGGGGTAGATGCACAGGGGATGCGCAGGGGATGCAGGGTGGATGCACAGGGGATGCATGGCGGATGCACAGGGGATGTGGGGTGGATGCACAGGGGATGTGGGGTGGATGCATGGCGGATGCACAGGGGATGTGGGGTGGATGCACAGGGGATGTGGGGTGGATGCATGGCGGATGCACAGAGGATGCATGGCGGATGCATAGAGGATGCAGGGTGGATGCACCGGGGATGCATGGCGGATGCATAGTGGATGCACAGCAGATGCGTGGGGCTGCACAGCAGCAGCAGCGCGGCGGCTGCGTGGTGGATGAGAGGTGGATACACAGCAGCTGCCCGGCAGATGCCTGCTGGATGTGGCAGATGCAGAGGGGATGCACAGCGGCTGCGCGGCAGATGCACGGCGGATGCGTGGTGGCTGCACGGCCGACGCACGGCAAACGCCGGAGCTGCGGTGGGCAGCGGGGCTGGTGCAGCCCCTTCACGCACCGGGACGAGGCCCGGCGGCAGGCAGGGCCCGCGGAGGGAGCGGGACGACCTTGCGCAGCCTCGGCTGCTGCTAATTACATAAATCGCCCTGCAGGGGAGCGGCTTTATCTTCTCAGCCGAAAAACTGTAAATTACTTTTTCTTTTGATCTTCTGAAGGAGAAAGCATCCAGGTGGCCGGCGAGCTGGGTGCCTGGGCGAGCTGGGTGCCCGGGCGAGCTGGGTGCTGGGTGCCGGGCACCAGCGTTCCCAGCAGGAGCCGGGCAGCTCCCGGCTGCTCGCCAGGGCGGCAGGTTTGGGTGCTGCTTTGTGCTTTTCCCGCCATTTCTGCCGGGGGACCGCGAGGGCCGCGGCCGCATCCCGCAGCGAGGCTGGGTCCAGGGGACGCCGCCGGATCCGCGCTGCCGAGCGAACCTGCCGCTGCCTCCCCCCCCGCCGCCTTTAATGTGCTCTCATTAAGGTCTCTTGATATTAAAATTCCCGAACTCGTGCGACTGCTGTGATTGAAACTTCTGTGTCACCAGAGCGCGAGAGCCATTTTGTGTAATTACGCCGTGATTCATAATTTCAATATAGGAGAAGAAATGCCCTCCGCGGCCGTAGCCACCTCCCCGAGCGACTGTCGAGATAAAACTCTGCAATTTATGCGCCGATGACTTTGCTCTTCCCCGCTCTCGCCCCTTCCCTTCCCCAGCTATATTTACACCCTCACGTCGGTGCTGTCGGTAATTCCTGGCTCCGGTTAAATTAGCCGGCGTTACTGGGGCCGTGGCCTGCAGGTTCGGCAGCTCGGCCCCCCTCGACCGCACAGACCCTTGCCCGGTCGAGGTGCAGCCGTTTGCGGTGGCGGATGGTGGGATCCATCCCGGCATTGGCTGCCGGCACGGCGCGGTGAGCGAGTGCTGCTGTGCCGGTGGCTGCTCGGCACAGGGGTTCCTCCACCGGCTCGTGTGGAAACGCGGCTGCCGCCTGGGTGCGGGGGGTGCCTTTCACTTTCGGGGGGCCGCGCTGCGTCACAGTCATGGTGCAGGATTGCACCCGGCCCCGGCAGCACCCGGCTGCGTCCCGGCGCCTGGCAGGCTGCGGCTGCCCCGTGGCACCGGGCAGGGGACGGGGCGGCGGTGGGACGGGAACCAAGGCCACCCCGGGAGGGGACCTGGCTGTGGATGCAGCTGTGGGCACGGATGCATCTGTGGGCAGGGATGCAGATGCGGGCACGGATGCAATTGTGGGCAGGGATGCAGCTGTGAGTATGGATGCAGCTGTGGGTATGGATGCAGCTGTGGGTATGGATGCAGCTGTGGCTGCGGATGCAGTTTTGTGGGCACAGATGCAGCTGTGGGCATGGATGCGGGTGTGGGCACGGATGCGGGTGTGGGCACGGATGCAGCTGTGGGCAGGGATGCAGCTGTGGCTGCGGATGCACATGTGAGCACGGATGCAGCTGTGGCTGTGGATGCAGGTGTGGGCAGGGATGCAGATGTGGCTGCAGCTGTGGGGGTCGGGAGCAGCGACCCAAAATGCCACAGGTTGGCAGGCGCGGGGACGCGGGGATGCGGGGACGCGGGGATGCGGGGACACGGGGACGCGGGGATGCGGGGACGCAGGGACACGGCAGGCGTCTCCGTCCCTTGGCGTCTTGCAGCGTGTGCTCGGCTGCTGTAAACTGCTGACCCGCGTCCCAGGGGCATCGCTCTGCTTCCTTAGCAGATCCTGGAGGCTCCGGCTCAGCCGGCGCTCGCCGCCCCGCACCAGCCAGGGCCTGTCACATCCCATTACGCTCGCTCGCCCGCCTGCCCACCTCTGCCCGGCGGCGGGGGGAAACCGCCGGCGTGGCTTTCGCGGCCCCCCAGGACCTCCCGGCCCCGCGGGGAAGGCTCTGGGGTCCTGAGCCGGCCGTGGGGGGCACGACGGGTGCTTGGGGGGCACGACGGGTGCCGGGACGGCACAGCGCGGCCGCCTGCCCCCCGCCCTCGGCATCGCTGCCTCCCCGGCTGCGTTTCTCCTTCCTGCATCGACCCCTTCAGTCTTTCGCCCCATCTGGCTTCGATGCACGTGGAATTTCGATCGGGGCTCTAACAAAGCCGCAGCTGCCGGCTCGCCGCTGCCCGGGCTGAGCCGAGCGGGGTCTCGGAGCTGGCAGGCGCCGGGGGGGGCCATGCCCCGGCCGGATCCTGTGTCTCCCCAGCCCCGGGGTGGGGTGGCGGCGGTGGGACGATGGGACGGACCCCGCCGTGGTGCCGCGAGAAGGGCGCCGGCTTTGACCCCCTGCCCGCGATGGATGTGGCGCATCGCGGTGGCTGCTGCGGGTCTCATCCCGCTCCGGGCACAGCCGGTGGCACCGTGCTGGGCATCACCAGCGTGGGAGGAGGGCGACGCCGGCAGCACCGGGGCGGTGGAGCCTGCCCGGCGCGGTGGGCACGGCTGTGGGTCACCCGCTGCCTCGGTGCCACGCTGCTGCTTTTCACGGGGGCTGGGCAGGCGCTGCCGGGGCCCCCGGGGGACACAGGGCTCTGGTTTGGCTCACGCCTTCAGCAGCGGCTCGCAAAGCCAGCGTGGCACAGCCGGGAGGCACCGGGCACTGGCGCTGCCCGCCGGCAGCTGGGCCAAGGGCGGGATGAGCCCCGCGCTGCCGGCTCCGCGTTCCGGGGTGCAGCCGGGGTGGGACCCGGGGCGTTTTGGGACCCAAACAGCCCTCGGGGACATTCCCCGGACCCTTCTCTCTGAGCCGGGGCGAGGTACGCGCGGTGCCCCGCCGGCAGCGCGGCAGGGGTCGGCCGTACCCCCCGCCCCGGGGCCGCTGGCGGGAGGGACCCCCAGATTCCACGGTCCCCGCAGGGCACAACAGCCGAGCGCCCCGAGACTGCCGCGGCTTAATCCCTCCTCTGAGGACAGCGCTAAACGGGGTGGCTTCAGTAAATAAATCCCGCGATCCCAGGGAGCTGCCGGGGAGGGGAGAGGGTGAGGGGCACCTTCATCTCGGAGCTGCTCTGGGTGGCTCCTGCCACTGCGTCCCCTCGCCCCGCTCTGTGCTGCCACCCCGGCTTTGGGCTTGGGTGCCCACCCGCGCTCCCGGCTGTCCCCAGGCACGATGGGGGTCTTTAAACCATGGCAGCCCCTCCTGGGGTGCAGGGGGGTGGCAACCCCCTCCGGGGCGCAGGGGGACGGGGTGACAGCCCCCCCCCGGGGTGCAGGGGGGTGACAGCCCCCTCCCGGTGCACAGGGGTGGGTGCCGTCCTTGGCTGCATCCCTGCTGCCTCCCTGGAGCGGGGGGGGGGGGGGGGGGCGGGGGCCGGGGTTTTGCGTGGCGGGTCTCTGGAGGGTGATTCCCTTCGGTTTCCACGGCAACCGGATGATGGGGACATCCCCCATCGTCCCTCAGGCCATCCATCCATCGCTGGCTGCCTCGGCGCCGTGGGGCCGAACAGCCTGGCCGGCGGACGGGGCTGCCCGGAGGGGAGCTGGGGGCTGACGGCTCCAGCCCCCCATCACCTTCCCCGCAACCCCCCGCTGCCCTCGTGGTGGGAAATGGCCCGAAACGTCCCTGTGCCCCAGGGCGCTGGGTGCGCTCCGCTGCCTGCACCAGCCCCTGCCAGACCCCCCGGCCCCTGCCAGACCCCCCCAGGCCCCCCAGCCCCTCCAGCCCCCCAGTCCCCCCAGCCCCGCAGCCCCGCAGCCCCCGGCTCCCGTTGCAATGCAGCGGTTCCCAGCCGGGCAGCGCGGCAGAGGCTGTTCCCGCTGACGGATCCGCAGCTCGGGGCCCATTTCCCTGCCAGCGGCGGGTGCCGAGCGGTAATTTTAGAACAGGGTCAGGCCTGTATTTTTAGAGCGGGGCTGGCGTTCGGCTCAGCCTGGCGCAGGCAGCGCGGGCAGCGCCCGGCCAGGCCGGCAGCACCTCGTTTTCCAGCAGCTGCCGGCGCTGCCCGCTCGCCTTCCTCCCCTGCCCGCGGCCCCCGGCCCCTCGCGCCCTTTGAAGAGCTTCTCCCCGCAATCCCGGCTGCCGGCGCCTGCCGGGTCCGCGGGCTTTTAACCTCCTCGGCTAACTGCCCGAGTCCTCCGGGACCTGCGCGGAAAGGAGCCTTTTAGTTTTTATTCCCTTTTCTTCTTTTCCCCCTCCCCTCTTTCACTTGTGCGCCTCAAACGCGAGGTTTTAATTCAAGAAGCGGGGGACGGGGACAGGGGCTGACAGCCCGCAGCCAACGTGGCACGTTGCCGTGGCCTCCCCAAGCCGGGACGGCGCGGTGCTGGCCGCCTCCATCCCTGCTCACCCGAGCGGAGCAGCGGGAGCGAGCTGGAAAGCCATGGCGGCACAGAGCCGCGCCGTGCCGTGCCATCCGCGGTGCCGGTGCTTTGCAGGGACGCTGGGGATGCCCCAAGCACCAATGCCCGTGAGAGCCCCGGGGTGCAAAGCTCGGCTCTGCCAGCACGGCAGCCCGGGACGGTGCTGCCGGATGAGCCGGCGCTGCTCCGGCATGGCCGAGGCTTCCTCGGGCCGGCTCGGAGGGCCTGGCTGCGAAGAGGAGGGGAATTATTTGGCGCTGTTAACGACACCGCTCCCTTCGGACCTCTCCCAGTCGTTATATACAAGCCAGTACGTGGAATAGCGGATTTATTCCGTTGCGGCCCCCGGGGGCACGTTGGGCACGCGGCCACCAGTGCCGCGGCGGCCCGCTCCGTTATTGGCCAGCGATGATGGGGCTCAACGGGTGCCGGGGGGTCGGGCCCTCCCCACCACCGGGACCCGGCACCCACCGGGCAGGACACCCGTCCCGCAGCCGCCCAAACAGCCACGCGTGGGGCTGGACCCGGCTTTGCGCCACGGGGAATCGTGAATCCGGCTGGGAGCCCTTCGATAGCGGCTTTGTAAATCCCCCCGGCGCGGGGGTCCCAGCAGCGCGGCCCCTGCGGGGGGTTGTTCCCTTCTCGATCGCCTCGCAGCCCGCGTTTTTCCTTTTAATGGTTTTCGTGCGAGGCTCCGGCTGCTGTGTCAGCAGTTTGCGGCAGCCCCGGAGGCCGCGGCTCTGCGCCGGGCTGGGAAGGGGCAGGCAGAGACCCTGCCTGCCTGCCTGCCTGCCCGCCCCTCGGCGCTGCCTGCCACGTGCCACGGAGCCGGCGACGGTCCCTGCCCGCCTTGGGGATGCGGGGAGCCGGAGTCCTCCGGGAGCAGCAGCTCTGGCCCGGGCGCTGGCAGGGCTGGTTACAAATTCAACGAGCCCTCGCCAGCGGGTTTCAGCCCCCGCGCCCTGCTGGAGCCTTCGAGAAAAACCGAGGTGGAGACTACGGACCAAAGAGCGGGAGAGCATCCCCGGGAGCATCCCCGGGAGCACCCCCCAAGCATCCCCCGAGCATCCCCGGGAACATCCCCGGGAGCACCCCTGGGAGCACCCCCCCAAGCATCCCCTGAGCATCCCCCGGAGCATCCCCCACCGCCACGCTCCCTGGGGTCGGCATCCCGTGGGTGGGACCGGTTACGGGATGGTGGGTGAAACCCGCCTCTTGCCAAGGCCTAACACCCCTCCCCGACGGCATCCCTCCTGCCGTAATGGCAAGGCGTCGCTCTGGGCGGCAGGAACACCCCCTTGGTGATGCCGGAGCCGCTGCGACGGCTCTTGCCTTTGAATGCCATGTGCCGGCACAGCCCGGCCAGGCGCCGGTGCCTTGCCGTGGCCGTGCCAGCTCTGTCACCTCCTGGGGATGGGGACAGAGGGTGTGCGGAGCGTGGCACGGGACAGGACCGGGACACTCTGGGGCGCCGGGCGGCGGAGGGGAGAGCTGAGCGGCTGCCGGTGCCAAGGCAGTGCCGGGAAGGTTGCCGGAGCCCCGGCCCACCCCTTCCCCGTCGCGCTCGCGTTGTGCAAATGAGCAGCCTCGTTTTGACAAGGTGCCTGATTTAATTACGTCGGCCAGGCTGCCGGCTCTCCCCAAGGTACGGACTATTTTGCGTCTTACCCGGCACCAGCCGTCCGCGGGGTCCCGCCGGGCTTTACCGGCGTGACGTGGGGGCCGCTCGCCCGGCACTGATGCGCTCCACCTCTGGGAGCCGGGCCACGGCAGCCGGCACGTGGCCACGGCGAGGAGGCCACGCGGAAGCCGGGATGCTGCCCGGGGACGTCGCGGCGGAGCTTTGGAGAGCCACGCTCGCGCTGCGCTGGCACCCCGAACGCTGCCGGCCGCCCCCGGAGCCGATGGGTTTTCCCAGCCCTGGGGGACCCGGCATGGGCTGGGGGGGGTCCCGCTGTGCCATCCTCCGGACCCGCTTCGGCGTTAACCCAATTTAGGAGGTTCCGACCCGTAAGGGCAATTAGGCGGGGACGGCGCGGCACGGCGCGGCAGCGTTATGCAAAGCAGCCCCGGCAGTTGCTAACCTGATTATGCCGATGGGCCCGGCAGCCGCCCGTGCTGCAATCCTAATTACCTGGGGGGGGACCGGCAAATAAAAGCCTCTCCTCCTTAAGAAAAGCGCGTGCCGCAGTCTGCGGCTCAGGCTTGGGGAAAAAAAACAACCAGAAAGCGGCCTGGCACGTGGCGGCAGCTGGGCCGGCGCCGGCACAGCCCCGTGGTGCTGCCGGGAAGGAGAGGCAGGATGGTGCTCAGCCGCCCCTTGCTGCCGATGCTGCTGCCGTGGGAGCTGTACAGCCCGGCGGCTGCGGTGGGGCTCGCCGTGCCTCAGTTTCCCCACCTGCCCCAGTGGAGCCCGGAGCGGGGACGGTGCCGTGGGTGCCCGGCGCGTGGTGTGCAGCCGGAGGGGAGCGGCAGCGTGGCAGGGAGCTGGCGGCTGCCGCTGGGACATGGCTCAGCTTCGCGCTTCTGGGTATTTGTGATCTCAACGAGGACGTCCGTCCATCCGTCCGCCCAGCCGGGGCTGCCGGTGCAGCCCTTGGTCAACTCGCCCACCCGCTTTCCTCCGCCGCCATTGTTCATCCTCCTCTTCCTCCCGGCCGAGCTCCCTGTGCCGCACGTGGGCCGCGCCGGCCGTGGGGAGCCCGTGCCGGGGCACCAGGTCCCCGGCACCCCCGGAGCCGGGATCTTGCAGGGGCTTTGCCGTGCAGGGAGCTGCTGCAGCGACGTCCCAGGGTCGCACCGGGCGAGGACAGGGACGGGGACAAGCTGCCAGGCACCGCCGTGCCGAATTCGGCTTCCCGCTGCCGGGGACGGAGCAGGGTGGGGGACGGAGGTCCCCGGCGAGCCACCACCTCCTCCTGCCCTGCGGGGAGGGTGGGTGCCCCCGCGGACCCCGCGGGGCTGGGGGCTGCGGGCTCCTCTTCCTCGCGAGCCGGGCTGCGATAGCACAGAACTAAAAGCAATAACCGGGAATTTGGCGGCGGGCCCCGACACCGCGTGCCGGCGGGACCCGTCGTGCCGAGCCCCGGGGACGGCAGCCCGGGCAGCGCAGGGGTCCCCAAACCCCGGTCTGGGAAGGGGGACCTCTCCCGGCCCCGGGCACTCACGTGACACCGGTGGGCACGCCGTGGCCGCCACGTGCAGCCGGGGTGGGGGTCCTGGCGGTGGCCCCCGAGGCTCCCACGGTGGCCCGGGGACACATGCACTGCCCAGGGAGGGGGTGACCCACACCGGGGCGGGGGAGCAGCCAAATTCCTCCCTGTCCCCTTGCCTGCCGGGAGGCTGAGGGGATATTTTTACCCGGCGGCTCCGGCTGCTGCTGACTCACCGGCCAGGTGAAGCCCGTGGGCCGGTGACTAACCCGCCCCGGCTCATTTTGGGCACGAGGAGGTTGGGGCTGGCGGCGGCCGCGGTGCTGCCGGTGATGCTCCGGGAGGATCAATGGCTCGCGGCCCTGCGCTCGGCTAATCCGGTCGCGTGCAGGCGGCGTGATGGCACCGGTGCCGCGGCCGCCCGCGTGGGGACCCCGGCTGCCATTGCTGTGGTGAGGTGCCCCCCAGCTCCGGGGGCCGTGGCGGGTTCTCACCCCCCCGGTGCGCCCTCTCGGCACCCCGGCAAGGCTCTGCCATGGTGGCCACTGCGCCGATCCCGGCAGGAGCTGCCCGCTCCTCTGGTTCTACCGGAAAATCTCCCCGTCTGCGGAATATCTCGGGCCCAAAAAGCGCACTTTTTGTCGTGCGCTGATGAATCGAGCCTTAAATTCCCGGTCGTTAAATCTCCTGTGGATCATCCGCTTCCCTCCTCTGCGAGCATCCACACCCCACCGGGCCCAACCGGCAGCGCCAGGCCCTGGCTGCGTTCCGGCACGCTGCCGCCGCAAACCCGCCGAGCTGCAAAACACACACACACACAAAAAAACCAAACCACCCATCTGCAGCACCGGAGCCAAAAATATCCGCAGCAATAAGAATAATTAACAGGAGCCCCACGTCAGGTTGCGTGCCGAGCGGCTGGGAGCCCACGCCGCCGGAACGGCGGGCATGGCCCCAGGACGGCTGCCCGGTGACACCACGGTAAGGGGACCCCCGGGAGGTGCTGCTGTGGAGCCCGGTGCGACGGCAAGGGGCTCGGTGCCCCGCGCTCAGTGCTGGCAGGGTCCTCCACCGCGTCCCGCCGCGTCCCGCCGCGTCCCGCCACCCCTCCAGCCGCAGCCGCCGGGGCGGGCGCGGGGAGCATCCCCCCCAGTCCCGCCGCCGCGGGGGTTTCTCAGCGGCTGCCGTGACATTTGCTTTTTTCCTGAAAGTGCATATTCTTATTTAGTAAATATTTGCCTTTTCCCAAGCACGGTGGCTAATTACCGAGCTGCTCTTGCCGAAACCCGCCGCCGTGCGCAGGCGGGGAAAGAAAAGGCCCCGGCACTGGGGCCCCTTGCCCCCGCTCCACCCGAGCACCCCAACCTGCGCCCACGCTGGCCGCGGCGGTGCCAGGGATGCGCCCTGGGGTGCCCCGTCCGGCTCTCGGGGCGCTGGCAGCGCCACCGGTGCCCGCTGGCACGTGCCGGCGTAGAGGCCGGTTGCCGCCGGGGAGGTTGCCATAGAAATTATCCTTAACAAGCCTATAGGTTTTAATCACGGGATGCTGCAGCTGCCGCGCGGCCCCCGCTCCCCTCCGGGCTCTTTTCCTCGTTAAACCCGCCGGGATGGGGGACCCGCCGTGGGGCAGCCGTGGGGCGGCCGTGGGGCAGCTGCGGGGCGGTTGGCAGGTACCCAGCACCGGTGGGGTTCGGCGTGGGGCCCCCCCCCCAGCCCTGCCCGCCGCTGCCTGTGCCGGAGGCCGGCGTGCCCTTGGCGGCCGGGCTGGCTGTCGGCAGCGAGCGGCAAAGCATCTCTGGCAGCTGAAATCTCGCGTCCCCCCCCAAAAAAAGCCCGGGGGTGGGCGGCGGGCGGATGGCGTGCGTGCGAGGGGGGGCCGGGCCTGGCATCGCCGCCGGAGCCGCCAATGAAAGGCTTTTATATTCCTGGCGCTCCGTTTTTCGCATGGCTCTGCGAAGCCGGTGACGAAGGCATTGGCACGGGGCTGCCTGCAAATACCCACCCGCCCTCGTCCCTACGGCTGGACGTCCGTCTGTCCCTCGCCTGGCAGTGCCGGCTTTCCCCCCGTGCTGCTCCATCCCTGCAGCCCTGGCCTCCTGCTCCCGGCCCTCTGCCCGCACTGCCACCCCCCTGCCTGCACTGCCACCCCCCTGCCTGCACTGCCAGCCCCCTGCCCGCACTGCCAGCCCCCTGCCCAAAGATGTGGTGGGAGATCCAGGCAGGAAAGTTTCGCCCTGGCCTCATCTGAGCACGCTGCAGCCCCCCGAGCACCCTGCAGCCCCTGGAGTGCACTGCAGGCCCCCAAGCACGCTGCAGCCCCCTACCCCATCACGCTGCAGCCCCCCAAGCACACTGCAGCCCCCCAAGCATGCCGCAGCCCCCCACCCCATCACGCTGCAGCCCCCCGAGCACGCTGCAGCCCCTCGCTAACCCTGCAGCCCCCCGACTGCATTGCAACCCCTTGCGCTGATCACACTGCAGCCCCTGATGCTGATTGCGCTGCAACCCTCCATCCCACCGCATCGCAACCCCTTGCACTGATTGCACTGCAGCCCCCGAGCACGCTGCAACCCTGCATCACCTCACACTGCAGCCCCTTGCACTGATTGCGCTGCAACCCCCCTGATGGTGCTGCAGCCCCTCATTGCTCTCCAGTCCCCCAGCTGCTCTGCAACCCCCCTGGTCGCTCTGCAGCCCCCGATCGCCCTGCAAGCCCTCCACCGCATCACACCGCAACCTCTTGCACTGATCACACCGCAGCCCCTCTGATCGTGCTGCAATCCCTTGCACCCCTGCATGGCATTGCAACCCCTTGCACCCCTGCATCACATTGCAACCTCTTGCACTGATCACGCCGCAACCCTTTGCACCTCTGCATCGCATTGCAACCCCTTGCAGTGATCACGCCTCAACCCCTTGCACCCCTGCATCGCATTGCAACCCCTTGCACCCCTGCATCACATTGCAACCTCTTGCACTGATCACGCCACAACCCTTTGCACCTCTGCATCACATTGCAACCCCTTGCAGTGATCACGCCGCAACCCCTTGCACCCCTGCATCGCATTGCAACCCCTTGCACCGGTCACGCCGCGCGCCCTCCATCGCCTCGCGCTGCAGCCCCCTGCACCGGTGCCACCGCAGCCCCCCGTCCCCCCTGCATCGCCCCTTGCCCCCACAGCACCGCAGCCCCCCCGACGTGCGCCCCGGCTGCCCGCAGCCCCTCCGTGCCCGCCGCAGAGCCCCCCACGCTCCCCCCCCCCCATTTTTTGCAGCGGCGGGGGGATGATTTCCTCGGGTGCTCTACCGGAAGGCTAAAATTAAAGCTAAGCGCTTAAATAAGACGGGTCTGTGGCTTCGGCCCCGTCCCTCCTGCCTCGCCGCCGAACGGGAGGGTGGGCCGCGCGCCCCGGCGCGGGTGCCGCGGGGAGGAGGAGTGCGGAGGTGCCGCGGGGAGGAAGGCCGCAGCACGGCTGGGGCTGGGGAGCGCTGCTTGCGTTCGTGGATCAGCCGGAGCGACAAAGAGAAAAGCAGACGTGTTCTGATAGAAACCCGCCCGGATTTCACCAAAAAAAAACCCCAAAAAAAGAAACCCACCCCGAAACCCCGACGTTAAACTCCCGACGCGAGGCCCGCGGCAGCTCCGCGGCGGCTGGGCGCTGCGCGACGGCTGGGTCCCAGCGCGGGAGCCGGTGAGGCCGGGTGCCGGGGGGTCTCCTCCCCTCAGCATCCCCGGGCTGGGCGATGGGGTCCCCGAGGGTCCCCATTCCATCCCCTGTGCCGGCGGGGATGGCGCAAGGGTGGCCCCGGGGCTGCCGGCGGGCACCGTCACTGCCGCGAGGGCTGGGATGGGGGTGGCACCTCGGGGACCCCCGCGTCCCCAGCACCAGCACCCAGGGCACCCTGTGTCCCTGCCGCTGGCACCCGGGGCTCCCCGTGTCCCCGCACAGCCAGGGGTCCCGGTGTCCCCACACACTTGGGATCCCCATGGCCCCGCGCAGCCGGGGGTCCCGGTGTCCCCACACGCTTGGGGTCCCCATGGCCCCGCGCAGCCAGGGGTCCCGGTGTCACCACAGAGCCAGGGGGTCCCCATGGCCCCATGTGGCCGGGGGTCCCGGTGTCCCCGCGCAGCCGGGGTTCCCCATGGCCTTGCACAGCCAGGGGTCCCAGTGTCCCCGCACGCTTGGGGTCCCCATGGCCCTGTGTGGCCGGGGAGCCCGGTGTCCCCACAGGGCCAGGGGTCCCCATGGCCCCACGCAGCGGGAGGGCCCGGTGTCCCCACAGAGCCGGGGGTCCCGGTGCCCTGCGGCGGTGCCGGGGGTGGCCTTGGCCCCCTTCCCCTGCCCGAGCACCTTGGAGCGCAGGCAGCCGCTGCCGGGTGATTCACTCCCGGCTTTATTCCCCCGCTCCCTCCTTCAATGGCGAATTCGGATTTTTCCAGCCGCGGAACCCAGAAATCGGGGGGGGATCAGCCCCGGCCGCCCCAGGCAGCCCCGCCGAGGCCGGGGGGTCCCGGGGTGGGCTGCCCACCGCGGCGATGCCCGAAAGCCGGCGATGCCGGGGGTCCCGGCATTCCCACGCTCGCCTGCGCGGCTGGGTGCCGGAGCTGGGGGGGGACCCAAAGCCGGCGATGCCCCCGCTCCCGGCACCTTTGGGCCCCGATCCGGGGCAGCCCCCCACCTCCTCCCCCCATTTTCCCCCCCCCTCCCCGCCGCAATCTGGGTTTGGAAGCTTTTTGCTGCCGGGAAGGCCGACCCGCGGCCGCGGCAGCGCCGGGGGGGGCCAGGGCAGCCCCCCGCCACCCCGCCTTCACCCCTCAGCGACACGGCATTACAAATTTTGAACAATATTTATTAAAATACAAAAATACACTTGTTTCTTAGGTGGTTTTTTTTTTTTTTTTTTTCTTTTCGATTGTTTTTTGTTCCGCTTGTTTCTCAGAGTACAGTCAGATCGCTCTGGCGTTTATATAGAGCTAGCTATAGATATAACCTCTGCGGCGCCTCCCGCCTTCGCCCCCCCGCGCCCCCCCCCCCCCTTTTCGTCCACATTTGCCACCCTCTGGTAAATTTTCCTTTTTTTTTTAAAGCTAAAATAAGAAATTAAAGTAGTTCCAGTGCCCGAGCGGCCGGGGGGAACCCCCACTGCCCGCCCCCCCCCCCCCGGACCCCCCCCAGCCCCTCGGGACCCCCCCGAGGCACTTGCCGTCCCCGCTGGGACCCCTGGTAGCCACCGCGGCTACCGGTGGCCCCCCCGGCCCCCTCCCATCGCCGGGCTGAGCCCCCCGAGCCCTTAATTTCCCCCCTTCCATGAGCAGCCCTCGGGGTGGGCTTGGGGGGGGGGGGTCCCCACCCTCACCCCCCACCTGGGGAAGGGGGGGGTGGAAAAATACCCCCCCCCCCCGCCCCCAAAAAAAAACCAACCCAAAAAAAGGACTAAAACTCGCAGCGCGTTGCTGAAGGTGGGCTACAATCATACGTCAGGTCCCGGCGGGGCCGCCAGCCCCCCAGGAGCCTTAGCCCTGTGCCGGCGGCGCAGGCCGGTGCCCGGTGCCCGGTGCCGGTGCGGTTGCGCGCGCCGGGGCCCTGCGGATGCGGTGCAGCGGGGAGGGGGCTGGGGGCACCCCGCCGCCACCACCCCCCACCCGGGGGCCTTTTTTTTACCCCTTTTCTTGGGGTTTTTTTGCGAATTTTTTGCGGTAATGCAGTGCCGGCGGCCACGGGCTGCACCCCCCCCTCCCCCCCCCCCCAAAAAAAAAAACCCAAAATGAATTTCTTTATTGCATTTGGAAGATTTTGGCACAGCGCGGCGGCTCGGCCCGCCGTCCCGCTCCCTGCTCCGGTCGGAAGCCGGCGCGGCCGGTGAAGGCGACCGGTGGCCAGGGCAAGCGCCGGGGGACGGGGGTCCGGCCGCAAACGCCCCCCCCCCAAGCCCCCCCCCCCCCGCCGCTCCCCGCTCCGGCGTCACCCCCGCTCTGCGCCGCGCTGCGCCGCGCTGCACCGCGCACGGGGCCCTGCCGCCGCCGCCGCTCCGCTTTCTGCAAATTTGAATTTTGTTTGTTGTTTTTTCCCCCCCCCCAGTTTTAGCTAGAACCTGCGAGTTAGAAAATAGTTTCTTTGTGGTTGGGGTTTTTTTTTTGTTATTTTTTTTTTTTAAATTTTAATATAATCTGCTTCTCTTCTCAGCCCATAGATTGAATATATAAGCATGTACAAGAAAAAAAAGTCTCTCCCCCGCTCTGTACAAAAGTTGCTATTTTTTTTTCCCCCCCCTTTTTTTTTTTTTTTTTTGTTTTTGTTGGTTTTTTTGTGTTTGTTTGTTTGTTTTTCCGTTCGGGGTTTTGTGCATTCTATTGCATTAATTTCGGGAGGGAAGAAAAAAAGACAACCCCCCCCCCCCCAAAAAAAAAAAAAAAAAACCCAAAAACCCCAAAAAAACCCAAAAATAACCAAACCGAAAAAGTCAGATCTGGGTTTCCTGGACTTTCTCCTTGGGGTGGGTGTGGATGACGTAGGGGTCGGAGAGCGGGGTGCCGGGGGCGTGCAGCGAGTTCCCCAGGCTGTTCTCTGTCCAGTGGGCCCCGGCGGCCGCCTTGTAGGCGGCGTAGTTAACGTGGTCGTGAACGGCGGGCAGCACGACCGCCCCCTCACCTGCTACGCCGGCGGGAGCCGTCGGCGCCGTCGCGGTCGCCGGCGCCGTCGGGATGTCCTCGTCCACCTGGATGATCTCGACCGTCCGGGCGGCCGTCACGGTGCTGCGTTGCTGGTGTCGCTTGCGGAGTTTGTAGAAGACGATGAGCATGGCCGCGGCCAGGAGCGTCACCGCCACGAAGCAACCGATGATGATCTTGGTGGTCTTCATCACCTCGTCCAGGCTGGTCTGCATCTTGTCGCCGGAGTCGGCGGTGGGGACCGCCACCTGCTTGGGCGTCCGCGTGGTCTGGACCAGGACGGTGGTGGTGGTGGTGTACGCCGGCTGGTAGCCCGTCGAGGTGGTGGGCACGGGCTTGGTGAACTTGGGGGAGATGTCCTCCGGGGAGATCTCGGTGGTCTCCACCGTGACGGTGGTGAAGAAGCTGTAGTTGGAGGTGTTGAGCTCGGCCGTGCTCACGTTGAGGTAGGCCGAGGCGTTGGAGTTCCCCGCCACGTTGGTCACCATGCAGGTGTAAACCCCGGTGTCCGTCAACAGGACGTGGGAGAAGTTCAAGGTGCCGTCGTTGAGGACGGAGATGCGCGGGTGGCTGGACGCGTGGCTCAGGACCGTCCCGTTAGGCAGCAACCACCTAACGGAGGACATGGAAGGAGTTCGACACTTGAGCTCGGCCACCCGCCCCTCGGAGATGTTGAGGTCCATGGGGGCGTCCATGATGAAGGGCGCCGAGCACTGGAAGGAGGTCTGGTCCACCTCCACCAGGAACCTGCCCCGCATGTGCAGGGGGGCATGGCAGCGCCCGCAGCAGGTGGAGTTGGTGGGGATGTACTCCCGCAGCCACCACGACAGCCAGAGGATGTCGCAGTCGCAGTCCCAGGGGTTGTGGTGCAGGTGGAGCTCCACCAGGTACCGCAGCGGGGCGAAGAGGTCGTGGGGCAGGGAGGAGAGGTTGTTGTGGGCCAGGTTGAGCTCCACCAGCGCCGTCAGGTCGTCGAAGGCGTTCCGCTCGATCAGGTTGATCTGCGAGTTCATAATCCAGAGCTTTTTGAGGGACTTGAGCCCGTGGAAGGAGCCCGGTTTGATCTCGGGGAAGTTATTGCCCGACATCTCCAGCTCCTCCAGCCCCACCAGGGGCGTCAGGTTGGGCATGTCCTTGATGTTGCACATCCCCAGGTTCAGGTACTTGAGGTTGTACAACCCCTCGAAAGCCCCCTCGGAGATGTACTCCAGCTTCTTCAGCTCGCCCAGGTCCAGGCGCATGAGGGAGGGCACCCGGTTGAAGGCGTACGAGGGGATGCTCTCGATGGGGTTGTTCCTCAGCCACAGCTCCCGCAGCTTGGAGAGGTACTCGAAGGCCCCGCTGGGGATGACGGTCAGCCAGTTGTCGAAGAGCTCCAGGGTGTTGAGGCTGGCCAGCCCGTTGAAAGCCCCCACCTCGATCTGCCGGATGGCGTTCCTGCCCAGCTGCAGGACCTCCAGGTGGTGCAGGTGGCGGAAGGTGTCCGCCTGGATCAGCTGGATGTTGTTCTCCATCAGGTTGAGATAGCGGGTGTTGGAGGGGATGCCGGGGGGCACCTCGGCGAGGCCGCGCCGGGTGCAGACCACCTTGCTGAACTGGTTACTGCAGGAGCAAACGGAGGGGCAGCTCTGGGGTCCGGGGGAGGCGGCGGCAACGTATAGGATCCACGCGTGTACCGTCAGGTAGGAGACCAGGGCAGCTCTCCAGGCGCGGCGGCGGCGGTGGTGGTGCACAGTTACCTGCCACAAGAGCTTCATGATGTGGCACGTTCATCATTCACCATCGTCTGGGGATGTCGGCGTGAAAAGGAGAACTGGCTCAGGGCCCCCCCCTCTCCCGGCTCCGACAAGCTGGGCCCGGCTGGCCGGAGGGGGGGGGTCGGGGGGCCGGGGGGGCGAGGAGGAGGAGGAGGGGGGAGGAAGATTTCACCCCCAAAAAAGCGATGGGGGGGGGGGGGGGGGGGGGGGGAGAGGCGCCCTCCCTCCCGCCGAGCCCCGCTCTCCGGCCGTACCTACCTGGGGAGGGGGCGGGGGCCGCTCCGGGGGGCTCGGCGCCCGGCGGGGGCAGCGGGGCCGGGGCGGGGGCGGCTGCGGGGGGGGGGGGGGGGAAGGGGGGAAAAAAAGACCAAAAAAGACCAAAAAAAGACAAAATGGCTCCTGGAGGCTGCGGGGGGGGAGGGGGGCGGCTAAGCGGGGGCCCGGCTGCCCCCCACCGCGGCGAGCCCCGCCGCCCCGCCGGCCCCGGCCTGGCAGCTCCGGCCGCGGGGCAGCTCCGGGCCGGCCGGCATGGCGGCCCCGCCCGCGGCGGGCAGCGGCGGGGACCGGGCCGGGGCCGGGGCCGGGGCCGGGGCCGGGGCCGGGGCCGGGGAGGGAGGGACGGGGGGGAAGGGGAAAAGGAGAGGGAGAGGAGGAGTGGGAAAAGGGAAGGGGAAAGGGAAGGAAAAAGGGAAAGGAAAAAGGGAAGGGGAAAAGGGAAGGGTAGAAAGGGGAGGGAAGAAGGGAAGGGGAAAAGGGAAAGGAAAAAGGGAAAGGAAAAAGGGAAGGGAAAAAGGGAAGGGAAAAAAGGGAAGGAAAAAGGGAAGGGGAAAAAAGGGAAGGGGAAAAAGGGAAACGGAAAAGAAAAAGTAAAAATGGAAAAATTTAAAAAAAAAAAAAAGAAAAATTAAGATAAAACGAAAAACAAAAATGAGAGAGAAAAATGGAAAATTAAGATAAAAGATAGGAATGAAAAGGAAGGCTCAAGCCCGAGCAGCCGGCCCCCGGGAAATAAATCCCCGGGCGGGAGCCCCGGAGGAGAGGGGGGAGCGGGGGGGGGGGGGGCTGCCGGCGGGGGCAGAGCCCGGCGGGGCGGGGTCCGGTAGCGGGGGGGTCCCGTCCCCGTCCCCCCCCTCCCGCCTCTGCGTCCCGCGCTCCCGCCTGGCTCCGGGCGGCGTCGCCTTCAGGTGCGGGACCCCCGGCGCGGTGCGGCGGCGGCGGCGGCGGCCCCGGGGCCGGCGGGCATCCTCCTCCTCCTCCTCCTCCTCCTCCTCCTCCTCCTCCTCCGCCTCCTCCTCCGCCCTCCCCGCCTCCCCCTCCGCGGCCGGTGCTAGCGGGCGTGCGGGCCCGGCGGCGGCGCGGGGCGGCGGCGGGGGGCGCGGGGGGCGCGGGGGGCGCGGGGGGCGCGGGCGGTGCGGGCGGTGCGGGCGGTGCGGGCGGCAGCCGCGCAGGCGGCTCTCGCATCCTTTTGTCCTTCAGCGGCAGCGCGCAGCGATCGCTGACGCATCCCGGCGGCGGCGGCGGGGGGCGGCGGGGGGCGACGCTCGGTCCCGCCGGCCCCGGCGCCCCCCGCCCCTTCCCCGCCTTCCCCGCTGCGGCGGCCGCTGGCGATTGTCGGGCTTTGCTGCTGCGGGAGGAAGATGCGGGATGGGTCTGCTTCCTCCTCCTCCTCCTCCTCCTCCCTGCGGGGGACCGCGCTGGGGATATGGCGGGGGGAAAGGGGGGGGGGGGGGGGGGGCTGGGGGGGGATGACTGACGGACAGACGGACGGATGGACGGACGGAGCAGCTCGGCGGCTTTAAGGTGATGGGGGGGACGCGGCTCCGTCCGCGGCTGGCGGCCCCCACCCCACCCGCAGCGCGGGGACCCGGCACCCAACCCAGCAGGGGCCGCGGACCCCCCCCCCGGGCGGGCTGAGACCTGACACACGCTGGGGCACCGATGGAGAGGACGAGCCCGGCTCTGCGGCAGCGGGGGGCTCCGCCGTGGGCTGGGGAGCGGGCGCGCTGCTGGGCGCGTGGGTGCTACCCGCTTTTTGGGGTACGGTCTGGGGGGGTGCGCCTGGGTGCCCTGCCTCCCCCCCCTCCGGCAGCTGGGTAATTAGCACCGGCCGGGTAACGAACCCGGGGGGCAAACGCCAGCACCCACAGGGTCCCGTGGGTGCCAGCGCCGGGGCGGCCCCCGCCACGATGCCGCAGGGTGAGTGGCACCCCGGTGGGCGCCGTCGCAGGGCTGCGGGGACACGGAGCGGGACCCCCTCACCGGGGAGCCTGGCCCCCCACCGCGCTCTTCGACGCCCCATCGAGCCGCCGGCGGCCGAGGGTCTCGCCGGCAGCACCGAAACATCCCGCGCGGCGGCAGGGCCCCGGGTGGCAGCTCCGGAGGAGCCTCGGCCGAGCTTTAATTAAGACAAGAGAAGGAGGGCGCGGGCGGGGGGCCGGGGGCTCCCTCGGCGCGGTGCCCGGCTCGGCTCTGGATGCGTCCCCGCGGGATGGGGATGCGGGGCCGCCGGCAGCGCCGGGGCGGCTCGGGTGCCTCCAGAGATGGGGGTCCCCGGGGTCCTGGGTGCCCCCGGCTGGCAGCGAGGAGGGGCCGGGGGTGCGGCGGTGGGGGGACCCGGGAGCTTCTCTCCGTGGCGGGGGGGTAAAACCCACCGCCATCTTCTGTGGATTCTCTGGTGTCTGATCGAAGCCCCGCGCCTGCGCCCCGGGGACCCCGCGCCGGATTTCAGTGTCTGCGGGGCCCCCGCCCCCGTGTCGGGATGGAGCGGGGTGGGACGGGGGGGTGGCGGGACGGGGCCGTGCCGACAGCACCTGCCGCACAAGGGAGCGGGGCCAGGACCCCCCCCCGGGACCCCCCGCACCCAACGCGGGGACACCCTCCTGTCCTTGCTCCCCGCAGGGTGCCGGGCCCCGGCTGAGGGTCACTGTCCCCACATCGATGGCAGCGATGTCCCCCGGGTGCCGCAGGCCCCAATGGCCTCGCGTACCCCACGGGTGGGTCCCCCCAGAGCCGCGGTTGCGTCCCGTCCCTGCCGAAGCAAAGATCTTACCGTGAGCCCGCGTCCGGCTCGTCCCCTCGCCGGCGGGTGGCACAGGGGACAGGGACGCCGTTACCACCGGAGCGTCACCCCTGGGTCCCACCTCGCGCGCATGGGGTGCCGTCAGCCCGGCCAGAGGCGGCACGAGCATCCCTGGGGCCGGTGGGCAAACCGGGGCCTCCTCCTGCCCCGTGGCGTGCCAGCGGTCCCGGGCCGTGCCGTGCACGTGCCATGGCAGGCGCCGTGCCGGCGGCCTGCGTGGTGGAAGGGCAGAGGGATGCCGCGAGGCTTTTTTAAGCAACGGGGAAAGGTTAGGCCAGGATTGATGAGCTTCGGGATGGGAAAACAGCTCCGTGTCCGGCAGCGCCGGCAGAGCCAAACACAATTAACCGCGCAGAAGGCTACAGCGGGGTAATTAAATTATGGCACCGTGGCACCCGTAAAGCAGCGCGAGGGCCCATCCGTCTCCCGCTCGGCCCAAACCTCGCCTCTCCCTCCTCCATCCCCGGCGGGAGCGGCATGGCCGCTGCCTCTGCCACGCACCCCGCGCTGGCGTGCGCCGTCCCAGTGGCCGCAGCGGCCGCGAGCCAAACCCCGTCCTGGGCTGCAGCTCCGGTGGCTGGAAGGGGCTGCGGGAAGACGACGACCCTCTGCCCGTCCCCGGCAGCGCCGCGGTGCCAAGCCGCGCACCCACCGCTGCGCACCAGCTGGCCGCCGGCCCCGCTGCAGCTCCGGGCGTGCGGCCGCCAGCCAGGCGGATGCAGTTAGCCACCGGCCCCTGACGAGGGACTGATGGCGGAGGGATGCGGCCGGCGAAGTGCTGGTGCTCCCGGTGATGGAGCGGAGATCGGTGCAGCGCCGGGAGGCCTCGCGGTGCCGCGGGTCAGCGCTTGCCGGAGCAGGCAGGGGTGCGGGCAGGGGGGAGCACCCCGGCTGCTCTGCCAGCACCCGCTGCGCCGCGGGCGGCTGCGGTTACGGCCACGCTGGCCTGGCGGAGAGGAGGTTTGGGAAGGGGCTGCCCGGGGGCCGCGTTCGGCCGGGGCCGAGGCGTGCGGTGCCGCACTGGCTGCGCCGCGTCCCGCTGCCGTTCGGTCCGGCTGCCGCTAGATGGAAATGCAGCTTCGTGCCGGAGGCCGCGACAGAGCCTTGCTCCGGGCGTTACGGACCGGGCGCTATGGCCAGGGGCACGCCGCAGCCGGGGGGCACGGCCCTCGCCCTGCCCAGGCCACGACCCATCACCTGCCCGTGGCAAATGACTTTCTGCGCTGCCGGCCCCGCTCGCCCGCTCGCCGCCGTGGTCGGGGGGATCGGGCTCGGCGCCCCGGGCACGGCGTGGCGCACCCCGAGGGCTCCGGCCCTCCCGGCGGGAGGATGCTGCGGGGCCTCCGTGCTCCCTCCTCTTCCTCGGCGGCGGCAGCGGAGGCGATCAGCATGCCGGGCGCGTGCCGGCAGCCTTGGCTCGCTGCCGCCCCACGGGCGCTCTCAAAGGGGCTTTATGTGCGCGGGAGCTCCGGGGCTCGGCCGGCCCCCGGCCCCCCACGCTGGTGCCCCCCGGGGCGGCCCTTTCGGGGGGCTCCTCGTCCCGGGGCCCTGCTCTTCGCGGCGGGGTGGGCCTGGGGTGGGGGTGGGCGGGTGCCCACCCCGGGCAGGGCTCGGGTGCTGCCCCGGGGCGCTGGGCACGGCTGGGCCCCTGGGCTCCATCTGCAACATCTCCTGCCTGTGCGGCGTCTCCTGCCTGCGCAGCATCTCCTGCCTGTGCAGCGTCTCCTGCCTGCGCAGCGTCTCCTGCCTGCGCAGCATCTCCTGCCTGCTCAGCACCTCCTGCCCGCATGGCATCTCTTCCCTGTGCGGCGTCTCCTGCCTGCTCAGCACCTCCTGCCTGCATGGCATCTCTTCCCTGCATGGCATCTCCTGCCTGCGCGGCGTCTCCTGCCTGCCCTGCATCTCCTGCCTGCACAGCATCTCCTGCCTGCTCAGCATTTCCTGCCTGCATGGCATCTCCTGCCTGCCCGGCGTCTCCTGCCTGCGTGGTGTCTCCTGCCTGCTCAGCATCTCTTGCCTGACCGGCACCTCCTGCCTGCCCCCCCAAAGCGCCGTGGGGCTGCAAGCCCCCAGCCTGGGGACTGCGCCGGGGGGCTCGGCGGTGCCCGCTCCCCGTGCAGCCCCCCGTTACCCGCGCCCCCTGCGCCCCGGGAGGCGCCAGCCGATGCCACGCGCCCTGCAAGGAGCGGCGCTTTGCAAATCCACTCGTTTGGGGGCTTCAACCCCCAGTAGGGGATTAACGGGGGTTACTGGGGTGCCCGGGGGTGGGCGGGGGGCACAGGGGCTGCTCCCTGCCCGCGCAGCATCTCCGCGCAGCTGGGACGGGCAGTGACAAACATGCCCTGGCCTCAGCGATCCCGGCGGAACGCACCCCGGCCTGCGAGCGTGCACGGCGGCAGCGCTGCCTGCGGCCCTGCCTGCGCTGCCGGGCAGGCGGCTCTGCGCCGGGGCAGGGCTGCCAGCGGTGGCCGGCTTGCACGCTCCAGTTTGCTCTCGGGTTTGCACGCTCCAGTTTGCTCTCACTGGGTTGCACACTCCAGTTTGCACACTCCGGTTTGCTCTCAGGTTTGCACACTCCGGTTTGCTTTCTGGTGTGCACACCCCGTTTTGCACACTCCAGTTTGCTCTCTGGTTTGCACACTCCAGTTTGCTCTCAGCTTTGTTCTCTGGTTTGCACACCCTGGTTTGCACACTCCGGTTTGCTCTTGGGTTTGCACACTCCAGTTTGCTCTCTGGTGTGCACACCCTGGTTTGTACATTCTGGTTTGCTCTCGGGTTTGCACAATACAGTTTGCACACTCCAGTTTGCTCTCAGGTTCGCACACTGGTTTGCACACTCTGGTTTGCTTTCAGGTTTGCACACTCCAGTTTGCTCTCTGGTGTGCACACTCTGGTTTGCACACTCGTTTGCTCTCTGGTGTGCACACTCTGGGTTGCACGCTCCAGTTTGCTCTTGGCTTTGTTCTCTGGTTTGCACACCCTGGTTTGCACACTCTGGGTCGCACACCCCGGTTTGCACACTCCAGTTTGCTCTCTGGGTTGCACACTCCGGTTTGCACACTCCGGTTTGCTCTGGGTGCCGTGTGAGCACGGGGCCCTTCCCTTGGCAGGCAGATGCGGCAGGACAGGGCGCAGGCAGAGCCGTGGAGCAGGCAGAGCTGCCTCCCTGCCGGGCTCTGCCTGTGGTCCCCGCTGCTCCCGGGTGCAGGCAGGGAGCTGGAGACGCAGAGGATGGCAGGCTGCTGCCCTCATCCCTTGCACCGTCCTGCCCTTGGCCCTCGCTGGTTCCCTTCTGGGCATTGCTGGGAGCAGAGCTGGGTGCCAGGGAGCAGAGCTGGGTGCCGTGGTGCAGAGCTGGGTGCCTGTGGGTCAGAGCTGGGTGCCAGGGAGCAGATCTGAGTGCCATGGATCAGGTCTGGGTGCCCATGGAGCAGAGCTGGGTGCCATGGGTCAGAGCTGGGTGCCATGGAGCAGATCTGGGTGCCATGGAGCAGAGCTGGGTGCCATGGATCAGGTCTGGGTGCCCATGGAGCAGACCTGGGTGCCCAGGAGCAGAGCTGGGTGCCATGGCACAGAGCTGGGTGCCATGGATCAGGTCTGGGTGCCCAGGAGCAGAGCTGGGTGCCATGGAGCAGAGCTGGGTGCCATGGATCAGGTCTGGGTGCCCATGGAGCAGAGCTGGGTGCCATGGAGCAGGTCTGGGTGCCCATGGAGCAGAGCTGGGTGCCCATGGAGCAGAGCTGGGTGCCCGGGAGCAGAGCTGGGTGCCCAGGAGCAGAGCTGGGTGCCGTGGATCAGACCTGGGTGCCATGGCACAGAGCTGAGTGCCAGAGCAGATCAGAGCTTGGGGTGGGGACGGGTGCGTGGCCGGCTCCTGCCCGCCGCCGAGGGTGCGGGGCTGACATCGCTCCCCGCAGGTGGAGGTGGAGGTGGAGAGCATGGACAAGGCGGGGAACTTCATCGGCTGGCTGCACATCGAGGGCCTCAACCTGTCGGTGGCCCTGGTGGAGCACGCCCTCTCCAAGGTCCACTTCACCGCCGAGCGCAGCCCCTACTACAAGGCGCTGCTGGCCGCCGAGGAGGCCGCCAAGCAGAAGAAGGAGAAGGTGAGTGTGGGGCTGGACCGTCCCGAGGGATGTCCCTGTGCCAAGAGGTGTCCCCACCCTGAGGGATGTCCTCACCTCAAGAGATGGGCCCACCTCAAGGGATGTCCCTGTTCCAAGAGATGTCTCCTTCCCAAGGGGTGTCCCGTTCCCAACGGATGTCCCCACCCCAAGAGATGTCCCCACCCCAAGGGATGTCTCCAGCCCGAGGGATGTCCTCACCCCAAGGGATGTCCCCAACCCAAAGGGTGTCCCCATGCCAAGGGATGTCCCCACCCCGAGGGATGTTCCTGTTCCAAGAGATGTCCCCTTCCCAAGGGATGTCCCATCTCCAAGGGATGTCCGCAACCCAAGGGATGTCCCCATGCCAGGAGATGTCCCCACCCCAAGGGATGTCCCCACCCCGAGGCACGTGAGATCCTGGGGACCAGGGATGCTCCAGCTGCTGGGTGCCAGCACTGCCATCATCCCCTTGCCGGTGGCATCGAGCGTGGCCGTGGGGTCCCCCAACCAGCGTCCCCCCACCCCACCCCAGGTGTGGTCCCACTACGAGGAGACCCCGGCTGAGGAGGTGGTGCCGGTGCTGGAGGAGAAGGAGCGCACGGCCAACTACAAGCCCGTCTTCGTGACGGAGATCACGGACGATCTCCACTTCTACGTGCAGGACGTGGAGACGGGTGAGGGGACGTGGCGGGGGTCCCTTCTCCGCCCCCACTCTACGGGTCCCCCCCCCCCCCTGCTTTAAGGGACACGGATGGGGACGGGGGGGCCCCCAGCCTGGCACGGCGCCGGCTCCGAATCCCCCCCACCTCCCGTGCCATCGCGGTCCCCGCTCGCAGGGCGTGCCCCCCCAGCACCCACGGGTGTTCTACCACCGGGAGGTATTTTTGGTGGGATGAAGCTTCTCGGGTTTGATGGGCAGCCCCCCCAAAATCCGCCTGTCCTGGGTTAAACGAGCGCAGCCCCCGCCCCGGGGCGAGCGATGGGGGGGGCGGGTGCAGGATGCGGCCCCTCCGCAGGCGCCCAGCTGGAGAAGCTGATGGAGAACATGCGCGCCGAGGTGGGCAGCCACCCGCCCGTGGAGGGCTCCTACGCCCCGCGCCGCGGAGACTTCTGCATCGCCAAGTTCGTCGACGGAGAATGGTGAGGCGGGGGCCCGCTCCCCCCGGCGCGGGGCCCTGGGGGGGTGCTGCCCCCCGCTGAGGCACCCTTTGGGGGTGACCCCCCCCCCATTCCAGGTACCGGGCCCGGGTGGAGAAGGTGGAGTCGGCCGCCAAAGTCCATATCTTCTACATTGACTACGGCAACGTGAGTGCTGCCGGGCTGGCGCTGCTGCCCAGCGTCGGGCAAGGGCAGGATGGTGGGGGCTTGGGGTGCAGAGCCATCCGTCCGTCTGTCCATCCATCCGTATGTGCGTCAGTCTGTCCGTACGTCTGTCAGCCCGTCCATCCACCCACCCATCCATCCATCCATCCATCCGTCTGTCAGTCCATCCATCCACCCACCCACCTATCCATCCATCCATCCATCCATCCATCCATCCATCCATCCGTCCACCCATCCATACGTCCATCAGTCCATCCATCCACCCATCCGTGCATCCATATGCCCATACATCTGTCCGTCCATCCATCCATCCATACATCTTGTTAGTCCATCCATCCATCCGTCAGTCCATCCATCCATCCATCCGTCTGTCAGTCCATCCATATGTCCTTCTGTCCGTAGTTCCATCAGTCCATCCATGCATCCACCCATCTAACCATATGCCCATACGTCCGTCAGTCCAGCCAGCCAGCCATCTGTCCGTCAGTCCGTCCATCCAACCATCCCTGGGGCTGGGTGCTGACATCTTCCTCCCTCCAGCCTGCACCAGGGAGCCCCTCACGGGGTGCCCAGCACCCTCGGGTGCCCTCCCAGCCCCAGCACCCAAGGCCCCATCAGGGAGTGCTCAGCGCCCTCGGGTGCCCTCCCAGCCCCAGCACCCTCACTGGGTGCCCAGCACCCTCGGGTGCCCTCCCAGCCCCAGCACCCAAGGCCCCATCAGGGAGTGCTCAGCGCCCTCGGGTGCCCTCCCAGCCCCAGCACCCTCACTGGGTGCCCAGCACCCTCGGGTGCCCTCCCAGCCCCAGCACCCAAGGCCCCATCAGGGAGTGCTCAGCGCCCTCGGGTGCCCTCCCAGCCCCAGCACCCTCACTGGGTGCCCAGCACCCTCGGGTGCCCTCCCAGCCCCAGCACCCTCTCTGCCCCGCAGAAGGAGACGCTGCCCACCACGCGCCTGGCGGCTCTGCCCCCCGCCTTCAGCACCCGCGTCCTGCCGGCGCAGGCCACCGAGTACAAGTTCGCCTTCATCCAGGTGCCCCAGGACGTGAGTACGGGGGGTGCGGGGAGCTGGGGGGGCTCCGGGTCCCCGGCAGGGGTTCCATGCCGTGCCGTGCCGTGCCGCAGGACGACGCGCGGGCGGACGCGGTGGACAGCGTGGTGCGGGACATCCAGAACACCCAGTGCCTGCTCAACGTGGAGCACCTGGGACCGGGTTGTCCCCACGTCACCCTCCAGTTCGCCGACTCCAAGAGCGACGTGGGACTGGGGCTGGTGAAGGAGGGACTGGTCATGGTGGAGGTGCGCAAGGAGAAGCAGTTCCAGAAAGTGGTAGGTGCTGCGGGGCGACGGGGGCGCGACGGGTGGGCTCTGCCCCGCCGGCGGCCCGGCGGCCATCGATCCCCGGCTCATCTGATGCCACATCGATCCCGGCTCGGCGGCGGCAGCGCCGGCCGCCCGGGGGGCTCCAGGAGCGGGGGGGGTGACCCCCAAACACTGGCCACCCCCAGCCGGACGCCCGCGTTCCCTCCCGGGGGCCGTGCTGGGTGGGGGTCTCGCCTCCCCGCCCTCCGTGGGGACCCCCCTCCGCCACCCCGGGGCGCCGCGGAGGGACAGGGTTGGGGGTCCCCGGGGTGCACGGGGAGGGGGCGCGGGCTCACCCCGCCTCTGTCCCCGCAGATCACCGAGTACCTGAACGCCCAGGAGACGGCCAAGAGCGCCCGGGTGAGTGGGGCGGGGGGCGCCGGGGCGGGAGCGCGGCCCCGGCCCCTGCCAGGGACCTGGGGTGACGCTGGCCGTGGTACCCCCATCGCCGGGGTGACGCTGGCCGTGGTACCCCCATCGCCGGGATGATGCTGACCGTGGTACCCCCATCACCGGGCTGACGCTGGCCATGGTACCCCCATCGCTGGGGTGACGCTGGCCGTGGTACCCCCCATTGCCGGGGAGGTGCTGGGTGTGCGTTTCTGGGGTGATCCTGGATGCAGCCCCCCCATTTCTGGCGCGATGCTGGATGCAGCCCCCCCATCTCCCCAAGATGCTGGATGCAGCCCCCTGGTCTCAGGGTGACGCCGGCTGTGGTACCCCCATCTCTGGGGTGACGCCGGCTGTGGTACCCCCATCTCCGGGCTGATGCCAGCTGTGGTACCCCCATCTCTGGGGTGACTCTGGCTGTGGTACCCCCATCTCTGGGCTGATGCCAGCTGTGGTACCCCCATCTCTGGGGTGACTCTGGCTGTGGTACCCCCATCTCTGGGCTGATGCCAGCTGTGGTACCCCCATCTCTGGGGTGACTCTGGCTGTGGTACCCCCATCTCCGGGCTGATGTTGGCCGTGGTACCCCTGTCTCAGGGGGTGATGCCGGCTGTGGTACCCCCACCTCTGGGCTGACGCTGGCTGTGGTACCCCTGTCTCTGGGGTGATGCCGGCCATGGTCCCCCCATCTCCGGGGTGATGCCAGGTGTGGTACCCCCATCTCCAGGGTGATGCCGGCTGCAGCCCCCCATCTCGGCGGAGGCTGCCGCCGGCCACGGCCCCATCCCCTGCGCTCCCTTGCAGCTGAACCTCTGGCGCTACGGGGATTTCCGCGCGGACGACGCAGACGAGTTCGGCTACAGCCGCTGAGGGATGCTTGGGGGCCCGCGTCCCCCCCGCCGCCGCCACCACCACCACCACCAGCCTCCTTCCCCGCCTCGTCCCGTCTCATCCCGGCCCCCGGGGCAGCCGAGCCGGGGGGGCCGCAGCTCCGTACCCCGGGGATGCCGGGGTGGGGGACGGCCCTGACCCCCGGCCCCCCGCCTTGGTCCGACTGACAGCTGAACTTGCCCCCCTCCGTCCCGCCCGCAGCCAGCGCCGCCCCCCCGGCCTGTATTTAAAGCTTCGGAGGCCCAATAAAAGTAGTCAAGCGTCGTGCGGTGGCTGCTCCCGGTCGGGGGGGGGTCCCCTCCGTGCTGGTGTCACCCCCCTGACCCCGGTTCACCTCGTCCCCGGGGAGCGAAACTGCACCCCCAGGCTGGGGCCGGCTGGGGAGGGGGGGAGATGCGGGGCTGAGCCCCTCCTGCAGCCCCGGGTCCCACGGTGGGACCCCGACCGCGGGTCCCGACCACGGGTCCCACCCATGGACCTCAGCCCTCGGATCCAAAGCTGGGCCCCCCCCCCAAGCCTGGGTTGTGATCGTGGGACCCCCACCCTGCGTCCCAAAGGCGGTCGTTAACCCCGGACCCCCACCCTGGACCCCAGTGGTGGTTGTTAACTGAAGACCCCCCACCCTGGACCCGCACCCTGGGTCCCAGCGGTGGTCATTAACCCCAGACCCCCACCCTGGGTCCCAACCCCGGACCCCCACCCTGAACCCCCCCCCTGGGTCCCAAAGGCGGTTGTTAACCCTGGACCCCCACCCTGGACCCCAGCGGTGGTCCCCGGTCCCCTCGCCGCCAGTGTCCATGGGGCCACCGGTGAATGGCGCCCGTGGGTGCCGGCGTAGTGGGGCCACCATCCCCGCCGTCCCCGCCGTCCCCGCCATCCCCGCCGTCCCCACCGTCCCCGCCGTCCCCATCGTCCCCACCGTCCCCACCATCCCCGCCGTCCCCATCGTCCCCACCGTCCCCGCTGTCCCCACCGTCCCCACCGTCCCCGCTGTCTCCACCGTCCCCGGCGATGGGGGCCGGTGTCGGCGAGGCCCCGCTGGCCGCCCTGCTGCCGGCAGCTGATGACAGGGCCGCGTTCATTTGATTGCAGGCGATGGGGGCTGCGATAATTAACGCCGGGCTGCACTAATTAACGCCGGCGAGCGAGCGCAATTACAGGACGAGCTGGGGGGGGGGGTCCTGGGCCACGGGCGGCTGCTCCCCCCGAAGTCCTTGGGGGTCCCTGGAGGTCTCAGGGGTCCCTGGAGGTCTCGGGGGGCCTGGGGGTCCTTGGGGGTCCCTGGAGGTCTCGGGGGGTGCTGGGGGACTTTGGGGGTCCCTGGAGGTTTTGGGGGGCCTGGGGGTCTTTGAGGGTCCCTGGAGGCCTCGGAGGGGGGTGCTGGGGGTCCTTGGAGGTCTCAGGGGGTCCTTGAGGGTCCCAGGAGGTGTCAGGGGGGTCCTGGGTGTCCGTGGAGGTCTCGGGGGGGGGGCTGGGGGTCCTTGGAGTCCCTGGAGGTCTCGGGGGGGGGGGCTGGGGGTCCCTGGGGGTGTCAGGGGTGTAACTGGAGGTCCTAAGGGCCTCTGGGGGTCCCTGAGGGCCACCCCGTGGGGTCCCTGGGGATCCCTGGAAGGGGTCTCGGGGGGGGGGACCCCACCCCGGGGTCCCTGGGGTTGCCCTGAGCCCCCCCCCCCAGCCTGGGTGGCCACGGGACCACGAAGGGACCCGCCCGGAGGCCTTGTCCCCATGCAGGCGTCCCTCGCCCGGTGCCGGGGGCAGGCAGGGCTCGGCGGGGACCGGTGGGGGCGGGCAGGAGGGCAGGCAGGCAGGCAGGAGGGCAGGCAGGCAGGAGGGCAGGCAAGCAGGCAGGAGGGCAGGCAGGCAGGCAGGTGGGCGGGCAGGCAGGAGGGCAGGCAGGCAGGTGGGCAGGCAGGAGGGCAGGCAGGCAGGAGGGCAGGCAGGCAGGCAGGAGGGCAGGCAGGCAGGAGGGCGGGCAGGCCGGAGGGCAGGCAGGTGGGTGGGCAGGCAGGCAGGAGGGCAGGCAGGTAAGCAGGAGGGTGGGCAGGCAGGAGGGCAGGCAGGCAGGTGGGCAGGCAGGCAGGCAGGAGGGCAGGCAGGCAGGAGCGCAGGCAGGCAGGCAGGAGGGCAGGCAGGCAGGAGGGCAGGCAGGCAGGCAGGTGGGCAGGCAGGCAGGCAGGAGGGCAGGCAGGCAGGCAGGAGGGCAGGCAGGTGGGCAGGCAGGCAGGAGGGCAGGCAGGCAGGCAGGAGGGCAGGCAGGCAGGAGGGCAGGCAGGTGGGCAGGCAGGCAGGAGGGCAGGCAGGCAGGAGGGCAGGCAGGCAGGCAGGTGGGCAGGCAGGCAGGAGGGCGGGCAGGCAGGAGGGCAGGCAGGTGGGTGGGCAGGCAGGCAGGAGGGCAGGAGGGCAGGCAGGTAAGCAGGAGGGTGGGCAGGCAGGAGGGCAGGCAGGCAGGTGGGCAGGCAGGCAGGCAGGAGGGCAGGCAGGCAGGAGGGCAGGCAGGCAGGCAGGTGGGCAGGCAGGCAGGCAGGAGGGCAGGCAGGCAGGAGGGCAGGCAGGCAGGCAGGAGGGCAGGCAGGCAGGAGGGCGGGCAGGCAGGAGGGCAGGCAGGCAGGCAGGAGGGCAGGCAGGCAGGCAGCAGCCCCTGAGCCCGGCACAGCCGCGTGGCCGGTGGCTTCTCCTCCGGCGCTTGACCTTGACACCATCGCTGGGGCCGGGGACGAGGCCGCGCTCGCCACCGCTGCTACTGAGCGCCCCGGTCACCAGCGGTGACGCCGGGGGTGGCACGGGGGTGGCAGGGACCCTTCCCGGCACCGGGGGTGGGTGCTGCTCAAGCGGGGGATGCTGGGACTCCCAGCGTGGCGTGGCCGGGGGACCAGGACCTGTCCCTGTCCCTGTCCCCAGGCTCCTGGAGAGGAGGGAGCACCCCTGGGCCGGTGACAGTGTGCCGTGCCACCGGCCGGACCAGCCGCAGGGACTGTGTGTCCCCAGTGTCCCCAGTGCCACCAGCCAGGGGACACCAGAGCCCTCCATGGCAGTGGACCCTGTGTCCCCAGTGTCACCAGCAAGGGGTCACCAGTGCCCTCCACAGCAGGGGACCCTGTGTCCCCAGTGTCCCCACTGCCACCAGCCAGGGGACACCAGTGCCCTCCATGGCAGGGGACCCAGTGTCCCCAACATCCCCAGTGCCACCAGCCAGGGGACACCAGTGCCCTCCATGGCAGGGGACCCAGTGTCCCCAACATCCCCAGTGCCACCAGCCAGGGGACACCAGTGCCCTCTACGGCAGGGGACCCAGTGTCCCCAACATCCCCAGTGCCACCAGCCAGGGGACACCAGTGCCCTCCATGGCAGGGGACCCAGTGTCCCCAGTGTCACCAGCCAGGGGACGCCGTGTCCCCCTCCCATCCCCTCAGGTGCCGCCTGGGGGCTCCTGGGGTTTCTCCCGTCCCCCTGTCCCCAGCCCCGCGTCCTCGCTGCCAGCGGGGCCCGGGTGGCCCAGCCCTGTCCCCAGGCACCGCCAGGGTGCGGCTGGGGGGACAGACGGACGCGGCCTGTCCCCAGCAGGGACCCAGCCAGGGCTCTGGCAGGGGTGGGAGGAGCCCCCAGTTGCAGCCCAGTGGGCAACTGGGAGCTCAGAGGAGGGGCGCTGGCTCTGGGGACCAGGTGCTGGCTTGGGGCTGTGCTGGGTGGGACTGGGATGCACTGGGATGTACAATGCAACCCAGTACAGCCCCATCCCAGCACAATGCCATCCCAGCACAGTTCCATCCTGGTACAGCCCCATCCCAGTATAGCCCCATCTCCGTACGGCCCCATCCCAGCACAGCCCCATCCCAGTACACCCCGCCAGCCCCACGTCACCCCGCTGGCCCTGGGTCGGGGGGCAGAGGGGCCACGCTCAGGGCCTGTGGCCGTGGCAAGTGGTGGCCAACTCCATTTGGTGCCGCCCCACGGGCGCAGGGCGGCCTGGCTAGCCCCAGGGCCGCCCCGGTAGCCAGGCTGCCGCGCCCCGACGCTGCTGGCCACGGGGACGCGGCTGCATGGCGGAGCCGCGTGGCACCGTGGGGGGGTGTGGGGTGCACACGTGTGTGTGCGTGTGTGCGCACAGGGTTTGTGCGCACGTGCAGTGCGGGTGCTGTGTGCTCTGCGTGCGTGCGCGGGCAGTGCCTGTGTGTGCGGGGGGGTGTGCACACGCGTGTGTGCGCACACGTGCAACGTGGGCGCTATGTGCTCTGCGTGCGTGCGTGCACAGTGCGTGTGTGTGCGCAGGGTGTGCGCACACATGCAACGTGGGCGCTATGTGCTCTGCGTGCATGCACGTGCAGTGCGTGTGTGCACAGGGTGTGTGTGTATGTGCACGTGTGTGTGCGCAGGGTGTGTGCACACGTGCAACGTGGGTGCGCTGTGCTCTGCGTGCGTGCACAGTGCATGTGTGTGCAGGGGGGTGTGCACACGTGTGTGTGTACGTGTGCAGTGTGTGCGTGCACACACGCGTGTGTGTGCAACGTGTGCACACACGTGCACACACAATGTGGGTGCTGTGTGCTCTGCGTGCGTGTGTGGGCAGTGCGTGTGTGTGCACGGGGGGGTGTGCACACGCGCAATGTGGGCGCCATGTGCTCTGCGTGCGTACATGCACAGTGCGTGTGTGTGCAGGGGGTGTGCATGTGTGTGCACACATGTGTGTGCAATGTGTGTGCACACGTGCAATGTGGGTGCTATGTGCTCGGCGTGCGTGCACGTGCAGTGCGTGTGTGTGCGCAGGGTGTGCGTGTTGCAGTGTGTGTGCACAGGGAGGGGGTGTGTGCGTGTGTGTGCACAGCGTGTGTCTGTGCACGGGGGTGTGCGCAGTGTCTGCGTGCAGTGCGTGTGCAGTGTGTGCTGGGGGTGTGCAGTGCGTGTGCACAGGGTGTCTCTGTGTGTGTGCACAGGGAGGGTGCATGTGTGTGCTCCGTGTGTGTGCACACAGTGTGTGTGTGCTCTGTGTGTGCGTGCAGGGCGTGCACAGTGTCTGTGTGCGTGCAGTGCGTGCACAGGGTGTGCACAGGGGGTGTGCGTGAGCAGTGCAGCGTGCACAGGGTGTGCTCAGGGTGTGTGCTGGGTGTACAGGGTGTGTAGGGTGTGCGCAGGGTGTGCGCAGGGTGTGCGCAGGTTGTGCGCTGGGTGCGTGCTGGGTGTACAGGGTGTGCTGGGTGTGCACAGGGTGTGCTGGGTGTGTGCAGCGTGTGCAGGGTGTGTGCAGGGTGTGTCCTGGGTGTGCAGGGTGTGCTGGGCGTGCACAGGGTGTGCGCAGGGCGTGCAGGGTGTGCTCGGTGTGCCCAGGGTGCGTGCTGGGTGTGCCGGGCGTGCTGGGTGTGCTGGGTGTGCTGGGTGTGCAGGGTGTGCAGGGTGTGTGCTGGTTGTGTGCAGGGTGTGCGCAGGGTGTGCGCAGGGTGCGTGCTGGGTGTGCAGGGCGTGCGCAGGGTGTGCGCAGGGTGTGCACAGGGTGCGTGCTGAGTGTGCAGGGTGTGCAGGGTGTGCTCGGTGTGCACAGGGTGTGCGCAGGGTGTGCGTGCAGGGTGTGCTGGGTGTGCACAGGGTGCTTGCTGGGTGTGCAGGGTGTGCAGGGTGTGCTGGGTGTGCTGGGTGTGCGCAGGGTGTGCTGGGTGTGCACAGGGTGCTTGCTGGGTGTGCAGGCTGTGCAGGCTGTGCAGGGTGTGCTGGGTGTGCAGGATGTGCTGGGTGTGCGCAGGGTGTGCTGGGCGTGTGCAGGGTGTGCGCAGGGTGTGCGCAGGGTGTGCACAAGGTGTGCAGTGTCTGCAGGGTGTGCGTGCAGGGTGTGCAGGGTGTGCTGGGTGTGCGCAGGGTGCGTGCTGGGTTTGCAGGGTGTGCAGGGTGCGTGCTGGGTGTGCGCAGGGTGTGCGCAGGGTGTGCGCAGTGCAGGTGTGCGCACGGGAGCACCCCCAGCCCCGCCGCGCCCCTGTCCCCGTGTCCCCCGTCCCCGCGCGTGCCGGTCGCTCCGTCCGTCCCGTCCGTCCGTCCCTTCCTCCCCCGCCACCCTGAGCGGGGCGGGGCTCCGGGAGGGGCGGGGCTTGGCTGGGCGGGGCGCTCCCGGTCCCGGGGCGGGGCCTGCACGGCCGCGGTCCCCACGGCCCCGTGTCCCCGTGTCCCGCTGTCCTGGTGTCCCCGTGTCCCCATGTCCCAGTGTCCCCAATGTCCCCACATCCCAGTGTCCCCATGTCCCAGTGTCCCCAGTATTCCCATGTCCCCATGTCCCCAGTATCCCCATGTCCCCAATGTCCCCATGTCCCCGTATCCCCATGTCCTGCTGTCCCGGTGTCCCCGGTGTTCCCTGAGTCCCAGTGTCCCAGTGTCCGTGTCCCCATGTCCTGGTGTCCCCAATGTCCCCATGTCCCTGTGTCCTGGTGTCCCCATGTCCCCATGTCCCGCTGTCCCCAGTGTCCCCATGTCCTGGTGTCCCCATGTCCCGCTGTCCCCCTGTCCCCAGGCCTCCCCCCGCCCACGGTGCCCCCCCGGGGGGGACGCGGGTGCCCAGACGGGGGCGTCGGGGGTACCGGTGTCCCCGGGGGGGTGGCGGTGTCTCGGGGAGGGGTGGCGGTGTCCCCGGGGGTACCGGTGTCCCCGGGGGTGGCGGTGTCTCGGGGGGGTACCGGTGTCCCCAGGGGTGGCGGTGTCCCCGGGGGTGGCGGTGTCTCGGGGAGGGGTGGCGGTGTCCCCGGGGGTGGCGGTGTCTCGGGGGGGTACCGGTGTCCCCGGGGGTGGCGGTGGCTCGGGGGGGTACCGGTGTCCCCGGGGGGTGGCGGTGTCCCCGGGGGTGGCGGTGTCTCGGGGGGTACCGGTGTCCCCGGGGGGGTGGCGGTGTCCCCGGGGGTGGCGGTGTCCCCGTGCCTATTTCTGTCCCTTTCATCCCCAGAATAGCGGCAGACGGCGGGGGCGGGGGGGCCGCTCCCCCTCCCCCCCCCCCGTGGCTATTTTTAGCTCGCGCGTGTTTCCAGGGGAACCCTGATGACGCAGTGACGTCAATGCGGGTCAATCGCCGCCGCCAGGGCTCGCGCCGCCGCGCACCGCCCCCCCCCCCCGCCCCCCGCCCCCCCGCACCCGGCGCAGCGCGGTGGCAGCCGCAGGTAGGAACGGGGGGGGGGGGGGGGGGGCGCTCCGGGGTCCCCCCGCCCCCCAAACCCCGCTCCCCCCCCCCGGGGCTCCCCCCCGCAGCGCCCGGGGGTGCCCGCTCCCCCCGCCCGGCCCGGGACCCCCGGGACCCCCCCACGCACATGGGGGGGGGAACCCCGCCACGGCGCCCCAGGGATCCGCTGCACCCCGCGACCCCCCCGCAGCGCCCCGGGAGCCCCCCGCACCCCGAGCCCCCCCCTCCCCGTGCCCCGCGCACCGGGGCCACCCGGGATCCCCCCCGGCACCCCCGCCCCCCCGCACCGGGGCCGCCCCCCGCCCCCCGCCCCCCTGCGCCCCCCCCCAACCTGGGGACCCCCCGCAAAGCCCCGGGGTGCCCCCCCCCCGCGTCCCTGCACACCCTCCCCCCCCCGGTGCCCCCCCCCGGCCCCCGCCACCCCGGGGCTCCCAGCGAGCGGCGGTGGGGACACGGGGGGGGGCGGGGGGGGGCAGCCCCCTCCCCGTGCCGCTGAGGTGCCGGAGGAGCCACTGGGCCCCCCAAGCGGCCCGCGAGCCCGGCGGCCATCTAGAAAGGTCTGTGCCGCGCACGCCACCGGCACGGGCACGCTCGCCCACCGGCTCGCCCGCGCCCTCGCACGCCCGCGCCCACCCCTGGGTGCCCACCGGGGGAGGGGGGGGCTCTGGGTGCTGGTGGGCCCGGGGTCCCCACCGCGCCGCCGGCTGGGGTGGGCGGCGGGACAGGATCGGGCCCCGCTCCCCCGGGAAGGGTGCGGGGATGCCGGGTGCGCCATCGGCACCCAGCGAGGGCACCCATGGGTGCCGGCCAGCGTCAGCCATCCCCTCGCCCTCCCGGCACGGCTCTGGAGCAGGCGCGGTGCCAGGCACGGCTTGCCACCGCCACAGAGGGGGACGTCCCCTCCGTCCCCTCCGTCCCCCCCGTCCCCCCCATCCCCTCCGTCCCCTCCATCCCCCCAAACCGAGTTTTGGGGAGTCCCCAAACCGGGAGCGGGGGTGACCGGGGAGCGGTGGCTTCGCCACCTCCCGCCGCGGGCCGGGGACCTCCGGCAGAGCCGGCAGAGCCCGGCAGCGTCCCCCCGGCCTCCGCCGGCCTGGAACCGGGCGGCTGGCAAATACATCGGGAACGGGGCGACGCCACAGCTTCAGCGGCATCGCCCGCCCCGGCCCCGCCGCGCAGGGGGAGGCAGGGACGGTGTCACCTGCCCTGCAATGTGTCACCTTCCCCGTCACCCTGCGTGGCGGGGCTGCCGGAGGGCGACAGGGACAGGGGACGGTGGGACGGAGGCGATGGTGGGATGGAGGCAAAGGTGGGATGAGGGCGACGGTGGGATGGAGGCGACGGGGGGATGGAGGTGACAGGGGAATGGAGGTGACAGGATGGAGGTGACGGGGGGATGGAGACGACGGTGGGATGGAGGTGACAGTGGGACGGAGGTGACGGGGGAATGGAGACGACGGGGGGATGGAGACGGTGGGATGGAGACAATGGTGGGATGGAGGCGACGGTGGGATGGAGGTGACGGTGGGATGGAGACGATGGGGGGATGGAGACGGTAGGACGGAGGCGACGGTGGGATGGAGACGATGGGGGGATGGAGACGACGGTGGGACGGAGGTGATGGTGGGACGGAGGTGACGGGGGGACGGAGATGACGGGGGGATGGAGATGACGGGGGGATGGAGGTGACAGGATGGAGGTGACGGTGGGACGGAGGTGACTGTGGGGTGGAGAAGGGGTGCGCGCGTTGCCGGCAGGGACGGTGACACCCTAGCGCAGGTGGGGACACCCGGTGAGGAGCCGGGCTGCCTCGCCGCGGCTCCGGGAGCCGCTTTCCCCGCCCGTCCCCTGCAGCAGCCCCATGCCGTGGGTGGCAGCGGCGGTGCTGCCGCGGGGTCTCCCGAGCCGGCGGGGTTCCTGCCCTGCCGCCGCCGGTGCTCCCCGCCGCCAGGACCAGCAGAAGCCACCGGTACCCTCAAAACCTCCGACGTCTCTCCTGAGAGCCAAATCGAGCCCGGAGGCACCGACACCGCCCGGCCATGGAGCCACGGCCTCGTCCAGCCGTGGGACACAGCTTGGAGAGGCGGGAATTTGGGCAGCGCTCACCGGCCTTCACTCCGCCACCGCCGCCGCCGCCGCCGCCGCTGGGCTCGTTGGTCAGCAGCGGCCTCATGGAGCCGGAGGATGGTGAAACCCGGCGGCCTGCGGTGACGCCGAGCACCGGCTGTTCCTGCTGGCTGCTGCCGCTCTCTCCGGGCCCGGCTGGGTTTTCCAGGAGCCGAGGAAAAGGAGCCGGCGTCGGTGTCGGCGATGCCCGGTGCGGGACGACGGCGGGGATTTGGGAGCACCCTGCTCGCCACCGATGGGAAGCGGCGGCGTGGGTCGCCGCGGATCACGGCTTGTCCTGGGCTTGCAGCAGCCGGCAAGCGTCTTCCACCAGCAAAACCCTGTCCAAGATAGGATCCCGCGCTTCCCTGCCCGCGGCCGATGGGATCCTGTGCTTCCCTGCCCACGGCCGGTGGGATCCCGCGCTTCCCTGCCCACAGCGGACGGGATCCCGCACTTCCCTGCCCGTGGCCGATGGGATCCTGTGCTTCCCTGCCCACGGCCGGTGGGATCCCGCGCTTCCCTGCCCACAGCGGACGGGATCCCGCACTTCCCTGCCCGTGGCCGATGGGATCCTGTGCTTCCCTGCCCGCAGCTGGTGGGATCTCGCGCTTCCCTGCCCACAGCCGGTGGGATCCTGCGCTTCCCTGCCTGGAGGCAGGGACCCTGCGCAGGCAGGGCCTGCTCCTGCCTGGGCTTTGGCCGGCCTGGCTGGGCTGTGCCATGTCCCCATCACTGTGCCGCGTCCCCATCACTCTGTGCCACGTCCCTGTCGATCTGTGCCACGTCCCGCCCCGGTCAGGGCTGCGTCCCCTCGGTCTGCGCAGCTCCGGTGGTACCAGCGTCACCCAAGGGCCCAGGCGTCCCAGCTCCCGGCACAAGGGACCGGGGAGCACCAGGACCCCCAGCCCGGGCAGGGTGCTGGGGGCCGGGTGCTCCAGGGACCTGCGGCGAGCGTCCCCCCCATCTCCCACGGGCGCCTGCACCACACACGTGGGGCTCGCGTGTCCCCGTGCCGGCAGGGGGGTGGCAGCGTGCGCTGGGCAGACGGGTGACACCGGCCACCGTCACCCCCCCGGTGCAGGGGACAGCCCGGGGCTGGCGGGGGATCCCACCGCAGGACCCATCCCCAGGGTCCCCGCATCCCCGGCATCCGTCCCTGCTCCTCGCCTCCCACCGCCGCGCGTGCCGCCGCGCCGGCCCTGTCTCTCTCGGGTCTTTTTGCGGTCTGGGCTTGCTGTTCCTCCCGCCAGCAGTCAGGAAGCCCTTACCCCAAAAAGTATCCGCGAGGGATCGAAGCAGCGGGGAGGCCTGGGGGCAGCCGCAGCCCAGGTAAGCGGGGGGGGCCCGAGGGGCTGGGGGGGACCCCAACACCCCCCCCTCGCCCCTGGCTGGGGACAGCGGGGGCAGAAATGGGGAGGGCACAAAGCCACCCTGCTCCCCGGCACGGCCGGGCCCCCCGGTTGTTGCCGGGGTGGGGGGTGATGGCACCGGGGCTGCGCTGGGGACGCCGAGCCGGTGCCACGCGGGCGAGGAGCTGTTTCCCTCCCAGGGTGAGGAAGGGGGTCCCGGGGCAGCGGGGGGACTTGGGGGTGCCAGCACCCTTCGGGCACCCCGCTCGCTCTGGCAGAGCGGCTGCACATCACCACGGGGCGACAGCTCTCGTCCGGATGGGGCCTGCCAGCTCGGAGCCACCAATGGGAGGGACGGCGGCCACCGTGTGCTCAGCCGTGGCTAGGCCGGGCACGGCCACCTCCCGGGGCGCTTTGGCCTCCCAGGGCTTCCCGTGTGAGCGTCGTGGCCCGCTCTCCCCAGTACGTTCTCGTTACCCACCCCCCCCTTCCCGGCCTTGGCGGACCGGTCCTGTGAAATGGGCATAAAACGTCCCGAAACGTCCACTGAGTTCATTTCGTCCCTGACTTCGGGCCCCGGCTGCGACGGAGGCCGCTCAGGACAGGCGCGGTGCTGCCTCGTGGGGCGTTACTGGGCTCCGAAGCCGGCGCAGGTCGGGTCACGGGGTTTAATGCCGCAGCGAGCTCCTCCCCGGCCCCCACGCTGGGTCGGACTTGCCCCCAGGCCGCAGGCCCTCCGGGGCGTACCCGCTCCACGGGGAGCCGTGGCCATCAGCTACGGTCTCTCTCCAGGCCTGTACCTGCTGCGGCATGGACGTGGCCACAGCCCGGTTGCTTGGAGGTGTGCCTGCTCCAGCGTGGCCTCACCCATGGCTGCAGGCCCTCCGGGGCATACCCGCTCTGGCGTGGGCTTGCCCACGGCCGCACGCTTCGAGCGGCTCCAGCAGGGACTTATCCACTGCCACGGATGCTTCCAGGTGTCCCTCCGCCAGCGTGGCCGCCGCCTTGGGCCACAGCCCCGTCAGAGCCAGGCCTGCTGCGGCACGGCCACAACCACAGCCACAACCACGGCCGCAGATGCTGCTGGACAGACCTGCTCCCACGTGGGCTCATCCACGGCCACAGCCGCTTCGGGGTGTCCTGCTCCGGCGTGGGCTCACCCACGGGTCACAGGCGCATCTGCTCGGGGTGACCCCGGGGTTCCAGCCTGCCCAGTACAGCAGCGATGCCCGGGCGCTGGTATCAGAACGGTCCCAGTCGCTAACGAGCACTGGTGAGGTGCGGTGAGAGCAGAAGAGGCCCCAGCACTGCGCAGGCGCTGCTCAGCAGGAACCAAACACTCCCGGGGATCAGCGGCTCCAGCGCAAATCCGGAGCGTGCACGGGGGCTGTGCAACCCCAGAGCGTGCAACCCCGGAGCGTGCACAAGGCTGTGCAACCCCAGAGCGTGCAACCCCCAGAGCATGCGCAGGGCTGTGCAACCCCACTGCATGCACACAGGACTGTGCAATCCCGGAGTGAGCAACCCCAGAGCGTGCACACAGGGCTGTGCAACCCCGGAGCGTGCAACCCTGGAGCGCGCACACAGGGGTGTGCAACCCCAGGGCATGCACAGGGCTGTGCAACCCCACTGCACGCAGGCAGGTGCACACCCCCAGAGGCCCCGTGCTGGGAGCAGCGCCTCAGTGCCACCAGGTCCCTGTCCCCGCGTCCCCAGGCCCTGGGGCCCCTCCTGCCACCCCATCCCCGGCCTTGCTGTGGGCTGGCGGCAGCTCGGTGAGCAAATTATGGGATGGCGGCGCGGCTCTGAGATCGCTGCTCCGCAGTTCGTGCAGCGACAGCACCGGGATCGATCGTCCTGTGTCCCCTGGGGATGGCACCCGCCCCAGTGACACCCTCTGATTGCGATGTTCGGTGCCCGCATCTTCCCAGTGCTCCCAGTCTGGGTGCCCAGCATGCCCCCGGTTGCCAGCCCAACGAGTTCCCAGTGCTCCCAGTCCGGGTGCCCTTAGCATCCCCGATTCCCAGCACAGCGAGTTCCCAGTGCTCCCTGTCTGGGTGCCCAGTGTGCCCCCAGTTCCCAGCACAGCGAGTTCCCAGTGCTCCCAGTCCAGGTGCCCAGCACATCCCCGGTTCCCAGCACAGCAAGTTCCCAGTGCTCCCAGTCCGGGTGCCCATTGCGTCCCCAGTTCCCAGCACAGCGAGTTCCCAGTGCTCCCAGTCCAGGTGCCCAGCACATCCCCGGTTCCCAGCACAGCGAGTTCCCAGTGCTCCCAGTCCGGGTGCCCATTGCGTCCCCAGTTCCCAGCACAGCGAGTTCCCAGTGCTCCCAGTCCGGGTGCCCATCGCGTCCCTGGTTCCCAGCACAGCAAACTCCCAGTGCTCCCAGTTTGGGTGGGGTGGGGGCCGTGCACCCCCTCCCCACCACCCTGTCCCCCTGTGGCTCCCAGTGGCCCGGGTGGGTGGCCCGGTGGGGACACGATGGGGACTGGGGACTTGAGCAGGGGTGGTGCCGGCTGGGGGGGACAGGGACGGGGACGGGGACAGGGATGGGGACAGGAGTGATGGTGGCTGTGGGGGGACAGGGCTTGGGGACAGGGATGGGGACAGGGCTTGGGGACAGGGATGGGGACAGGAGCGATGCTGGCTGCGGGGGGACAGGGCTTGGGGACATAAGCGGGAGCGATGGTGGCTGCAGGGGGACAAGGACTGGGGACGGGGACAGGGACTGGGGACATGAGCAGGAGCAATGGTGGCTGGTGGGGGACGGGGACAGGGACGGGGACAGGGATGGGGACAGGGATGGGGACAGGAGTGATGGTGGCTGCGGGGCGACAGGGCTTGGGGACAGGGATGGGGACAAGGCTTGGCGACAGGGCTTGGGGACAGGGACTGGGGACACAAGTGGGAGTGATGCTGGCTGCAGGGAGGGACAAGGCTTGGGGACACGGGCAGGGGTGACGCTGGCTGCGGGGGGGACAAGGACTGGGGACCCGAGCGATGGCGGCTGCGGGGGACGGGGCCGCGGACCCGAGCGTCGCTGGCGGCGGGGAGGACCAGGGCGCGGTGACAGCCACCAGGCAGCCGCCCGCGCCGCGGGGGGACCCCGCTCGCCATCGGCGTCCCCGCGGTGGCCGCGCGGGGCCCTGCCAGCAGCTGCCCGGTCCTGGCGGGGCTGGGGCAACGTTTGCCCGGCTTGGGCCACCCGCGCCCCGGCCACCGGCCACCTGCGCCCTGGCCACCAACACCCTCCTGGCTGGCGCGGTGATGGCCCCGCAGCCCGGGGAGCCGCTGCTGGGCACCCTGACCCCCACCCCGGCCACCCCGGGGGGGCTGGGGGCACCCACGGGGCCACGTGCTGGGTTTGGGGGTGCCACGGGGCATCAGGGTGCCACGGCGCGTCGGGGTGCCATGGTGCACCGGGGGGTGCGGCACATCGGGGAGCCGTGGGGCATCAGGGTGCCACAGCGCATTGGGGTGCGCGGCGCATCGGGGTGCCACGGCGCATCGGGGTGCCACAGGGCATCAGGGTGCCACAGGGCATCGGGGTGCCGCGGCACATTGGGGTGTGTGGCACATTGGGGTGCCATGGCGCATCGGGGTGCCGCGGCACGTACGGCGCGCCTCGGCCACCCACGCTCGGCCAGGAAGGGTGACAGGGACGCGGTGGGGACATCGGCCACCCTCTGCCCGCGGGGACGTCCCCTCCTGGCGCCCCGCTCCCCCGGTGCCACCCCGGCTCTGTCCCCGCCCTGTGCGGTGCCGGCGGTGGCACCCGGCGGGACAGCGGGGGACAGCGGGGGACAGCGGGGACACCTGGGGGGACCCCTTTGCTTGGGGTGCCCGGACCCCGCGCCGGGCCTTGCCGCCATGTTGGTGCGCAGCCATGGCGGCCCCTCCCTGGGCCTCAGTTTCCCCGGGCGAAGGCCGGGGTTGGCGGCACCGCGTGGAGGCCGCGAGCGAGCCTGGGCGCCGGCTGGGTGGCCCACGGTGGCACCTGGCCGGGAGCGATGGCGTGGGGACGGTGGCGCCCAGCTGTGGGCAGGATGGCGGCGGGGGGGTGCTGAGAGCCCCGGCCCCGGGTGCCCGTGGTTTGGGGTGCGGGGGGCCCCGCCCTGGGGGGGAGCGGGGGTGGGGGGGGTCCTGGCACCCCCGGTCCTGCGCCGGCCCGGGGACGTGAGAGGGCGCGGGTGGGCGCTTGCAGCGGCGCGTGTGGTCACATGTGCGTGCGCCCAGGTGTGCGCGTGCCCAGGTGTGCATGCGCCCAGATGTGCACATGCCCGGGGGCCTGTATCCAGATGTTTGTATGCCCAGGTGTGCGTGTATCCAGATGTGCACCTGCGCAGTGGTGCGTGCATCCAGATGTTCGTGAGCCCGGATGTGTGTGCCCAGGTGTGCGTGCGCCGAGGTGCGCATGCCCAGATGTGCGCATGCCCAGATGTGCATGCCCAGATGTGCACGCGCCCGGGCGCGCGTGTATCCAGACGCGTGTGCCCAGATGTGCGCGTGCCGACGTGCGTGCGCCCAGGTGTGCACGCGCCCAGGTGTGCACGTATCCAGGTGTGCGTGCGCCCAGCTGTGCGCGTGCCCAGACAAGCGCGTGCCCGGGTGTGCGTGTGCCCAGCTGTGCATATCCAGGTGTGCGCGTGCCCCGCCGTGTGTGCCCAGCTGTGCCCACGGCCACATCTGTACGCGCCCGGCTGCACCCAGGCGCCCGCCCGGGCGCGGAGCCACATCTGCCCAGATGTGCATCTGCCTGGGGGGGGGCGGGGGGTCCCCCAGAGGCCTGCGGGCACCCAGCCGGGCGCACACCCTGCTGCCTGTGCACGGCCGCACGCGCCCCTGCCCGCGCCCCTGCCCGCGCCCTGCCTGCACCCGCAGCGGGGGGGCCCAGCCCGGGGTGCGGGGGCGCAGGGGGGCTCGCAGGGGTGTGGGTGTCCCGTCCCCATCCCGTCCCCCCCCCAGGGCTCGGGGTGCTGCGGGTGCCCCCGGCGCGGGTGGGGTCCCCACCCCACGCCCCCCCCCCCACCCCGTGAGGCCCCCGGTGCCGGGCGCGTGTGCGGGCGTGCACGCGCTGGCGTGGCGGATGTGTCACCCCGCACACGGGCGGGGGCCGCGCGCCGCCGGGGCACGTATGCGCGGGGGGAGCTCGGCTGGGCCGTGGGGCAGGAGGGGGGGCAGCCGTGGGTCACGCCACGGGGCAGGCTGTGGGGCAGGCCGTGGGGCAGGCTGTGGGTCACGCCGTGGAGCAGGCCGTGGGGCAGGCCGTGGGTCACGCCATAGGACAGGCTGTGGGGCAGGCTGTGGGTCACGCTGTGGAGCAGGCCGTGGGGCAGGCTGTAGGGCAGGCCGTGGGGCAGGCTGTGGGTCACACCGTAGGACAGGCCGTGGGGCAGGCTGTGGGGCAGGCTGTGGGTCACGCCATAGGACAGGCTGTGGGGCAGGCTGTGGGGCAGGCTGTGGGTCACGCCATAGGACAGGCCGTGGGGCAGGCTGTGGGGCAGGCCGTGGGGTGGGCTGTGGGTCAGGCCATGGGTCAGGCTATGGGACAGGCTGTGGGTCAAGCCATGGGGTGGGCTGTGGGGCAGCCGTGGGTCAGGCTGTGGGGTGGGCTGTGGGTCACACCGTGGGTCAGGCTGTGGGGCAGCCGTGGGGCGGGGGGCCCCCCCCAGACCTGTCGGTGTGCGGGGGCCCCAGACATCCCCTGCGCCCCCTCCGACCCCCCGGGCCCCAGGACCCGACCGACGGCCGGCCAGACAGACCGACGGACAGCCTGACCCACGGCCGGACAGACCGACGGACGGACAGCCGGACAACCTGACCCATGGTTGGACAGCCAGACGGACGGATGGACAGCCGGACAGCCTGACCCACAGCCGGACGGACAGCCGGACAGCCGGCCGGACGGACGGACGGGGCGCCGCGGGGCCGGGGGCGGGCGGGGGCGGGCAGCGGCGTTGTGCAAGGGCCCCGCTCCGCTATAAAGGGGGGGCCGCGGCCATGGGGCCACCGCCGCGACCGGACGGGAGCCACGGGGCGGCCCAGGTAAGCGGGACCCCCCGGACCCCCGGACCCCCGGGACCCCCGGGACCCCCGGGACCCCCCGCCGCGGGACCCCCCTTCTCCTGGGACCCCTCTGTCCTGGGACCCCCCCACCCCAGGGACCCCCCCGCCATGGGACCCCCCTTCTCCTGGGGACCCCCCTTGCTCAGGACCCCCTTCCCTGGGACCCCCCACCCCCGGGACCCCCCTGCCCCAGCCCCCCCCATGCGACCCCCCCCCCCCCCCCAGGGTCCCCCCTTCTCCTGGGGACCCCCGCACCCCGGGACCCCCCCCCTTACCCCGGGCCAGCGGCTCCCCAAGGTCACTTGCCAGCCCCCCGCCCCGGGTGGCCAGCGGTGGCCAGGCCGTAGTTGCCACTGGCCGTGGCCCCCAGCGCCGGGGGTGCCCGAGCAGGGGGGGTGACACGGGGGGGGGTGACACGGGGGGGTCCCGGCCGATGTCCCCGCGTCCCCCCGCCACCGACCCTCTCCTCCCAGGCTCAGCGAGCGGCTGTGAGTCCCCGGTGAGTGGTGGGAGCCCCCCGTGTCCCCGTGTCCCCCCGTGTCCCCGTGTCCCCCCGTGTGTCCCTGTGTCCCCTCGTGACCCTCGTGTCCCTGTGTCCCCCTGTGTCCCCATGACCCCCTGTCCTCATGTCCCCCCATCCCCCCATGTCCCCCCGTCTCCCCATGTCCCCCTGTGTCCCCCCGTCCCCCGTGTCCCCCCGTGTCCCTGTGTCCCCCCTGTTTGTCCCTGTGTGCCCCCATCCCCGTGTCCCCCCATGTCCCCCTGTGTCCCCCCATCCCCCTGTGTCCCCATGTCCCCCCTGTGTCCCCCCTATGTCCCCCGTGTCCCCCCTGTGTCACCCCGTGTCCCCGTATCCCCATGTCCCCCCTGTGTCACCCCGTGTCCCCCTGTGTCCCCATGTCCCCCCCGTCCCCCCATGTCCCCCTGTGTCCCCCCTGTGTCACCCCGTGTCCCCCTGTGTCCTCATGTCCCCCCCATCCCCCCTGTGTCCCCATGTCCCCCCCGTCCCCCCCTGTCTCCCCCTGTCCCCCCCGTGTCCCCCCATGTCCCCCCGTGTCCCCGGTGACACCTGCCGTCCCCCGCTGCCCACGCTCCCCTCTCTGATGGGGGGGGGGGTCCCGGGGAGTGGGGCCACCCGGGCCCGCCGATGTCCCCTCCTCGGCCACGTTGTCCCCGGGGCTCGGTGGCCACGGTCACGGTCACGGCCACGGTCACGGCCGGGGCGAGGGTTGCGACAGGGCGGCTCCGGGAAGGCGACGGGGCACGGCCGCGGGGCCACGTGCCGGCGGGGCCATGTGCCGGCGAGGCCACGGCGGCGCGGCGGCACGGTGACGAGGACCCGGGCCCCGGGGTGGCCTCGGGGGGGACGGGGGGGGGGACATTTTTGGGGCGCGTCGCGTCCCCGCTGCCACCTGCGCCCCGCACAGAGCCCGGCGGGATGCGGGGGCCCGGCGTGGCCCTGTGGGGGGCCCTGTGGCTGTGGCTACCGCTGGCCGGGGGCCACCCGGTCCGGCTGGAGAAGGTGCAGGCCGACGGCGTGGCGCTGGCCCGGACCCTGGGCGCCCGCATCCAGCAGCTGCAGGCGAGGCCCTGGGGGGCGCGGGGGGGGCACTGGGACCCAGGGGCGCCCCGGGATGGTGTCCCCTGTCACCCACGGGGGGGGGCACTGGGACCCTGGGGCGCCCCGGGATGGCGGCCGTGTCCCCTGTCACCCATGGGGGGCACTGGGACCCTGGGGGGCGCTGGGGGGGCACTGGGACCCAGGGGGGCGCGGAGGGGGGCACTGGGACCCAGGGGCACCCCGGGGTGGTGTCCCCTGTCACCCACGGGGGGGGGCACTGGGACCCTGGGGGGCGCTGGGGGGGGCACTGGGACCCAGGGGCACCCCGGGGTGGTGTCCCCTGTCACCCACGGGGGGGGGGGCACTGGGACCCTGGGGATCCCCGGGGTGGCGGGGAGGGGCTGTGCCCCAATTGGGGGGTCCCCAGGGCTGGGGGGGGGCTCTGTGCCAAAATTGGGGGTCCCCAGGGATGGGGGGGGGCTCTGTACCCCAAATGGGGGGGTCCCCAGGGATGGGTGCCCATGGCGGGGGGGGGGGGACCCTGTGCCCCAAGGGATGGGGGGGTCCCCGGGGGGTCCCCAGGGAGGGATCCCCACAGCTGGGTGGGGTTCGGGGGGGGGGGGGGTCTCTGTGCCCCAATTGGGGGGTCCCCATGTCCCAACTGGGGGGGGGGTCCCGGGGGTCCGGTCCCCACGGCTGGGGGGTCCCGGGGGGCGTCCCCCCACGCTGGGTGGGGTTGGGGGGTCCCCCCGCGCTGGGGGTCCCGCAGCCCCGCCCTGACCCCCCCCCTCGCCCCCAGCCGCCCCCCCCGAGCCTGCGGATCAGCGGGCTGGAGGCGCTGCCGGGGGAGGGGGCCCCCGAGGGGCTGGGGGCCATGGGCCACCGCCTCCAGCTCTTCCAGCGCCTGCTGGGCGACCTGGCCGCGGGCAACCTGCCGCTGGCCCAGATCGCCAACGACGTGGAGAACCTGCGCAGCCTGCTGGCCACCCTGGCCGCCCGCCTGGGCTGCCCGCCGCCCCGCGCCCCCCCGCCGCGCCCCCCGCCGCCCCCCGAACCGCTGGCCCACTCGCCACACACGGTGGCCGGGCTGGCCCTGGCGCGGCTCCGCGGGTGCCTGGACGCCATCGCCGCGCGCCTGGGCGGCCGCCCCGCCTGCTAGGGCCAGCGGGAGCCGGGGGGGCCAGGGGGAGCCGGGGGGGGCCACCGGGACCCGGGGGGGCCAGCGGGACACCGGGAGGGCCAGTGGGACCCAGGGGGGGCCACCGGGACCGGGGAGGCCAGCGGGACCCGGGGGGGGCCAGTGGGAGCCGGGGGGGGGGCACCGGGACCCCGGGAGGGCCAGTGGGAGCCGAGGGGGGCCACTGGGACCGGGGAGGCCAGCGGGGGCCGGGGGGGGCCAGTGGGACCCGGGGGGGCCAGCGGGAGCGGGGGGGGGGCCACCGGGACCCCGGGAGGGCCAGTGGGAGCCGAGGGGGGCCACCGGGACCGGGGAGGCCAGCGGGACTCAGGGGGGCCAGCGGGACCGGGGGGGGCCACCGGGACCCCGGGAGGGCCAGTGGGACCCGGGGGGGGGCCACCGGGACCGGGGAGGCCAGCGGGAGCCGGGGGGGGGGGGGGCACTGGGACCCTTTTTCTACTACTGTTATTGTTGGTATTATTTATTAATTATTGGTATTATCATTGATATTGTTATTTATTGTTATTAATTATTGGTATTATTGATATTATTGGTATTGCCGATGTTGTTATTTATTGTTATTAATTATTGATATGTATAGTACCGACATTGATATTATTATTATTGCTACTACTATTGATATTATTGGTATTATTATTATTTATTGTTCTTAATTATTGGTATTCTCGCTATTAATTACTTGTATTGTTGATATTATTATTGCTACTACTATTGATACTATTGATATTATTATTGGTATTACTGATATTTGTTGTTATTAATTATTGGTATTATTGATATTGATATTACTATTGATGATATTATTGTTATTGGCATTATTGATATTAATATTTATTGATATTAATTGCTGATGTTGATATCATCGATGTTGTTGTTATTATTATTATTATTATTATTACTACCACCATCATTACCATTATCGATGTCGTTATCGATGTCACCGAGGCGGGGATCCGGGGGGATCGGGGGGTCCCCCCCCGGGACGCGCAGCCCATCCCCCGCCCCAGCCACCGGGGTCCCGGGTGGGGAGGGGGGGGGGGGGGCAGCACCCCCAGGGCCGGGGGGGGCCCGAGGCGGGGGGAGGGGATCGACCCCAAAATGTCAGCGGGGGGGGGGGGCGGCGCCCCAGCCCTCGGCCCGGGCCGTGGGGTCCCCAAAGGGCCCCCAAAGGAGGGACCCCCCAAGGAGGGACCCCCCAAAGCCCCCCCAAGGAGGGTCCCCAAAGCCCCCCCAAAGGAGCCCCCCCAAAGGTACCCCCCGAAAGGAGGGTCCCCCCCAAATGAGGCCCCCCAAGGAGCCCCCCAAAGGAGGGTCCCCCAAAGCCCCCCCCAAAGGAGGCCCTCCAAAGCCCCCCCAGAGGAGCCCCCCCCAAAGGAGGGTACCCCCCCAAAGGAGGGTCCCCAAAGCCCCCCCAAAGGAGCCCCCCAGGGAGGGTCCCCAAAGCCCCCCCCCCCAAAGGAGCCCCCCCCCAGGAGGCCGGGCCCCCCCGGAGCCGGGGGCGGGCGAGGACGCGGCGCTGACTCAGGGCCCCGCGGTTTTGGAGGCGCCGGCGGCTGCTGGGCTCGGCCCCCCCCGCCCGGGGACACGGGGGGGCACGGGGGGGACAAGGGACACGGGGGGACAGGGGGAGACGGGGGGGCATGGGGGGGACAAGGGACACGGGGGACAAGGGACACGGGGGACAAGGGGGGGACAAGGGGATGGGTCCCAGGGGAAGGGACAAGGCGGGGGGGACAAGGGGGGGAGGGGGTCCTGGGAGGGGGGACAAGGGGGAGGGGGACAAGGGGGTACAAGGGGAGGGGGTCTTGGGGGACAGGGACAAAGGGGGGGACAGGCAAGGGGGGAGGGGACAAGGAGGGGAGGAACAAGGAGGGGGGTCCCACGGGAGGGGGACAAGGAGGGGAGAGGGACAAGGGGACAGGGGACCTGGGCACGGGGACCGAGGGGGGGGGGACGCAGGGAGGGGACAGGGCCGAGTCGCTGCCCCCGGGCGCGGGGACACGGGGGCCGCGCACACGCGTGTGTACCCGTGTCCCCCCGCGTGTCCCCGCGTGTCCCCTCCGCCGGGCCCGGCTCCGCCGTCCCTCGTCCCCGCTCCCGTGCCCCCGGCCCCACCTCGGGGGTGGCCGGTGTGGGGCTGGGGGTGGCCGTGGGTGGCCAGCATGGGGCCCTGGGGTGGCCAGCATGGGGCCAGCGGTGGCCGGCATGGGGCGAGGGGTGGCCGGTGTGGGGCCGTGGGGCCCTGGAGTAGCCAGCGTGGGGCTGGGGGTGGCCATGGGACCCAGGGGTGGCCAGCGCAGGGCCAGGGGTGGCCATGGGGCTGGGGGTGGCCGTGGGGCCCTGGGGTGGCCAGCATGGGGCCAGCGGTGGCCGGCATGGGGCGAGGGGTGGCCGGTGTGGGGCCGTGGGGCCCTGGAGTAGCCAGCGTGGGGCTGGGGGTGGCCATGGGACCCAGGGGGGGCCGGCGTGGGGCCGTGGGTGGCCGTGGGGCCCTGGAGTAGCCAGCGTGGGGCTGGGGGTGGCCATGGGGCCCAGGGGTGGCCAGTGAGGGCCCTGGGGTGGCTGGGGGCCATGGGTGGCCATGGGGCCCTGGGGTGACCGGTGTGGGGCCCGGGGTGGCCGTGGGGCTGGGGGTGGCCATGGGGCCCAGGGGTGGCCAGTGTGGAGCTGGGGGTGGCCGGCGCGGGGCCAGAGGTGGCCAGTGGCCCTGGTGCACGTCGCTCACGCCGCGGTGCCTGGCCGCGAGCCCTGGCGTGGCCACGGTGGCCACTGACGGCTGCCTCAGCCAGGAGCCCCCCGGCCCCCCCAGGGAGGACTCTGCCCCCCAAAACCCTTTTTTTACAGAAATATATTGAAGCATTTTCCGCAGCGCCCGGCCGCGCCCCCCCAGGGGTCCCCAACCCCGCGGGACCCCCGGGAGGGGAGGGGAGCACCCCCAACACCTGGGGGGGGGGGGGGCAAGGGGAGAGGGGGGGCTCACCCCTTCCCCCCAGCACGGACGCCGGGTGGGAGGGGAGGAGGGGGCGCAGCACCCACGGGTGGGGGTCGGGGTGGGGGTCCGGGCGCTCAGCTCTCGAACCACTTGCCGCGTTTGGGCGCGGGGGGGTCGCCGCCGCCCCCCAGGATTTTCCTCTTGTAGCGCTCCACCAGCTCGCCGAAGCGCGCCTCGGCCCCCCGCCCCTCGCCCCGCCGCCGCCGCCGCGCCTGCGGGGGGAGAGGGGGTCAGGAGGGGGGTCCCAAACCCCCCCGAGCCCCCCCAAACCCCCCACGGCAGAGCCGGAGCCCAGCAACGCCGGGGCGGGGGGGCCCGGAGACATGAGGGGGGGCCCCCCCGGCCTGGGGGGCTCTGACCCCAGGACCCCCCCGCCCCCCCCCGGTCCCTACCTGGGTGGGGGGCACCTCGCGCTTCTCCTTCCGCCGCCGCCCCTTGGCCTTGGGCTGCTTGGGGGGGGGGGGCTTCGCCTTCCCCTTGTCGCGTTTCCTGGGGGGGGGTTGGAGAGCAGGGGGGCACCCGTGGGTGCTCAGGACCCCCCGTGGGTGCCCAGGACCCCCCGTGGGACCCCCAGCACCCAGAGAGAGAAGGGAGAAGCGGGAGATGCCCACGCCGAGGGGGGAGAGACCCCGGGTGGGGGGAACACGGTGAGGGTGGGTGGGGGGCCAAGGGGGTGCCCCCCCCCCCCATACCTGATCTTGGGCCCGCGGTGCGAGGGCAGCGCCAGCACCTTTTTCCTGGTGGTGCCGTCCGGCAGCGGCACCCGCTCCACCCGTGGCTCCGTACGGAAGCCGGCCCAGGGCCCGGGGGCGGCCGGGGGTCCCGGGGGTCCCCCCTGCCCCCCCCCGCCGCCCCCCGAGCCGGCTTTCGGGGGGGAGCCCCCCGCCCCGGCTGCTCCCGGCTCCTGCGCCTTCGCTTTCAGCTTGAGCTGCGGCGAAGAGGGGGGTGAGCGCCCGGGGGGGCTGGGGGGGGCGCGGACCCCCCGAGCGGCGGGGGACAAAACGGGGGGGACACAACGGGGGGGGGGAGGGGGCTCCTACCCGGCTGCGCTGGGCGCGCTGCTCCTTCAGCCTCAGCTTGCGCCGGTCCTCCAGCGAGAACTCCACGATGGGCCGCTGCGGGAAGAGCCCCCCAGTAACACCAGTAGCAGCGCTGGGAGGGGGGCAGCCCCCCAGTAACACCAGCACTAGGAATGGGGGGAGCCCCCAGTAACACCAGCAGCAGCGCTGGGAATGGGGGGAGCCCCCCAGTAATACCAGTGGCAGCACTGGGAATGGAAGGAGCCCCCCAGTAACACCAGCAGCAGCACTGGGAAACAGGAGTGTCCCTGCCCGTGGCCCCAGGGGCAAGTGGGGCCATGGGGGGGCAAGTGGGGCTACGGGGGGGGGGGGGGGAGGGGTGACACAAAAGCGGGGGGGGCAACCCACGGGGCCAGCAGGGAGGTAACTGGGAGACTGCGGTGCAGGGGGGCCCTAAGGGGGGGTGAGGGTGCAGGGGGGCCCTAAGGGGGGGTGAGGGTGCAGGGGGGCCCTAAGGGGGGTGAGGGTGCAGGGGGGGCCCTAAGGGGGGTGAGGGTGCAGGGGGGTTTGGGGGGCCCTAAGGGGGGTGAGGGTGCAGGGGGGGCCCTAAGGGGGGTGAGGGTGCAGGAGGGGTTTGGGGGGCCCTAAGAGGGGGCAAGGGTTCGGGGGCCCTAAGGGGGGGGGTAAGGGTGCAGGGGGGCCCTAAGGGGGGTGAGGGTGCAGGGAGGTTTTGGGGGGCCCTAAGGGGGGGTAAGGGTGCAGGGGGGCCCTAAGGGGGGTGAGGGTGCAGGAGGGGTTTGGGGGGCCCTAAGGGGGGGTAAGGGTGCAGGGGGGCCCTAAGGGGGGTGAGGGTGCAGGAGGGGTTTGGGGGGCCCTAAGGGGGGTAAGGGTGCAGGGGGGCCCTAAGGGGGGTGAGGGTGCAGGGAGGTTTTGGGGGGCCCTAAGGGGGGGGTAAGAGTGCAGGGGGGGCCCTAAGGGGGGTGAGGGTGCAGGAGGGGTTTGGGGGGCCCTAAGGGGGGTAAGGGTGCAGGGGGGCCCTAAGGGGGGGGGGTAAGGGTGCAGGGGGGCCCTAAGGGGGGTAAGAGTGCAGGGGGCCCTAAGGGGGGTGAGGGTGCAGGAGGGGTTTGGGGGGCCCTAAGGGGGGTAAGGGTGCAGGGGGGGCCCTAAGGGGGGTGAGGGTGCAGGGAGGTTTTGGGGGGCCCTAGGGGGGTAAGGGTGCAGGGGGGCCCTAAGGGGGGTGAGGGTGCAGGAGGGGTTTGGGGGGCCCTAAGGGGGGTAAGGGTGCAGGGGGGCCCTAAGGGGGGGGGGTAAGGGTGCAGGGGGGCCCTAAGGGGGGGTAAGAGTGCAGGGGGGCCCTAAGGGGGGTGAGGGTGCAGGAGGGGTTTGGGGGGCCCTAAGCGGGGGGGTAAGTGTGCGGGAGGGGTTTGGGGAGACCCCAGAGGATCCCAGACAAAGGGCAGAGAGGAAAGCGGGGGGCAGCCCCCCCCCCGCCCCCGCACCCACCTTCTGGGGCCCGAAGAGGCGGGGGTTGTTGTTGAGGGCGCGCAGGGCGGCCAGCGCCTGCTCGTGCTCCCCCAGCTCCACGAAGGCGTAGCCCAGGGACGGCCCCCGCCCCCGCAGCTCCCGCATCACCCGGCACTGGGGGGCACCCGCACCGCCTCAGCCGCCTGTGCCGGCACCCCCCGACACCCCCCCGCACCCCCCCCCCCGACACCCACCCCGCACCCCAAACCCGCCCCCCCCAGGACCCCCCCTCCTCCGCCCCCCCGAACCCACCCCGGGGGGGGACACCCACCCCGCACCCCCAGACCCACGGGAAGATGAGGGAACACCCCTCTCCTCTGCACCCCCAAACCCGCCCCAGGGGGACATGGGGGGACACAGAGGACACCCACTTTCTCTGCACCCCTGAACCCCCCCCCCAAAGGGGACACAAGGGGACACAAGGGGGACACACCCACCTCCTCTGCACCCCCAGCCACCCCCAAACCCACCCCAAAGGGGACATGGGGGGACACCCAGCTCCTCCGCACCCCCAAACCCACCCCAGAGGGGACACAGAGCACAGGGGACACCGGGGGGACACAGACAGGGACACCCCCCTGCTCTGCACCCCCAAACCCACCCCAGGGGGGACACAGAGGACAAGCGACACTGGGGAGACACAGATGGGGACACCCCCCTCCTCTGCACCCCCAAACCCAGCCCAGAGGGGACACAGGGAGGACACCAGGGGGGACACAGAGGACAGGGACACCCCCCTCCTCTGCACCCCCAAACCCACCCCAGGGGGGACACAGAGGACAAGGGACACTAGGGGGACACAGACAGGGACACCCACTCCTCTGCACCCTTTGCCATCCCCAAACCCAGCCCAGAGGGGACACAGGGGGACACCAAGGGGGACACAGAGGACGACACCCCCCTCCTCTGCACCCCCAAAGCCACCCCAGAGGGGACACAGAGCACAGGGGACACTGGGGGGACACAGACAGGGACACCCAGCTGCTCTGCACCCCCAAACCCACCCCAGGGGGGACAGAGAGGACAAGGGACACTGGGGGGACACAGACGGGGACACTGGGGAGACACAGACGGGGACACCGGGGAGACACAGACGGGGACACCCCCCCCCCCGCACCCCCAAACCCAGCCCCGAGGGGACAGGGAGCCCGGGGGACACCGGGGGGACAGGGGTGGGGACACCGGGGGGACAGGGGTGGGGACCCCACCTCCTTGATGCACAGGGCCTTGCCGCCGCCGGCCACCTGCAGCAGCAGGCGCCGGAGCCGGGCGCTGTCGACGGCCTTGGGCAGGTTGTGGACGCAGAGGCGGGTGCGGGAGACGAAGACGTTCTGGTCCCGCAGCTTCTGGTGCTTCAGCTCCTCAAACTGGGAGAAACGGGGCCGTGAGGGGGGGGGGACACACGATGGACACGGCTGCTGGCTGTCCCCAAGCTGTCCCGGCCCCCGGGCGCCGCTGGCACTCACCCGCGCTCGCTTGGCCATGTCGGCATCGCTCACGCCCTCCGCGGCCTTCGTCCCGGCCCGGATCACTGCGGGGGGGCGAGATGGGGGGCAAAAAGGGGGTGTTGGGGGGCAAAAAGGGGCCGTCGGGGGGCCCGGCCCCCCCCCCCGGGCCGGTACTCACGGCCTTCGCGAGCCAGGTAAAGATTTCGGGTGCCCGTCGGCTTCTTCGCCTTTGTCCCGCGGAGCTTGCGGGCTTCCTCGCGGCTGACGGCCGGGTCGATGCGGAGCAGCCGCCCATCCAGCCGCAGCCCCCCGCCCTGCCGGGGGGGGCACAGCTGGGGTGGGGGGCGCAGCCGGGGCCCTGGGGACCCCCCCGGGGGTGTGGGGACCCGGCCAGGGGGTCCCCAGGGTCTCCAACGACCCCAGAGAGCTGGGGATCCCCCAAACGCGAGGCAGGAGGGCCGGCGCCGTCCCCAAGCCCCTTGGGAGGGTCCCTCGTTGCCCCCGGGGGGGTCCCTCGCTGTCCCCACGCCCCCCGGGGGGGGTCCCCTGTCACCCGCAGGCCGCCCCGCTCACCTCGCTCTCCTCCTGGGCAGCCTGGAGGCATTTCTGGGCGGCTTCTGGCGTCAGGAACTGGGCGAAGGCGCAGCCTGGGGCGGGAGAGGGGCTGGGCGAGGGGTGGGGGACAGGAGGGGGGGTCCCCACCGCCAGGACGCGCCCCCCCCCCGCGCCGCCGGTTACCTTTGGAGTGCTCCGTGTCGGGGTGCAGGACGACACGGACGTACTTGAGGTCCCCGAATTGCTGCAGCATCTCCCCCAGCGCCTCCTCCTCCGTGTCGAAGGAGAGATTCCTGCCGTTCGGGGGGGACGGACGCCGTCGGGAGGGGCCGCAGCGCGCAGCCCCCCCTCCCTGCCGTCCCCCCGGCCCGGCAGAGGGGGGACACCGGTCCCCGCCCCGGCACTCACCGGATGAAGACGGTCCGGCCCTCACCCACGTCCGAGGGGGGCTGCGGTCGCCCCCTCCCTGGCCGCTTTTTGGGGGCGTCCCCCCCTGCAACGGCAAAGGATCCGGGGGTTGGTGACCGGTGGCTGCACCGCAGCGGCCCCCAGACCCGGGGAAAGCCCCCCCAGACCCCGGGGGAGACCCCAGACCCGGGGGAAGCCCCCCCAGACCCCGGGGGGAGACCCCCAGCCGCTAACCCCGTCCCCCTGCCCGCAGCAGCCCACCCTAGCAGCCTCCCCCCCCAGGGCAGACCAAACCTTCTTCCTCTTCATCCTCCTCGTCTGAGCCCTCGTCCGAGCCCTCCTCCTCCTCCTCGCTATCATCCTCATCGGCTGCTTCGTCCTCATCTTCTTCCTCGTCTTCCTCCTCCTCGCTGCTGTCGGCGGCTGCCGCCCCCTTCCCAGCCCTGCAAGGCCCAGGGCAGAGCTGGCCAGGCCCCGCGGCAGCCCCGAGTGGCGCTAGGGGGGACAGGGCCCTGCCCGGGGGTCCCACGGGGGGTGGGGACACGCCCAGGGCTCCGCCCCAGAGCCCCCTGGAGGGGGGGGGCTGCGCCCCGGGGCGAGGCCGAGACCCCCGGGGTCAGCTCCATCCCTCCCCGGGCGGCACAAGCCCTTCCCTCGCTCACCGGCCTCGCGCCCGGGAGGAGGAGAGCTCGACCTCCATCTTTCCAGCTGCTTTTTTATCTTCCTCCACCTCTTCTTCATCCTTTTCCTCCTCCTCCTCCTCCTCGCCACCACCCGGACTCCGCTCTGGGGCCTCCCCAGGTTCCTCCTTGCTCCCTGCGGGACGAGGGCAGACGGGGAGGAGAGGGGACGGTGGCTCCCGGTGTCCCCGTCCCAAGCCCCGCAGCGGAGGGCACCCAGCCAGGCCCGGAGCCACGCCGGGGGAGCCGCCACCCTCACCGCCACCCTCACCGTCGCCCTGCGTCGCCCGGTACTTGTCCTTGGCCACGGCCCAGTCCACCGCCACCGGCCGCCCTGGGGAAGTGAAGGGACGCGGTGGGGGGGGGGGACACGACGCCGTCGGCATCAGAGCCCCCCCCCCGCGCAGCCGGGAAGCAGCGAGAGGCAGGGCCAAACCTTTGATCTCCTTCATGTTCGTTCCCCGCAGCGCCTTGGCCGCTTCCAGCATGTTCCGCAGCTGCACGAAGGCGAATCCCCGCATCTTCCCGTCTGCGAACACCAGGGGAGCCGCTCCGCGCCCGCACCCACCCCGGGGAGGGCCAGGCTGCCGGCGCAGGGGTCCCACCGCCCCAAAAAGGGTCCCCGAGGTGGGGGGCTCACCCGGTTTCTTGGGGATGTTCACCTCCAGCACGGTGCCGAAGGGCGAGAAGAGAGACCTCAGGTCGTCCTCGGAGCACTGGGGAGAGAGCGGGAAGGGGCTGGGGGGGCCTGGGAGGCGGCAGCGCCCGCCGGGACGCTCCCCCCGGGGCGGGCGGGGACGCGGGGGTCCCCCCTGTGTCCCCTGGGGTGACGCCAGCCCCGGCTGGGGACAGGGTTGGGGGACCGGACCCCCGTACCTTGAAGCTGAGGTTGCGGACGATCAACCGGGCTTTCCGGGAGGCGCCTCTGGGTTTCTTCGGTCTCGGGGGGGGCGCGGCGGCCGCGGCGGGGGCACCTGCGGCCGAGGGAGCGGGGGTTTGGGGACAGCACGGCGCGGGGACGAAGCCAGGGCAGCTGCCCGTCCCCGAGAGCGCGGGCAGGGGACGGGCCCCCCAGCTCACCCGCTGCCGCCCCCTCCTCTTCCTCCTGCTGCGGCTTCTTCCTCCCTTCCCTGGGCCGCTGCCGGGCCGGCGTCACGGCGAGCCGGCGGCCGGCGAGGGTGGTGGCCTCCCGCAGAGCCCGCTGGGCGTCCTCCGCCAGGGAGAAGGTGACGTAGCCGAAGCCCCGGCAGGTTTTGGTGCCTGGGGGTGGCGGGGGGGGGGAAGCAGTGAGGCCCCGCACCCCCTCCCCGGCTCTGAGGGTCGGGGTCCCCCCGAGCCCCCCTGCGCCTTCTCCCAAACCCACCTCTGCCCCCCCCATCTCCCCTCGCCATCCCCGCCCCCCCGATAACCGACCCCCCGCCCTGCACCCCAACGCCCCGCGCCCGCCCCCCCCAGCTCCCTCCTGCCCCCCACATTCCTGCTCCCCCACACCTCCCTGCCCCCCCCCAATTCCCACCCTCCCCTGCCCCCCCATCCCTCCAGCCTCCAGATCTGCCCCCCCCCCCGCCCCAGGCCCCCCAGCCCCCCGAGCCCCCAACCCCAGACCCCCTCAGGCCCCCCCACACCCTGACCCCAGACGCCCTCAGGCCCTCCAAGCCCCCCAGAACCCCCTCAGCCCCCCCAAACCCCTTTGGGCCCCCCAGGCCCCCTTGCACCCCAGACCCTGGTCCCAGACCCCCTCAGCCTGGCCCCAGGCCCCCCAGCCCCCCCAAACCCCTTTAAGCCCCCAGACCCTGGTCCCAGGCCCCCTCGCCCCCCTCAGACCCCGCTCCCAGGCTCCCTCAGCCCCCCCACACGCCCTCAGCGCCCCCAGACCCCAGCCCACCTCATCCCCTTCAGGCCCCAGCCCCAGGCCCTCCCAGCCCCTCCAGCTCCCCCAGCCCCCCCCGGCCTCGGTCCCAGACCCCCTCAGCCCCTCCAGCCCCCCAGCCCCCAGTCCCAGCACCCCCAGCCCCTCCAGCCCCCAGTCCCAGCCCCCCCAGGCCTCGGTCCCACGCTCCCTCAGCCCCCCAGGCCCAGCCCCCGACCCCAGACCCCCTCAGGCCCTCCAAGCCCCCCCAGCCCCCGGTCCTAGGCCCCTCAGGCCCCCCCCGACTCCCTCAGCCCCCAGCCCCAGGCCCCCTCGGCCCCTCCGGCCCCCCGCAGCCCCTCCCGACCCTTCTCGGTGACGACGAAGCAGCGGCGGAGGGGCCCGAGGCGGCCGAAGAGGCTCTCGAGGTCGGCGGCGGTGGCGGCGGCGGGCAGGCCCCGCACCAGCACGGTGCGGCCCGGGCCCACGGGCGCCGCCATCTTGGGCCCACGCGCGGCGCGGGGGCTGCCGGGAAGGGCGGAGGGCGGGGGGGAGAGCGGCCGCACGGCGCGGGGCTGGCGGGGAAGAGCGACCCCTGGCGGCGCGGCGGGGAACCGCGGGGGCATGGGGGGGGGGGCGCGGGGGTCCCAGCCCGGGGTCAGGGGGTCCCGTCCCAGGGGTCAGGGGGGTCAGGAGGGTCAGGGGGTCCCGTCCTAGGGGTTACGGGGGGGTCAGGGGGGTCAGGGGGTTTGGGGGTCCCGTCCCAGGGGTCAGGGGTCCCGTCCCGGGGGTCAGGGGGTTTGGGGGTCCCGTCCTAGGGGTTACGGGGGGCCAGGGGGGTTCAGGGGGTCCCAGCTCAGGGGTTGTGGGGGTCAGGGGGGTTTGGGGGTCCCGTCCTAGGGGTTATGGGGGGTCAGGGGGGTCAGGGGGTCCCGTCCTAGGGGTTACGGGGGGTCAGGGGGGTCAGGGGGGGTCAGGGGGTCCCGTCCTAGGGGTTACAGGGGGTCGGGGGTCAGGGGGGTCAGGGGGTTTGGGGGTCCCAGCCCGGGGGTTACGGGAGGTCAGAGGGTCCTGTCCTAGGGGTTACAGGGGGTCAGGGGGGTCGGGGGGGTCAGGGGGGGTTGGGGGTCCCAGCCCGGGGGTTACGGGAGGGCAGAGGGTCCTGTCCTAGGGGTTACAGGGGGTCAGGGGGGTCGGGGGGGTCCCAGCTCAGGGGTTATGGGGGTCAGGGGGATCTGGGGGTCCCATACAAGGGGTCGGGGGGGGTCGGGGGGTGGGGGGGGGCTGAGGGGACTGGGACTGGGACCTCACAGGAGCTGTGGGGTCAGGGGGCTCGGGGGTCCCAGCTCAGGGGCCATGGGGGGCCAGGGGGGTTTGGGGGCCCATCCCAGGGGTCAGAGGGGGTCAGGGGGGTCGGGGGTCCCATCCCAGGGGACGGGGGGGTCAGGGGTGGTTTGGGGGGTCCCATCCTATGGGCTGTGTGGTCAGGGGGGCTCAGGGGTCCCAACTCACGGGTTATGGGGGGCCAGGGGGGTCGGGGGTCCCAACTCAGGGGTCATCGGGGGTCAGGGGGGTCGGGGGTCCTCTTCTATGGGCTGTGGGGACACGGGGGGCTCGGGGGTCCCGTCCCAGGGGCTGGGGGGCCAGGGGGGCTCAGGGGGTCCCCCCAGTCCCCACGGGGCTGCAGCGGGGTGCGGGGGGCCATCCTGGTGGCCGTGGGGCTGGGGGGGGGTGTCTCCTCCCTGGGGGGGGCCCAGGTCGGGGGGGGGGCCCGGGGGTCCCGCGGGGGGGGACTCACATCCTTCGCATGTGGCACGTTATTGGGTACACGGGGGGCCCCGGGGGACAAGGGGGGGCTCTGGTACGTGGGGGGGGGGCTGGGGGTCCCTGGGCCATGGCGGGGGGCCAGGGGGTCTGTGGGGGACGGGGGGGGACGGGACCTCGGGAGTCTGGCATGGGGCTGGGGGCTTCAGGGGGGAGAGCAGGGGGCTCAGGGACCTGGGGGGGCCCAGGGGGGGTCACCAGCACTTGGGGGTGTTGGGAACCTGAGGGGTGGCTGGGGGGGTCCCCAGGGTGTCACCCGTATTTGGGGGTCCCAGGGTGTCACCCGTATTTGGGGGTCCCAGGGACCTGGGGGGCAGCTGAGGGGGTCCCCAGGGTGTCACCAGCACTTGGGGGTCTCAGGGACCTGGGGGGTCCCCAGGTTGTCACCCGTATTTGGGGGTCCCAGGTTGTCACCCGTATTTGGGGGTCTCAGGGACCTGGGGGGCAGCCGGGGGTCTCTGGGGACGGTGGGGGGGGTCTCCAGAGCACGGAGGCCAGTGGGGGCCCTGGGGGTCTCCTGGGCATCACCCTTCACGGGGGGGGGCCCTGGGCGGGGGGGGGCCGGGGGTCCCGGAGGCAGCGTGCCGCGGGGGGCCGGGCCAGGCTCTCTCCGTTGCCCCCCGGGGACAGTTGCCGGCCCCGCGGGGGTCCCAGGGCAGCCACGGGGGGGCGGGGGGCACCCCACGCCCTACAAGTCTATGGTGTCGCTGCCCGGGCTGCGGCGATCGGGGCCGGGGCCACCGGGGGGCTCGGGGGCAACGGGGGGCTCGGGGCCCCCCGCCCAGCTCTGGGAGGGCCGCGGCGCCGGGGCCGCCTGGGGGGGTCCCTGCGGCGGGGGGCTGGGCTCCGGCACCGCCGCTGGCCCCCCCTGGCACAGTCCCTGGGGAGAGGGGCTGCCGCCGCCGTCCCGCCGACCCCCCGGGGACCCCCCGCCGAAGGCGGCGGCGCGATACGGGGCCGGGGATGGCGGGGGGCCCGTGGGGGTGGGCCCCGGTGTGCCGGCGGTGCCGGGCTCTGGTGGGCTGGTTGTGCCGAGATCCGGCGTGGCGGTTGTGCTGAGACCCAGTGCGGCGGTTGTGCTGAGATTTGGTGTAGGGGTTGTGCCGAGATCTGGTGCGGAGGTTGTGCCGAGATCCGGCATGACGGTTGTGTTGAGACCCGGTGCTGCGGTTGTGACGAGACTTGGTGTGCTGGTGGTGCCGAGACCCTGTGTACCGGTTGTGCCGAGATCTGGTGTAGAAATTGTGCCAAGGCCTGGTGCGGCGGTTGTGCTGAGACCCGGTGTGCTGGTGATGCCGAGCTCTGATGCAGCGGTTGTGCCGAGCCCGGGTGTGCTGGTTGTGCCAAGACCTGCCGCACCGGTTGTGCTAAGATCTGGTGCGCCAGTTGTGCCGAGCCTGGGTGTGCCGGTTCTGCTAAACCCTGCCGTGCCGGTTGTGCCGAGACTTGGTGTAGTGGTTGTGCCGAGCCCTGATGTGCTGGTTGTGCTGAGCCCCGGCAAGCCGGTTGTGCTAATCCCTGCTGTGCCGGCTGTGCCGAGCCCTGTTACACTGGTTGTGGCGAGCCCCGGTGTGCTGATTGTGCCGAGTCCTGCTGTGCCAGTTGTGCTGGGCCCGGTTGTGCCGGGCCCTGCTGTGCCGGTTGTGCCAAGACTTGGTGTCGTGGTTGTGCTAATCCCTGCCGTGCCGGTTGTGCCGAGCCCTGGTGTCGTGGTTGTGCCGATCCCTGGCAAGCCGGTTGTGCCGTTCCCAGGCGCGCCGGTGCCACCGCTCCCTGCCGTGCCGCCGGCGCCGATCCCCGGCGTGCCGATGACGCTGATCCCTGCCGCGGTGCCGGCGCCGTGGCGGAAGATGCCGGGCCGCGCTCCCAGCGCCTCGTCGATGCTGCGGCGCAGGTCGATGGGCGAGGGGGGCCGGTAGCCGGCAGTGGGGTCCCCGTCGGCCTCGGGGGGCTCGGGGGGGTCCCCGCAGAGGGGCGGCGCCTCGGCCTCCCCCCGCGAGCGGGGGGCGCAGCCGTTGGGGGGCTCGGCGCGGGGGCCGTGCCGGGGAGGGGGGGCCGCCGCCAGCGCCAGCGCGGCGAGGGGCAGCCCCATGGCGGCCTCGGCCAGGCGACAGCCCAGCTGCAGCCCCCACCACGCCCAGGGGCCCGGGGGGGCCGGGCCCCCCCAGCCCAGCGCCTGCAGCGCCCCGAAGACCTGCAGCCCCGCGCTCAGCACGGCCCCCACCGCCGCCAGCCCCACCGCCGCCGCCGCCCCGGCCGCCACCGGCCCCCCGGCCGCCGCCGTCCCCGCCTTGCCCTGGGGCCCCCCCCGGGAGCCCAACCCGCAGCGGGGCAGCACCCACAGGGCCAGGGCGGCCGCCAAGCCGGCGAAGAGCCCCCGCGGCAGCAGCAGCAGCTCCGGCAGCCGGCCCAGCGCCGCCACGGCCAGCACGGTCCCCAGAGCCCCCGCCGTGTGCAGGACGCCCAGCGCCGCCATGGCGGGGGTCCGGCAGCGAGGGGGGGGCCCCAGCAGGCGCAGGGCCAGCGCCAGCCCCCAGCCCAGGCAGGGGAAGGGCAGCTCGAAGAGGAGGCGAGCGGCGGCGGGCGGCAGGCGGCCACGCCGCTCGTAGGCGTCGAAGAAGAGGGGGAAGGCGCGGGCGGCCCCCGCCACCGCCACCAGCCCCCCCAGCAGCCGGGCGGCGGGCGGGCGGCCGCGGGGAACCCCCAGTAGCACCAGTATTCCCAGTAGTCCCAGCAGAGCGAAAAGGCATCCGACCCCGTAGACGTGAGCGTCCCAGGCTGGGCCCCAGGCGGCGGCGGCCACCGACCAGCCGGTCCGCAGGGCCACGAAGTGGGGGGGCCAGGAGAGGGGGGCGGCGGGGGGGCCCCCCTGGGGGTCCGGGCCCCCTGAGCCGCAGGCGGAGCCCGGGGTGCAGGCGGAGGCGGCGGGGGGGGGCGCGGCGCCCCGGGAGGGCTGGCGGCCGGGGGGGGGGGGCTGCGGGCGAGGAGAGGGGGGTGGGGGGGCGGCCTGCGCCCCATGTCCCTCGCGCCCCGCGCACCCCGTGCCCCCCCATCCCCCCCATTCCCCCCCCATATCACCCTTACCAGCGGCTCCCCAGGCACCCCGCACACCCCCCCCCCGGTCACACCGGCCATTGTGGGGGTGTCAGGACCCCCGCCCCCCCCAGGACCCCCCCTCTCCTCACCTGGCTCAGCGCCCCTGCCAGCCTGATCCTGCTCCTGGGACCTGTTGCCCCCCGGCACCTCGTGGCCGATCCTGGGGGGCACCGTGGGCACCAGGAACCCTGGGGGGGGTGACACACATGGGGGTCCCTCAGCATGGGGGGGCCGTGCCGGGGGACCCCAGCCCGCCCGGGCCGCAGGGCACTCACCGGCGGCGCCGAGTTTCCTGGCCAGCTCCGAGATGCCGGCTTTGATGCCGGGGATGAGCGGGATGGGGCGGGGGGGGCCGGGGGGGGCCCGCAGGAGGCTGGTGGGGGGCACGGCCCCCCCCGGCCCCGCTTCGGGGTCCAGCCCCGCCGTCAGGTCGATGGCGATGTCCAGCTCCAGCTCCTTGTCCCGCTCCCCGGCCGGGGACGCCGGGGGGCCCGGGGGGGTGGTGACGGCACGGCCGGGGGGGCCCCCCCAGCCCCCCGCTTCCTCCGGGGGGGTCCCGGAGCCCGGCTCGTCCCGGGGGTCAGGCCAGCCCGAACCCGCCGGCGGCGGCAGGGCGGGGGTGCCGGGGGTGCCGGGGGTGCGCGGCGCCGGGTGCGGGGGTCCCGGGGGGGCGGTGGGGGCGGCGGGGCGGGGGCTGCCCTGGCTTCGCACCTTGATCTTGAAGTTGAGGCCCAGGTTGAGGGAGAGGACGGGGGCCTCGCTGCGAGGCGCGGGGGGTCCCGGCGCCGTCCCCGGGGGTCCCGGCAGGCCGGTGGGGGCCGGCGGGGCGGCGGCGGGGGGGGCCAGGCACAGCAGGGCCAGCAGCAGGCGGGGGGCTGCCCCCGGCCCCGCGGGGGACGGCGGGGACATCGGGGACGGCGGGAGCAGCGCTGCGGAGAGGGGCAGAGGGGACGGTTACACCGGCACCGCCACCGTACCCCGGCACGTGGCGCACGGCTGGCCCCACGGCACGCGGCCTGCCCCACGGCGCAGCCAGCCCCACGGCACCCAGACAGCCCCACGGCACATGGCCTTCCCCACCCCACAGCATCAGTCCAGCCCCACGGCACCGTCCCAGCCCCATGGCACCCATCCAGCCCCAGTGTCCCCGGCAGGACGGTGACGGGCCCATGCCGATGGCAGCTGGGGTGGCTCTGCTGGGGGCCAGGGCCAAGGATGCCGGGAAGGCAGGATGGGGACAGGGGCACCCCGGGGGGGACAGCAGCACCCGGGGGGGGACAGGAGCACCCTGGGGGGACAGGGGCACCCTGGGGGACAGGAGCACCCTGGGGGGGACAGGGGCACCCTGGGGGGACAGGGACACCCTGGGGGACAGGAGCACCCTGGGGGACAGGGACACCCTGGGGGGGACAGGGGCACCCTGGGGGGACAGGGACACCCTGGGGGACAGGGACACCCTGGGGGGACAGGAGCACCCTGGGGGACAGGGACACCCTGGGGGACAGGGGCACCCTGGGGGGACAAGGGACACCCTGGGGGGAGAGGAGGACCCTGGGGGGCGGGGACACCCTGGGGGACAGGAGCACCCTGGGGGGACAGGGGCACCCTGGGGGACAGGGACACCCTGGGGGGGACAGGGACACCCGGGGGGACAGGGACACCCTGGGGGGACAGGAGCACCCTGGGGGACAGGGACACCCTGGGGGACAGGGGCACCCTGGGGGGACAAGGGACACCCTGGGGGGACAGGAGCACCCTGGGGGACAGGGACACCCTGGGGGACAGGAGCACACTCGGTGGACAGGGGCACCCTGGGGGGGACAGGGGCACCCTGGGGCACAGGGGCACCCTGGGGGGACAGGGACACCCTGGGGGACAGGGACACCCTGGGGGGACAGGAGCACCCTGGGGGACAGGGGCACCCTGGGGGGACAGGGGCACCCTGGGGCACAGGGACACCCTGGGGGACAGGAGCACCCTGGGGGGCACAGGGACACCCTGGGGGACAGGAGCACCCTGGGGGGACAGGGGCACCCTGGGGGACAGGAGCACCCTGGGGGGCACAGGGACACCCTGGGGGACAGGAGCACCCTGGGGGACAGGGACACCCTGGGGGACAGGAGCACCCTGGGGGGCACAGGGACACCCTGGGGGACAGGAGCACCGGGGCCAGCGGTGGCACCTGATGACACGGGCGCCCATGGCAGAGCCCTCCTGCAGGGGGTGGGGGTGGGGGGGTCCCTCAGCCGGGTGCCCCCCCCTCCCCCCGCGCCGGGTGCCAGGGCCCTCATCGCTGTGACAGGGCCTGTCGCCGCGGTGTCACATCGCGGCCCGTCATGGCGGCGGCGGCGCGGCGGGGACGGATGCGATGTGACGGGGGCTGCCGGGGCACGCGGGGACCTGTCGCTCCCGGCACCCACCGCCGCCGCCGCGCCCCGGCACCGCCGAGGCGGGGGGCGCGGGGTCCCTTCCCCAGGGTCCCCCCCCGGCACCCACCGCCCACCCACCGCCCACCTCGGCGCTGGGCGTCGCGCGGCCTGCGGCAGCGCCCGCGGGTGGCACGCGGCGCCCCGGCCTGCACACGCGTGCGACGGGGCAACGGCGGCGTCTCCCTGGCACGCGGCGCCGCCAGCCCCCGAGCCGGCCCGGCCGCGCACGCCCGTGCACGCGCACCCAGCCCCGCTGTGCACGCCCCCTCCGTGCACACCCACACACATGCAGCCCAGGCTGTGCACACCCCCACGCACACCCCCTCCGTGCACACCCCCTCCTTGCACACCCCAGGCTCTGCACACCCCCGTGCACACCCCCATGCCCACCCCCTTGCACACCCTCACGCACACCCTCATGCACAGCCCGGGCTGTGCACACCCCCATGCACACCCCCTTGCACACCCCCTCCACGCACACCCTCACGCACAGCCCAGGCTTTGCACACCCCCACGCACACCCCCACACACCCCCCACGCACACCCGCATGCACAGCCCAGGCTGTGTACGCCCCCTTGCACACCCCCTCGTTGCACACCCTCACACACACCTGCATGCACAGTCCAGGGCTGTGCACACCCTCATGCACACCCCCTTGCACACCCCCTCCATGCACACCCCCATGCACACCCCCATGCACACCCCCTTGCACACCCCCTCCATGCACACCCGCATGCACACCCTGTTGCACACCCCCTTCATGCACACCCCCTTGCACACCCCCTTGCACCCCTGACCGCGCACCCCCCACGCACCCCCGCGGCCGTGCACCCGCGCCTGCACGCCCCCAGCCACGCGCGCCCCCTTGCACACCCCCTTGCACACCCCCTTGCACACCCCCACGCGCACCCTCGCTCCTGCCGCCTGATCGGCCCAGTGCCGTGAACGCCTGCGACTGTGCGGGTGTGTGGGTGTGCGGGTGTGCGGGTGTGGGTGTGCAGGTGCGGGTGTGCACATGCAGGTGCGGGTGTGCGGGTGCGCGTGCCGTGGCGTGTGAGCACGTGCGCGTGAGCCGGCCCGCGCGGGGGTGTGCCGGGGGCTCTGTCTGCCTGTGCCTGTCTGCCTGTGCCTGTCTGCCTGTGCCTGTCTGTCTGCCTGTGCGTTGCCCGGCTCAGCCCGAAGCCCTGGCTGCTCGCTGTGGGATGCACACTCACACTCACACTCACACTCACACTCACGCTCACGCTCACGCTCACACTCGCACCCCCAGCCCTGCTCGCCCCCCCCCCGCACGCCGTGCACACGCGGGTCCCGCACAGCCCCCCCCCCCCCGTTCCCCCCGAGCCCCGGCACCCCGACACCCCGCACCCCCCGCCCCGCACCCCCCGCCCCGGCCCCGCCCGCACCCACCGGCTCCGCGGCGGCCCCGGCCCCGGCAGCGGCCCCGGCGGCCCCGGCAGCACGGGCAGCACCGGCAGCACGGGCAGCACCGGCAGCACGGGCAGCACCGGCAGCGCCGGCAGCGCCGGCAGCAGCAGAGCAGCGGCGGGCGGGGCGGGCACGGGCACGGGCTGCCCCCCCCTCCCCGCCCCCCCAGCACCCCCTCCCCCCCGAACACCTCCCCCCCCCCCCCCCCCCCCGCCCCCGGCCCCGGCCCCGGCCCCGCCGCGGGCAGCGGCAGCCCCGGAGCCCCGCTCCGCTCCGCACGGCTCTGCACGGCCCGGCCCGGTACGGCTCGGTACGGTACGGTACAGTACAGCTCGGTATGGTACGGTACGGCCCGGCACGGCCCGGTACGGTACGGTACGGCCCGGTACGGTACGGTACAGTACAGCTCGGTATGGTACGGTACGGCTCGGTACGGCCCGGTACTGTACGGTACGGCTTGGTACGGCCCAGTACGGTACGGCTCAGTATGGCCCAGTACGGCTCAGTACAGCCCGGTACGGCCCAGTACGGTACAGCTCGGTACGGCTCAGTATGGTACGGCCCGGTATGGCTCGGTACAGCCCAATACAGCCCAGTACGGCTCGGTATAGCTCGGTACGGTACGGCTCGGCCCGGTACAGCTCAGCTGGGCTGGGCTGGGCTCACTCCCACTGCACATGGCATGGATGCACTGCACACACTGCTCACACTGCACACACTGCACACACTGCTCACGTTGCTCACGCTGCATGCACTGCATGCACTGCTCACTGCTTGCACTGCACACACTGCTTGCACTGCTCACACTGCACACGCTGCGTACACTGCTCATGCTGCTCACACTGCACACACTGCACACGCTGCTCGCTGCTCACACTGCACATGCTGCTCACGCTGCTTACGCTGCACGCACCGCTCACACTGCACACGCTGCTTACACGCTGCTCACACTGTGCGCCGCTCACACTGCTCATGCTGCTCACACTGCACACGCTGCTCACGCTGCTCACACTGTACAACTACTCACGCTGCACATGCTGCTCACGCTGCACGCACTGCACATGGCATGCACACACTGCAGACGCTGCACATTGTGTGGGCACACTGCACGCGCCACACGCTGCTCACACGCTACACGGACACGCACGGCACACGGACACACCGCGCACACGCTGCACAGACACACTGCTCGCACACGCGCTGCATGGACACGTGCTGCTCACGCCGCTCGTGTGCTGCTCACGCCATGCCCACGCCGCGCACAGCCCACGCTCCCCGCACGCGCATCCCCGCACATCCCCCGTGCACTGCGTGACGCGCTGCACGCTGCCCACGTACGCGCGTGCGGCCTTTATGCGCACACGCTGCATGTGCGCTGCAGGCACTGCACACACTGCACGCACGCACTGCGCACGCTGCACGCTGCAGGCATGCACTGCACACCTTCACTGCCTGACCCTGCACGCTTGCTGCAGGCATGCACCATACATGCTGGTGCATGCATGTGCTTCACCCACTGCACGCCCACACTGCGCACACCGCAGACACACCCTGCTTGCACAGCCGCACCGCAGGCACGCGCTCTGCGCACTGACTGCGTGCACACCCTTGCCGCGCACCCTCACCGTGCGCACTCCCTGCAGGCACACGCTTATTGCAGGCACACGCTGCTTGCAGGCACACGCTGCACGCACTGCAGGCACGTGCACTTACTGCACACACTGCGCACACTCACTGCATGCACACACTGCACGCACTACAGGCATGCACACGCACTGCAGGCATGCACATGCACTGCGCACACACGCTGCAGGCACACACTGCACTTACTGCGCTCACTGCACTCTGTACGCATGCACTGCAGGCATGCACACGCACTGCACACATGCACTGCACACGCTGCGCTCAGCGCATGCACGTGCTGCAGGCATGCGCACGCACTGCACACACACTGCAGGCACACATTGTGCTCACTGCACGCACTGCGCTCACTGCATGCACACACTGCAGGCACGCACACGCGCTGCACACGTGCACTGCAGGCACGCACTGCACACGCTGCGCTCACTGCACTCACCGCATGCACGCACTGCAGGCATGCACACGCACTGCGCACACACACTGCAGGCACACACTGCACGCACTGCACGCACTGCGCTCACTGCATGCACGCACTGCAGGCACACAGGTGCACTGCACACACGCACTGCAGGCACACACTGCGCTCACTGCAGACACCGCGCGCACGCGCTGCAGCCGTGCACACGCACCGCGCACGCTCGCTGCACCCCCGTGCTGTGGGCGGTCGCACCCCGCGCCCCATTCGCAGCCCCCAAACGTGGCGGCTCCGAGGGCCGTGGCACGGCCGCGCCGGCAGCCCCGGGGCTGGGTGACGGGGGTGGCACGGGGCAGGGCCGGGGGGCGCAGAGGTGCCAGGACGGGCGCAGCCGCTCGGCGGGTCAGCGGCACGCTCAGGCGAGCCACGGTAGCCATCCAGGCCACCACGGCCACCGGGAGCTGCCAGCCTGGGGGGGGCGGCGCGGGGACGGGGGCAGGCAGCCCCAACGCAGGGGGAGCGCGTGTGCCACCACGTGTGCCACCACACGTGCCAGTGCCCATGCCGCCACGTGTGCCAATGCACGTGCCACCACGTGTTCCACTTCGTGTGCCACCATGTGTGCCACCGCACGTGCCATGACACGTGCCGGTGCCCATGCCACCACGTGTGCCAATGCACGTGCCACCACGTGTGCCACTTCGTGTGCCACCACGTGTGCCACTGCACGTGCCACCACACGTGCTGGTGCCCCTGCCACCTTGCGTGCCACCACGTGTGCCACCGCACGTGCCATGACACATGCCAGCGCCCATGCCACCACGTGTGCCACTGCATGTGCCACCATGTGTGCCATTGCGCGTGCCACCGCATGTGCCACCGCACGTGCTGGTGCCCCTGCCACCTCGCGTGCCACCACGTGTGCTACCACGTGTGCCACTGCACGTGCCACCGCACGTGCCAGTGCCCATGCCACCATGTGTGCCACTGCATGTGCCACCACGTGTGTCACCACGTGTGCCACCCCACACGCCAGTGCCCGTGCCACCACGTGTGCCACTTCGTGCGCCACTGCGTGTACCACCACGCGTGCCATCACGCGTGCCACCGCACATGCCACCACGTGTGCCACCACACACGCTGGCGCCCGTGCCACCCCCTGCGCCCCCGCGTGTCACCCGCGTGTCCCCCGTGTGCGTTGCCGCCTGTGCCACCGCGCTGGCCCCTCCGTCCTCGCTCGTTTGCCCCGGTGTCCGGCAGCCGGGACCCCCGGGATCCGGGGGGGGCCCTTCCCTGGGTGCTGAGCACCCCCCGCCATGGGGCTGAGCGCCCCTCCCCCACGGGGCTGCCCCCGCCCCGAGCCCTGGCCTGGGACCCCGGGCAGCGGGGTCGGGGGTCCCGGGAGGGGACGCAGGGTGACCCCCGGCCCATCGCCCCCCCCGTCGCCCCCCATCCCAGCCTCTCATCAAGATGGCGGAGGGAGGACACTGAGGACCCTGGGGTGACAGCGGGGGGGGACACGGGGACCTCGAAGCCATGGGGTGCGTGGGGCTGTGAGCAGGGCTGGGGGTGCCTGGGGAGGACCTGGGGGGGCTGGGGGGGGGCTGGGGGAGGGGGTGGTGGCAGCTGTCACCAGGTCACCGCCGTCCCCTGGGACCACACAACGGGGTCGACATGGCATGGGGGGCTGTGGGGGGAGACGGGGAGCTGAGGGCGGCCGTGGGGGGCCGTGGGGGGCTGCGGGGGCCGTGGGGGGCAATGGGGGGCCGTGGGGTCTGTGGGGGATGTGGGGGGCAATGGGGGGCTGTGGGGACCCATGGGGGGCCGTGGGGGGCCGTGGGGTCCATGGGGATCCGTGGGGTGCCATCGGGGTGCATAGGGGCACGTGGGGGGCTGTGGGGAGCCATGGGGGGCCGTGGGGTCCATGGGGATCCGTGGGGTGCCATCGGGGTGCATGGGGGCGCGTGGGGGGCTGTGGGGAGCCATGGGGGCCGTGGGGGGCTGTGGGGGGCCGTGGGGGCTGTGGGGGCCGTGGGAGGCCATCGGGGTGCGTGGGGGGCCATGGGGGGCCGTGGGGGGCAGCAGGGGGCTGTGGGGTCCCTGGGGGTCCCTGGGGGGCCGTGGGGGGCCATCGGGGCATGTGGGGTGTGGGGGGGGCCGTGGGGGGCCGTGGGGGGCCGCAAGGGGCCGTGGGGGGCAATGGGGCCCCGTCCCCATCCCGGCAGCGGTGGCGCGGTGCCCGCTGGCGTTGTGTAAGGCGTTTTGTAACCGCGGCCTGGCCTAATCCCGGCTTCCGCCGGCACCGCCTGGCGCTTCCCGGCACCCACCCCGGCACCCACCACCGGCACCCACCACCGGCACCCGCACCGGCACCCGCACCGGCACCCACCACCGGCACCCACCACCGGCACCCGCACCGGCACCCACCACCGGCACCCACCACCGGCACCCGCCCCAGAATCCACCACCGGCACCCACCACCGGCACCCGCCCCAGAATCCACCCTGGCACAGCCAGACCCCGGCACAGCCAAACTCCACCAGCTCAGCCGGATGCCCCCACACAGCCGGACCCCCAGGCACAGGCGGAGCCCCCCAGCACCGCCGGACCCCCATGGCACACCGCACCTGGCGACACAGCCGGACCCTCTGGTGTTGCCGGACCCCCCAGCACAGCCGGACCCCCACGGCACACCGGACCCCCAGGCACAGCCAGGCCCCCCGACACCACGGGACCCCCAGGCACAGCCGGACCCCCTGACCGAGCCGGACCCCCTGCTGCTGGCACCCCCCCCCGGCGCAGCCGGTGACCCCAGGTGAGTGCGGGGAGGGGACACGGTGGCCGTGGGGTGGCTGTGGGGTGGCCATGGGGCCGGGGGAGCCCCAGGGTGGGGGGTGATGCCGGGGTGGGGGTGCGCGGCCCCCAGGGTGGGGTGCGGGGGGGGCGCAAGGGGGGCAGGGGGCCCCCAAGTGCCTGCGGGACATGGGCACGTGTGGGGGGGCAGCGGCCCACATTTGGGGGGGGATCCCACTTTTGGGGTGATCCCACTTTTACGGGGGTCCCACATTTGGGGGGGTGTCCCCCATTTAGGGGCTCCCCCATTTAGGAGTGTCCCACACTTTGGGAGAGATCCCACATTTGGGGGGGGTCCCACATTTGGGGTCCCCCCCCGCCCTGTCTCCCCCAGGGAGGACGCGGGGCAGCGCCGTGCCCCGCCGCCGCTGCCCCCCGTCACGGTGACGCCCTTCTCGGGGTCCATCTGCCTCTACAGCGGCGCCGGCGGGGGGTCCCCGCCGCGCGCCCCCCGCGCCAAACCCCTGCTGCTGCTGCTGCCCTGGCTGGGGGCGCGGGCGGCGGGCCTGGCGCGGTACCTGGCGCTCTACCTGCACCGCGGCGTGGACGTGCTGGTGGTGGGGACGACGGCGTGCCACGTCCTGCGGCCGCGGCGAGGACGGCGCCTGGCGGGGCGCCTGCTGCGGCTGCTGGACCACGGCGGCGATGGCGGCACCGGGGGCGGCGGCGGCGATGGTGGTGATGGCGGTGGCCACGGTGGCGGCGATGGTGGTGGCGGCGGTGACCTGGCCACCCGCCCGCTGCTGGTGCACGCCATCTCCGCCGGCGCCTACACCTTCGCCCAGGTACTGCTGCTCCTGCACCACCGGCCCCGGCAATGCCGGCGCCTGGCACCGCGCTTCCGCGGCATCGTCTACGACAGCCTGGTGACCGGTGGCTTCGGCGACATGGCACGCGGTGAGTGTGGCCGGGGGGGGGGACACACGCCAAGCAGGGGTGCACCGGGGACCCCCGCCAGCACCGACGCCTCTCTCTCCCCGCAGGCATCGCCAGCACGGTGAGCACGCCGTCCCTGCGGGCCGTGGCGCACGCCGGCGCCCGGCTCTACCTGGGGGTGCTGGGGTGCTGGGGGGGGCAGGAGTTCGAGCGGGCGCGGGGGGCCTTCGCCAGCCCCCCCCTGCGCTGCCCCCTCCTCCTCTTCTACAGCCTGGACGACGGGCTGAGCCGGCCGGCGGCCCTGCGGGCGCTGCTGCAGGGCTGGCGCGCCCAGGGCATCCGCGCCCACGCCCGGGGCTGGCCACGCTCCCGCCACGCCGGCCACCTGCGCCAGCACCCCGCCGAGTACCGCCGCGCCCTGCTGGCCTTCCTGTGCTCGCTGGAGGGGGCCCCCCCGCCCAAGGCCAGGCTCTAACGGGGGGCGGCCCACCCCGGGACGGACGGACGGACGGATGGACGGAGCGGTGCGACCAGCCCGCGCGGGGCCACGAGGCCGTGGGGCGCCGTGGGGCTGCTCTGCCCCCCCCCCCCCCATGCCCGGAGCCTGGGGGGCAGAGCCGTGCCCACGGCGTGCAAGGCTGTGCCACGCTGTGCAAGGACGTACCCCCGGTGTGCAAACCCATGCCACGGTGTGCAAAGCCGTGCCACGGTGTGTGGGAGAGCATGCCCACGGCGTGCAAGGCTGTGCCACGCTGTGCAAAGACATACCCCCGGTGTGCAAACCTGTGCCATGGTGTGCAAGGCTGTGCCACGGTGTGTAAAGCCATGCCACGGTGTGCAAAGCATTGCCACGGTGTGTAAGAGAGCACGCCCACGGTGTGCAAACCCATGCCCATGCTGTGCAAGGCTGCGCCTCAGTGTGCAAAGCCATGGCGTGCAAACCTGTGCCACGGTGTGCAAAGACATACCCAAGGTGTGCAAGGCTGTGCCACGGTGTGCAAACTTGCGCCATGGTGTGCAAAGCCGTGCCACGGTGTGCAAAGACGTACCCATGGTGTGCAAGGCTGTGCCACGGCGTGCAAACTTATACCACGGTGTGCAAAGCCGTGCTCATGGTGTGCAAACCTGTGCCAGTGTGTGCAAAGACGTACCCACGGTGTGCCAGGCTGTGCCGCGGTGTGGAAAAGCGCGCCCACGGTGTGCAAACCCATCCCACGGTGTGCAAGCCCAGGCCAGCGTGCAACGCTGCGCCCCAGGTGACAAGGCTGTCCCCGGGGCGTGCAAACCCGTGCCAGGCTGTGCCGTGGTGGCAGAGCCGTGCCAAGCCACGCCACGGCGCGCAAGGCTGCGCCACGTGTGCCGCGGTGCGCCAACCCGTGCCGCGGTGCTGCCCGCACCCGGTGCTGCCCGCGCGGGCAGGGAGACGGGCAGGGCCAGCGCCGGATGCTCCATGACTTTATTCATACCTGGATACAGCGCGGTGCCGGCCCCGGTGCCCCCCACCCCCCCAGCCTGCCGGGGGGCCGGGGGGTCCCCGGGGCGCAGGGGGGTCCCCCCCGGTGCAGGGGGGGCCGCTGCTGCCCCCCGCTCACCCCCGGAGGCTGCGGCACCCCGGGGGCCCGGGTGGGTGCTGGGGGGGCCCCGGCAGCCCCGCGGCCGTGGGGTGCCGGCGGCGGGGGGGCTGGCCAGGGGTCCGGCCCGTAGTGCAAAGCCAGCCCTGGCGCGGCGCTAGCGGTGGCCGTGGCGGGGGGTCCCGGCGCGCGGCCCCTCCTCAGTACAGCCGCTTCTCGTAACTGCGGGGGGGGGGCAGTGGTGAGGGGGGGCCCCGTGCCCCCGGACCCCGCCGCTGCCCCCCACCCCCCCTGCCGGCACCACGTCAGATCCTGGCTGGGAAATGGGGTCCCCCCCCCGTCACCGGCAGCCCCCGCCCCAGCCCGCCGTCCCCCCCCCGGCACCCTGCGGCCCTGGCGACGGGGGGCACAAGCCGGTACTTACGTGGCAGAACCGTAAAGCTACGGCGGCGGCATGGGCGGGAAAGAGAGAGAAGGTTACACGGTCACCCTGGCACGCGGCATGGCAACCCCCCCGGCCCCCCGCCCCGGCACCGGCACTGTGATCCGGACAGACGTCAGCACCGGCACCACCTGGCACCGGCACCGGGCACCGTGCTGTGGCCAAGCCACCTGGTACTGGCATCATCTGGCACCAGCACCACGCTCCAGCTGAGTCATCCGGCACCAGCACCGTGCTCGACCAAGGCTCCTGGCACTGGCACCACGCTCCGACCAAGTCGCCAGGCTCCAGTACCATGCTCCGACCGAGCCAGCTCCCAGCACCAGCACCACTCGGCACCGGCACCATGCTCTGACCAAGCCAGGCTGGCGCCGGCACTGTGCTGTGACCGAGCCACCTGGCACCAGTAACGCACTCTGACCGGGCTGGCTGGCCACCAGCACTGGGCTCCCGGCACCGGCACCGTGCTCCGACCGAGCCGCCCAGCACTGGCACGGATGCCTCGGGGCCGTCGGTGAGGACGTGCCACCCCGAACCACTGCTCGGCTTCACCCAAGCGGTGCCGGCAGCGCCACGACCGCCCAGGCCCTACCCGGCCTTGTCTGGTCACGGCTCATGGGGAGCATGGGCAAGGCGGCCAACTGGCCAACCAGCATCCTGGTCAGCTGACCCGCCAGCCAACCAGCATCCCGGCCAACCAACCAGCCAGCCAACCAGCATCCCAGCCAACCAACCAGCATCCCGGCCAGCCAACTGGCCAACCAACCAGCATCCCGGCTAACCAACTAGCCAGCGAACCAGTATCCTGGCCAAACAACTGGCTAACTAACCAACCAGCCAACCAGCATCCCAACCAGCTGACCAGCCACAGCCAATCAGCATCCTGGCCAGCCAACCAGCACCTCAACCAGCCAGTTGACCAGCATCTCCACCAGCCAACCAGCATCTTGGCCAACGAGGCAACCAACCCCAGCCAACCAGCATCTCAGCCAGTCAGCCAACCACAGCCAACCAGCACCGCAGCCAACCAACCACAGCCAACCAGCACCGCAGCCAGCCAACCAGCATCCCAACCAGCCAACCAACCACAGCCAACCAGCATCCCAGCCAACCAACCACAGCCAACCAGCACCGCAGCCAGCCAACCAGCAGCCCCACCAGCTGGCCAACCATCAACTTGCCACGAGCCCACCACCCAGCCGGTGCCCAACCGCTCAGCCAACCAGCCCTGCCAGCCGCAAGAGGCCCCGCCCCCTTGCACAAGCCCCGCCTCCCCGTGGCCCCCAGCCATCCTGCACCCCCTCGGGGGGACGGGGAGGCGAAGCCCCCGGTGCCACCGGGCGCCACCGAGGCGGGGGCAGACGCTGGGGGGGCACCCATGGGTGCTGACCCCTCCCTCCCGCCGCGGGCACCCCGAATTAAAGCAACCGCTGCAGCCTGCCTGCACCCCGCCTGTCACTGGGGGGGGGCGGCGCTGGCCCCCCGCTGCGGGGGTCTCCCCTGGGTGCAGCACGGGGGCGCCCGGCCGATCGGCACGCACAGCCCCCGGCACCGCCGCCGACACCGGGGCAAGGGGGGGCTGCGACCCCCAATACCTGGTGCTGGGGCAATGGGGTGTCTGGGACCCCCCCCAATACCCAGCACTGGGGCAATGGGGGGGGTAATTGGGTGCTCCCCCATACCTGGTACTGGGGCAACTGGGTGCCCCCCCCCAGCCTGGTACTGGGGCAACTGGGTGCCCCCCATACCTGGCACTGGGGTGACTGGGTGCCCCCCCAAGCCTGACACTGGGGCGACTGGGTGCCCCCCCATACTTGCCACTGGAGCAACTGGGTGCTCCCCCCAAGCCTAGTACTGGGGTAACTGGGTGCCCCCCCATACTTGCCACTGGAGCAACTGGGTGCCCCCCCCCAAGCCTGGTACTGGGGTGACTGGGTGCCCCCCATACTTGGCACTGGGGTGACTGGGTGCCCCCCAAGCCTGGCACTGGGGTGATTGGGCACCCCCCCTCCATTTGTCACTGGGGTGACTGGGTGCCCCCCATACTTGGCACTGGGGTGACTGGGTGCCCCCCATGCCTGGCACTGGGGTGACTGGGCGCCTGCCCCCCCGTGCGCGGGGGCGCAGAGCCGGATCTGACGTGGTGCCTGCCGCAGCGTCCCCGAGCCCCCAGTGCCCCCCACTTACGAGTGGAGCCCGTGGACCCCCCCCTCGATCTGCGCCGCCATGGTCCTCTTCTCGAACTTCAGCTCCCCCGAGTACATCATGGAGCTGGCGGGGGCGAGGGGTCAGCTGCGCCGGGTGGCCTCCTCCCCGTCCCCGTCCCCTGTCCCCCCTCCCTGTCCCCCCGTCCTCGTCCCCTGTCCCTGTCCCCGTCCCCCATCCCCTGTCCCCGATCCCCATCCTTGTCCCCCATCCCCTGTCCCCTGTCCCCGTCCCCTGTCCCCCCTACCTGTCCCCCATCCCTGTCCCCTGTCCCCGTCCCCCATCCTCTGTCCCCTGTCCCCATCCCTAGTCCCCCCTCCCTGTCCCTTGTGTCCCCCCGTCCCCCGTCCCCATCCCCTGTCCCCACCCCGTCCCCCATCCCTGTCCCCTGTCCCCCCTCTCCATCCCCCTCCCCAGCCCCCGTCCCCATCCCCTGTCCCCCCTCCCCATCCCTGTCCCCGTCCCCTGTCCCCCATCCCCGTCCCCCATCCCCATCCCGTCCCCCCTACCTGTCCCCCATCCTCCGTCCCCTGTCCCTGTCCCCCATCCCCTGTCCCCTCTCCCCATCCCCTGTCCCCCATCCCCTGTCCCCATCCCCTGTCCCCGTCCCCTGTCCCTGTCCCCTGTCCCCTGTCCCCATCCCCCCTCCATGTCCCCTATCCCCTGTCCCCGTCCCCCCGCTCACCGCAGCACCGAGAGGCTCCTGGCCCCGATGTCCTGGCAGCCGTGCTGGATCCCCGCGATCAAATAGGGGACGAATTTATGGATGGAGCCCTTGTCCTGGACGGAGCCCGACACCCCCTGGGCCACCTTCACCTTGTCACCCTCGCTGCGGGGACACGCGGAGCCCGGGGGTGAGGGCTGGGGGTCGGGGACCCCCCGGCCCCCCCGGGGCCGTACCTGAAGTAGCGTTTCTGGCTGCTGCTGCTCTTCTCCATGGCGTCCAGCGAGCCCATGCCGCGGTACTGCTTCAGCCGCACCCCCTCCGAGAAGAAGAACTCCCCGGGGGCCTCGGTGGTGGCCGCCAGCAGGGAGCCCATCATCACTGCGGGGGGGCGGCCGTCAGGGGGTGCGGGGGGGGACGGCCCTGAGACCCCCCCCAGGGTGGCACCAAGGGGACGATGGTGGTGAGACCCCCCCCGGGGTGGCACCAGCGTGGGTGCAGGGGGACGATGGCCACGAGACCCCCATGGTGGCACCAAGGGGGTGATGGCCATGAGACACCCCCCAGGGTGGCACCAGCGTGGGTGCAGGGGGACGATGGCCACGAGACCCCCCATGGTGGCACCAAGGGGGTGACAGCCATGAGACCCCCCCCAGGGTGGCACCACTGTGGGTGCAGGGGGGGGACAGCCACGAGACCCCCATGGTGCCACCAGGGTGGTGACGGCCATGAGACCCCCACCACAGTGCCACCACTACGGGCACAGGGGGGTGACGGCCATGAGACCCCCCCCCATGGTGGCACCAAGGCGACGATGGCGGCGAGACCCCCCGATGGCGGCAGCCCTGTGGGTGCTGGGTGCCCCCGAGCCCCCTCCCCGCTCACCGGTGGAGGCCCCCAGCGCCAGCGCCTTCACCACGTGCCCCACGGTGCGGATGCCGCCGTCGGCGATGACGGGCACGCCGAAGCGCCGGGCGTACTCGGCCACCTTGTAGACCGCCGTCCCCTGCGGCCGCCCGCACGCCATCACTGCCAGAGAGGGGTCAGTGCCGGGGGGACACCGCACCAAGGGGGACACCGCGCTGGGGGGACACCGCGCCGGGACACCGTGCCAGGACACTGTGCCAGGGGGACACCGTGCCATGCCAGGACACCGTACCAGGGGATACCACGCCATGCCAGGACACCACACTGGGGGGACACCATGCCATACCAGGACACTGCACCGGGGGGACACCGCGCCATGCCAGGACACCGCGCCATGCCAGGGACACTGTGCCGGGGGGGACACTGTGCCATGCCAGGACACCGCGCCGGGGGGACACCGTGCCATGCCAGGACACTGTGCCATGCCAGGGACACTGTGCCGGGGGGACACTGCGCCATGCCAGGACACCGCGCCGGGGGGACACCGCGCCGGGGGGACACCGTGCCGGGGGGACACCGCGCCATGCCAGGACACCGCACCGGGGGGACACCGTGCCATGCCAGGACACTGTGCCGGGGGGACACTGCGCCATGCCAGGACACCGCGCCGGGGGGACACCGTGCCACGCCAGGACACCGTGCCATGCCAGGACACTGTGCCGGGGGGACACTGCGCCATGCCAGGACACCGTGCCGGGGGGACACTGTGCCATGCCAGGATACCGCGCTGGGAGGACACCGCGCCGGGGGGACACCATGCCAGGGGGACACCGCGCCACGCCAGGACACCGCACCAGGGGGACACCGTGCCACGCCAGGACGCCGCGCCGGGGGGCCGCGGCGCCAGCGCCAGCACCACGCACCTTCCTGGGTGATGCAGATGGAGCCGCAGCCCATGCCCACCCGCAGGGCGTCCACGCCGGCGTCGATCAGGTTCTTGGCCTGGGCGGCCGTCACCACTGCGTGCCCGCGGCCGGGGCGCCCGCGGCGTCAGCACCCCAAACCCTCGCCCCACCGCACCCCAACCCTGCCCCACGGTGCCCCACCCCACGGCACCCCAAACCCTCGCCCCACGGCACCCCAGTCCTCTCCTTGCCTTGCACCCCATCTCCTGGCTCCCCGCCCCACGGCACCCCAAACCCCAGCCCGGCTCCCCGCCCCACGGCACCCCAAACCCTCGCCCCATGGCGTCCCCATCCCCTGCCCCACAGCACCCCCATCGTTTCCCTGCCCTGCTCCCCGCCCCACTGCACCCCACCCCACGGCACCCCAAATCCTCGCCCCACAGCAGCCCCCTTGCCCTTCCCCATGGCCCCCCTCTCCCCCCCTCCCCTCCATGCCGCCCCTACCCCCCTTCCCCCCCCCCCCCCCTGCCCCCGCGCCCCCCGCGCCCACCGTTGCCGCCGATGACCTGCAGGTCCGGGTACTTCTGCTTGATGTAGTGGATCATGCTGATCTGGTAGGTGGAGTTCCCCTGCGAGGGGTCCTGGGGTCGGGGGGGCACGGCTGGGGGGGGCACGGGGCACGGGGGCACGGCTGGGGGGCACGGCATGGGGGGCACGGGGGGTACGGGGGGCACGGCTGGGGGGCACAGCATAGGGGGGACAGGGTATGGGGAGGACATGGCTGGGGGGCAGGGGATTGGGGTGCTGTGGGGCGAGGGTTTGGGGCGCCGTGGGGCAGGATTGGGGTGCCATGGGGCAGGACTGGGGCACCGTGGGGTGGGATTAGGGCACCATAGGGCAGGATTGGTGCACCATGGGGCAGGATCGGTGCACCATGGGGCAGGATTTGGTGCACCGTGGGGCAGGATCGGGGCGCTGTGGGGCGGGATTGGGGCGCTGTGGGGCAGGATTGGGCGCTGTGGGGCGGGATTGGGCGCTGTGGGGCAGGATCAGTGCACCGTGGGGCAGGATTGGTGCACCATGGGGCAGGATTGGGGTGCCATAGGGCAGGATCGGTGCACCGTGGGGCAGGATTGGTGCACCATGGGGCAGGATTGGGGTGCCATAGGGCAGGATTGGGGCGCCACGGGGCAGGATCGGTGCACTGCAGGGCAGGATCGGGGTGCTGCGGGGCGGGGGCAGCGCGGGGCCGTCCCCGGGGGTCCCCGTCCCCCCACGCACCAGCACCACCAGGTCGACGCTGGCCTGCACCAGCAGGTCCAGGCGGTACTTGTCGTCCTCGCGCGTGCCGATGGCCGCCCCGCACAGCAGCTGCTTGCGGGCGTCCTTGGAGGCCAGCGGGTGCTCGCGGTTCTTCTTCAGGTCCGTCCGGGCGATGATGGCCACCAGCTCGTCACTGTCGTTGACGATGGGCAGCTTCCCTGGGGGGGGGGGACACGGACAGGGATGGGGGGACAGCGGGGTGACCCCAGGGAGGGGGACATGGGGGGACCCCGAGGGACGGGGGGACACGGAGGTGACCCCAAAGATGGGGGACATGGGGGTGACCCCAAAGATGGAGGACACGGGGGTGACCCCAGGGATGGGGACATGGGGGGACCCCAAAGATGGGGGACACGGGGGTGACCCCAAAGGACGGGGGGACATGGAGGTGACCCCAGGGATAGGGGACGTGGGGGTGACCCCAGGGATAGGGATGGGGGGACACAGGGGTGACCCCAAGAGACAGGGGGACACCGGGGTGACCCTAGGGATGGGGGACATGGAGGAGACCCCAGGGGACAGGGGGACATGGGGGTGACCCCAGGGATGGGGATGGGGGGACACTGGGGTGACCCCAAGGGATGGGGGACATGGAGATGACACCAGGGATAGGGGACATGGGGGTGACCCCAAGGGACAGGAGGACATGGGGGTGACCCCAGGGATGGAGACATGGAGGGACCCCAAGGATGGGGATGGGGGGACACCAGGGTGACCCCAAGGGATGGGGACATGGAGGTGACCCCAGGGATGGGGAGGGGGACAGGGGGGTGCCCCCAAGGGACAGGGGGACACAGGGGTGACACCAGGGATGGGGGGAGATGGGGGTAACCCCAGGGAGGGGGACACGGGGGTGACCCCAAGGGACAGGGGGGTAGGGAGGTGACCCCAGAGATGGGGATGGGGGACACGGGGGTGACCCCAGGAATGGGGGGACATGGAGGTGACCCCAAGGGATGGGGACAAGGGGACATGTGGGTGACCCCAAGGGACAGGGGGACACCGGGGTGACCCCAAGGATGGGGACATGGGGGTGACCCCAGAGATGGGGACATGGGGATGACCCCAGAGATGGGGATGGGGGGACACAGGGGTGACCTCAGGGATGGGGACATGGGGGTGACCCCAAGGGACAAGGGGACATGGAGGTGGCCCTGGGGATGGGGGACATGGAGGTGACACCAGGGATGGGGGGACACAGAGGTGACCCCAAGGGATGGGGATGGGGCGACATGGGGGTGACCCCAAAGATGGGGGACATGGGGGTGACCCCAGGGATGGGGACATGGAGGTGACCCCAAGGGACAAGGGGACACGGAGGTGGCCCCGGGGCTGGGGACGGGCCCAGGGGTGGCCCCGTGGCCGGGGGCGCTGGCCCGTGGCCGTACCCTTTTTGCTGCGCTGCAGGATCTCGTTGGCCTCTTTGAGGGTGACGCCGGCCGGGGCCACCACCAGGTCGCTGCGCTTGGTCATCACCTGCGGGGCCTCGTCACCGGGCAGCGGGGGGACCCGGGGCCACCATGGCCCCCACTGGCCCCCCATCCAGCCCACCCCATCCCATCCCACCCCATCCCACCCCATCCCTGCCCCACATCCCAGCCCATCCTGGCCTGCATCCATCCCATCCCATCCCATCCCACCCCACCCCACCCCATCCCATCCCATCCCTGCCCCACATCCCAGCCCGCCCCGGCCTGCATCCATCCCATCCCATCCCACCCCATCCCATCCCATCCCATCCCACCCCATCCCACCCCATCCCACCCCATCCCATCCCATCCCACCCCATCCCATCCCCTCCCATCCCTGCCCCACATCCCAGCCCGCCCCGGCCTGCATCCATCCCACCCCATCCCATCCCACCCCATCCCACCCCATCCCATCCCATCCCTGCCCCACATCCCAGCCCGCCCCCGCCTGCATCCATCCCATCCCATCCCATCCCATCCCATCCCATCCCATCCCACCCCATCCCATCCCTGCCCCACATCCCAGCCCGCCCCGGCCTGCATCCATCCCATCCCATCCCACCCCATCCCATCCCATCCCATCCCACCCCATCCCACCCCATCCCATCCCTGCCCCACATCCCAGCCCGCCCCGGCCTGCATCCATCCCACCCCATCCCATCCCATCCCATCCCATCCCATCCCATCCCATCCCCGCCCCACATCCCAGCCCGCCCCGGCCTGCATCCATCCCACCCCATCCCATCCCACCCCATCCCACCCCATCCCATCCCATCCCTGCCCCACATCCCAGCCCGCCCCGGCCTGCATCCATCCCATCCCATCCCACCCCATCCCATCCCATCCCATCCCATCCCTGCCCCACATCCCAGCCCGCCCCGGCCTGCATCCATCCCATCCCATCCCACCCCATCCCATCCCATCCCACCCCATCCCACCCCATCCCATCCCTGCCCCACATCCCAGCCCGCCCCGGCCTGCATCCATCCCATCCCATCCCATCCCACCCCATCCCATCCCATCCCATCCCTGCCCCACATCCCAGCCCGCCCCGGCCTGCATCCATCCCATCCCATCCCATCCCATCCCATCCCATCCCATCCCATCCCATCCCATCCCTGCCCCACATCCCAGCCCGCCCCGGCCTGCATCCATCCCATCCCATCCCACCCCATCCCATCCCATCCCATCCCACCCCATCCCACCCCATCCCATCCCTGCCCCACATCCCAGCCCGCCCCGGCCTGCATCCATCCCATCCCATCCCATCCCACCCCATCCCATCCCATCCCATCCCTGCCCCACATCCCAGCCCGCCCCGGCCTGCATCCATCCCACCCCATCCCACCCCATCCCATCCCATCCCATCCCACCCCATCCCACCCCATCCCATCCCCACCCCACCCTGTCCCTGAGACCCTCCCCTGATCCCACCCCATCCCTGTCCCCCATCCCATCATCCCTGCATCCCATCCCTGGCATCCCACCCCCTTCTGCACCCCTACCCCGCCCCCGTCCCATCCCTGCCCCACGGCCCTGCCCCACATCCCATCCCCACATCCCATCCCTGCATCCCACCCCCGCCCCACATCCCTGTACCCCACCTGTACCCCACCTGTACCCCCCTGCCCCACATCCCTGTACCCCACCTGTACCCCACCTGTACCCCCCTGCCCCACACCCCTGTACCCCACCTGTACCCCACCTGTACCCCCCTGCCCCACACCCCCGTACCCCACCTGTACCCCACCTGTACCCCCCTGCCCCACACCCCCGTACCCCACCTGTACCCCACCTGTACCCCCCTGCCCCACACCCCTGTACCCCCCGTACGCCACCTGTACCCCCCCCCACATCCCTGTACCCCCCTGTACCCCACCTGTACCCCCCGTACCCCACCTGTACCCCCTGCCCCACACCCCTGTACCCCCCGTACCCCACCTGTACCCCCCGTGCCCCACCTGTACCCCCTGCCCCACACCCCTGTACCCCCCCGTACGCCACCTGTACCCCCCTGCCCCACACCCCTGTACCCCCCCGTACCCCACCTGTACCCCCCGCCCCACACCCCTGTACCCCCCCGTACCCCACCTGTACCCCCCGCCCCACATCCCTGTACCCCACCTGTACCCCACCTGTACCCCCCTGCCCCACACCCCCGTACCCCACCTGTACCCCACCTGTACCCCCCTGCCCCACACCCCTGTACCCCCCCGTACGCCACCTGTACCCCCCCACATCCCTGTACCCCCCTGTACCCCACCTGTACCCCACCTGTACCCCCCCGTGCCCCACCTGTACCCCCTGCCCCACACCCCTGTACCCCCCGTACCCCACCTGTACCCCCTGCCCCACACCCCTGTACCCCCCGTACCCCACCTGTACCCCCTGCCCCACACCCCTGTACCCCCCCGTGCCCCACCTGTACCCCCCTGCCCCACACCCCTGTACCCCCCGTACCCCACCTGTACCCCCCGCCCCACACCCCTGTACCCCCCCGTACCCCACCTGTACCCCCTGCCCCACACCCCTGTACCCCCCGTACCCCACCTGTACCCCCCGCCCCACACCCCTGTACCCCCCCGTGCCCCACCTGTACCCCCCTGCCCCACACCCCCGTACCCCACCTGTACCCCACCTGTACCCCCCTGCCCCACACCCCTGTACCCCCCCCGTACGCCACCTGTACCCCCCCCCCACATCCCTGTACCCCCCTGTACCCCACCTGTACCCCCCGTGCCCCACCTGTACCCCCCTGCCCCACACCCCTGTACCCCCCGTGCCCCACCTGTACCCCCCGCCCCACACCCCTGTACCCCCCCGTACCCCACCTGTACCCCCCGTGCCCCACCTGTACCCCCTGCCCCACACCCCTGTACCCCCCCGTACGCCACCTGTACCCCCCTGCCCCACACCCCTGTACCCCCCGTACCCCACCTGTACCCCCCGCCCCACACCCCTGTACCCCCCCGTACGCCACCTGTACCCCCCCACATCCCTGTACCCCCCTGTACCCCACCTGTACCCCCCGTGCCCCACCTGTACCCCCCTGCCCCACACCCCTGTACCCCCCCGTGCCCCACCTGTACCCCCCGCCCCACACCCCTGTACCCCCCGTGCCCCACCTGTACCCCCCGCCCCACACCCCCGCCCCCCCGTGCCCCACCTCGGCCAGGCGGGTGCCGTGGGCCCCCTCGGCGAGGAAGTCGATGTCGCGGGAGGTGACGATGCCCTCCAGCCGGCTGCCCATGCGCCCGCTCTGCGTCAGGGGGATCCCCGAGAAGCCGTGCCGCGCCTTGGCCTCCCGCACGTCCCCCACCGTCTGCGCGGGGCTCAGCACCACCGGCTCCGTGATGAAGCCCTGCTCGAACCTCTGGGGGGGGGGGGCGGAGAGGGGCGGGCAGGGCGCGGGCAGGGCGCGGGCAGGGCGCGGGCAGGGCGCGGGCAGCGGGGACCCCCCCGTACCTTGACCTTGCGCACCTCGTTGGCCTGGAACTCGGGGGTGCAGTTGTGGTGGATGATGCCGACGCCGCCCATCAGCTGGGGGAGGGGGGGGGCGGGGATTGGGGGATGGGGGGGCTCCCTGGGTGGGGGGGTGGGCACCCCGACCCCGCACCCCCAAACCAGACGGGGGCGGGGACCCCGACCCCGCACCCCCGTCATGGGGGCGAGCACCCCGACCCCGCACCCCCAAACCAGAGGGGGGTGGGCACCCCGACCCTGCACCCCCAGGACCCCCAAACCAGACGGGGGTGGGCACCCTGACCCCCACCCGTGCCCCCCCCACGCCCAGGTCCCCCTCACCCATCATGGGGGTGGGCACCCCGACCCTGCACCCCCAGGACCCCCAAACCAGACGGGGGTGGGCACCCTGACCCCGCACCCCCATCATGGGGGTGGGCACCCCGACCCCGCACCCCCAAACCAGACAGGGGTGGGCACCCTGACCCTGCACCCCTGCCATGGGGGCGAGCACCCCGACCCCGCACCCCCAAATCAGAGGGGGGTGGGCACCCTGACCCCCACCCATGCCCCCCCCATGCCCAGGTCCCCCTCACCCATCATGGGGGTGGGCACCCCGACCCTGCACCCCCAGGACCCCCAAACCAGACAGGGGTGGGGACCCCGCCCCCACGCCCCGCCCCCACGTCCCCCTGCCCCCCCCGGTGCCCCCCACCCTTGGGTGCCCCCCCCCCGGGTGCTCATAGCCATGGCGATGGCCCCTGGGTGCCCCCCCCCCGGGTGCCCCCCACCCCTGGGTGCCCCCCATGCTCACAGCCATGGCGATGGCCCCTGGGGTCTCCCCCCACCCCTGGGTGCCCCCCCCCCGGTGCCCCCCCGTGCTCACGGCCGTGGCGATGGCCCCTGGGTGCCCCCCCCTTGGGTGCCCCCCACCCCTGGGTGCCCCCCGTGCTCACGGCCGTGGCGATGGCCCCTGGGTGCCCCCCCCCTTGGGTGCCCCCCCCCTTGGGTGCCCCCCCCTTGGGTGCCCCCCACCCCTGGGTGCCCCCGTGCTCACGGCCATGGCGATGGCCCCTGGGTGCCCCCCCCTTGGGTGCCCCCCCTTGGGTGCCCCCCACCCCTGGGTGCCCCCCGTGCTCACGGCCATGGCGATGGCCCCTGGGTGCCCCCCCTTGGGTGCCCCCCACCCCTGGGTGCCCCCCATGCTCACGGCCATGGCGATGGCCCCTGGGTGCCCCCCCTTGGGTGCCCCCCCCCCTTGGGTGCCCCCCACCCCTGGGTGCCCCCCGTGCTCACGGCCATGGCGATGGCCCCTGGGTGCCCCCCCTTGGGTGCCCCCCCCTTGGGTGCCCCCCACCCCTGGGTGCCCCCCGTGCTCACGGCCATGGCGATGGCCCCTGGGTGCCCCCCCCTTGGGTGCCCCCCCCCTTGGGTGCCCCCCACCCCTGGGTGCCCCCCGTGCTCACGGCCATGGCGATGGCCCCTGGGTGCCCCCCCCTTGGGTGCCCCCCCGCCTTGGGTGCCCCCCACCCCTGGGTGCCCCCCCTGCTCATGGCCATGGCGATGGCCCCTGGGGGCCCCCCCCCCTGGGTGCCCCCCCTTGGGTGCCCCCCACCCCTGGGTGCCCCCCGTGCTCACGGCCATGGCGATGGCCATGTCGGCCTCGGTGACGGTGTCCATGGGGGAGGAGATGAGGGGGGTCTTCAGGGTGATCTTGCGGGTCAGCGCCGAGGTCAGGTCCTGGGGACAGCGGGACGTCACCCTCCTGCCACCACCCCCGGGGGCTGGGGGAGACCCTGCCCCCCCCGGCACCCGGCACCCAGGGGGACACAGGGACGTCACCCGGGGGGGACACGGGGATGTCACCCTGGGGGGGACATGGGGGCATCACCCCGGGGGGACACGGGGACGTCACCCTGGGGAGGGGGCATGGGGATGTCACCCTGGGTGGCACAGGGATGTCACCCCAGGGGGGGACAGGGGGATGCCACCCTGGGGGGGACATGGGGACACCCCCTGGGGGACAGGAATGTCACCCTGGGGGACATGGGGACACCACCCTGCGGGACATGGGGACGTCCCCCGGGGGACATGGGGACACCCCCCGGGGGGGGACATGGGGACGCCCCCCGGGGGACAGGGATGTCACCCCGGGGGACATGGGGACGCTCCCCGGGGGGGGACATGGGGACGCCCCCCGGGGGACAGGGATGTCACCCCGGGGGACATGGGGACGCCCCCCGAGGGGGGACATGGGGACGCCCCCCGGGGGACAGGGATGTCACCCCGGGGGACATGGGGACGCCCCCCGGGGGGGGACATGGGGATGCCCCCCAGGGGACAGGGATGTCACCCCGGGGGACATGGGGACGCCCCCCGAGGGGGGACATGGGGACGCCCCCCGGGGGACAGGGCCGCCCCGCACTCACCACCTCGTCCGCGGTGAAGTCGATGAAGCCGGGGAGGATGAGGAAGTCACTGAGGAGGGGACGGGGTCACCACGGCGGGGACCCCCGGTGACACATCCCCGCGGGGGGACTCCTGGGGGGGGGGGCACCCGGGGTGGGGGGGGGGACACCGGGGGTGGGATGGGGACACCGGGGGTGGCCCCATGGGGACGATGGCTCCTGGGGACCCCTGACCCCATGGTGGCCTTGGGGCTGGGGTGGGGACCCCTGGGGTGGGATGGGGACACCCGGGGTGGCCCCATGGGGACAATAGCTCCTGGGGACCCCTGACCCCATGGTGGCCTTGGGGCTGGGGTGGGGACATCTGGGGTGGGCTGGGGACACCCAAGATGGGCTGGGGACACCCAGGGTGGGATGGGGACCCCTGAGGTGGGATGGGGACACCCTGGGTGGCCCCATGGGGACGATGGCTCCTGGGGACCCCTGACCCCATGGTGGCCTTGGGGCTGGGGTGGGGACCCCTGGGGTGGGATGGGGACACCCGGGGTGGGCTGGAGACACCCAAGATGGGCTGGGGACACCCAGGGTGGGATGGGGACCCCTGAGGTGGGATGGGGACACCCTGGGTGGCCCCATGGGGACGATGGCTCCTGGGGACCCCTGACCCCATGGTGGCCTTGGGGCTGGGGTGGGGACCCCTGGGGTGGGATGGGGACACCCGGGGTGGGCTGGAGACACCCAAGATGGGCTGGGGACACCCAGGGTGGGATGGGGACCCCTGAGGTGGGATGGGGACACCCTGGGTGGCCCCATGGGGACGATGGCTCCTGGGGACCCCTGACCCCATGGTGGCCTTGGGGCTGGGGTGGGGACCCCTGAGGTGGGATGGGGACACCCTGGGTGGCCCCATGGGGATCATGGCTCCTGGGGACCCCTGTCCCCATGGTGGCCTTGGGGCTGGGGTGGGGACCCCTGGGGTGGGATGGGGACACCCTAGGTGGAGTGGGGACCCCTGAGGTGGGGTGGGGACCCCCGGGCCCCCCCGTACTTGTAGGTGAGGCCGTCGGAGGTGGCGAAGAGCTGCTGGGCCGTCAGCCCGTCCTCGGGGACGTAGCCCGTGCCCCCGCTGATCAGGTAATCGGCCATGCTGCGGGACAGGGCTGGCACCGGGACCCCCCCACCCGGGACCCCCACCCACCCACGATCCCCCCCCAGCGGGACCCCCGCCCACCCGGGACCCCCATCTGTGATCGGGACCCCCACCACAGCGGGACCCCACCCCACCCGGGACCCCCCACAGCAGGACCCCACCCCACCCGGGACCCCCCACCCCCACAGCGGGACCCAAACCCACGCGGGACCCCTCCCACAGCAGGACCCCCCCCCCCCCCAGGACCCCCACCCGCGACCGAGACCCCCCGCACAGCGGGATCCCCACCCACCCACGATCCCCCCACAGCGGGACCCCCGCCCACCCGGGACCCCCATCTGTGATCGGGACCCCCACCACAGCGGGACCCCACCCCAGCCGGGACCCCCCACCCCCACAGCGGGACCCACACCCACGCGGGACCCCCCCCAGTGGGACCCCCACCCGCATCCCCACCTGGGCTGCCCGGGGGGAGGGGGGCCGGTCCCGGGGGGGGGGGGTCCCGATCCCGGGGGGGTCCCGGTCCCGGGGGGGGTCCCGAACCCGAGGGGGGGGGGGTCCCGGTCACGAGGGGGGGGTCCCGGTCCTGGGTAGGGGGGTCCCGGTCCCAGGGGTCCCGGTCACGAGGGGGGGTCCCGGGGTGCTGCGGTACCGGTGGCCGCAGCGGCCCCGCTGCAGGGCGGGGCAGTGGGCGGGGCAGTGGGCGGGGCGTGTCCCGCCGCCGCAGCCCCCCCCCTCCCAGCCTGCCCCAGCGTCTCCCAGCGCCCCCCCCCGCCGCTTCCCAGTCTCCCCCAGCGCCTCCCAGTGCCCCCCCTCGTCTCCCAGTCTCCCCCAGCGCCTCCCAGTAACGCTCCCCGCCTCCCAGTCACCCTCCCGCCACCCCACCCCCCGCGGCCCAGTAAACCCCCCTCATCCCAGCGCCCCCCCCCGCGCCGCCCCAGTAACCTCCCAGTACCCCCCAGCTGCTGCCTCATCATCCTCCCAGTACCCCCCCCCCGCTGCTGCCTCATCATCCTCCCAGTACCCCCCCACTCGCTCCCCACCGTGTCCCAGTGACCCCCTCCCCGGCCCCAGTAGCCTCCCAGTACCCTCCCAGTGCTCGCCCCCCCCCCTCACAGTAACTCCCCCCTCTCCACCCGCTACCTGGGTTCCCCCTCGCCCATGGCGCCGGAGAGGGGCGGGGCGGTGGGCGGGGCGGTGGGCGGGGCGGGCGAACAGCCCCGCCCACCGCCCCGCCCCGCGCCAGCCCCCCCCCCCCCTTTTTTGGGGTGAAACCTCCCGGTTTTGGGTGCCCCGCTTGGGTTTTTTTGTCCCCCCCCCCGTTTTTCAGGGTGCCCCCCCCGCGGGCAGGGCGCAGGCAGCGCGGGGATTAGCGCTGCCCGCTCCCTGCCTGCAGTAATCCCCCCCCCCCCCCCCCCGGGTGGGCAAGGCGGGGGGGGGCAAGCGCCAGCGGGGGCCGGGGGGGGGGCAGGGACCCCCCGACACGGGGACCCCCCCCCCCGTCCCCACGGTGACCCCGGCACCCCCCTTGTCCCCTGCGTGACCCCGATGGCCCGGGACCCCCCGTGTCCCCAAACGACCCCTCCCGCCACAGCCCCCCCCCCCCCCCTCCGGGCACCACTCACAGCCCCCCCCGCCCCCCCCCCGCCCCGGCACGGGACCCCCACGGCACAGGACCTCCACCCCACGGGACCCCCCCCCACGGCACAGGACCCCCACGCACGACACAGCCCCCCCCCCCCCCCCCCAGCACGGGACCCCCCACCCGCCCGGGACACCCCCCCCCCCCCCGGCACAGCCCCCCCCCCGGCACAGGACCCCCCGGGACCCCTCCCCCCCGGGACCCCCCACGGCACAGCCCCCCCACGCCCGACACAGCCCCCCCGTACCTGCCCTCCCGGCCCTCCCGCAGCCGCCGGGTGCCGCGCTGCACCGCCGCGTCCTGGCCCTGTCCCGCGTGGGGGACCCCGGCCCCCGGGGGGTCGGGGGGGGCCTCCATGGGGGGGGGTCGGGGGCACCCGTGGGGGGGGGGGGGGTCACCCGTGGGGGGGAGGGGGGTCACACACGGGGACGCCGAGGCCCGCGGGTGCCCGTGGGGGCCCGGCCGCACCGGTTGCTCCTGCCTCGGGTGGCGGGGGGGGGGGGACACACACGTGCGTGGGGGGGGGACACGTGCGGGGGGGGGGTCGGCCCCGCCCCCTCGGCTCCACCCCCGCCCCCCGTGGGGACCGGGCCACGGCGCGGGGGGAAACTGAGGCACGGGGGGGGGAGGGGCCGGCCGCTCCGAGCCACTCGGGGGGGGGGGTCGGGGGGGAGGTCGGTCCGGGGGGGGGAGGGGCGTGGGGGAGGGGTGCCCCCTCCCCCCCCCCCCCGGGCCGTTCTCAGCCGCGGGCGGGGATTAGCGGGGGGAGGGGATTAGCGGGGCCCGGCGGGGGCGGGGGAGGGCGGGGGGGGGGGGGCAAGGGGACGGGGACCCCGGCTGCTCCCAGTGCTCCCAGTATGCGCCAGCACACCCCAGTACAACCCAGTACACCCCAGGGCTCCCAGTACACGCCAGCACACCCCAGTACACCCCAGGGCTCCCAGTACATGCCAGCACACCCCAGTACAACCCAGTACACCCCAGGGCTCCCAGTACACGCCAGCACACCCCAGTACAACCCAGTACACCCCAGGGCTCCCAGTACATGCCAGCACACCCCAGTACAACCCAGTACACCCCAGTGCTCCCAGTATGCGCCAGCACACCCCAGTGCTCCCAGCACATCCCAGTGCTCCCAGTATGCGCCAGCAGACCCCAGTGCTCCCAGCACACCTCAGTGCTCCCAGTACACGCCAGTACACCCCAGTACAACCCAGTACACCCCAGTGTTCCCAGTACACGCCAGCACACCCCAGTGCTCCCAGCACACCCCAGGGCTCCCAGTGCTCCCAGTACATGCCAGCACATCCCAGTACAACCCAGTACACCCCAGTGCTCCCCACCACATCCCAGTGCTCCCCAGCATATCCCAGTGCTCCCAGTACACACCAGTGTTCCCAGTACACACCAGCACATCCCAGTGCACGCCAGCACGTTCCAGTGCTCCCAGTACACCCAAGTGCACCCCAGTGCTCCCCAGCACACCCCAGTGCTCCCAGTGTTCCCAGTACATGCCAGTACACCCCAGTGCTCCCAGTACACGCCAGCACACCCCAGTGCTCCCAGTACACCCCAGTGCTCCCAGTACACACCAGCACACCCCAGTGCTTCCAGCACACCCCAGTGCTCCCAGTACACACCAGCCCACCCTGGTGCTCCCAGTACACGGCAGCACACCCCAGTGCTCCCAGTACACCCCAGTGCTCCCAGTACACACCAGCACACCCCAGTGCTTCCAGCACACCTCAGTGCTCCCAGTACACACCAGCACACCCCGGTGCTCCCAGTACACGGCAGCACACCCCAGTGCGGACGGGATCCCAGGACTCCCCCGGGCTGGGCGGCACCACCGGGGCGCGGCGGGCCCTTTAAGGGGCGTGGTCATGGTGGCCCCGCCCCCTAGGGGGCGTGGTGAGGGGCGCGGGAGAGGCCACAAGGGGGCGCCCCGGTGCAAGCGGGGGGGGGGGTGACACCCCCCAGTGCTCCCAGTGCCTCCCCAGTGCTCCCAGTGCCCCCCCCAGTGCCCTCCCAGTGCCTCCCAGTGCTCCCAGTGCCCCTCCCAGTTGCCCCCCAGTGCCTCCCAGTGCCCCGCCCAGTGCCTCCCAGTACATCCCAGTGCTCCCAGTCCCCGCCTCCAGTGCACCACAGTGCCGGCCAGTGCTTCCCAGTGCCCTCCCAATGCCTCCCAGTGCCCCCAGTGCCTCCCAGTACATCCCAGTACCTCCCAGTGCTCGCAGTCCCCCCCCTCCAGTGCACCCCAGTGTTCCCAGTGCCCTCCCAGTGCCCCCCCAGTGCCTCCCAGGTCCCCCCAGTGCCTCCCACTACCCCCCAGTGCCTCCCAGTACATCCCAGTGCTCCCAGTCCCCTCCCTCCAGTGCACCCCAGTGCTCCTAGTGCCCTCCCAGTGCCTCCCAGGTCCCCCCCAGTGCCTCCCACTGCCCCCCAGTGCCTCCCAGTACATCCCAGTGCTCCCAGTCCCCCCCTCCAGTGCCCTCCCAGTGCCTCCCAGGTCTCCCCCAGTGCCTCCCAGTGCCCTCCCAGTCCCGCCCAGGCAGATGGCGCTGGGGTCTGTGCCCCCCCCATCCCCAGTAACCCCCGTTGCCTCTCCAGCTCTTTATTGGTGCCCCCCCGACAGCAGCCGCCGCCCCGCGCCCCCCGCCCCTGCCCTTGACCTTGACCCCTGCCCCCCCCCCCCTCAGCACTCGATGGAGTCCTCCAGCAGCTGCAGCAGGGTGGGGGGCACCCGGGGTCCCCCCCCGCCCCCTCCTCCAGGCTCTCCTCGCTCACCTCCTCCAGCGCCGGCAGCCCCCCCGCGCCGCCCCCCCCCCGCGCCCCCCCGCCCCGCAGCCCCCCGAAACCTCCCCCGCGCTGGGGGGGCGGGGGCTGGGGGGCGGGGGGGGCGGGGACCCCTCCGGGGACCTCCCCGGGGACCCCCCCGGCCGCCCCACGGAGTTGGCCTGGGGTTTGGGGGCGGGGGGGCTGGGGGGCTGGGGGAGGGGGCGGGGGGGCGGGGGGGGCCCTCGCCCCCCTCGCTGTACCCCTCGTTGGGGTAGCACAGGCGGGGGGGCGGGGACGGCTTGGCCGTGGGGACCTGGGGGGGGGGCGGAGGGGTCGGGGGGGCCCGACCCCCCATGGGACCCCGCCCCGGCACCCCGACCCCCCCCATGGGACCCCAACCTCCCCATGGGACCCCCCGGCACCCCGACCCCCCCATGGGATCCCGAGCCCCCCATGGCCCCCTCCGGCACCCCGACCCCCCCCATGGGACCCCAACCTCCCCATGGGACCCCCCGGCACCCCGACCCCCCCATGGGACCCCCTGGCACAGGGACCCCTCCCCGGCACCCCGACCCCCCCATGGGTCCCCCACCGGCACCCCGACCCCCCCCATGGGACCCCGACCCCCCCATGGGACCCCCCTGGCACAGGGACCCCTCCCCGGCACCCCGACCCCCTCCCATGGGACCCCGACCCCCCCATGGCCCCCCCGGCACCCCGACCCCCCCATGGGACCCCCCCGACACCCCGACCCCCCCATGGGACCCCAACCCCCCCATGGTCCCCCCCGGCACCCCGACCCCCCCCATGGGACCCCAACCCCCCATGGGGCACCCCAATGGGACCCCGCCCCCCCCCCGGGCCCCCCTCCCCGCGGGACCCTGCTCCCCCCGCCCCGAGGCCCCCCCGCCCCTTTGGGGGGCTCAGGGCAGGGTGACGCTGTGCTCCCCCCCCCCCGCACCCTGTTTTGGGTGCCCCCCCCCACTCACCGGCTGGAACCACCCCAGGCCCTGCGGGGGGGGGGGGGCGTCAGACGGGGAAACTGAGGCACGAGGGGGGGACAGCCCCCCCCTCCCCGGGGTTGGGGTCCCCCCCCACCGTACCCCCCCCTCCCGGAGCTGGGGGGCTGGGGGTCCGGGGGGGGGTTGGGGGTGCAGGGCGGGAGTTGGGGGTCGGGGGGGTCTGGGGGGTGTTGGGGGGTCCGGGGAGGGGGGTTTGGGGGTCCGGGGGAGGAATTTGGGGGTGCGGTGGGGGGGGTTGGGGGTGCAAGGGGAATGTGGGGGGGGGGATCTGGGGGTCCAGGAGGGGGGTTCAGGGGTCCGGGGAGGGTCTGGGGGTGCAGGGGGGCAGTTTGGGGATGCGGGGGGGGATCTGGGGGTCCAGGGCGGGTTTGGGGGTGCGGGGGAGGGATCTGGGGGTGCAGGGGAGGGGTCTGGGGGTGCGGGGGGCGGGTTGGGGGTCCGGGGGGGATTTGGGGGTCCGGGGGGGGGGCTGGGGGTCCGGGGAGGGAATTGGGGGTCCGGGGGAGGTATCTGGGACCCACACGGCACCCCGACCCCCCCACGGGCCCCCCGGGGGCGGGTGGGGGTCCGGGGGGGGTCTGGGGGTCCGGGGGGGGGGATATGGGGGTGCGGCGGGGGTGTTGGGGGTCCGCGGGGAGGATATGGGGGTCCGGGGGGTTTAGGGGTGCAGGGGGCGAGTTGGGGGTCCGGAAGGGGTCTGGGGGTCCGGGGGGGGATATGGGGGTGCGGGGGGGTTTAAGGGTGCGGGGGGCGAGTTGGGCGTCCGGGGGGGGATATGGGGGTGCGGGGGGCGAGTTGGGGGTCCGGGGGGGTCTGGGGGTCCGGGGGGGAATTGGGGGTGCGGGGGGTTTGGGGGGCCCCTACCACGTTGGGGTGCTTCTCGATGGCCAGGGCCGCCCTGTCGGCCGCCTGCTGCTGCCGCCGGCGCCTCTTCACCGCCCGCCCGGCGAGGAGGAGGAGGAGGAGGAGGGCGGCGGCCAGGAGCAGCAGCGCCCCCAGCGCCCCCGCCACCGCCCCCGCCCCCAGCGCGCTGCGGCCCGGCTCCGAGGGGTCCCGGGGGGCTGCGGGGGGGGCGTCACGGGGGGGCCGGGATGGGGGGGACCCCAACCCTGGGGGGCACGGGGATGGGGGGACCCCATCATTGGGGGGGCACGGGGATGTGGGGGGACCCCAGCCCTGGGGGGGGCAGGCGATGGGGGACCCCATCATTGGGGGGGCACGGGGATGGGGGGGACCCCATCACTGGGGGGGCACGGGGATGTGGGGGGACCCCAGCCCTGGGGGGGCACGGGGATGGGGGGACCCCAACCCTGGGGGGGGCAGGGGATGGGGGGGGACCCCAACCCTGGGGGGGCACGGGGATGGGGGGACCCCATCATTGGGGGGCACGGGGATGGGGGGGCCCCATCACTGGGGGGCAGGGGGATGGGGGGCCCCATCACTGGGGGGCACAGGGTGATGGGGGGACCCCAACCCTGGGGGGGGCACGGGGATGGGGGACCCCATCACTGGGGGGGCACGGGGATGGGGGGACCCCAGCCCTGGGGGGCACGGGGATGGGGGGACCCCATCATTGGGGGAGTCCTGGCGCCATGGGGCAGGAGGGGACCCTGGGGGGGGGGTCTCGGTGCTGTGGGGCTGGGGGGACCCCCACCCTGGGGCGCGGCGCCGTGGGGCAGGGCCCCCTCCGTACCCGCCTGCCCGGGCCACAGCACCTCCAGCTCCACCGTGGTGTCGGAGGTCTCCCCCGACTCCTCGTCCCTCGCCAGCACCTGGGGACACGGTGGCACCGGGGGGACAATGGGGACACACACACACACAGGGCCCCCCCGGCCGCCTGCGTCCCCCCCAGCTCCTCACGGTGCCGCCGCCCAGCCCTGGGGTGGGCCCCGGGGGTCTGGGTCCCATGGGTGCTCCGGTGGGGGGGGGGGATCCCATGGGTGCTCCCCCCGGCCACCCCTCTGCTGTCATCCCCCATTGCCCCCCTGCCCACCCCCAGACCTCCCAATGCCCCCAGTGCCCCCCAGCCCCCAGTACCCCCCAGCCCCCCAGTGCTCCCAGTGCCCCCAGTGCCCCCCTGCCCACCCCCAGACCTCCCAATGCCCCCAGTGCCCCCCAGCCCCCAGTACCCCCCAGCCCCCCAGTGCTCCCAGTGCCCCCAGTGCCCCCCTGCCCACCCCCAGACCTCCCAATGCCCCCAGTGCCCCCCAGCCCCCAGTGCCCCCCAGTGCCCCCACTGCTCCCAGTGCCCCCTAGCCCCTGGTACCCCCCAGCCCCCGGTACCCCCCAGTGCCCCCCAGCCCCCAGTACCGCCCCGTGCTCCCAGTGCCCCCAGTGCCCCCCCGCCCCTGGTACCGCCCAGTGCCCCCATTGTCCCCCAGCCCCTGGTACCCCTCAGTGCCTGGTGCCCCCCAGTGCTCCCAGTGCTCCCAGTGCCCCCCAGCCCCCAGTACCAACCAGTGCTCCCAGTGCCCGCAGTGCCTCCCAGCCCCTGGTGCCCCCAGTGCCCCCCAGCCCCCAGTGCCCCCCAGCCCCCGGTACCTGCCCGTGCCCCCAGTGCCCCCAGTGCCCCCAGTGCCCCCACCTGCAGGCGGTAGGCCTGGCTGGGCCGCAGGCGGTCGGGGCGGGCCACCACCAGCCCGTTGGGCATCACCTGGAAGAGCTGGCTGTGGTTGGCGCCGGGCCGCAGGCTGTACCGCACCTGGGGGTTCACGCCCTGCGGGGGGGAAGCCTGCCTCAGGCCCTGCCCGCACCCCTGCCCGCACCCCTGCCTCAGGCCCTGCCCGCACCCCTGCCCGCACCCCTGCCCACAATCCCCTGCCTGCATCCCTACCTGCACTCCCTGCCCACAATCCCCTGCTTGCACCCCTGCCCATACCCCTGCCTGCACCCATGGCTGAAACCCTGCCTGCACTGCTGCCCGCATCCCCTGCCCACATCCCCTGCCTGCATCCCTACCCGCATCCCTGCCCGCATCCCCATGCACATCCCTACCCACATTCCCTGCCCGCTGTCCTGCCCACACCCCTGCCCGCATCCCTTGCTCGCAGTCCTGCCCACAGCCCTGGCCGCAGCCCTGCCTGCATCCTCTGCCTGCACCCCTGCCCACATCCCTTGCCCACAGCCCTGGCTGCAGTCCTGCCTGCATCCCTACCCTCATCTCCTGCTTGCATCCCCTGCCCGCATCCCTTGCCCACATTCCCTGCCCACATCCCCTGCCCACATCCCCTGCCCGCACCCCTGCCTGCACCCCTGCCCACAGTCCTGCCTGCATCCCTTGCCCACAGTCCTGCCTGCAGCCCTGGCCACATCCCCTGGCCACATCCCCTGCCCAAATCGCCTACCCGCACCCCTGCCCACATCCCCTGCCTGCGGCCTGCCTGCATCCCCTGCCCACACCCCTGCCCACATCCCTTGCCCACAGCCCTGGCTGCAGTCCTGCCTGCATCCCTACCCTCATCTCCTGCTCGCATACCCTGCCCGCAGCCCTGCCCGCACCCCTGCCCGCAGCCCTGCCCGCAGCCCTGCCGGTGCGCACCTCGGGGAAGTCGGGGTCGTGGGCGCGCAGGGCCAGCACGTGGCCGCCGAAGGTGAGGAGGAGGGCGGCCTCGCGGGCGCCGGCGGGGACGAAGGCCCGGTACGTCGGGCGGGCGAAGCGCGGCGGGTGCCGGTTGGCAGCCAGCACCCGCACCACCGCCTGCGTCACCGCGTACTTGGTGGCGTCGTTCGCCTGCGAGGCCTGGGGGCGGGGGGCACCCGGCTCTGACCCGCTGGCACCCACCGCCCTGCGCCCGCGGTGCGGCACGGCACCCACCGCCCCGCTGGCACCCACCGCCCCACCGGCACCCACCACCCCGCCGGCACCCACCGCCCCCACCGGCACCCACCGCCCCCACCGGCACCCACCACCCCGCCGGCACCCACCGCCCCCACCGGCACCCACCGCCCCGCTGGCACCCACTGCCCCCACTGCCCCCCACCACCCCGCCAGCACCCACCACCTTGCCAACACCCACCGCCCCCACCGGTACCCACCACCCCCGCCAGCACCCACCGCACCGCCGGCACCCACTGCCCCCACCGGCACCCACCGCCCCGCCAGCACCCACCACCCCGCCGGCACCCACCAACGCGGGCAGCCCCCCTCTGGCTGGGTGACCCCTTGCCCCGGGCACCCCCCTCTCCCTGGTGCCCCCCTCTCCCCGGGTGCCCCCCATCTCCCTGAGTGCCCCTCACCCTGGGTACCCCCATCTCCCCAGGGACCCCCCATCTCCCCAGGCACCCCTCACCCCAGGTACCCCCATCTCCCTGGTGCCCCCAAGTCCCCAGGGGCCCCCCTCTCCCCGGGCCCCCCCATCTCCCCGGGCCCCCCCCTCCGCAGACCCCCCCGGCGCCCACCACGACGCCCAGGCTGATGGCGGGGGTCCTGCGGCTGCTCTCCACCGCCCGCAGCAGGGTGATGGCCCCCGTCGCGTTGTCGATGTGGAAGCGGCCGCTCTCCTGGTCTGGGGGGGCGCGGGGCTGAGCTGGGGACCCCCGGCCCCCCCACCCCCCCGGGGGCCCTCACCGCCCCCCCGCACCCCCAGGGCGGAGAGGGGAGCCCCCCTCTTTGGGCACCTTTGCCCTTGGAGCACCAAGGGGGGGTTAACCCCTCAGGTGCCGCAGCACCCTTGGGTGCCCCAGGGCGTGACCGTGACCCCCCCCCCGTCACCCTGCACCCCCCCGGAATGGGGAGGGGGGATTAGGGCCCCTCCCCCCCTGCTCGATCCCTTTATGCAATTTGCACCCACGAGGCCCCATTGGGTGCCAGCAATTGGATTGTGCCCGCGCGGCCCCCCCGGCACGGCCACCTGGGCACGGCCACCCCCGGCATGGCCACCCTGGCATGGCCACCTGGGCATGGCCCCCCGTCATGGCCCCCCGGCATGGCCCCCCGGCATGGCCCCCCGGCATGGCCACCCTGGCATGGCCACCTGGGCATCGCCACCCCTGGCATGGCAACCCCGGCATGGCCCCCCCCCGGCATGGCCACCTGGGCATGGCCCCCCCTGGCACAGCCACCTGGGCACGGCCACCTGGGCATGGCCACCCAGCATGGCCACCTGGGCACGGCCACCTGGGCACGGCCACCCCTGGCATGGCCACCCCGGCATGGCCACCTGGGCACAGCCACCTGGGCACAGCCACCTGGGCACGGCCAACCTTGGCATGGCCACCTGGGCACGGCCACCCAGCATGGCCACCCAGCATGGCCACCCCTGGCATGGCCACCTGGGCACGGCCACCCGGCACCGGGGGCACGGGGGGCACCGGCCCTGTGAACCCCCCGGCACTGCGGCCGGCTCTGCCCACCCGTGTCCCTGCGTCCATGCCCACCCGTGTCCATCCATCCGTGGCCACCCATGTCCGTGGCCACCCACCCATGCCCACCCACCCGTGTCCGTGTGTCCCTGCCCACCCATGCCCACGTGGCCGTGCCCACCCATGTCCGTGTGCCCATGTCCGTGTGTCCATGCCCACCCATGTCCGTGTGCCCATGTCCATGTGTCCGTGCCCATGCGCCCGTGCCCACCCATGTCCATGGCCACCCATCCATGCCCACCCATGTCTGTGTGTCCATGTCCGTGTGTCCCTGCCCACCCATGCCCATGTGTCTCTGCCCACCCATGTTTGTGTGTCCATGTCCATGTGTCCATGTCCATGTGTCCGTGCCCACCCATGTCCGTGTGTCCATGCCCACCCATGTCCGTGTGTCCCTGCCCACCGCTGCCCGTACCTGCCAGCAGGGAGTAGGTGATGGCCGCCCTCAAGCCCCTGTCCCCGTCCTCGGCGTAGACGGAGCCGGGGCTGAAGCTCAGGGGACCCCCCTGGGGGGGACACGGCCAGCTCAGCCCCACGGGACCCCCGTGGCCCTGCCACCCGCCGGGGTCCCCCACATCCCGGGACCCCCGTGGCCCTGCCACCCGCCGGGGTCCCCCGCGTCCCCACCTGGAGCTGGCCCTCGGTGACGTTGGCGGTGTAGACGGGGCTGGTGCAGACGGTGAGGCCGTGGTGGGTGCGAGGGGTGCAGGGCAGGAACTGGGGGTACTGGTCATCCCCGTCCAGCACATTGACCCGCACGCGGGCCGAGGCGTTGAACCGCTCCTTGGTGTTCATCTCCTGACGGGGGGACGGGCACGCACGGATGGACGGATGGACCGTGGGGGACAAGCACCCCCAGGGGACAGGGACCCCATGGGACAGGGACCCCATGGGACAGGGACCCCCCCCAGGGGACAGGGACCCTTATGGGACAAGCATCCTCATGGCACAGGGATCCCCAGGCACAGGGACCCCATGAGACAGGGACCCCCAGGGCACAGGGACCCCACAGCACAGGGACCCCAAGGGACAAGGACCCCTAGGGGACAGGGACCCCCAGGCACAGGGACCCCCAGGCACAGAGACGCCTCAGGGGACAGGGACCCCCAGGGGACAGGGACCCCCCAGGGGACAGGGAACCCCCGGCACAGGGACTCCATGAGACAGGGACCCCATGGGACAGGGACCCCCAGGGGACAGGGACCCCCAGGCCCCGCCAGGACCGGGGCCAGCAGCCCGGGGCCGGGGGCTCCCTGGGGACAGGGGTGCCGGTGGGTGGGGGGTGGGTGCCCCCCCGGCGGTGCCCGCCGGCGCGGGGGGGCCGGGTGCCCATTAGGGAAATGAGGGGGATTGAGGGCAGGGGCCGGGGCGGACGGGATCACGTCACCCCCAATTAGCGGGGCCGCGGGGATCGGCCGGCGGGGACGGCGGGGGGGCCGCGGCGGGGAGGGGGGCGCCGCCACACGCGCGCACCGTCCCCGTGTCGCGGCAGCGCTGGGGTGGGCACGGGGGACCCCGAGGACTGGCGTGGCCATGAGGGCCCCAGACCCATGGCGGTGGGGTTGCAAGGCCATGGGGTGGGGATGGAGGGGACATGGGGGGACAATGGGGACACGGGGTGGGCAGAGGTCCCCAGACCCACGGCGGTGGGGTTGCACAGCCATGGGGTGGGGATGGCGGGGACACGAGGGGACACAGGGTGGGCACAGGGGACATGGGGTGGCCACGAGGTCCCCAGACCCACAGCGGTGGGGTTGCACGGCCATGGGGTGGGGATGGCGGGGACACGAGGGGTCACAGGGACATGGGGTGGCCACGAGGTCCCCAGACCCACAGCGGTGGGGTTGCACGGCCATGGGGTGGGGATGGAGGGGACATGAGGGGACACAGGGACATGGCGTGGCCACGAGGTCCCCAGACCCACAGCGGTGGGGTTGCACGGCCATGGGGTGGGGATGGAGGGGACATGAGGGGACACAGGGACATGGCGTGGCCACGAGGTCCCCAGACCCACAGCGGTGGGGTTGCACGGCCATGGGGTGGGGATGGCGGGGACACGAGGGGACACAGGGACATGGGGTGGCCACGAGGTCCCCAGACCCACGGCGGTGGGGTTGCACGGCCATGGGGTGGGGATGGAGGGGACACAAGGGGTCACAGGGACATGGGGTGGCCACGAGGTCCCCAGACCCACGGCGGTGGGGTTGCACGGCCATGGGGTGGGGATGGCGGGGACATGAGGGGACACAGGGACATGGGGTGGCCATGAGGTCCCCAGACCCACGGCGGTGGGGTTGCACGGCCATGGGGTGGGGACGGCGGGGCCGCGGGGTGGGCAGAAGGGCCGCGGCACGTCGGCCAGGTCCCCATCGCCACGTCCGGGGCTGGGCGCGGGCAGGGCACGGGCAGGGGCTCCGGCCGGTGGCGGGGGGGGTCTCACCACGGCGGTGACCACCACCTCCAGCTGCTGCCGGCTCTCGAAGTCGAGGGTGCGCGCCAGCACCACCTTCCCGCTGTTGGGCAGGTCGATGCGGAAGAACCTGGCGTCGGGCTGGGGGCCGGGCGGGGGGCTCAGCGCCGGCAGATGGCCCCGGGCCCCTGCCGCCCCCGCGCGGCCTCGCGTCCCCCCCGCCCCCGGGCTCACCGAGGCCCTGTCGATGACGTACATCAGCGTGTCCCCGTCCGCGTCCTCCGCCTGCGCGCTGAACACCACCGAGTGCACGGCCGCCAGCTGACGGCGCCGACCCGTCACCGCCCGCGCCCATCGGCACCCACCAGCACCCACCAACACGCCCCGGTGTCCCCATCCCCTCCTGGGTGTCCCCATCCCTCCTGGGCGTCCCCATCCCTCCTGGGCGTCCCCATCCCTTTTGGGCATCCCCAGCCCCTCGTGGGTGTCCCCATCCCTTGTGGGTGTCCCCATCTCCTCCTGAGTGTCCCCATCCCCTCCTGGATGTCCCCATCTCCTCTTGGGTGTCCCTATCCCTCTTGGGTGTCCCCATCTCTCCTGAGTGTCCCCGTCCCTTCTGGTGTCCCCATCCCCTCCTGGGTGTCCCCATCCCTCCTAGGCATCCCCATCCCCTCCTGGGTGTCCCCATCTCCTTTTGAAAGTCCCCATCCCCTCCTGGGTGTCCTCGTCTCCTCCTGAGTGTCCCCATCCCTTTTGGGTGTCCCAATCCCCTCCTGGGTGTCCCCGTCCCTCCCGGGCGTCCCTGTCCCTCCCAGCCCCCCCACCTTCTCCCAGCACCAGCCCTGTCCCTGTCCCCACCATCCCTGTTCCCACCCCTGTCCCTGCGCCCATGGCCAGCCCTGTCCCTGTCCCCATACCTGTCCCAGTGCCCAACCCTGTCCCCACGGCTGTGCCTAGGACAGCCCTGTCCCATCCCCATCCCTGTCCCCATGACCATGACCGTGCCTGTCCCCATCTCTGTCCCCATCCCCATCTCCATCCCCGTCCCCAGTCCATGCCCAGGGCCATCCCCGTCCCATCCCCGTCCCTGTCCCCCTGACCATGACCGTGCCTGTCCCCATCTCCATCCCCGTCCCTGTCCCCGTGACTGTGCCTGTCCCCCTCCCCGTCCCCAGTCCATGCCCAGGGCCATCCCCGTCCCATCCCCGTCCCTGTCCCCATGACCATGACCGTGCCTGTCCCCATCTCTGTCCCCATCCCCATCTCCATCCCCGTCCCCAGTCCATGCCCAGGGCCATCCCCGTCCCATCCCCGTCCCTGTCCCCATGACCATGACCGTGCCTGTCCCCATCTCCATCCCCGTCCCTGTCCCCAGTCCATGGCCATGGCCATCCCCATCCCATCCCTGTCCCCGTCCCCGTCCCCGTCCCGGCACCTCGCTGACGTTGTGGGTGAGGACGGTGGCCCCCTGGAAGTGGGGCCGGTTGTCGTTCTCGTTGAGGACCTGGACGATGATCCGGTACTCGACCTGCCGGGGGGCGCGGGGAGGGGACACAGGGTGGGACCGTGCCCCCCGAGCACCCGGCGTCCCTCGGGGTCCCCGCGGGCGCGGTGGCCATACCGGGGAGAAGCCATCCTCGGCGCACGTCAGGGCCACCATCAGCACCGGGGACTCCAGCTCCTGCAAGGGACGCGGCGTCGGGCAGGGGGACATGGGGCGGGGGGCTGCCCCACAGGGACGCCCCGGGGGTCCCCACCCAGCGCGGTGCAGATGGACGGAAGCGGGTGCAGGATGCGTGCTGCCCGGGTGAGGGTGTCGCGCGTAGGTATGGGATGGAGACAAGATGGAAGGCAGCGCAGGGTGGACGGAGGATGGACACAGGATGGACCCAGGGTGGACACAGGGTGGATGAAGGGTGGATGAAGGGTGGATGGAGGATGGATGGAGGATGGACTGAGGATGGACTAAGGATGGACGAAGGCTGGATGGAGGATGGACAAAGGATGGATGGAGGATGGACGAAGGATGGACACAGGGTGGATGGAGGATGGACACAGGGTGGATGGAGGATGGACGAAGGATGGATGGAGGATGGACGGAGGATGGACGGAGGATGGACCCAGGATGGACCCAGGGTGGATGAAGGATGGACGAAGGATGGACGAAGGATGGACCCAGGATGGACGAAGGATGGACACAGGGTGGACGAAGGATGGACACAGGGTGGATGGAGGATGGACCCAGGATAGACCCAGGATGGACACAGGGTGGATGAAGAATGGACAAAGGATGGATGGAGGATGGACGAAGGATCGACCCAGGATGGACGAAGGATGGATGGAGGATGGATGGAGGATGGATCATAGAATGATAGAATGTCCTGAGTTGGAAGGGACTCACAAGGATCATCGAGTCCAACTCCTGTCCCGGTGTAGGACAACCCCAAATGGATGGATGGAGGATGGACGTGGGACGGACAGAGGATGGACATGGGACAGACAGAGGATGGATGGAGGAGGGACACAGGATGGAGGAAAGAGGGATGGAGGATGAAGGGAGGATGGACAGAGGTTGGAGGAAGGATGGATGGAGGATGGACATGGGATGGACCCCGGATGGATGGAGGAGGGATACAGTTGGACACACGATGGGTGCCGGATGGAGGCGGGATGGCTGGAGGATGGATGCAGGACAGGCAGAAGATGGAGGACGGAGGGAGGATGGAGGCGGGTGGACGCACGATGGAGGCGGGTAGACACGGGAGGGATGGAGGACAGAGGACGGAGGCAGGAGGGAGGACCATGCGGTGGCCCGGGGCGGTGGCAGCACCTCGCGGTCCAGGGCCCGCCCGGCCGAGACGTTGAGCCGCACGCTGCGGCCGTCCAGGTAGAACCAAGCGGCGTCGGCGCCGGCCAGGCAGAGCTGGAGGCCGGCGCTGCCCGCGTCCCCCGCCGCCGGCAGCCGGGCCACCAGGCTCCCGTGGGCGCTGTTCTCCGCGATCTCCGTGAACAGGTTCCCGAAGCCGCTGCAGCCGTCGCCCCGGGCTGCTGCCACCGCGGGCGGTCAGGGACGGGGACGCGGGCCCGGCCGCCCCCCGTCCCCCTGCCTGTGGGGTGCACGTCCCCAGCCCCTGATCGCCGCCCCCGGGGTCTCTGTCCCCTACATCGCCACCGCCAGGTCCCCGGCCCCTGGGTCCCCACCTCCCACATCCCCATCCCCACGTCCCCATGCCCTGAGGTCCCCCCGTCCCCATCCCCACGTCCCCATGTCCCCATCCCCGGGGTCCCCATGCCCTGAGGTCCCCGTGTCCCCATCCCCAGGTCCCCACGTCCCCATCCCCAGGGTCCCCATGCCCTGAGGTCCCCATGTCCCCATCCCCGGGTCCCCACGTCCCCATCCCCAGGGTCCCCATGCCCTGAGGTCCCCATGTCCCCATCCCCGGGTCCCCATACCTCAAGGTCCCCATGTCCCTATCCCCAGGTCCCCATGACTCAAGGTCCCCATGTCCCCATCCCCACATCCCCATGCCTCGAGGTCCCCACGTCCCTATCCCCAGGTCCCCATGACTCAAGGTCCCCACATCCCCATCCCCCCCTCCCCATGCCTCGAGGTCCCCACGTCCCCATCCCCAGGTCCCCATGACTCAAGGTCCCCACATCCCCATCCCCACGTCCCCATGCCTCGAGGTCCCCACGTCCCCATCCCCAGGGTCCCCATGCCCTGAGGTCCCCCCGTCCCCATCCCCAGGGTCCCCACTCCCAGCTTCCCACCCACCCCTGTCCCCACACCTGTAGGTCACCGTCACCCGTGTCCCACCCCCCGGACCCCCATCCCCGTGTCACCGCTGTCCCCCCACCCTTCGGTCCTCGTGCCCTCAGGTCCTCACCCTCAAGTCCCCGTCCCCAAGGGTCCCCACCTCCAGGGTCCCCTTCCCCAGGTCCCCATTCCCCGGTGACCCCATCTCCTCTGTCCCCTTCCTTGGGTCCCCGCACCCTTGGGTCCCCATCTCCAGGGTCCCCACGGCCCCTACCCACCCCTGTGCCCCCGCCCGTCCCCGGTGTCCCCAGCGTCCCCAGTGCCACCCCGTGCCCACGCTCACCTGTGGCCAGCTGCAGCACCAGGCAGGTAGCCAGGAGGGCCGGGCAGGACGGTGCCGCCATGGGGACCGGGGACGGGTGACGGGGACGGGGCCCTTGGTGGCAGCCTGCAGCCGGGGGGGGAAGGAGCGGGGCTGGCACCCCTGCCTCTGCGTCCTCGTCCCTTGTCCCCTGCGCCCCCACCTCCATGTCTCATCAGCCACGGTCCTGTGCCTGCCATCCCCAGGTCCCCATCGCTGTCCCCACATCCCCGGGTCCCCATCCCTGTCCCCGTCCCCAGGTCCCCATCCCCTGGGGCCACGTCCCTGTCCCCACGTCCCCAGGTCCCCATCCCTGTCCCCATCCCCATCCCAGGTCCCCATCCCTGTCCCCATCCCCAGGTCCCCGTTGCTGTCCCCGTCCCGAGGTCCCCATCCTCTGGGGCCACATCCCTGTGTCCACATCCCCAGGTCCCCATCCCTGTTCCCGTCCCCAGGTCCCCATCCCTGTCCCCACGTCTCCAGGTCCCCATCCATGTCCCCATCCCCTTCCCCAGGTCCCCATCCCTGTCCCCATCCCCAGGTCCCCATCCCCTGGGGCCACATCCCTGTCCCGACGTCCCCATCCCTGTCCCCATCCCCTGGGGCCACGTCCCTGTCCCCACGTCCCCACGTCCCCATCCCTGTCCCCACGTCCCCATCCCCAGGTCCCCATCCCCTGGGGCCACGTCCCTGTCCCCACGTCCCCATGTCCCCATCGCTGTCCCCATCCCCAGGACCCCATGCCAGGGGACCACGCTCCTGTCCCCATACCCGGGACCCTGTCCCTGGGTGCCCATGCCCGTGTCCCCACCCCTGGGGCCCCTTCCCCTGGGTCCCCACCCCTGTCCCCATCTGTGGGTCCCCTTTTCCTGGGGTCCCCGACCCCAGGACCCCAAGCTTAGGTGCCCCTACCCGTGCCCCCACCCCCGTCCCCATCCCTGTCCCCTTCCTCTGGGTCCCCATGTTTGGTCTCACCGCCCTCGGTGGCTGGGGGTCGCCCGGGTGATGGGGGGCGGTGGGGGGCGATGGGGGGCGATGGGGGGCGGTGGGGGGCGGTGGGGAGGCGATGGGGGGCGATGGGGGGCGGTGGGGGGCGATGCACCCGCGCCCTGCGGGACAGCCGCGACCCCCGTGTCCCCCCCGTGTCCCCCCCGCGCCCCCCCCGGGTCTGCAGCGGCGGGGGTGCCCCAGCCCCCCCGCCCGTGGGGGGGGGGACCATCTGGCCCCGCCGCCCCCCCCCCCCCCCCGAGCTAATTAGGGCAGGGGAAGGGGGGCTCCCCGTCCGCCACCCCGACCCCCGGTACCGCGATGGGGGGGGTCCCTACCGCCCCCCCGGGTCCCCCCGTACCGGTACCGGTGCCTACCGGTGCCGCCGCCCCCGGCGCTGCTGCCCCGGGCCGGGCCGGGACGGGCGGGGCGGATCAGCGGGGCGGGGCTGCCCCGTGCCCTGCCCGCCCTGCCTGCACCGCCCTGCCTGTGCTGCCTGCCCTGCCTGCACCGCCCTGCCTGCCCTGCCGTGCTGCCTGCACAGTCCTGCCTGCACAGTCCTGCCTGCACTGCCTGCCCTGCCTGTGCTGCCTGCACCGCCCTGCCTGCACTGCCCGTGCTGCCTGCCCTGCCTGCACAGTCCTGCCTGCACTGCCTGCCCTGCCTGCCTGCCCTGCCTGTGCTGCCCGCCCTGCCCTGCCCTGCCCTGCCTGCCCTGCCTGCACAGTCCTGCCTGCCTGCCTGCCCTGCCTGCACAGTCCTGCCTGCACTGCCTGCACTGCCCTGCCTGCCTGCCCTGCCTGCGCTGCCTGCCTTGCCTGGGCTGCCTGCCTCCCTGCCTGCCTGTGCGCCCTGCCTCCCTGCCTGCCTGCTCTGCCTGCCCTGCCTGCCTTCACTGCCCTGCCTGCACTGCCTGTGTACCCTGCCTGCACTGCCTGCACTGCCTGTGCTTCCTGCCCTGCCTGCGTGCCCTGCGTGCCCTGCCTGCCTGCGCTGCCTGTGCTGCCTGCCCTGCCTCCCTGCCCTGCCTGCCCACGCTGCCTGCACTGCCTGTGCTGCCTGCCCTGTCTACACAGCTTGGAGGTGTCCTCTGCCTGTGCTGCCTGCCCTGCCTGCAGGTATCACCTGCCTGTGGTATTCCCTGCCTTCGCTGCCTGCACTGCTGGGACTGCCCTGCCTGCGGATGTCACCTGCCTGCACTGCCTGGAGGTACCACCTGCCTGCCCTGCCTGCAGAAATCACCTGCCTGCACCACCCTCACCGTCCTTGCTGCCTGCCCTGCCTGGAGCATCGCCTGCCTGCACCGCCGCTGCTACCTGCCTGCACCATCTGCACCGCCTGTGCTGCCTCTCCTGCCTGCACTGCTGGTGCTGCCCGCACTGCTGGTGCTGCCCGCACTGCTGGGACTGCTCTGCCTGTGCTGCCTGGGGTGTCCCCTGCCCGCCCTGCCTGCGGGTATCACCTGCCCATGCTGCCTGCACCGCCTGGAGGTACCACCTGCCTGCGCTGCCTGCGCTGCCCACACAACCTGCACTGCTGGGTTGTGTGCCCTGCCCGCGCTGCCCACCCCGCCTGCCCTGCCTGTACTGCCAGGCCGCTTCCCCTGCCTGTTGGATCGCCTGCCTGCACTTCCCAGGCCATCGCCTGCCTGCGCTGCCTGCACGTGTGGCCCCAGCCCCGCACCCCCCCCCCCCCCAGTGCACGCCCGGGTGCGTGTGAGCACCTGGTGACACCCGGCGGGTGTGCAAGGGCCTGGGTGCGTGTGAGCACCCGGTGAGCACCCGGTGGGTGTGCAAGGGCCTGGGTGGGGGGTGAGCACCCAGTGGGTGTGCAAGGGCCCGGGTGGGAGGTGAGCACCCGGTGAACGTGCAAGGGCCTGGGTGGGGGGTGAGCACCCGGTGACACCCGGCGGGTGTGCAAGGGCCTGGGTGGGGGGTGAGCACCCGGTGAGCACCCGGCGGGTGTGCAAGGGCCTGGGTGGGGGGTGAGCACCCGGTGACACCCGGCGGGTGTGCAAGGGCAGGGTCGGCGTGTCCCTGAGCCGCGCTAAGCTGCTTTGGGGACAAAGAGGATCAGGGCGCCCGACGCGGGGACGGGCGGGGGGGGGGCACCCACAGCGTGGGTGGGGGAGGGGGTGCACGCACGCGTGCAAAGGTGCGTGCACGCGTGTGTCTGTGTGCATGCGTTTGTGTGCATGCGTGTGTGCATGCAAGCAAATGTCTGTGCATGCACACGGCGGGGTGCATGCGTGTGTGCATGCGTGTGTGTGCATGTGTGTGCATGCAAGCAAATGTGCATGCACACGGCGGTGCGCGTGCATGTGTGCGTGCATGCGTGTGTGTGCATGTGTGTGCATGCAAGCAAATGTGCATGCACACGGCGGTGCGCGTGCATGTGTGCGTGTGTGTGTGCATGCATGTTTGTGCATGCAAGCAAATGTCTGTGCGTGCACACTGCGGGGTGCATGCGTGTGTGTGTGCGTGCATGTGTGTGTGCATGCGTGTGTGTGCATGCAAGCAAATGTCTGTGCATGCACATGGTGGTGTGCATGCATGAGTGCATGCGTGTGTGTGCATGCGTGTTTGTGCATGAAAGCAAATGTCTGTGCATGCACACGGCAGGGTGCATGCATGAGTGCATGCGTGTGTGCATGCGTGTGCGCAGATGTGTCCATGTGCATGTGTGTGCACGCATGCGTGTGCATGCAAGCAAATGTGTGCATGCACATGGCGGGGTGCATGTGTGTGTGCATGCCTGTGTGCAGATGTGTCTGTGTGCATGCGTGTGTGTGCATGCAAGCAGATGTCTGTGCATGCACACGGCGGGGTGCGTGTGTGTGTGCATGCGTGTGTGTGTGCTTGTGTGTGCGCAGCTGTGTCTGCGTGCATGCGTGTGTGCAGGCAAGCAAATCTCTGTGCATGCACACGGTGGTGTGCATGCGTGTGTGCATCCGTGTGCGTGCATGTTTGTGCATGCAAACAAACGTCTGTGCATGCACACAGCGGTGTGCCTGCGTGTGTGCAGATGTGCGGGTGTGTGTGCGTGTGCACGCGTGTGTGTGCATGCAAGCAAACGTCTGTGCATGCACACGGCGGGGCACATGCGTGTGTGCACGCGTGTGCACAGATGTGTCTGTGTGTGTGCATGCGTGTGTGCACGCGTGTGCGCAGGCGCCTGTGTGCTCGCGCACCTGCCTGCGTATGCACACGTCCGCGCGCGTGTGCACGCCCGTGTGTGCGTGTGTGCGTGTGCAGGTGTGCGCCCGTTTGTCACCGCCCGGCGCCTCCCCCCAGGGGACCCAGGCGTCCCGGCCCCCCCAGCACCCCGAGCTCTGGGGTCCCCATTGAGCCCCGCACCCCAGCACCGGGGGCACCCAGCACCCCAAGACGGGGGCTCCCCATTGGTCCCAGCACCCCAAAATTGGGGGTCCCCATGGATCCCAGCACCCCAAGGTGGGGGCGTCCCCACCGATCCCAGCACCCTGGCAGCGGGGGGACCCAGCACCCCAAGATGGGGGCTCCCCACCGACCCCAGCACCCCAAGACGGGGGGTCCCCATTGGTCCCAGCACCCCAAGACGGGGGGTCCCCACCCAGCCCCGCACCCCGGCAGTGGGGGGACCCAGCACCCTGAGCTGCTCCCCAGGAACCGCCCCCCCCCCCCCAGCTCGGGGGTCCCGGGGCACCGCGGGGTGCTGGGGTCCCCCGTCGGTGACAGCCCCCTCCCTGTGGGGCTGGGTACGGGGGGGGACTGGGACAGGGGGGACACGGACTGGGGGGACTGGGACGGGGGATTGGGGACATCAGGGGCTGGGGACATGGGGCTGGGGGGGACAAGGCTGTGGGGCTGGGGACAGGGGGACGGGGACATGAGGGGACAGGGACATGGGGGGGACAGGGACATGGGGATTGGGGACATGAGGGGACAGGGACATGGGGGGGACAGGGACATGGGGCGGGGGACATGGGGGACTGGGGACATGAGGGGACAGGGACATGGGGATTGGGGACATCAGGGGATGGGGACGCGGGGCTGGGGGGGACAAGGCTGTGGGGCTGGGGCAAGGGGGACAGGGACATGGGGGGACAGGGACAAGGGGGGATGGGGATGTGGGGGGATCTGGGCAGGGGGCTGGGGACATGGGGGGGACAGGGACATGGGGATTGGGGACATCAGGGAATGGGAGGTGGGGCTGGGGGGACATGGGGGACAGGGACATGGGGACTGGGGATGAGCACCAGGGACAAGGACGTGGGGCTGGGGACATGGACATGGGGGCCTGGGGACATGGGGATCTGGGACATCAGGGGACAGGGAAATGGGGCTAGGGACAGGGGACAAGGGGGACTGGGACATGGAAGAACAGGGACATGGAGGGACAGGGACATAGGGCTGGGGACAAAGGGGACAGGGAGATGGGGACCGGGGACATCATGGGGCTGGGCATGGGGGGGACAAGGACATGGGGGTGAGGGGGACTGGGGACATGGGGGGACAGGGACATGGGGCTGGGGACAAGGGGGACAGGGACCAGGGACATTGGGGACAGGGACATGGGGCTGGGGGGGACAGGGAGATGGGGCTGGGGACATGGGGGCACTGGGGACAGCAGGTGTCCCCATCCCATGGCCTGTCCCCCCCGTGCCCCACAGCGTGTCCCCATCCCATGGCCTGTACCCCCATGTCCCCCACAGCGTGTCCCCATGCCACATCCCTGTCCCCCCGTGCCCCACAGCGTGTCCTGTCCCCCCTGGACCCCCCCTCTTCCCCCCAGGAACACCCCAAACTTCCAGACACCGCTGTCCCCACCACCGTCCCCATCACCGTCCCCACAGCTGTCCCCACGGCTGTCCCACGGCTGTCCCCACAGCTGTCCCCACAGCTGTCCCCACCACCATCCCCATCACCGTCCCCACCACCATCCCCACCACCGTCCCCACCACCGTCCCCATCACCACCCCCACGGCTGTCCCACGGCTGTCCCCACGGCTGTCCCCACCACCGTCCCCACCACCGTCCCCATGGCTGTCCCCATGGCTGTCCCACGGCTGTCCCCACGGCTGTCCCCACCACCGTCCCCATCACTGTCCCCACGGCTGTCCCCACCACCGTCCCCACCGGCGCCCCACGGAGCAGAGCAGGCGGCCAGCAGTGACAGCGCGTGTTGGGAACACCGGGGGGGGGGTGTGACACAATACAGACGGTGACGGTGACACCACACCAACGCCTCGTGTCCTTGGGGTGTCCCCACCCCCCGCCACCCCCCCGGCCGCGGCGGGCAGGATCCGGCAGCAGCGGGCAGGATCCGGCAGCGGCGGCGCGGTGGCACTTCCCCTGCCAGCGCCCGTCACGGGACGGCTGAGACAGGGTCACGGGGCACCCACCGGCCCCCCGGGGTGGGACGGGGACCCCTGGGGTGGGACAGGGACCCCCAGCAGCACCCTGGGGTGGGACAGGGACCCCCTGGGGTGGGACAGGGACCCCTTAGGGTGGGATGGGGACCCCCAGCAGCACCCTGGGGTGGGACAGGGACCCCTGGGGTGGGACAGGGACCCCTTAGGGTGGGATGGGGACCCCCAGCAGCACCCTGGGGTGGGACAGGGACCCCTGGGGTGGGTTGGGGGCCCCTTAGGGTGGGACGGGGACCCCCAGCAGCACCCCAGGGTGGGTTGGGGACCCCTGGGGTGGGACAGGGACCCCCAGCAGCACCCCGGGGTGGGACAGGGACCCCTGGGGTGGGACAGGGACCCCTTAGGGTGGGATGGGGACCCCGAGCAGCACCCTGGGGTGGGACAGGGACCCCTGGGGTGGGTTGGAGACCCCTTAGGGTGGGATGGGGACCCCCAGCATCACCCTGGGGTGGGACGGGGACCCCCAGCATCACCCTGGGGTGGGACATGGACCCCTTAGGGTGGGATAGGGACCCCCAGCATCACCCTGGGGTGGGACGGGGGACCCCTGGGGTGGGGCGGGGACCCCCAGTAGCACCCTGGGGAGGGACAGGGACCCCCTAGGGTGGGACAGGGACCCCTTAGGGTGGGATGGGGACCCCGAGCATCATCCAGAGGTGGGACGGGGACCCCAGGCGTGGGGTGTGGACCCCCAGCAGCACCCTGAGGAGGGCCGGGGACCCCTGGGGCGGGGCGGGGACCCCCTGGGGTGCGGGGGGTGCCTCTAGCGCAGGTCGTCGGGGGTGAAGAGGCCGCGGGCGCGGCGCAGGACGGAGTCCTTGGCGGGGTCGTAGGGGTGCTCCTTGGAGGGGATCTCCAGGACGGCGGGCAGGGGCCGGGCGTGCGCCTCCACCGCGTGCCGGATCAGCTCCGCCAGGCACTGGCTGATCAGGATGATCCCGATGTCCTCCCGGCTCAGGAAGCTCCTGGGGGGCGCGGGGGGTCAGCGCTGGGACCCCCCAGGCCCCCCCCGAGACCCCCGACACCCCCATTCCCCAAACTGGGGCCTCCTGGCACCCCCAGGACCGGGCCCCCCCCCCGGAGCTCCTGAGACCCCCGGGACCCCCCTTTTCCCTCTTCCCTTGCTCCATCCCCCCCCAGGGATGGGGGGCATCCCCGGGACCCCCCAACCGCCGGGCACCCCCATCTCTATCCCTCGGACCCCCCCAATACCCTGAGACCCCCCCTGCACCCCCGAGGACACCCCCCCACCCCCTGGACCCCCCGTATCTCCCGGGACCCCCCCAATCCCCGGGACCCCCTCATCCCCTGGGGACCCCCCCCACCCCCGGGACCCCCCCTATCCCCCTTTACCCCCCCCATGCCCGGGACCCCCAATCCCTGAGACCCCCCCTCCTCCTCAGACCCCCCGTCCACCCCCACCCCCAGGACTCCCCCTCTCCCTGAGACTCCCCCCTGACCCCCCTACCCCCGGGACCCCCCCCCCACCCCCGGGGACCCCCTGAGACCCCCCGTCTTCGTCCCCTCCCCACTCCCGGGACCCCCCAATCCCCGGGACCCCCCTCCCCTTGAGACCCCCCCCCCATCCCCTGAGACCCCCTCACGCCCGTTACCCCCCCACCCCCGGGACCCCCGAATCCCCGGGACACCCCCCTCCCCTGTTAGCCCCCATCCCCGGGACCCCCTCCCCCTGAGACCCTCCCCGTCCACCCACCCCCCCCGGGACCCCCCTCCCCTGAGACCCCCCAATCCCCGGAACCCCCCCACCCCGTTACCCCCCCACCCCCAGGACCCCCCAATCCCCCGGACCCCCCTCCCCCGAGACCCCCCCCACCCGCGTCACCCCCCCACCCCGTTGACCCCCCTCCCCCTGAGACCCCCCAATCCCCGGGCCCCCCCTCCCCCGAGACCCCCCCACCCCGGGCCCCCCCCCAATCCCCGCTCCCCCCACCCCCGGGACCCCCCTCCCCCTGAGACCCCCCCGTTCCCCCCGGCCCCCCCACCGGAAGGTCTCCTCGATCTCGGCCAGGCTGGTTTCCTTCTCCACCACCAGGAAGTTGGGCCGCCGGTGCTTGTCCAGCTCGCCCACCCCCCCCAGCAGGAACCCGGTCACCGTGTCCTCGTCCCCCACCACCGCGATCAGCTTCCCCCGCCCCGACATGGCCCGCAGCGGCGACAGCGGCGGCGACGGCGGCCGGGGGCGGGGGGGCGGTGCCGCGCATGCGCCGCCGCGCAGGACACGCCCCTTTCCCCCCTCGCCACGCCCACCGTCGCCCGGGCAACGGCGCTGTCGCCCCCGCCCCGTCGTTCTGGCCACGCCCATCCCTGCGCTGGCCCCGCCCCGCCGCGCCGCTGCCCCCGTTGCTGGGTTCTGGCCACGCCCACCCGTTGCCCACGCCCCCTCCGTCGTGGCCGCGCCCCCAGCGCCCGTCCCGGCTGCGCGCATGCGCAGGGCGCCGCGACCTTGAGAGGAGGCGGGGGGGTGGCGGGGTCCTGACCCGGACCCCAGGGCACCCAGGGCCCCCGGACCCCCCCCCCCAGGATCCCCCCGGACTCCCCCGGGACCCCTCTGGACCCCCCAGGACCCCCTCGGGACCCTCCCGGCTCCCCTCTGGACCCCAGCATCCTGACCCGGACCCCCCCAGACCCCCCCAGGACTCAGTGTCCTGCGCCGGAGCCCCCAGACACTCCAGGACGCTCCCAGGACCCCCCCAGTACCCCAGTGTCCTGCTTCAGGACCCCCAGGACCCCAAGACCTCAGTGTCCTGCCTCAGGACCCCCCAGACCCCCCAGGACCCCAAGACCCCCCAGGACCTCCCCAGGACCCCAGTGTCCTGCCTCAGGACCCCCCAGACCCCCCAGGACTCCCCGACCCCCTCCAAGACCCCCCAAGACCCCCCCAGGACCCCCAGGACCCCCCAAACCCCCCAAGACTCCCCCAGGACCCCAGTGTCCTGCCTCAGGACCCCCCCCCCAGGACCCCAAGACCCCCAGACCCCCCCAGGACTCCCCGACCCCCTCCAAGACCCCCAGACCTCCCCCAGGACCCCCAAACCCCCCAAGACTCCCCCAGGACCCCACTGTCCTGCGTCAGGACTCCTGGGACCCCCCAGGACCCCAAGACCCCCCAGGATCCCCCCAGGACCCCAGTGTCCTGCCTCAGGACCCCCAGGACCCCAAGATCCCCCCAGGACCCCCCAGGACCCCCCAGGACCCCCCAGGACCCCAATGTCCTGCCTCAGGACCCCCAGACCCCCCAGGACCCCCCAGGACCCCAGTGTCCTGCCTTAGGCCTCCCCAGAACCCCAGGACCCCCACCAAGACCCCTCCGCCCCCCACGACCCCCCAGGACCCCCCAGCCCCCTCAACAACCGCAGCACCCTGAGTCTCCCAGTGCTTTATTGATGGGCCCAGGCCCCCCGGGACCCCCGGGCGCCCCGGGACCCCCGGCCGCGGTGGGGGTCAGGGGACGGTGACGCGGTAGGGGCTCCCGGGGACGTTGTCGTCCCCCCAGCGCAGGATGAGGACGTAGTCGCCCTTCTCCTTGACGGTGTAGGTGACGTTGTAGACGCGGTTGCCCACGTGTTTGACGTAAACCTCCTCGCAGGGGGTCTTGGGGCCGTGGACCCCCACCATCAGCATGTTGGTGCCTGGGGGGGGACGACAGCGTGGGGTCCTCACCCTGCCCGGGAGACCCCTGACCCCCCGGACCCCAGTGACCCGTCCCCTCCCCTCCCAGGACCCCCGGGACCCCCCGGGATCCCCCAGGACCCCCCAACCCCCTTGGGACCCCCCCCAGTGCCCCATCCCCTCCCCTCCTGGGACCCCCCGAGACCCCCCAACCCCCAGTGCCGCATCTCCGCCCCTCCTGGGCCCCGCGGGACCCCCTGAGACCCCCCAGATCCCCCGGGACCCCCCCAGTGCCCCATCCCCTCCCCTTCCAGGACCCCCAGGACCCCCTGGGACCCCCCAGCACCCCCTAGGAGCCCCAGGACCCCCCTGCTGACCCATCACCTCCCCTCCCAGGACATCTGGGACCCCCTGAGACCCCCCAGGACCCCTCAAGACCCCCCAGTGACCCATCCCCTCCCCTCCTGGGACCCCCGGGACCCCCTGAGACCCCCAGGACCCCCAAACCCCCCTAATGACCCATCCCCTCCCCTCCTGGGACCCCCGGGACCCCCTGAGACCCCCAGGCCCCCCGAGCCCCCCCGCCACGCACCGGCCTTGCTGCAGGCGACGGTGAAGTGGTTCTTCTGGCCGAGGAAGGCGGTGGCCAGCCCCGGCCCCCGCGCCACCACCTTCCCCGCGTCCGAGGAGAACTTGGGGAGCCCCCCGAAGGCGGGGGGTCCCCGCGACGCCGTCCCCCCCCGCGTCACCGTCTCCACCAGCACCGTCGACGTCTCGTGGAGGCTGTGTCCCCCCGACAGACGCGGGCCTGGGGACACGGGGACACCGTCAGCCCCCCCGCCATGGGGACCCCCCTATCCCACCACCCTGGGGACCCCTTGTCACCGCCCCCATCCCCCCCCGTCCGTACCGGTGACCTTGGCCTTGAAGGGGCTACCGACGATGTGGTGGGGGCCGCCGTACTTGATGGAGATGAGGTAGTTGCCGGGGGCCATGGGGGTGTAGGTGACGCGGTGGCCCTCGGCGCACTCCACGCAGTCCAGCTTCACCTTGGAGGGGCCGTCGATGGTGACGGCCAGCGCGCCCGCCCCCGCGTTGGCCGTCTTCACCAGGAACTCCGAGCACACGCCTGCGGCAGGCGCGTCAGGGGCCGGCACCGCGCCGCGGCCGCGGCCCCACTGCCACCACCTGGAGCCGTGGCCCCACGCCATGGCCGTGTCCCCATTGCCACCGCCCTGAGGTGTGGCCTCATGCCATGGGCATGGCCCCATTGCCACCTCCCCATGGCCGTGTCCCCATTGCCACCTCCCCATGGCTGTGTCCCCATTGCCACCACCCTGAGGTGTGGCCCCATGCCGTGGCTATGGCCCCATTGCCACCTCCCCATGGCCATGGCCCCGTTGCCACCACCCAGAGCCGTGTCCCCACACCATGGCCGTGTCCCCATTGCCACCACCCCATGGCCATGTCCTCATGGCCATCACCCCAGAGCTGTGGCTCCATGCCATGGCCATGTCCCCATTGCCACCACCCCATGGGCACGGCCACGTCCCCATCACCACCCTCCCATGGCCACGGTGTTGACCATGGCCATGGCAATTGCCACCACCCCACAGCTACATCCCCACGGCCACCTCCTATCATCACCACCTCAGAGCCATCTCCCCACTACCACGGCCATGTCCCCATTGCCACCTCCCCATGGCCACGTCCCCATTGCCACCACCCAGAGCCGTGGCTCCACGCCATGGCCATGTCCCCATTGCCACCACCCCATGGCCATGTCCTCATGGCCATCACCCCAGAGCCGTGGCTCCACGCCATGGCCATGTCCCCATTGCCACCACCCCATGGGCACGGCCACGTCCCCATCACCACCCTCCCACGATCATGGTATTGACCATGGCCATAGCCATTGCCACCACCCCACAGCTATGTCCCCATGGCCACGTCCTATTGCCACCTCCCCATGGCCATGTCCCCCCTACCATGGCCACGTCCTATTGCCACCTCCCCATGGCCATGTCCCCCCTACCATGGCCATGTCCTATTGCCACCACCCCATGGCCATGTCCCCCCTACCATGTGCCTGTCCCAGTTGCCACCACCCCATGGCCATGTCCCTCCTACCACGGCCACATCCTATTGCCACCACCCCATGGCCATGTCCCCCCTACCACGGCCCCGTCCCCATCGCCACCCTCCTGCGGCTACGCTATTGACCGTGGCCGCCTCCCCCCCCCGGCGCCGGGTCCCCCGCGAGCGGTGTCACCTGTGAGGCCGCCCTCGAGGCCAGGGCCGTAGGCGGTGACGAGGCCGGGGTCGCCGGCCTGGCTCTGCTCGCCCACCCGGATGTTGAAGGGGCTGCCGGGCACGTGGCGGCCGTTGAAGCGCAGGTCGATGGAGTGCACCCCGTTCTCCCGCGGCAGGAACCCGATGGCGTACTTGTCTGGGGGCGGCACCGCGTCACCGGCCGCCCCGACACCGCGGCACCCGCTCCCCGTGTCCCCGTGTCCCCACGTCCCCACGTCCCCATGCCCCATGTCCCTGTGTCCCTGCATCCCTGTGTCCCCACATCCCCATGTCCCTGTGTCCCCATGCCCCCTGTCCCCATGTCTCTGTGTCCCTGTGTCCCCACATCCCCATGTCCCCATGCCCCCACGTGCCCACACCCTGTCCCCGTATCCCCATGTCCCCATGTCCTCATGTCCCTGTGTCCCCATGTCCCATGTCCCCATGTCTTCATGTTCCCACACCCCCATCCCCATGTCCCTGCATCCCCTGTGTCCCCACATCCCCATGTCCCCATGCCCCGTGTCCCCATGTCCCCACATCCCCATGTCCCATGTCTCCGTGTCCCCATGTCCCTGCATCCCCACATCCCCACATCCCCGTGTCCCATGTCCCTGTGTCCCCACGCCCCATGTCCCCATGTCCCATGTCCCCATGCCCCACATCCCCATGTCCCCATGTCCCACGTCTCCGTGTCCCCGTGTCCCCATGTCCCCATGCCCCATGCCCCACGTCCCCGTGTCCCCATGCCCCATGTCCCCATGTCCCCACATCCCCACATCCCCACATCCCCACGTCCCCACGTCCCCACGCCCCATGTCCCCATGTCCCATGTCCCCATGCCCCACATCCCCATGTCCCCATGTCCCACGTCTCCGTGTCCCCGTGTCCCCATGTCCCCATGCCCCACGTCCCCGTGTCCCCATGCCCCATGTCCCCATGTCCCCACATCCCCACATCCCCACGTCCCCACGTCCCCATGCCCCATGTCCCCACATCCCCATGCCCCATGTCCCCACATCCCCACATCCCCACATCCCCATGTCCCCATGCCCCATGTCCCCACATCCCCATGTCCCATGTCTCCGTGTCCCCACATCCCCACATCCCCACATCCCCATGTCCCCCTGCCCCATGTCCCCATATCCCCATGCCCCATGTCCCCACATCCCCACATCCCCATGTCCCCACGGCCCTGTGTTCCCATGTCCCCGTGTCCCCATGTCCCCATGTCCCCACATCCCCATGTCCCCACATCCCTGTGTCCCCACGTCCCCACGTCCCCCTGCCCCGTGTCCCACCGCTGTCCAGCTCGGAGACGTAGCACTCCTCCACGACGCCGGCGGGCGTGTGCACCTTGGCGTCGATGACGCCGCGCGCCCCGTTCAGCTGCACCGCGAAGGAGGCCGGCTGGTTCACCGTCACCGTCTCCTGCGGGGACACGGGGCTGGCACCGACCCCGGGGAGCGGGGGGGGGCTCGGGGGGCACGAGGTGGCCCAAGGGTGACACGAGGGACCCAGGGGTGGCACCGGGGGTGACATGGGGTCAGCATGGGGGGCACTGGGGGGGTCCCAAGGGTGCCACAGGGGGGCAAGGTGGCCCTGGGGTGACACGGGGGACCCAGGGGTGGCACCGGGGGGGGGTTCCAAGGGTGACACAGGGGTGCAAAGTGGCCTTGGGGTGACACAAGGTGGCCCAAGGGTGACACAAGGGACCTAGGGGTGGCACCAGGGGTGGCACGGGGTCAGCATGGGGGGCACGGGGGTGGCACCAGGGGTGGCAGCAGGAGGGGTCCCAAGGGTGCCACGGGGGTGCGAGGTGACCCAGGGGTGACACGGGGGTCCCGGGGTGGCTGCGGAGCCCGGTGCCACGGGGGTGCGAGCGGGTGTCCCCGTGTCCCCGGGCACCTGGAGGCTGGTGACGGTGAGGCGCCGGGCGTCGTCGGAGTGGGAGGCCACGGGCACCACGAAGGGGCTGTCGGGGATGTGCTCCTCGTTGAACTTGATGGAGACCTCGTAGTCACCTGGGGACAGACGGCGGCCTCGCACGGGGACACCGCGCACGGGGACACCGCGCACGGGGGGGACCCTCACCCGGGGACAGCCTCGCACGGGGACATGCTCGCGTGGGGACGACCCTTGCACGGGGACACCCTCGCACAGGAACACCCTTGCACAGGGACACCCTCACACTGGGAGGACCCTTGCATGGGGAGGACCCTCACACGAGGACACCCTTGCACGGGGAGGACCCTCGCGTGGGGACACCCTTGCACGGGGACACCCTTGCACGAGGTCACTCTTGCACGGGGACACTCTTGCATAGAGAGGATCCTTGCATGGGGAAACCCTTGCACAGGGAGGACCCTCGCGTGGGGACACTCTTGCACGGGAGGTCCCTTGCACGAAGACACCCTTGCACGGGGACACCCTTGCACGGGGACACCCTCGCACAGGGACACCCTCACACTGGGAGGACCCTTACATGGGGAGGACCCTCACATGGGGAGGACCCTCGCACAGGAACACCCTTGCACGGGGAAACCCTTGCACGGGGAGGACCCTCGCGTGGGGACACCCTTGCACAGGGACACCCTCGCACGAGGACACCCTTGCATGGGGTCACTCTTGCACAGGGGCACCCTCGCCTGGGGACACCCTCACATGAGGACACCCTTGCACGGGGACACCCTTGCACAAGGGCACCCTCACACGGGGACACCCTCGCCTGGGGACACCCTTGCACAGGGACACCCTCACACGAGGACACTCTTGCACAGGGGCACCCTCGCATGGGGACACCCTTGCACGGGGACACCCTTGCACGAGGACACCCTCGCCCGGAGACACCCTCGCCTGGGGACACCCTTGCACAGGGGCACCCTCGCCTGGGGACACCCTCGCACGAGGACACCCTTGCACGAGAACACCCTTGCACAGGGGCACCCTCGCCTGGGGACACCCTTGCACAGGGGCACCCTCGCACAGGGGCACCCTCGCCCGGGGACACCCTCGCCCGGGGACACCCTCGCACAGGGGCACCCTCGCCCGGGGACACCCTCGCGCGGTCCCGCCTGGCCCAGGGCCCCTCCGCCCCGCAGGAGCGCTGGCCGCGCTGCGGGGGGCCGCGGGGGGACCCCAGACGCACCGGGCTCCTGGACGAGGTAGGAGACGCCGCAGGAGCCGTCCTTGCGGTCCTCGAAGGCGATCTCGGCCTTGCTGGGCCCCTCCACCGCGATGGAGAGGCCCCCGGCCCCCGCCTCCCGCGTCCAGATGCTGAACTCGGCTGGGGGGGGGACAGACGGACACCCATGGGTGCTCCCGGCCTCCGCCGGCTCCCCGGAGCCAGCGCTGCCCCCACCCACCGTGGCCCCATGGCCCCCAGATGCACCCATACCCCCCATAGCACCCATATCCCCCCATTGCACCCATACCCCCCATAGCACCCATATCCCCCCATTGCACCCATATCCCCCCATTGCACCCCCTCTTGCACCCATACCCCCCATTGCACCCATATCCCCCCCATAGCACCCATATCCCCCCATAGCACCCCCTCTTGCACCCATACCCCCCCATTGCACCCCGCCATTGCCCCCATACCCCCCAACTGCACCCATACACCCCCACATCGCCCCCACACCCCCATAGCACCCACACCCCCATTGCCCCCATAGCCCCCATTGCCCCCACACCCCCAATCGCCCCCACACCCCCCATAGCACCCACACCCCCCATTGCCCCCACACCCCCAATCGCCCCCCCCCCCCCAGCACCCACCCCCCCCACTCCCCATCACCCCCCCCACCGCCCCCATAGCCCCCCCAGCCCCGTACCTGGCACGCCGGCCACGCCGCGCTGGAGGCCGGTGCCCCCCGCTCGCACCTTGTGGGCGCCCCCCTCGCCCAGGGGCCCGACGGTGAACTGGAAGGGGCTGCCGGGCACGTGCTGCCCGCGGTACTTGACGCTGACGGTGTGGGCGCCCATCTCCTGGGGCACGAAGCGGACGCTGTAGACCCCCGCGCCCCCCGCCACCACCTCCGCCTCGAAGCGCTGCCCCGAGGGGCTCAGCACCTGCGCCGCCAGCTCCTGCGGGGACGCCTCGCCTGCGGGGACACCGGGGCACCCCTCACACCGGCGCCCTGTGGCCGGCGAACCGCGGCGCCCCGCTGTCCCAGCACCCCGCCGCCGTGGCACCAGGGCACCCCGGCACCCCAGCACCGTGTAACCACAGCGCCCTGGTGTCCCAGCACCCCGGCACCATGGCACCAGGGCACCCTGTCATCCTGGCACCCTGTCAGCCTGTCACCCCGGCACCCCAGCACCCCGGCACCCCAGCACCACGTAACCGTGGCACCCTGGCACCCCGTTGTCCTGGTACCATGGCACCAGGGCACCCCAGCACCATGGCACCCTGGCAACATGGCACCAGGGCACCCTGGCACCCTATCACCATGTAGCTGCAGCACCCTGGTGTCCCATCACCCTGGTTCCATGGCACCCTGTCATCCCGGCACCCCGTCATCCCGGCACCCCATCACCATATAACCGTGGCACCCTGGCACCCCATCGTCCTGGCACCCCGGCACACTGTCATCCTGTCACTGTGGCACCCTGGCACCCTGGCACCAGGGCACCCCATCACCATGTCACCATGTCACCATGGCACCCTGTCAGCCTGTCAGCCTGTCACCCCGGCACCCCATCATCACATAACCACGGCACCCTGGTGTCCCATCACCCTGGTACTGTGGCACCAGGGCACCCCGGCACCCCAGCACCACGTAACCGTGGCACCCTGGCACCCCGTTGTCCTGGTACCATGGCACCAGGGCGCCCCAGCACCATGGCACCATGGCACCCTATCACCATGCAACTGCGGCACCCTGGTGTCCCATCACCCCGGTACCATGTCACCATGGCACCCTGTCAGCCTGTCATCCCGGCACCCCATCACCATGTAACCATGGCACCCCAGCACACTGTCACCCTGGCACTGTGGCACCCTGGCACCAGGGCACCCCAGCACCATGTCACCATGGCACCCTGTCAGCCTGGCACCCTGGCACCTCAGCACCCATCACCACGTAACCACGGCACCCTGGTGTCCCATCACCATGGCACCAGGGCACCCCGGCACCCCAGCACCATGTAACCATGGCAATCTGGCAGCCCGGCACCCTGTCACCCTGTCGTCCTGGCACCCCGGCACCCTGTCACCCTGGCGCTATGGCACCCTGGCACTCTGTCACCAGGGCACCATGGCACCTTGGCACCCCGGCACCATGGCACCCTGGCACCCCATCATCCTGGCACCTCAGCACCCTGTCATCCTGGCACCCTGTCACCAGGGCACCCCATCACCATGTAACCGTGGCACCCTGTCACCCCGGCACCCTGTCACCCTGTCACTATGGCACCCTGACACCAGGACACCCCATCACCATGTAACCATGGCACCCTGGCCTCCCATCACCCCGGCACCATGGCACCCTGGCACACCTGCACCCTGTCACCATGGCACCATGGCACCCCATCACCACGTAACCAGGGCACCCTGGCACTCTGCCACCCTGTCACCAGGGCACCCCAGCACCATGTAACTATGGCACCCTGTCACCCCAGCACCCTGGCACCCCAACACCCCGGCACCAGGGCAGCATGGCGCCAAGGCACCCCAGCACCCACTGGGGACCCCCCCAGCCCCCCCCAGCCCTCCCGGGGAGCGCGCGCCCTCGTGCAAAGGCCACCTCTGTGCTTGCAAGCGTGCAAACGCATGCGCGCGCTTGCAAGCGCGCGCATGCGTTTGCACGCTTGCAAGCACCCGCGTACAGCGCGCGCGCGCAGACCCGTGAGTTTGCATGCTTGTGCCCGCCCGCTTGCGCACCCCGGTGCAAAGGGCGCACGCACGCTTGCAAGCACCTGTGCCCGCCCGCGTGCTTGCACGTGCGCGCACGCCTGCGAGTTTGCACGCTCCTGCTACGGGCGAGCACCCCCTATTTTTGCACGCGCAGCGCGCGTGCAAAGGCGGCCTGGCGCGAGCGAGCGTGGCCCCCAGAGCTGCTGGGACACAGGCGCGTGTCCCGGCCTCGTGCGAGGGGCACGCGCAGGTGGGGGTGGGAGGGGCCGTGCTGGTGTGAGCACACGGCCCTTGTGCAAGGGCACACGGCCCCCGTGAGCACACGCAGCCCCCGTGCAAGCACGCTCCCCTGTGCAAACACACATCCAGCCCTTGCACAAGCACGCTTCTGTGCAAGCACACAGCCCCATGCAAGCACGCGCTATTGTGCAAGCATGCCCGCAGCGCTGCGTGAGCAAGCGCGGCCCCGTGCAAGCACGCTCCCACGTGCAAACGCACATCCAGCCCTTGTGCGAGCGCGTTGCTGTGCGAGCACACGCAGCCCCCGTGCAAGAACGCTGCCATGCCCCAGTGCACCCAGCGCTGGTGCAAGCGTGCTCCCTTGCACTCACACAGCCCTCGTGCAAGCACTCTGATGCGCTCTTGCACCCAGCCCTGGTGCAAGCCTGCTCCCCTGCACACCCAGCACCCATGCAAGCACAGCCCTGGTGCAAGTGCACTCACCTGCAAGCACACAGCACCCGTGCAAGCCCACTCCCATGCACCAGCGCACCCAGGCCTGGTGCAAGCACCGCCCTGCTGCACGCCCGCTCCCTGCACACCCAGCACCCGTGCAAGCACGCTCCCCTGCAAGCACGAAGCCCAGCACCCGTGCAAGCACGCTCCCCTGCAAGCACCAAGCCCTTGTGCAAGCACAGCACCTGTGCAATCGCACTCCCATGCACCAGCGCACCCCGGCCTGTTGCACGCCCGCTCCCTGCACACCCAGCATCCGTGCACGCCCAGCCCTGGTGCAAGCACAGCACCCATGCAAGCACACTCCCATGCACCAGCGCACCCAGCCCTGCTGCACACCCACTCCTCTGCACACCCAGCCCTGGTGCAAACACAGCACCCGTGCAAGCACAGCACCCATGCACCAGTGCACCCAGCCCTGCTGCACACCCACTCCCCACACACCCAGCACCTGTGCAAGCACGGCACCCATGCAAACACACAGCACCCATGCAGCAGCGCACCCCGCCCTGCCTCACGCCTGCTCCCTGCAGCCCCAGCACCCATGCAAACACCCAGCACACATGCACCAGCGCACCCAGCCCTGCTGCACACCTGCTCTCAGCACACCCAGCCCTGGTGCAAGCACAGCACCCATGCACCAGCGCACCCCGCCCTGCTGCACACCCACTCCCTGCAGCCCCAGCACCCGTGCAAGCACAGCACCCATGCAAACACCCAGCACCCGTGCACCAGCGCCCCCCGCCCTGCCGCACGCCCGCTCCCCGCGCCCCCCGCACCCCCGCGCGCCCCCGCCCCGCGGCGGCACCCACCCTCCTGGGCGCGGGCGATGGAGCCGAAGGAGCCCAGGCCCTCGCGGGCCAGGAAGCCCCCGAAGACGTTGGGGAAGGGGTCCCCGCCGACCTGGGTGGACTCCTCCACCCGCACCTCCCGCTTGGTCTCGCCGCCCCGCGTCTTGCTGATCTCGGTGCGCTCGGTGCGCGTGTAGGTGTGGCTGCTCCGCGTGAAGGTGCGCGTCAGGCGCTCCTGCGCCGACACCATCTGGAACCAGTTCCCTGCCGGCCGCCGCGCCCGACGGTGACGGTGACGGTGACGGTGACGGTGGCGGGACAGGGAGAGGGGCAGGGGCGGACGGGCACACGGATGGGAGCGTGGGCGGGTGCGCGGGAGGGGTGGGGAGGGATGGGGACACGGGTGGACGCAGGGATAGAGGCGGGGATGGACACAGGGATGGATGGAGACAGGGATGGACACGTGGATGGACACAGGGATGGACGCAGGGATGGATGGAGACATGGATGGAGACATGGATGGATGGAGACGTGGATGGATGAAGACGTGGATGGACGAAGACGTGGATGGACGAAGACGTGGATGGACGAAGACGTGGATGGAGACATGGATGGATGCAGGAATGGAGACAGGGATGGATGGAGACATGGATGGATGGAGACATGGATGGACACGTGGATGGACACAGGGATGGACACATGGATGGATGGACATAGGGACAGATGGAGACATGGATGGATTGAGACATTGGTGGATGGACATGGGGATGGATGGATGGACACATGGATGGATGGAGACATGGATAGAGACATGGATGGACGTCGGGGTGGAGACAGGGATGGATGGAGACATGGATGGACATGTGGATGGCCACAGGGATGGACATGTGGATGGATGGAGACAGGGATGGACACAGGGATGGACGTAAGGGTGGATGCAGGGATGGATGGACACAGGGATGGACGTGGGGATGGACACAGGGATGGATGGACGGACGGATGGACACAGGGATGGAGGTAGGGACGGATGGATGCGCAGATGGGCGGACACAGGGATGACCACAGGCGCAAGCAGACACGTGTGGACAGACGCAGGCGCGGACGGAGGCATGGCCGGAGACGCGGATGGATGCGCAGGCGGACGGCGGCACACCCGCAGGGACGCACGGACGGGCGCGCGGACGGAGGCACGGACGCACGGAAGGGCACGGGCAGACGCGGACGGACACGGGGAACGGACGCACGGACGGACGGGGAGAGAAGGAAGAAGGAGGCGGAAATCAGAGTTGGAGCGGACGAGAGGCGTCCCCGTCCCCGAGCCCCACGGGGGAGGAGGAGAAGGAGGAGGAGGAGGAGGAGGAGGAGGAGGAGGAGGAGGAGGAGAAGGGGGAGGAGGAGGAGGGGGAGGAAGGCCAGCCCCTACCTGGGATCTTGAGGTTGAGGTCGCAGGTGCTGCCGATGGTGGCGATGGAGGGGGCCTGCCGCCGGCGCGTGATGCTCTCCTTCATGCGCCCCTCGCCCGTCACCTTCACCGTGAAGGGGCTCCCTGCGGGTGACGGCCACCTCAGGGACCTGGCCACCGAGAGGGGACCCAGGGCTCCCGGCTCCCCGGTGCCACGTCCCCGTCCCCCCCGTCCCCACCTGGGACGTGTTTGTCGGCAAACTTGATGTTGATGATGTAGTTGCCGGGCTCGGTGGGGCAGTAGGTGACCTTGCAGGTGCCGTCCTCCACGTCCTCACAGTTGATGTCCACCTTGCTGGGACCCTCGATGGACAGGCCCAGCCCGCCGTAGCCTGGGCAGCCACGGGGACACGCTCGGAGATGGCCCACTGCTGCTGTCCCCATCCTGGCCATGGTCATGCCACGGCCACCATCCCATCCCATCCTGGCCACGGCCACCACCCCATCCTGGCCATGACCTTGCCATAGCCGTGGTCACGATAGCATCACCCTCTTGGCTATGGCTGCACCATGGCCATGGCCACCATCCCATCCTGGCCACGGCCATGGCCACCATCTCATCCCAGCCGTGACTATGGCCACCATCGTATCCCAGCCACAGCCACAGCCACCATCTCATCCCAGCCACAGCCATGGCCACCATCCCCTCCTGGCCATGGCCACCATCTCATCCCAGCCACGACCACAGCCATGAACCCATCCTAGCCATGGCCATGACCACCATTACATCCCAGCCACAACCACGGCCACCATCCCCTCCTGTCCATGGCCATGGCCACCATCTCATCCCAGCCATGACCACACCATGGCAATCCCTGTCCCACAGCCCCATCCCCACCCGTGGCCCCGGGGACCGTGGTCTTACCGGCACTGCGTGTGTCCACGATGAACTCGGACACCTCGAACGTGTGACCTTCCACCAGCCCCTTGCCCCACACCTTCACCCGGCTGGCGTCCCCGATCTCTGACTGCCCCACCAGGATCTTGAAGGGGCTGTTGGTGACATGCTGCCCGCTCTTCTTCACGCTCACCACGTGCTCGCCCACCTCCTTGGGCGTGAAGGAGATGCCTGGGAGGGGGACACCACTGTCAGCCACCACCTCCAGCCCTGGCCACCACCACCAGCCCCTGGCCACCTCCAGCCCTGGCCACCACCACCAGCCCTGGCCACCATCTCCATCCCTGGCCACCACCACCAGCCCCTAAACACCTCCACCAGCCCTTGGCCACCATCTCCATCCCTGGCCACCACCACCAGCCCCTAAACACCTCCACCAGCCCTTGGCCACCACCAGCTGCCCCTGGGCACCAGCAATGTGCTCTGGCCATGGCCACCAAGCCCCGGGCACCCAATGCCACAGGGCCACCCATCCCTGTGACCCCACAGCCCTGTTGTCCCCTGTCCCACGTCCCCAAGTCCCACATCACCCTCTCTGTGTGCTCACCACCCTCCACCCCATGTCCCAGTTCTCCTGCACCCACATCCTCCTGGCCCCACATGTGCACGTCGCTGGTATCCCCACGTCCCCTGTCCCCCATCCCCGTGTCCCCCACGCACCGATGTGGCGGTTGGGCAGCCGCTTGAGCAGGCAGGGCTCCTCGTTGCCCGATGGCGCCCGGATGCTGGCCGTCAGCAGGCTCAGGTCCGTCTCCGTGATCTTCAGCGAGACATCCGTCGAGGTGCCCACGTTGAGTTGGGACGTCCGCATGGAGTCGTCCCCTATGGAGATGCCATCAGCGGGGCCGGGGGGACGGCAGCCCGAGCTGGGTGGGGTCTCTGGGGTTGGAGATGGATGGGGTCCCCAAGGCCACGTAACAGGGTCCCCATGAGGTCCCCTGGGCCATGTGATGGGGTCTCGGTGGCCACGCAGGGCCAGTCAAGGCCATGTGATGGGGTCTTGGAGTGGATGGGGTCCCCACGGCCATGTGGTGGGGTCCTGGTGGCCATGCAGTGGGGTCCTGGTGGCCATGCAGCTGTCCCCATGGCCATTTGCCCAGGGTCCCCAAGGCTGTGTGAGAGGGATCCCCATGGCTGGGGCTGGACAGGGTTCCCATGGCCATGTGATGGCATCCCCAAGGCCCCATGAGGTCCCCATGACCATGTGATGGCATCCCCAAGGCCCCATGAGGTCCCCATGGCCATGTGATGGCGTCCCCAAGGTCCCACAAAGTTCCCATGGCCATGTGATGGGGTCCTGGTGGCCAGGGATGGACAGGGACATCACGGCCGTGTGATGGTTCCCAGTGGCCGTGCAGGTGTCCCCATGACCACGCAAGTGCCCCCATGGCCACAACCATGCAGGGGTCTCCATGGCCCTATGGAGGTCCCAAGGACCTCGGTGGGATCCCCAAGACCACAGGGTCCCGGCTCACCGGTGATCTTGGCGGTGAAGGGGCTGCCCGGGATGTGCTTGTCATCGAAGCGGACGATGATGTTGTAGTCCCCGGGGGCGGTGGGCAGGTAGGACACGGTGCAGGTCCCGTCCTTGTTATCCTGGCAGGTGATCTCCGCCTTGGAAGGACCTTCCACCGCCAACGAGAGCCCGCCTGGGGGGCACCGGCTGGGCGTCAGGAGGCATTGGGGGTCTCCAGCCCCTCACGGTGGCATTGGGGGGGGTCTCCAAAACCCTCCCAGACCCCCTGGTGCCCCCCTTGGCCACCACTCACCCTCCCCGGCATCCTTGGTGACAATGGTGAAGGTGCAGGGCTTGTTGACCATGCCGTGGCTCAGCCCCGGCCCGTAGGCGCTCACGTGCCGGGTGTTGATGGCGTCCACGTAGAACTGGAGGGGACTCCCTGGGGACATGGGGGGGACGGCGGTCAGGGACCCCATGGGGACACCCCGTCCCGTGGCGGGCTGCTCAACCCACGGGTGCCCAACCGGGGCGAGGTGGCATCAGCCTGGCTCAGCCACCTCCCAGTGGCTCCCAGTGGTTCCCAGTGCCCGCCGTGGTCTCACCGGGGATGTGGTTGCCGTCGTAGCGGATGTCCATCTCGTGCAGCCCCTTCTCGGTGGGGGCGTAGCGCACCGTCACGGTCCCGTCCTTGTTGTCGGTGATGTTGGGTCGCGCCGTCTTCCCCGAGGGCATCCGCACCTCCCCTGGGGCCACCGCGTCAGTCGGGCACCGGGGTGGGGGTCTGGCCCCCGCCCCACTGCGCCCCATGGCCCACCCCACGCACCGCACCCCATAACCCCGCCCCGTACCTGTGATCTCACCCTTCTGCACGGTGAAGGGGATGACGAGGTTGAAGGGCCGGAGGTTCTCAGCGGTGGCGGGGGGCTCCTCCGTGGCCTGACGCCGTGGGGCAGAGAGGAGGTGTAAGAACCACAGCACCCCATCGTGGGCTCCCCACCCCATGGTGCCCACCACCGCCCCAGCCCCATTGTGCCCATCATGGTCTCCCAATCCTATGATGTCCGCCATGGCTCAAACTCTCCGCCCCATGGTGCCCATCATGGTCTCCCAATCCCATGATGTCCACCACGGCCCCAGCCCCGTGGTGCCCATCATGGTCTCCCAACCCCATGGTGCCCACCATGGCCCCAGTGCTCTGCCCCATGATGTCCATGACAGTCTCCAAACCATGGCATTGGTGCTCCGGCCCATGGTGCCCATCATGGTCTCCCAGCTCCATGGTGCCCATCATGGTCTCTCAACCCCATGGTGTCCACCATGGCCCCAACTCTCTGCCCCATGGTGTCCACCATGGTCTCCCACCACCATGGTGACCACCACAGTTTCCCTACCCCATGGTGCCCATCATGGTCTCCCAACTCCATGGTGCCCATCATGGTCTCCCAATCCCATGATGTCCACCACAGCCAAACTCTCTGCCCCATTGTGCCCACGTGGTCTCCCAACCCCACGGTGCCCACCATAGCCCCACTGCTCTGCCCCATCGTGCCCATCATGGTCTCTCAACCCCATGATGTCCACCACAGCCCAAACTCTCTGCCACGTGGTGCCCACCATGGTCTGCCAATCCCATGATGTCCACCATGGCCCCACTGCTCTGCCCTATGGTGCCCACCATGCTCTCCCAACCCCACGGTGTCCCCCATGGCCCCACTGCTCTGCCCCATGGTGCCCCACATGGGCTCCCAACCCCATGACGTCCACCATGGCCCAAACTCTCTGCCCCATGGTGCCCACCATGATCTTCCAAGTCCATAGTGTCCACCATGGCCTCACTGCTCTGCCCCATGGTGTGCCCCACACGGGCTCCCAACCCCATGATGTCCACCACAGCCCAAACTCTCTGCCCTATGGTGCCCACCATGCTCTCCCAACCCCACGGTGTCCCCCATGGCCCCACTGCTCTGCCCCATGGTGCCCCACATGGGCTCCCAACCCCATGACGTCCACCATGGCCCCGATGCTCTGCCCCATGGTGCCCACGTGGTGCCCCCACCGACACCCACCAGGACGTGGAAAGGGCTGTTGGGGACGTGCTCCCCGCCGAAGCGGATGGTGATGACGTATTTCCCGGGCTCGGGGGCGGTGTAGTAGATGTCGAAGGTGCCGTCGTGGTTCTCCACCACGTCCACGTCCAGCTCGGCCCCGTCGGGGGTGGACACCTTGCAGGTCACCTTCCCCTGCCCGGCCGCCTTGGCGTCCACCGTGATCACCGTCTCCTCTCCGATTTGGATGGTGGGACCCAAGCAGGCGCCTACAAGGGGGTTTGGGGGGGGTCAAGGTCGCGGGGACCCCCCTGCCCAGCCCCCCGGCTTCCCCCGCCCCCACCCCCGGCGCCACTTACCCAGTCCGTGGCCCCCAATGGATACTGCAAAGAGAGCAGGGAAAAGCACGTGAGAAGGGGCCGGGGCGGGGGTGGGGGGCGCCGGTTGGGGGGCCGGGGGGCCGACGTGTCCTGCTCTGCGCCGTGGGGGGGCTGGGGGGCAGCGGTGGGGTGGGGGGTGCAGTGGGGAGGGGGGGGGGCAAGGCAGGGGTGCCTGGGGGGGGGATGCCGTGGGGCAGCGCGGGGATGCCGTGGGGCAGCGTGGGGGTACCACGGAGCAGTGGGGGGGATGCTATGGGGCAGCGCGGGGATGCCGTGGGGCAGCAAGGGACACTGTGGGGCAGGATGGGGATGCTGTGGGGCAGGATGGGATGCCATGGGGCAGCAGTGGGATGCCGTGGGGCAGCGAGGGATGCCATGGGGCAGCGTGGGGACGCCATGGGGTAGCGAGGGATGCCGTGGGGCAGCGAGGGATGTCATGGGGCAGCGTGGGGATGCCATGGGGCAGCGAGGGATGCCGTAGGGCAGCGTGGGGATGCCGTGGGGCAGCGAGGGATGCCGTGGGGCAGCGTGGGGATGCCGTGGGGCAGCAGGAGGATGCCGTGGGGCAGGGCCCACCTGTGACGAGGCACTTGCTGGCGTCGCCGGAGGGCACGGCGTGGATGCGGAAGGGGGAGCAGGGGATCTCGTCCCCCCCGTACTTGATGGTGATGGTGTAGCGCCCCGGCAGGTCGGGGACGTAGGAGACCGTGTAGGTGCCGTCCCCGTTGTCCCGGATCGCCGCCTTCTTGGGCTGCCCCTCGGGGTCCTGTGGGCACCGCCCGGCTCAGCACCCATTGCCCTGGGGCTAGGGCACCCTATGGGGCTCAGCACGCCATGGTGTGGGGGCCACGGCACCATACGGGGTTCAGTGCCCCATGCCATGGGGGCCAGGGCACCCTATGGGGCTCAGCACCCAATGACATGGATGCCAGGGCACCCTATGGGGCTCAGCACCCAATGGCATGGGTGCCAGGGCAACATATGGGGCTCAGCACCCAATGGCACGGGTGCCAGGGCACACTATGGGGCTCAGCACCACATAGCACAGGTGCCAGGGCACACTATGGACCTCAGAACCCCATAACACAGATGCCAAGGCACCCTATGGGGCTCAGCACCCCATGGCATGGGTGCCAGGGCACCCCATGGGGCTCAGCACCCCAACCCCCTCTGCCAGCCGCCCCCCATCCCTCCCCAGGGCTCAGCCCCCCACGGCGTGGCCCCCAGGCCCCGGCGGGCGCTCACCAGGATCTGGACGGTGAGCAGCCCCTCGCCGGCGTCGCGGGCGTCGATGGTGAACTCGACGGGCAGGCTGGCGGGGATGCCGCTGGCGCTCAGCCCCGGCCCGCTGGCCCGCACCTTGCTGGCGTCGTGGGCGGGCAGCACCTTGATCTTGAAGGGGCTGTGGGTGGGCACGGGGGGTCAGCGGGGCGCCGGGACCCCCCGGCCCCGGTGGGGGGCCCGTGTCCCCCCCGAGGGTGGTGGTCCTCACCTGCGTGGCACCTCCTGGTCGGCGTATTTGACGGCCACGGTGTAGGGCCCGTCGGTGGCCGGGGTGTAGTTGACCTTGTGGGTGCCGTCACCATTGTCACGAACCTCCACTGGCTCCGCCAGACCTGCGGGCAGCGGTCCTCAGTGGGGCAGGGCGCCCCGTGGGGCAGGGTGGCCCCTGGGGTAGAGCGTCCCGTGGGGCAGGACCCCTCATGGGGCAGGACCCCCTTTGGGTAAGGCACCCCATGGGGCGGGACACCCTATGGAGCATGGGATCTATGGGGTTGGATGCCCTACGGAGTGGGGCATCCATGGGGCAGGGTACACATGGGGCGGGACATCCATGGGCAAGACACCCCATGGGGCAGAGCACTCCCTAGAGGAGGCCACGCCATGGGGTTGGACGCCCTATGGAGCAGGACACCCTATGGAACGTGGGATCTATGGGGCTGGATGCCCTATGGAGCAGGACACCCTATGGAACGTGGAATCTATGGGGTTGGACACCCTACAGAGCAGAACACTCTATGGAGCATGGGATCTATGGGGTTGGACACCCTATGGAACGTGGGATCTATGGGGCTGGACGCCCTATGGAGCAGGACATCCCTGGGCAAGACAAGCCCATGGGTTGGAGCACTCATGGAGAGGGACACGCCATGGGGCAGGACGCCCCACGGAGCAGGACTCCCCTTCCATCCCCGCCCCCCGCCGCGTGTCCCCACGTACCGGAGGGTCCCAGCAGCGTGACCTCGAGGGGCGCCAGCCCGGCGGCGCTGCAGTCCACGGTGAAGGTCTGGGGCACGCGGGCCCTGACGCTGGGGCCCAGCCCCGGCCCCGAACACTTGACCTTGCTGGGGTCCACCACGTCCTTCACCGGCACCCGGAAGGGGCTCCCTGCGGCAGTGGGTGTGGGTCAGGGTGCACAGGGGGTCAGCGTGGGGATGGGGTCGGCGTGGGGATGGGGTCAATGTGGCCCCAGGGACGGCATGGCCACAGGGTCAACGTGGCCATGATGTCAACGTAGGCATGGGGACAGCACAGGGACGGCATGGCCATGGGGTCAATGTGGCCATGGAGTCAACGTGGGCGTGGGGACAGCATGGGGTCAGCGTGGGCGTGGGGTCAGCGTGGGCATGGGGCCAACATGTCCATGGGGTCAACATGGGCGTGGGGTCAGCATGAGCACGGGGACAGTATGGGCAGAGGGACAGCATGGCCATGGGGTCAACATCTCCATGGGGTCAATGTGTCCATGGGGCCAGCATGGGCATGGGGTCAACGTGGGCATGGGCACAGGATGGGGTCAACATGGGCCTGCGGTCAACGTGTCCATGGGGTCAATGTGGGCATGGGGTCAATGTGGGCATGGGGACAGCACGAGGACAGCATGGCCATGGGGACAATATGGCCATGAGGTCAATGTGGGCAAGCGCACAGCATGGGCATGGGCACAACGTGGGGTCAACATGTCTGTGGGGTCAACGTGGGCATGGGGTCAGCGTGGGCATGGGGACACCACGGGGATGGCACAGGTGGGGTCAGTGTGGCCATGGGGTCAGCGTGGCCACAGGGTCACCATGGGGTTGGCCATGGAGTCAGCACCATCACCTCCACCTGCCGGCACCCAGCACCCATCTCCGCCCCACGGCCACCCCCGTGGGTTCCGCGGCCCCCCAGCTCCCCCCGGCCACCCCCAGGCCTCCACGCACCAGGGATGGGGTGGCCACCGAAGGTGATGTTGACGTCGTAGTCGCCGGGCGTGAAGGGGATGTACTCCACCGTGCAGCTCCCGTCCTTGTTGTCCTTGCAGGACATCTTGGCCTCGGAGGGACCCTCGATGGCCAGGCCCAGCCCCCCAGTGCCCGCGCCCCTGGGGACAGGCCACCGCTCAGGGACGCTGCCGGGGGTGGCCTGGCTTTTGGGGTGGGGGTGGCACGTCCATGGTGGGTGCCCGGGGGTGGCCACCTCCATGGTAGGGTGATGGGAGGTGGCATGTTGGTGGGACGGGGCTGGAGGTGCCACCTCCATGGTAGAGGGATGCAGGTGCCACGATGGTGGCAGGGGGGGAAGGTGGCACATCGATGGCAGGGGGTGGAGATGGCACGTTGGTGGCAAGAGATGGAGGTGCCACATCCATGGCAGCGGGACAAAGGTGCCACATTGGTGGCAAGTGGACGGAGATGTCACATCCAGTGTAAGAGGCTGGAGGTGGCACATCCATGAGAGGGGCTGGAGGTGGCAGGTGATGGCATAGGAGAGTGGTGGCACATCCATGGCATGGGATGGAGGTGGCACATCCAGTGTAAGAGGATGGAGGTGGCACCTCCATGGCATGGGATGGAGGTGGCACATCCAATGGCACGGGATGGAGGTGCCATCTCCATGGCAGGGGACAGAGGTGCCACATCCAATGCAAGAGGATGAAGGTGGCACCTCCATGGAAGAGGCTGGAGGTGGCGGGTTGGTGGCATGGGACGGAGGTGACCGGGGGGTCCGCTGCCCACCTGGTCTCCACGGTGAAGCGGTTGGCCTTGCCGACGAGGCCGCCCTCCAGGCCGGGCCCATGCGCCCGCACGCGGCTGGGGTCGCAGCCCTCCGTCACCCCCACGCGGAAGGGGCTCTTGGGGACCGCCACCTCGTCGTAGGTCACCTCCACCCGGTGCATGCCTGGGGACGCGGGGACACGCCATAGCGGGGGGTGTCAAGGGGTTTGGGGGTCCCTTGGGGGGGTCTTAGGGGGCTTGAGGGTCCCTTAGTGGGGTTTGGGGGGCATCTCAGAGGGTTTGGGGGTCCCTGGTTGGGGTTTGGGGGGTTTGGGGTCCCTGATTGGAGTTTTGGGGGGTCTCATGGGGTTTGGGGGTCCCTGGTTGGGGTTTGGGAGGGGTCTCAGGGGGTTTGGGCGTCCCCTGGTGGAGTTTGATGGGGTCTCAGGGGGTTTGGAGGTCCCTTATTGGAGTTTTGGGGGGTCTCAGGGGGTTTGGGGTCCCTTGGTGGGGTTGGAAGGGGTCTCATGGGGTTTGGGGGTCCCTTATTGGAGTTTTGGGGGGTCTCAGGGGTTTGGGGGTCCCTTGGTGGGTTTTGGGGAGGATCTCAGAGGGTTTAGGGGTCCCTTGGAGGTGGTTTTGGGGGTCCCTCTCTGGGGGTCCCCACCGGGGGGACAGGACATCTGGCCAGGCCATGGGGTCCCCTGGGGGTGTTGGGGTCCCTGGGGGGGGCTCAGGGGTTTCGGGGTCCCTCACCGTCCTCGTAGGGGGTGTAGTCCACGCGGTAGGTGCCGTCGCCGTGGTCGGTGACGTAGGTGTCGGTCTTGGCACCGGAGGGGTTGACCACCCGGGCCTTGACGTGGGGTCCCCCCGTCTTGGTGAGCGCCCGGGCGTCCACCGTGAAGTCGGTGGCCACCTCCCGCAGCACCCCTGTGGCACGGCACCCTCAGCACCCGGGCGGCACCCGTCCCACCGCCGAGGGGGCCACCCGGGGAGGGGTCCTGCCCTCTGACACCCCCCCACCACATGGGGGGGCCATGGGGAGGAGGTGGCCAAGGGGAGGAGGTGGCCACGGGGAGGAGATGGCCATGGAGAGGAGGTGGCCGTGGAGAGGAGGTGGCCAAGGGGAGGACGTGGCCATGGGGAGGAGGTGGCCATGGGGGGGAGGCGGCCATGGGGAGGAGGTGGCCACGGGGAGGAGGTGGCCAAGGGGAGGAGGTGGCCAAGGGGAGGAGGTGGCCACGGGGAGGAGGTGGCCATGGGAAAGAGGTGGCCAAGGGGAGGAGGTGGCCAAGGGGAGGAGGTGCCCATGAGGGTGCCCATGGCACCGGGGTGCCCGGGGAGGTTCTGCCCGCGGGGACACCCCTCGCCCTCACCTCGCGGCTCCACGCCTTTGCCGTAGACCTTGACACCGCTGGTGTCCACGGCGGGGTCGACGGTGACGCGGACGGGGAACTTGGGGACGGGGTGGCCGCCGTACTTGATGGTGATGGTGTAGGAGCCGGGGCAGGCCGGGGTGTAGGTGATGGCGTAGGTGCCGTCCCGGTTGTTCTGGATGAGCACCTCCGCCTTCACCCCGGCTTCCGAAATGATCTCGATGGTGAGCTCGGCGTCGCCGGCTTTGGAGCAATCCACCATGAAGGTGGCCACCTCGCCGGCTTTACCGCGTTCCAAACCGGGGCCGCTGGCCGTCACCTTGTTGGGATCGAAGACGGGGGTCACCTCCGCCTTGAAGGGGCTGCCGGGGATGTGCCGGTCGGCGAAGAGGATGTTGATGGCGTAGTCGCCGGGCTCGGTGGGGAGGTAGGAGACGGAGCAGGAGCCGTCGCCGTTGTCCTGGCACTCGATCTTGGCCTCGCAGGGGCCCTCCACCGTCAGCCCCAGCCCCCCGGTGCCGGCGCCCTTGGTGTCGATGGTGAAGGGGGCCGGGGTGCCGACGCGGCCACCCTGCAGCCCCGGCCCGTAGGCGCACACCTGCGGGGAGGCACGGGCGTCGGGGGAGCAGTGCCACGCGCGCGTGCGACGGGGGGGGGGGCGGCCGCGCCGGCGCTGGGAGCGTGCAAGGGACGGGCACGATGGCGGGAAGGGTGCAAGGGATGGACATGATCGCGGGAAGCGTGCAAGGGACGGGCACGATGGCGGGAAGGGTGCAAGGGGTGGGGGTGCTGGCGGGAAGCGTGCAAGATGCAGGCATGACGGTGGGAAGCGTGCAAGGCACGGGCGTGCTGGTGGTAAGTGTGGAAGGCACGGGCACAATGGTGGGAAGTGTGCAAGGGATGGTTGTGCTAGCAGTAAGTGTGGTGGGCGTGCAAGGAGCAGACCGAAGCAGGGTGGGTGTGTAAGGGGATGTGCGGGCAGGGTGGGTGTGTAAGGAGCAGAGCGAAGCAGGGCGGGCGAGCAAGACCACATGCAGGCAGGATGGGTGTGCAAGGAGCAGACCACAGTAGGGTGGGTGTGCAAGGCCACGTGGAGGCAGGATGGGTGTGCAAGGAGCAGACCACAGTAGGGTGGGTGTGCAAGACCACGTGTGGGCAGGGTGGGTGAGCGGGGAGCAGACTGAAGCAGGGCGGGCGTGCAAGGCCACATGCAGGCAGGGCGTGCGTGCAAGGAGCACACCAAGGCAGGGTGGGTGTGCAAAACCACATGCAGGCAGGATGAGCGTGCAAGGAGCAGACCAAAACAGGGCGGGTGTGCAAGGCCACGTGGAGGCAGGATGGGTGTGCAAGGAGCAGACCAAAGCAGGGCGGGCGTGCAAGGCCATGCACAGGCAGGATGGGTGTGCAAGGAGCACACTGAGCAGGGTGGGCGTGCAAGGCCGTGTGGAGGCAGGATGGGCATGCAAGGCGCACACCGAAGCAGGGTGGGCGTGCAAGGCCATGCACAGGCAGGATGGGTGTGCAAGGAGCAGACCACAGCAGGGCGGGCGTGCAAGGCGCACACCGAAGCAGGGCGGGCGTGCAAGGCCACGGGCCAGCAGCCGGGGCACGCCGGCCGGGGCACGCGCGCGTGTCGCACGCTCACCTTGGCGGGGTCGGGGGGCAGCAGGGCCTCGACGGGGAAGGGGCTGCCGGGCAGCGGGTGGCCGTCGTAGGCCACCTCCACGCGGTAGGGCCCCTCCTCGGGCGGGGTGAAGGTGACGGGGTGGGGGCCGCCGGGCGGGGCCGGCCCCACCCTGCAGGGCAGCGGGCGGCGGCCGGGGCCCGTGACCTTGACCTCCACCTTGCCCTGGCCCCCGGCCCCCTGCGCCTCCACCGAGAACTCCTGCGGCCGCCCCACCTCCACCTCTGCGGGGCGGGCGGGGGATGTGGGGTCAGGGGGGCGCCCGCCCATGGGGCGCCCCACGGCCGGGGGGCCCTGACCCCCAGGGTGCCCTAACCCCATGGGGCGCCCCATATTTAGGGGTCCCGTGCCACCCAGGGTGCTCCCACCTATGGGGCGCCCCATATCTGGGGGTCCCATGCCCCCCAGGGTGCCCTAACCCCATGGGGTGCCCCGTATCTAGGGGTCCCGTGCCCCCCAGGGTGCTCCCATCCTATGGGGTGCCCCATATTTAGGGGTTCCGTGCCCCCCAGGGTGCCCTAACCCCATGGGGCGCCCCGTATCTAAGGGCCCCATGCCCCCCAGGGTGCTCCCACCTACGGGGCGCCCCATATTTAGGGGTCCCGTGCCCCCCAGGGTGCCCCCCACCCCACGGGGTACCCCACGACCAGGGGTCCCACAGCCCCCTAGGGTGCCCCCCACCCTATGGGCACCCCATGACCAGGGGTCCCACAGCCCCCTAGGGTGCCCCCCACCCTATGGGCACCCCATAACCAAGGCTCCCCACAGCCCCCCAGGGTGCCCCCCACCCCCCACAGCCCCCCAGGGTGCCCCCCACCCCATAACCGGGGGTCCCCCAGCCCCCCAGGGTGCCCCCCCCAGCTCACCCCACAGCCCCCCAGGGTGCCCCCCACCCCCCCGCACCCCCACTCACTGCTGTTGAGCCCCTGCACCTTGACCTTGCCCAGCTGCAGGGGGGGGGCGACACTGACGGGGAAGGGGCTCCTGGGGACCGGGTCCCCCCCGTAGGTGACCACCACAGCCAGGGGCCCCTGCGGGTGTGCCCGCGCTTTAGGGTGCTGCCGGGGCCCCCCCGACCCCCACCCGCGGGGGGCGGGGGGTGCTGTGGGGCGGGGGGCACCCACGGGTGCTATGGGGCTGGGGGGGGGATTTGGGGACACCCATGGGTGCTATGGGGCTGGGGGGGGAAGATGGGGGCACCCATGGGTGCTGGGGGGTCAGAGTCACAGGGCCGGGGGTCCCCACGGGGCTTGGGGGGGGGGTGTCCCTGGGGCGACAGGCACCCTATGGGGGGGACAGGGACCATAGGGGGTGACGGGGACCCTATGGGGGTGGCAGGGACCATGGGGTTGATAGGGACCATAGGGGGGTGATGGGGACCCTATGGGGGGTGAGGGGGACCATAGGGGGTGGCAGAGACCCTATGGGGGTGACAGGGACCATGGGGGGGTGATGGGGGCCATAGGGAGGTGGCAAGGACCCTATGGGGGGCGACGGGGACCATAGGGGGGTGATGGGGACCCTATGGGGGGTGATGGGACCTTATGGGGGGTGACGGGGACCCTATGGGGTGGTGACAGGGACCCTATGGGGGGTGATGGGGACCATGGGGCGTGATGATGGGGACCCTATGGGGGGTGACGGGGACCCTATGGGGGGTGATGGCGGGGACCGTGGGGGTGACGGAGGCCCCACGGGGCGCCGCGGGCGGTGCCGCGCCCACCTGCTGCAGCGGGCTGTACTTGACGGTGTAGGAGTAGTCGTGGTTGTCGATGAGCTCGAAGTCGCGGACGGCGGGGCCCGGCCCGGGGCCCCCGAACTGCACCTCCAGCGGGGCCTTGCCCGCGCCCTTCGTCTGCACCGTGAAGTGGGTGGGCTGCCCCACCTCCACGCCTGCGCCACGCCGTCAGCCACCGGCCCGCCGACGCGGACCCGCGGCGCCCACGGACACGGACCCACGGACACGGACCCACGGACACGGACTCGCGGCGCCCACGGACCCGCAGTGCCCAAGGACGCAGACCCGCGGACACGGACCCACAGACACCCACGGACACAGACCCAAGGACACGGACCCACGGCACCCATGGCACCATGAACACAGACCCACGGACACGGACCCACAGCACCCATGGCACCATGGCACCCACAGACCCATGAACACAGACCCACGGCACCCACAGATGCGGATCCATGGACCCGGACCCATGGCACCCACGGACATGGACCCACGGCACCCACGGACCCAAGGACACAGACCCACAGACACCCACGGACACGGACCCACGGACACGGACCCACAGACACAAGCCCACAGACACCCACGGACACAGATCCACAGCACCCACAGGACACGAACCCATGGCACCCACGGACAAGCACCCAGCCCCACAGCCCCCACATTCTCTGCCCCACAGCACCCAGCATCCCTGCCCTCCATCACCCAGCCCCACGGCACCCATGGTCCCTGCCCCACAGCCCCCGCCCCACGGCACCCACGGACACGGACCCACAGACACCCACGGACACGGACCCATGGCACCCAGCCCCACGGCACCCACGCTCCCTGCCCCACAGTACCCAGCCCCACAGCACCCGCGGTCCCTGCCCCCCAACCCCCGCCCCACGGCGCCCCGTCCCCCCCTCACCCGTCCGGCTGAGCCCGGGTCCCTCGGCCTTGACCTTGCTGGCGTCGTGGGAGGGGTCCACCCTGATGCGGAAGGGGCTGCTGGGGATCTCCTGCGGGGGAGAGGGCGACGCCGTGGACAGAGCCCCCCGCCCCGGATGACCTCAGCGGGTGACGTCACCCGGCGTGGGGCCGGCAGGGGGGGGGACGGGTGCCCGCTACCTGGTTGGCGAAGAGGACCATGATGGTGTAGAGGCCGGCGCCCGGCGGGGTGTACTTCACCGTGAAGGTGTCGTTGTCGTTCTTGATGATGTCAAAGTCGATGTCGGCCTCCAGCGGCCCCACCACGCCCGGGGCGCACTTGATGCCGATGCTGACGTCACCTGTGAGGGGTCCCCGCCGTCAGCCCCATGGCACCCTGCGCCTCCGGGGCGGCGCCAAGGGACGGGGAGGAACCAGGGACGTCAGGGTGGAGCAGGACCGGGGATGGATGAAGGAGCAGGGATGATGGACCAGGACCAGGGATGATGGACAAGGGATGATGGACTGGGACCAGGGATGAAGGAGCAGGGGTGAAGGAGCAGGGGTGAAGGACTGGGACCAGGGATGATGGACCAGGGATGATGGACCAGGACCAGGGATGATGGACCAGGGATGAGGAACCAGGACTAGGGATGATGGACCAGGGATGATGGACCGGGACCAGGGATGAAGGACCAGGACCAAGGATGATGGAGCAAGGATGAAGGAGCAGGACAAAGAATGCAGGACCAGGGGTGAAGGACCAGGACCAGGGATGAAGGACTGGGACCAGGGATGACGGAGCAGGGATGAAGGACTGGGACCAGGGATGATGGAGCAGGATGATGGACTGGGACCAGAGATGAAGAACCAAGACCAGAGATGAAGGAGCAGGGGTGAAGGAGCAGGGATGATGGACCAGAACCAGGGATGATGGACCAGGGATGAAGGACCAGAACCAGGGATGATGGACCGGGACCAGGGATGATGGACCGGGGGTGAAGGACTGGGACCAGGGATGATGGAGCAGGGATGATGGACTGGGACCAGGGATGAAGAACCAAGACCAGGGATGAAGGAGCAGGACCACGGACCAGGGGTGATGGACCGGGAGCAGGGATGAAGAACCAAGGATGAAGGAGCAGGATGATGGAACGGGACCAGGGATGAAGGAGCAGGGGTGAAGGACTGGGACCAGGGATGAAGGAGCAGGGATGAAGGACCAGGGATGAAGGACCAAGACCAGGGATGAAGGAGCAGGGGTGAAGGAGCAGGGATGATGGACCAGGACCAGGGATGATGGACCAGGGATGAAGGACCAGAACCAGGGATGATGGACCGGGACCAGGGATGATGGACCAGGGGTGAAGGACTGGGACCAGGGATGAAGAACCAAGACCAGGGATGAAGAACCAAGACCATGGACCAGGGGTGATGGACTGGGAGCAGGGATGAAGAACCAAGGATGAAGGACCAGGGATGAAGGACCAGGGATGATGGACCGGGACCAGGGATGAAGGATCGGGATGATGGACCAGGGATGAAGGACTGGGACCAGGGATGAAGGAGCAGGGATGAAGGAGCAGGACCAGGGATGACGGAGCAGGACCAGGGATGACGGACCAGGACCAGGGATGAAGGACATGGGTGTCATGCCCACAGAGGGGTCCCTGTGGGTGGCGGGTGCCCCCTGTGGTGGGTACCCACCCTGCCCGGCCTCGCTGCAGTCAACGGTGAAGTAGGTGGGCTCATTGGCCTTCAGCCCCGTCTTCTCCACGCCCGGCCCGTAGACCTTCACCTTGCCGGGGTGGCTGCCCTCGCCCACGTTCACCTGTGGGCACATGGAGCGTCGCCAGCGGGCACCCGGGGTGCCGTCTCCACCCTTGGCACCCCGTCCCTGTGTCCGTCACCCCATGGGACCCCCTTCCCCACCCCAGCACCCTAGGGGTCCGGGACCCCCATCTCCATGCCCAGCACCCCATCCCCATGTCCATCACCCCATGGGACCCTTGTCTCCACCCCTGACACCCTGTCTCCATCCCCATCACCCCATGGGACCCCCAGCCCCACCCTGGCACCCCATCCCCATGGGACCCCCATCTCCATCACCCCATGGACCCCCATCTCCATGCCCAGCACCCCACGGGCCCTCCACAGCCACCCCAGCACCCCATGGGCCCCCCATGGCACCCACGCGGAAGGGGCTGCGGGGGGTGGTGACACCCCCCCAGGTGACGATGACGGTGTGCTTGATGGCCTTGGTGGGTACGTAGACGCAGCGGTAGGTGCCGTCCCCGTTGTCCTTCACCTTGATGTCGATGGGGAAGCCCTCGGCGTCCTACGGGCACCGGGTGGGGGTGAGGGGACCCGCCAGCACCCAATGGCGCCCAACAGCACTCAATGGCGCCCAACAGCACCCAACGGCACTCAATGGCACTCAATGGTGCCCAACGGCACCCAACGGCGCCCAACGGCACTCAATGGCGCCCAACGGCACTCAATGGCGCCCAACGGCACCCAACGGTACTCAATGGCGCCCAACGGCACCCAACGGCGCCCAACGGCGCCCAACGGCACCCAACGGCACCCAACGGCACCCAACGGCACCCAACGGCACCCAATGGTGCCCAACGGCATCCAATTGCGCCCAACGGCACCCAGTGGCGCCCAACGGCACCCAACGGCGCCCAACGGCACCCAACGGCACTCAATGGCACCCAACGGCACCCAATGGCGCCCAACGGCACCCAATGGCGCCCAACGGCACCCAACATCGGCACCCAACATCGGCACCCAACATCGGCACCCAACAGCACTCAATGGCACCCACCACCGGCGCTCAATGGCGCCCAATGTCGGCACCCACCATCGGCACCCTACCTGGGCGTAGAGCTTGAGGGGGCCCTTGCCGGCGCCGCGGGTGTCGATGGTGAACTCTGCCGGCCGGTCCACGATGCAGCCGGTGGGCTCCAGCCCCGGCCCAAAGGCCTTCACCTACGGGTGGGGGTGGGGGGTCAGGGTGGTGTCGGCACCCCCGGCAGGGTGGGGGGTGGGGGCAGGGAGAGCCGCGCACGGGGGTGCGGGGGGGGCAGAAGGGGGCGCAGTGTGGCACAATGGGGCGCAGCAGGGTGCTATGGGGCGCAATGGGGTGCAGTGGGTTGCTATGGGGTGCAATGGGGCGCAGCGGGGTGCTATGGGGTGCTATGGGGTTCCACAGGGTGCAATGGGGCGCAGTGGGTTGCTATGAGGTGCAAAGGGGTTCTACGGGGTGCAAAGGGGTGCAGCGGGGTGCTATGGGGCACAGCAGGGTGCTATGGGGTGCAATGGGGTTCTACGGGTTGCTATGGGGCACAGCGGGGTGCTACAGGGTGCAATGGGGCGCAGCGGGGTGCTACGGGGTGCAATGGGGCACAGCAGGGCACAGCAGGGTGCTGCGGGGCGCAGCGAGGTGCTATGGGGTGCTATGGGGTTCTATGGGGTGCTGCGGGGCACAGCGGGGTGCTATGGGGTGCAACGGGGTGCTATGGGGTGCAATGGGGCGCAGCAGGGTGCTACGGGGTGCAATGAGGCACAGCAGGGCACAGCGAGGTGCTATGGGGTTCTACGGGGTGCAATGGGGCACAGTGGGGTGCTATGGGGTGCAACGGAGTTCTATGGGGTGCAATGGGGCACAGCAGGGTGCTATGGGGTGCAATGGGGTGCTATGGGGCACAGCGGGGTGCTACGGGGTGCAATGGGGCACAGCAGGGCACAGCAGGGTGCTGCGGGGCGCAGCGAGGTGCTATGGGGTGCTATGGGGTTCTATGGGGTGCAATGGGGCACAGCGGGGTGCTATGGGGTGCAACGGGGTGCTATGGGGTGCAATGGGGTGCAGCGGGGTGCTACGGGGTGCAATGAGGCACAGCAGGGCACAGCGGGGTGCTGCGGGGTGCAGCGAGGTGCTATGGGGTTCTACGGGGTGCAATGGGGCACAGTGGGGTGCTATGGGGCACGGCGGGGTGCTACGGGGCGCGGCGCTACCTTCTCGGGCCAGGAGTCTCCGGGGGCGGGCAGGATGTGGGCGATGAAGGGGCTGTCCTTGATGTCCTCGTCGTCGCACACCACGTGGACGGCGTACTCCCCCGCCTCCGTGGGCCAGTAGCGCACGTCGCAGGAGCCGTCCCCCTTGTCGTCGCACTCGATCTTGGCCTGCGACGGGCCCTCGATGGAGAAGCCTGGGGGACGGCGGGGGCACCGTCGGGTGACGCCGTCCTCCCGGTGACAGGGCCACGTCACCCCCGTGCCCGTGGCCCCGGTCTGCGCCCATGTCTCCATCGTGGTGGCACCTAGGCCGTGCCCACGTCCCCGTGGTGGTGCCACCCCCTATGTCTCGACGCCCATGTCCCCATGGTGGTGGCCCCCCAGTCCACGTCCCCATCTCCGCTGTGGTGCCCCCCCGTCTGTGCCCGTGTCCCCAGGTGCCACCCCATACATGTCCACGCCCATGTCCCCATGGTGGTGGCCCCCCAGCCCTTGTCTCCATTGTGGTCACCCCCAGCCTGTGCCCATGTCCCCATCGTGGTGGCATCTAGGCCATGCCTGTGTCCCCAGGGTGGTGCCACCCCCTGTGTCCCCGTGGTGGTGACCCCCAGCCCGTGTCCTTGTCCCCAGTGTGGTGTCCCCCAGCCTGTGGCTGCTGCGGTGCCCTACAGCCTGTCCCCATGTTCCCAACAGGGTGGCACCTACTCCGTGCCCACGTCCCCACCACGGTGCCACCCAATGTCTCCCCATGTCCCCACCACAAAGTCCCCAGCCCCATGCCCACGTCCCCACCATGGTGCCACCCACCGTGTCTCCATATCCCCACCACGGTGTCACCCACTCCATACCCACATCCCCACCATGGTGTCCCCCACCCTGTGCCCACGTCCCCACCACGGTGCCACCCAACGTGTCTGCATGTCCCCACCACGGTGTCACCCACTCCGTACCCACGTCCCCACCACGGTGTCACCCAGCGTGTCCCCATGTCCCCACCACGATGTCACCCACCCCGTGCCCACGTCCCCACCACGGTGCCACCCACCGTGTCTCCATATCCCCACCACGGTGCCCCCCACCCCGTGCCCACCTCCCCACCACGGTGCCACCCAACGTGTCCCCACCACGGTGCCCCCCACCCCGTGCCCACCTCCCCACCACGGTGCCACCCAACGTGTCCCCACCACGGTGCCCCCCACCCCGTGCCCACCTCCCCACCACGGTGCCACCCAACGTGTCCCCACCACGGTGCCCCCCACCCCGTGCCCACCTCCCCACCACGGTGCCACCCAACGTGTCCCCACCACGGTGCCCCCCACCCCGTGCCCACCTCCACACCACGGTGCCACTCAACGTGTCCCCACCACGGTGCCCCCCCCCCCGTGCCCCCCCCCCCACCACGGTGCCACCCAACGTGTCCCCACCACGGTGCCCCCCACCCCGTGCCCACCTCCCCACCACGGTGCCACCCAACGTGTCCCCGTGCCCCCGCTCACCCAAGGTGCCGACTTCGGTGCCGACGGCCTCCACCACGAAGTCGGCCGACTTCCCCACCACGCCGCCCTCCAGCCCCGGCCCCCAGGCCCGCACCTTCTGGGCGCCCGCCTCGGGGGCCACCTGCACCTCGAAGGGGCTGCGGGCACCGCGTCAGCGCCGTCGGCCTCGCGTGTGCCTTGCACACCCGCCATGGGCCTCGCGCGCCCCCTCGCGCGCCCCCTCGCGCGCCCCCTCGCACCTATTGCGCACCCGTCACGTGCCACGCGCGCCCCTTGCACACCCACCATGCACCGTGCACACCCTCCACGCGCCTTGCACACCCCCTCCCACCTATTGCACACCCATCACATACCACACATGCCCCTTGCACACCCGCCATGGGCCTTGCACACCCACCATGCACCTTGCACACCTCCTCGCATGCCCCTTGCACCTATTGCACACCCATCACGTGCCACGCGCACCCCTTGCACACCCACCATGCACCTTGCACACCTTCCACGCGCCTTGCACACCTCCTTGCACGCCCCTCGCACCTATTGCGCACCCATCATGTACCACACTTGCCCCTTGCACACCCGCCATGGGCCTCGCGTGCCCTCCACGCACCTTGCGCGCCCTCCACCTGCCTTGCACACCCCCTTGCACGCTCCTTGCGTGCTAGGCACCTCCCTTGCACACCCCCATGTGCCTTGCGTGCTCCCCACGTGCAAGCTCCCTTGCGCACCCCTTGCACACCCCCATGTGCCTTGCATGTGCCTTGCACACCCCCTCGCACACTCCTCACACACCATGCACGCCCCTTGCACACCCTCCACGTACCTTGCTTGTACCTTGCACACTCCTCACACACCATGCATGCCCCTTGCACACCTCCCACATGCCTTGCTCATACCTTGCATGCCCCTTGCACGCCCCTTGCACACTCTCCACTCTCCAAAGTACATGCCTTGCTTGTACTTTGCACGCCCCTTGCACACCACGCGCACCCTCCACGTGCCTTGCTCGTCCCTTGCACCCCCCCTTGCACACCACGCACGCCCCCTTGCACACCCTCCACGCACCTTGCACGCTCCCCCTTTGCACGCACACCCCCCCCCCTTGCACATTCCCCCCCCCCCAGGCTCCCATGGGTGGGGGGGCGCGGGGGGGGGGGGTCCCATGGGTGGGGGGGTCAGGGTGTGGGGGGGTCCCATGGGTGGGGGGTGTCAGCTGACCTGCGGGGGATGGCGTAGCCGCCCCAGGTGATGGCCACCTGGTACTTGCCGGGCACCATGGGGTGGTACTCGCACTCGTAGACGCCATCGCCCGCGTCCCGCACCTTCACCGGCTCCTCCGTGCCCTCTGCGGACAGGACAGGCCCTTGCACGCCCGCGCCCTTGCACGCCCGCCCTTTGCATGCCCGCCTTTCCTTGCACCCATGTCCCTGCACCCTCACCCTCGCGTGCCTCCCCTTTGCACCCACGTCCTTGCACACCCCTGCCCTTTGCATGCACGCCCTTCCTCGCACCCACACCCTTGCACGCCCCCCCCCTTTTGCTCCCACGTCCTTGCACACCCCTGCCCTTGCACCCATGCACTTGCACACCCGCCCTTTGAGTGCACCCATGCCCCTGCACTCTCGCACCCGCACCCTTGCACACCCCTGCCTTTGCCCACCCACCCTTGCACCTGCACCCTTGCCCACCCCTGCCCTTTGCACGCCCGCCCTTCCTTGCACCCGTGTCCTTGCAGCCTTGCACGCGCACCCTTTGCACCCACAACCTTGCACACCCATCCTTGCCCCCACACCCCTTGCATGCACGCCCTTCCTTGCACCCATGTCCCTGCACCCTTGCACACCCCCCTTTGCACCCATGTTCTTGCACACCCCTGCCCTTGCACCCACACACCCTTGCACGCCTGCCCTTTGCATGCACCCATGTCCTTGCACCCACACACCCTTGCACACCCACCCTTTGCATGCACCCATGTCCTTGCACCCACGCACCCTTGCACACCCGCCCTTTGCATGCACCCATGTCCTTGCACCCGCACCCTTTGCACCCATGTCCTTGCACACCCCTGCCCTTGCACCCCCACCCTTTGCACGCACACTCTTTGCATGCACCCACGTCCCTGCACCCTTGCACCCGCACCCTTTGCACCCACGTCCTCGCACGCCCCTGCCCTTTGCATGGACACCCTTTCTTGCACCCACGTCCTTGCACCCACGCCCTTGCACCCCCAGCCGCGCCCTCGCACACTCACTGGGCCCCTTGACGAGCACCCGCAGCTCCCCGGTGCCGGCGCCCTTGGTGAGCACCCTGAAGTCGGCCGTCTCCCGCACCCGCACGCCCTTGGGCTGCAGCCCCCGGCCGGTGGCCCGGCACGCCGAGGGGGTGCACGCTGCGGCACGGCGGCACCCTCAGCACCCATGGGTGCTGGGGGGGCCCAGGCTGGGGTGTCCCCCCCCCACCCAGGGAAGGGCTTATGGGCACCGCTGGGGACGCGGGGTGGGGGCAGAGGGGGGGATTGGGGACACCCTGGGGACTGAGGGGTGCCATGGGGTCCCCAGGGGCATAAGGGTGCCATGGATGGACATGGGGACACCCTGGGAACGTAAGGGACCCATGGGGACACCTGGGGACAGAGGTGTGCCATTGGGACACCTTGGGGACATCAGGGACCCACGGGGACACCCTGGGGACAGAGGGGTGCCATTGGGACACCTTGGGGACATAAGGGACCCATGGGGACACCCCGGGACTGAGGGGTGCCATGGGGTCCCCAGGGGCATAAGGATGCCATGGAAGGACATGGGGACACCCTGAGGACAGAGGGGTGTCATGGGGACACCCTGGGGACATGAGGGGTGCCGTTGGGACACCTTGGGGACATAAGGGACCCATGGGGACACCCTGGGACTGATGGGTGTCCCAGGGACACCCTGGGGACAGAGGGTGCCATGGGGCCACCGTGGGCACTGATGGGTCCCATGGGGCCACCCGGGGAATTGATGGGTGTCACGGGGCCACCATGGCCACCCCCGGCTGCCACAGTGGGGACCCGGGACAGGTCTCACCTTCAGCTACGTTGACAGTGAAGGGGCTCTTGGGGATCTGGGCGCCGGCGTAGGTGACGCAGACGGTGTGGGGCCCCTCCAGGACGGGCCGGTAGGTGCAGCGGTAGATGTTGTCCCCTTTGTCCTCCAGCATCACCTCCACCGTGTCCCGCCGGCCCTGGGGGTCCACGATCACCACGCCCACGTCGCCCGGGCCAGCCCCTGCCACCGCGAGGACATGGGCTCAGTGCCACCAGGCCACGCCACGGCCGTGCCACCATGAGAACATGGTGCCAGTGCCACTAAGCCATGCCGTGGCCATGCCACCAGGAGGACACGGCCCCAGAGCCACCAGGCCACGCCATGGCCGTGCCACCAGGAGGACATGGTGCCAGTGCCACTAAGCCATGCCGTGGCCATGCCACCAGAGCCACAAGGCCACGCCATGGCCAGGCCACTGTGAGGACGTGGCCTCGGTGCCACCAGGCCATCCCATGGCCATGCCACCATAAAGACGTGGCCCCAGAGCCGCCTGCCATGCCAGGGCCATGCCACCAGGAGGAGCCATGAGGCCACGCCATGGTCACGCCACACCTCAGTGTCCCCTGGTCATGTCACGGCAAGGACGTGACCCCAGTGCCACCAGGCCATGACACAGTGAGGACCACCCGGCCAAGCCAGGGCAAGGACACGGGCTCAGTGCCACCCAGCCACGTCATTGCTGTGCCACCATAAGGACATGATATCAGTGCCACCTGGCCATGCCATGGCCGTGCCACCAGAGCCACCAGGCCATGCCATGGCCACGCCACCATGAGGACACGGCCCCAGAGCCACCAGGCCATCCTATGGCCATGCCACCATGAGGAGGTGGCCTCAGTGCCACCCAGCACCACTGTGGCCATGCCACCATGAGGACACGGCCTCAGAGCCACAAGGCCATGCCACGGTCATGCCACACCTCAGTGTCCCCTGGTCACGTCACGGCAAGGACATGACCCCAGCACCACCACGGCCATGCCACCATGAGGACACGGCCCCAGAGCCGCCAGGCCATCCCATGGCCACAAGGACACAGTCTCAGTGCCACCCAGCCATGCCATGGCCATGCCATCATGAGGACGTGGCTCCAGAGCCACAAGGCCATGTCACGGCCATGCCACCAGGAGGATGTGGCCTCAGTGCCACCCAGCCATCCCATGGCCACGCCACCATGAGGACACAGTCTCAGTGCCACCAGGCCACGCCATGGCCATGCCACCATGAGGACGTAGCCCCAGAGCCACCAGGCCCTCCCACGGCCGTGCCATGAGAAGGACACGGTCTCAGTGCCACCCAACCACGCCATGGCCACGCCACCATGAGGACGTAGTCTCAGTGCCACTAAGCCACGCCATGGCCATGCTGCCATGAGAACACGTCCCCAGAGCCACCAGGTCATCCCATGGCCACGCCACCATGAAGACATGCCCTCAATGTCACCCAGCACCACCACGGCCATGCCACACCTCAGTGCCACCGGCCCATGCCAACGTCCCCGCACCTCCCTGGAGCGGTGACCCCCTCCCCCTCCCTGCGTGGTGGCCACCAGAGCCCACCTGCGGTGTAGATGTCGAAGTAGGTGGGCTTGTTGGCCACGTTGCCGACGGGCTCCAGGCCGGGGCCGCGCGCTGTCACCTTGCTGGCGTCCCCAAGGGCCATGCCCACATTGACGCCGAAGGGGCTCTTGTCGATGTTCTGCCCCGCGAACAGCACCGTCACCTGCGGGACACGGAGGGGTCAGGGGTGGCCGCGTCCCCCACCGCCAACCGGGGGCACCCCGGTGACCACGCCAGAGGGCACACGAAGCGGGGGACCCCCCCCGCCAGGGACCCCTGGGACGTGGGCGGGTGGGCGCTCACCTTGTGCAGCCCCCCGACCTTGGGCACGTAGGTGACACTGTACGTCCTCTTCTTGTCGTTGTTGGGGACCACCTTGGCCTGGCGGGAACCCCCCAAAAATGGAGAGAGGTGACATGGAGACGGAGAGATGGGAGGACCCCCACCCAGGGGGGCGCTGGGGGGACCCAGGCGTTGGGGTGCCCCCCACCCTTACCTCCTCAGTGTGACCCTCGGGGTCCTCGACGTAGACCAGGACCTCGCCCACCCCCGCCTCGAGGGTCTCCACCGTGAACTGCGCCGGCTTCAGCACCACGTTGCCCTGGGGCTCGATGCCTGCGGGACCCCGGGGGTCAGGGTGGCCCCCACCCATCACCCCGGGGCGGGCACCCCGACCCCCAGACCCCCTCAGCCCCCCACAGCCTGGGACATCCAGGTGGCCCTTGGAGGTGGCAGGGGGTCCCTGGGGACCCCCAGGTGTGGAGGGGACTTTGGGGGGTCCCTGGGCACGGGGGGGACCCTGGGGTTGAAAGGGACCCTGGGGGTCACCCTTGTGCCATGTCACCCCTGTGCCTGGTCCCCGTGTCCCCCCCAGGTCCCCCCTTGCCCTGCCCCATGCCCCCCATGTCCATGACCATGCTGTCCCCCCATGCCACCCCTGTGCCTGGCCACCGTGTCCCCCCATGTCCCTCTGTGCCCCTCCATGTCCCCTCCCCATGCCACCCCTGGCCATGGTGTCCCCCCATGCCACCCCTGTCCCTGGCCACCGTGTCCCCCATGTCCCCCCACGTCCCCCCATGTCCCCCCATGCCCATGACCATGCTGTCCCCCCATGCCACCTCCGTCCCTGGCCACCATGTCCCCCATGTCCCCCCATGTTCATGACCACGGTGTCCCCCCATGCCACCCCCGTCCCTGGCCACCGTGTCCCTCCATGTCCCCCATGTCCACGACCACGGTGTCCCCCCATGCCACCCCTGTCCCTGGCCACCGTGTCCCCCATGTCCCCCCATGCCCATGACCACAGTGTCCCCCCATGCCGCCCCTGTCCCTGGCCACCATGTCCCCCATTTCCCCCCCTGCCCGCGACCAAGGTGTCCCCCCACGCCACCCCCATCCCTGGCCACCATGTCCCCCCGTGCCCACGACCACGGTGTCCCCCCACGCCACCCCACCCCAGCCCCGCGTCCCCCCGTACCGGGCCCGTAGGCGCGGGCGCGCGCGGGCTGGGGCTGCCGTGCGCGCAGGGGGGCCCCCGGCTTCAGCTTGGCCTTGGGGAACTGGGAGAGGTAGGTCATCACCGAGTGCTCGTCCACGTTGGGGTCCACGATCTCCTCGGGGGCGATCACCTGGGGGGACAGGGACACCCCGACGCCCGTCAGCCCCTCCTGCCACCCACCCAGGGGCCCCTCTCTGGGGACGCCGGGCTCTCCCAGTGCTCCCAGTACCTGGGGGACGCCCAGCCAGTCGTCAGCCTGCTGCATGGCCTCCCGGGCGTTCTGCACCGGCTGGTTGGGGTCCCAGCTCTCCCAGTCCGGGCACAGACCTGGTATGGGGGGGGGGCATCAGGCGGGCACCCCCACCCTGCCGGAGGTCAGCACCCCCTTCCCACCCCCGCGCCCTCTTGCTCCCACAGCTTCCCAGTGCCCCCCCCAGCATCCCCCAGTGCCCTCCAGCACCTCCCAGTGCCCCCCCAGCATCCCCCAGTGCTCCCCAGCACCTCCCAGTGCCCTCCCAGCACCCCATCCCACCACTGCTGGGGGGGCGGCTGCCCCCCATTACCCCTCCCCCCCAGTGCCCCACAGACTGGGGGTGCAGCTGCCCCCCATAGCCTGCGCCCCGCACTCCCACTAATTGGGGTGCAATTGCCCCCCCATGCCCTGGGCCCCCCATGCCCCCGAGCCCCCTGCCCACCTCCCGGGGGGGCACTCGCCCCCCTAACCCTGGCCCCCACAAACCCTGTGCCCCCCAATCCCACTAACTGGGGGTGCCGCTGCCACCCAAGCCCCCATGCCCAGCACCCAGAGGTGCAAAGCCCCCCCTGGCCGCCCGCCCCCCGGGCCCTCGTCCCCCCCGATGCCCCCCATGACCCCATGTCTCCCTGTACCCCCCATGCCCCCGATGCCCCCCGAGCCCCCCATACCCCCTGTACCGCCCGTGCCCCCGTACCCCCATGTCCCCCTGATGCCCCCTGTGCCCCCCATGTCCCCCTGATGCTCCCCATGCCCCCCGAGCCCCCCGTCCCCCCCATACCCCCATGTCCCCCTCATGCCCCCCATGTCTTCCCATGCCCCTATGTCTCCCCATACACCCCATGCCCCCCATGTCCCCCTGATGCCCCCTGTGCCCCCCATGTCTCCCCATGCCCCCCATGTCTCCCCATGCACCCCAAGCCCCCCGATGCCCCCCATGCCCCTGTGCCCCCCCGTACCCCCATGTCCCCCTGATGCCCCCCGTACCCCCCGAGCCCCCCGTACCCCCATGTCCCCCTGATGCCCCCCGTACCCCCCGAGCCCCCCGATGCCCCCGTACCGGGCGCGCAGTTGTCGACCAGGGCGCCCAGGGCCTTGCCGTCCTGCCAGTCCCGGTTGAAGTTGGTGATGGGCAGCTGGGGCACCTTGTTCTGGATCCAGCCCAGCAGGCGCTGCTTGGGGGTCTGCCGCCGCGCCTCCTCCTCCTCCTCGTCCTCCCACATGGGCATGGAGATGGAGTAGTGCAGGATCAGCGTCCAGATCAGCCCCAGGATCAGCTTCAGGTTCCCGTCCACGATGGCCTTGCTGTCTGCGGGGAGAGCGGGGCGTCGGGGACGGCGGCACGGGGGGGCACGGCCACCCCACGGCCACCCCGGGGCACGGGGTGGGGGTCCCGGCCACCCCATTGCCACCCCACTGCCACCCCAGGGACACCCCAGGGCATGGGTGGGGGTCCCAGCCACGCCACTGCCACCCCAGGGCATGGGTGGGGGGTCCCGGCCACCCCAGGGACCCCCCAGGGACACACGTAGGGGTCCCAGCCACCCCACTGCCAGCCTGGGGACACCCAGAGCATGGGTGGGGGTCCCAGCTACCCAAGGGACCTCCCCAGGGCACACGAGGGGTACCTGCCACCCCCCTGCCACCCCAGGGCATGGGTGGGGGTCCCGGCCACCCCATCGCCAGCCTGGGGACACCCCGAAACCCCTCGGCACCGTCCCCCCTGCCCCCCCCCAGCAGCACCCCGAGCCCCCCCCCCCAGCCGGGGCACCCTCACCCCCACGGCAGCGGGGGGGGGACCCCAACATCCCACGGGACAGGGCCGGGGGGGGACACCCTCACAGCACCCTGGGGGTCCCCATCCAAGCACCCTGGGGGTCCGGGACCCCCCCAGCACCCTGGGGTCCCCCCACTCGCACCCCGGGGGTCCCCGGCCCTGGGTGGGTGCCGGGATGGGGAAACTGAGGCAGGGGGCGGCTCGGGCCGGAGGGGGGGGGGGGGAAGGGAGGCCCCCGGCATCCCGACCCCTCCCCCACCGGCCTGCAGAGAGGTCCGGCCCCTCCCCCTCCCCTCCCCCCCCGGGCGGAGAGCGAATCCAGGCGCCCCCCCCCCCCCAACGATCGCGTTTTGGGAGGAAAAGGGCTGCAGATGGGGGCGGGGGGGGCAACATCTGGGGGGGGTCACCCCAACATCTGGGGGGGCAACACCTGAGGGGGCACCCCAACATCTGGGGGAGCAACATCGGGGGGCACCCCAACATCTGGGGGCAACATCTGGGGGGGCAACATCTGGGGCTCAGGCCCCGCCCCCGCACCCACCCAGCCTGGGTGTGCACGAGTGGGTGTGCAAGGGGAGGGGGGGTGCGCGGGTGGGTGTGCAAGGGCACCACCTTGCCACGCAAGGCCGCGCGTGCAAGCCCGGCGGAGGCAGGGCGTGAGCGTGCAAGCGGGCGTGCGAGGGGCGAGCGTGCGAGGGGCGAGCGTGCGAGGGGCGAGCCCCCCGACCCCTCCGCCGTGCGCCGGCTCCTTGCACGATTGCGTGTGCAAGCCGGAGCCCCACGGCCCCGCACCGAGCCCCTCGCACCAGGACCGGAGCCCTGGCACGACCGGGCCTTGCACGCCCCCTCGCACAGGGGTCAGGCCCACAGCACAGCCCCTGCACACTCGTCCCCCATTCCCACTCCTCCCCTGCCCTTGCTCTTGCACACTCGTCCCATTCCCACTCCTACCTTGCATGCTCACCCCTGCCCTTGCACACTCGCTGCTCATTCCTTGCCCGCCGCCGCCCTTGCACACTCACCCCTCGCTCCCACTCCTCCATCACCCCATCCTTGCACACTCACCCCTTGTTCCCTCTTGTCCATCATCTCTGCCCTTGCACACTCAATCCCCATTCTCATTTGTCCATCAGCCTTCCTCTTGCACACTCACACCCTCGCTCACACTCCCACCCTCGCACGCTCACCCCTGCCCTTGCACACTCACCCCTCCCATGCCTTCGTCACCCCTGCCCTTGCACACTCAATCCCCATTCTCACTCCTCCATCACCCCCGCCCTTGCACACTCAACCCCCCTTCTCTCCTGTCCATCACCCCTGCCCTTGCACACTCACCCCTCGCTCCCACGCCTCCATCACCCCTACCCTTGCACACTCACCCCTCACTCCCTCTTGTCCATCACCCCTGCCCTTGCACACTCACCCCTCGCTCCCACGCCTCCATCACCCCTGCCCTTGCACACTCAATCCCCATTCTCCCTTGTCCATCACCCCTGCCCTTGCACACTCCCCCCTCGCTCCCCCCCCCCTTGCACACTCACCGATGGAGACCAGCTTGATGTGCTCCCTCTCCAGGAACTCCAAGGCCACCGAGACGTTCTCCAGCTTCATCTGGCGAAAGTTGGGGCGCGGGTGGTACTTGCGCCCCATCTTCTTCTGGCTGAGGACCTCCAGGAGGGCGATGAGGCGCAGGCCGTCGCTCAGGTCCCGCTGCAGGTCCCCGATGCGCTTGTGAACGCACTTGAGGTGCTCGTTGCACCAACGGGTGAAGGTGTTTTGCTGGATCTTCTTCCAAGGAGCGTCTTCCGCCAGGTCCTTCTCGGTGGCCGGCAGCTCCTCCGCCTCCTCGCCCGGCTGCGTCTCGTAGGTGGAATTCATGGCGGTGGGTGCTGGGGGCGGTGGGTGCTGGGGGGGGGCTGTAGATCAGGCTGGGGCTTGGTGGCCTGGGTTGGGGTCCTGGGTCACTCCTGGTGTCCTCAGTGAGGGTCCTGGGCGGGTGCTTGGGTCCTGGGTGGGGGTCCTGGTCTGTCCTGGTGCCCTGAAGGGATCCCGGATCAGTGCTGAGGTCCTGGGTGGGGGTCCCGGATCAGTCCCGGTGCCTTGAAGGGGTCCTGGGTGGGTGCTGGGGTCCTGTGTGGGGGTCCCAGATCAGTGCTGGGGTCCTGGGTGGGGGTCCTGGATCAGTCCCGGTGCCTTGAAGGGGTCCTGGGTGGGTGCCGGGGTCCTGGGTGGGGGTCCCGGATTAGTGCTGGGGTCCTGAGTCAATGTGGGTGCCCGGGGTGGGGTCCCGGTTCCCGGTGGCAATGCCGGTGGCGGGGGACGGTGTCCTGGGTGGGGGTCCCGGGTCGATCCCGGTGCCGTGGGTGGGTGCTGGGGTCCTGGGTGGGGTCCCGGTTCCCGGTGTCACCCCAGTGCCCGGGGACGGCGTCCCGGTGTCCCGGGTCAGTCCCGGGTAGGTGCCAGTGCCCGGTATGGGGTCCCAATTCCCAGTCTCGGTCCCAGTGCCGAAGGCCGGTGTCCTGGATCGATCCCAGTACAAGTTCCCGGGGAGCAGAACCGGTTCCCGGGGGCTCAGTTCCCGGTTCCCGATGTCGGTTCCCGGTGCCTTTCCCAGTTCCCGGTGGGATCCCGGAGCAGAGCGGTGGTTCCCGGTGGGATCCGGGTGGGGGTCCCGGAGCAGAGCGGCGGTTCCCGGTGGGATCCGGGTGGGATCCGGGTGGGGGTCCCGGAGCGGAGCGGCGGTTCCCGGTGGGATCCGGGTGGGATCCCGGGGTCCGGGAGCGATTCCCGGTGGGATCCGGATGGGGGTCCCGGAGCGGAGCGGCGGTTCCTGGGGTCCGGAGCGGTTCCCGGTGGGGTCCCGGAGCGGAGCAGCGGTTCCCGGTGGGGTCCCGGGGTCCGGAGCGGGGTCTCGGTGGGGTCCCGGTGGGGGAGCGGGGTCCGGGTGGGTTCCCGGTGCCGGGGGCGGCGGGCGGCGAGTGGCGGCTCCGGGGGCGGCGGCGGCTTTAAGGGCTGCCCCGGCCCCGCCCGGCCCCGCGGCCACGGGGAGGGGCGGGGGGGCCTGACCGCAGCCGCTATTTATAGCCCCCAAACCCGGCACCCGCGGGCACCGGCGCCCCCAGACCCGGCTCCGTAACCCCGGCACCCCCGAACCCCGGCACCCCAAACACCGGCACCCCCAAACCCCCAGACACCGTAAAACCAGCACCCCCAAACCCCGGCACCCCCAAACTCCGGCACCACAACGCCGGCACCCCCAAACCCCGGCACCCCCAAACCCCCAGACACTGTAACACCACCACCCCGGCACCCCCAAACCTCAAAACCCCGGCACCCCCAAACCCCCATACACCAGCACCCCAGAAACCCCCGCACCCCCAAACCCCGGCACCCCCAAATCCTGGCACCCCCGCACCCAGAAACCACCCAAACCCCGCCACCTTCAAACCTTGGCACCCCCGCACCCCAAAACCCTGGCACCCTGAAATGCCCTCAACACCGGCACCCCAAAACCTCAGCACCCCAGCACCCCGATAGCCCAGGCACCCCAGCACCCCGGCACCCCAATACCTGGCACCCCAATACCCAGCACCCCAATACCTGGCACCCCAATACCCAGCACCCCGGCACCCCAACACCCGGCACCCCAATACCCCAGCACCCTGGCACCCCAATACCCAGCACCCCAATACCTGGCACCCCAATACCCCAGGCACCCTGAGCACCCCAATACCCATCATCCCAGCACCCCGATACCAGGCATCCCAGTACCCTGTGCAGCCGGGCACCCCAATACCCCAGGCACCCCGAGACACCCCAATACCGGGCACCCTGACACCCCAGGCACCAGAGCACCCCAAGATCTGGCACCCCAATACCGGGCACCCCAATACCCCAAGCACCCCAATACCCACCACCCCGAGCACCCCAACACCTGGCCCCCAGCACCCCAACACCCCAGCACCCCAACACCCCAACACCCTGTCACCCCAACACCATGACACCCCAGCACCCCAACACACCCCGACACCCCAACACCCCCCCCCCCAAAGACCCCTCAAGACCCTCACTCACTCGGGGACCCCCCAGGAGACTCCGCCGGGACCCCCCACTCAGGACCCCCCACTCAGGACCCCCTCCCTCAGGACCCCCAACCCCCCCCCCGTTGGCTCAAGCCTCGGCCATGCCTCAGTTTCCCCATACGGGTGGAGGGGGGGGGCACACACTTGGGTGCTGGGTGCTCCGGGCCTGGGGCCTTTGGGTGGGTGGGGGGTGTCATTTTTTTGGGGGTGGGGTGGGGGTATCAGGTTCCCCCCGGTTCCGGTGTCTGTCCGCCAGCGTCACCGTCACCGCGTCACCGCTGGCCACCCGCCCTGGAAGCTTCCAGCGGGTGGGGGGGCGGGGGGGGGGCACCCATGGAGGGGGGGGGGGACACAGCAGGGCGCCCGGGATCCTCACACACCCCCCCCCCCCGTGACTCAGTTTCCCCACGGCGAGGAGTTCCCTGGGTGGGTGCCGCTGGCCGGGGCGAGGGTGCACCCCAGGGTGACAGCGGGTGGCGGGGGGGTGACGATGGCCCCGCCGCCTGCGCCAGCGCCTAAAAATAACCCAGCGACTCAGAGCCACGCACCCGGCACCCAAAATACCCCGGGGGGGGGACGGACGGACGGACGGACACGTGTGGGGGGGGACAGCGGGGTGCACCCATGGGTGGCGGCTGCACCCCGGGGACCCTCGCACCGACAGCAGGCGTGCAGGGGTGCATTGGGTGTATTGATCCAGGGGGGTCGGGGGGGGTCAGGGTGTCCGGAGGGGTCAGGGTGCGCGGGGGGGGGGGGGTCAGGGGGGTCCAGGGGGGGTCAGGGTGCCCGCCGCAGGGGTCAGGGTGCCCGCCGGGGGCCTCAGCTCTGCTTCAGGCGGGGGTAGAGGAAGATGATGGTGGAGGCCACGACGAAAAGGAGGAAGGGCCTGAGCCCACCCGTGGTCTCCTGGGGAGGGGACGGGCGTCAGGGCCACCCCCACGGCGGTGGCACCCCGAGTCCCCTGTGTCCCCGTGTCCCCCCCCGTTACCTGGCTCTGGGTCCCCTCCGGGCACCAGGGCTGGGCGGCCTCGGGGTCCTCGGGGTGGGGGGACACCGGGGGGGGACCCTCTGCGTCCTCCAGCCCCTCAGGGCACCTGCGGGAGTTGGGGGGACATGGCCAGGGGACAGGGGGACACTGGGGACGGGGACAGGGGGACATGGCCATGGGGACAGGAGGGACACAGCTGGGGGGCACGGGGGACTTGGTCGGGGGGCACTGGGAATGTGGCTGGGGGGCACAGGGGACATGGGGACGGGGGGGACATGGGGACAGGGAGGACATGGCTGGGGAGCACAGGGGACATGGGGATGGGGGGGACATGGGGATATGGCCGTGGGGACAGAGGGACATGGCCGGCGGGCACAGGGGACATGGCTGGGTGGCACAGGGGACATGGGGACAGGGGGACATGGGGACAGGGGGGACATGGCCATGGGGACAAGGGGACATGGCCAGGGGGCACAGGGGACCTGGGGACAGGGGACATGGGGACAGGGGGGACATGGCCATGGGGACAGGGGACATAACTGGGGGCCACAGAAGACATGGCCAAGGGGACAAGGGGGACATGGCCATGGGGACAGGGGAGACATGGCCAGGGGGCACAGGGGACCTGGGGACAGGGGACATGGGGACAGGGGGGACATGGCCATGGGGACAGGGGACATAACTGGGGGGCACAGAAGACATGGCCAAGGGGACAAGGGGGACATGGTCATGGGGACAGGGGAGACATGGCCAGGGGGCACCAGGAACACGGCCATGGGGACAGGGGACAGGGGATGGGGGGACATGGCCAGGGGCACATGGACAAGGTGACAAGGGGCACATGGCCGTGGGGACAGGGGGGACATGGCCAGGGGCCCATGGTCATGGGGACAGGGGGGACATGGGTCAGGGGATACAGGGGACACGGACAGGGGCACCGGGAATGTGGCCATGGGGACAGCGGACATGGGGACAGCGGGGACATGGCAATGCGGACACAGGGGACATGGGGACAGGGGCCACGTATGGGGCCATGTCCCGGAGGGGACACGGGCAGGGACACGGAGGTGCCACGGGGTCTCGGGGGCCGCGGGGCGGTACCGGTGGTGGCGGCTGTCGCGGAGGTGCCAGCAGAGGCGGTGGTGACGCTGCCGCAGCGCCCGGTGCTCCGTGCCCAGCGCCTCCTGCTGCGCCCGCAGCCTGGCCAGCTCCTCTGCGCGGCACCGCCGCCTCAGCCCCACGGCGCCGTGGCCACCACCCCGCCACGCCATGGCCACCAACCCACCACGCCATGGCCACCACCACACCATGGCCACCATCCCACTACACCATAGCCACCACCCCACCACACCATGCCCACCAACGCACCACGCCATGGCCACCACCCTGCCACACCATGGCCACCACCACACCATCCCATGGCCACCATCCCACCACACCATGGCCACCATCCCACCACACCATGGCCATCATCCCACCACAGCACAGCCATCATCCCACCATCCCACAGCCACCATCCCACCATCCCACGGCCACCATCCTACTACACCATGGACACCACCCCACCACCTCATGGCCACCTCCCTGCCCCGCCCCGGCACCTTGGAGCCGTGCCACCTCGGCGGTGGCACGCCGGTGCTGCTGGTCCCTCCGGCGAGCCTCGGCCCGCAGCACGGTGGCCTCCAGCTGGTACTGGCCACAGAGCTCCTGCCTGCGCCACACCTCTGCCCGCAGCCCGGCCACCTCCTCCCGCAAGCGGGCGACCTCGGCGGCCTGCTGCCCGGCCTCCGCCGCCGCCGCTGCCCGCTCTGCCTGCGCCAGCGCCAGCGCCCGCTCCAGCTGCCCCCGCTGGGCTGCCTGCCCTGCCTGCAGGGCGCCCAGCTCTGCCTGCAGCGCCCGCAGCTCCCCTGCCAGAGGGGAGGCGTGGGTGACGCCGCGCGGGGGGCACCCGGCGCGGACCGGGGGGTGCCAGTGGTCATGGGTGCCCCTCCTCGGGGTGCTCATCCCCATGGGGTCCCCGTCCCTAGGGGTCCCCATCCCTGGGGTGCCCATCCCTGGGGGTGCCCATCCCTGGGGGTCCTTGTCCCCATGGGGTGCCCCTCCTCGGGGTGCCCATCCCTATGGGGTGCCCATCCCTGGGGGTCCCCGTCCCTGGGGTCCCCATCCCTGGGGGTCCTTGTCCCCATGGGGTGCCCCTCCTCGGGGTGCCCATCCCTATGGGGTGCCCATCCCTATGGGGTGCCCATCCCTGGGGGTCCCCGTCCCTGGGGGTCCCCATCCCTGGGGGTCATTGTCCCCATGGGGTGCCCCTCCTCAGGGTGTCCATCCCTATGGGGTGCCCATCCCTGGGGGTCCCCGTCCCTGGGGTCCCCGTCCCTGGGGTGCCCATCCCTGTGGGTCCCCATCCCTGGGGGTCCTTGTCCCCATGGGGTGCCCCTCCTCGGGGTGCCCATCCCTATGGGGTGCCCATCCCTGGGGGTCCCCATCCTTGGGGTGCCTGTCCCTGAGGGTCCCCACCCCATGGGGTGCCCCTTTTTTGGGGTGCCCGTCCCTGGGGTGGGGGTCCCCGGCCCCCCGACTCACTGCAGGCAGAGGGGGAGGCGCTGAGGTCCATGGCCCCCCCACCTCGGGCACCCCACGCCCTGTGACCGTCCCCCGGGTGACAGTCCCCAGGGCTGGCATCGCTGGTTGCCCTGGCAACCGCCTCCCCCCTTCCCCGGGGGCGGCCCTGGGTCCCTTGGCGGGGGGGGGGCACCCAGTGCCGTTGTCCCACACCAGCACCCACCACCAGCGCCCCCAGTGCCCCTGCTCCCGCCCGGGGGTCCTCACCCCCACCCCCAGCGGCGGGGGGGGTGTTCACTCTGGAGCCTACTGATGGCCCCGAGGGCCCCGAGGGAGCAGTGAGGCAGGGCTGTGCTGCAAACGGTATGGGACGGCATGGGACGGGATGGCACGGTATGGTACGGTACAGCACGGTGTGGTACGGCACAGCACGGTATGGCATGGTATGGTACCGCATCGCACAGCATGGTATGGTATGGTATGGTATGGTACGGTACGGTACGATACAGTATGGCATGGCACAGTACGGTATGGTATGGTACGGTACAGTACGGTATGGCACAGTATGGCACAGTACAGCATGGTATGGTATGGTATGGCGCGGTATGGTATGGCACGGTACGGTATGGCATGGTATGGTATGGTATGGTATGGCACAGTGTGGTATGGCATGGCACAGTACGGTATGGTATGGTACGGTACAGTACGGTATGGCACGGTACGGTATGGCACAGTACAGCATGGTATGGTATGGTATGGCGCGGTATGGTATGGCACGGTACGGCATGGCATGGTATGGTATGGTATGGTATGGCACAGTGTGGTATGGCATGGCACAGTACGGTATGGTATGGTACAGTACGGTACGGTATGGCACAGTACAGCATGGTATGGTATGGTATGGCGCGGCGCGGTATGGTATGGCACGGTACGGTATGGCATGGTATGGTACGGTATGGTATGGCACAGTGTGGTATGGCACGGTATGGTACGGCACGGTATGGTACGGTATGGTACGGCACAGCATGGTACAGTATAGTATGGCACGGCATGGTGTGACGCATCCCAGTATGGTATGGCCTGGTACAGTATGGCCCGACCCAGTACGGCCCAGTATGGCCTGACCCAGCCCAGTGCAGCATGGAACGGTACGGTACGGTACGTGCGGTAAAACCCAGTCTGGCCCAGTACGGTGCCGTACGGTGCAGTCTGGTACGGCGCGGTGTGACCTGACCGGACCCCACCTGACCCCATACAGCCCAGTACAGCCCAGTACAGCCCAGTACAGCCCGGTTTGGTACAGTACGACCAGGCCTGACCTGACCCAGTGTGGTACCATACAGCCCAGTACAGCCCAGTACAGCACAGCCTGACCTGGTATGGTAGAGTTTGGCACAGTACAGTACAGTACGGCACCACTGGACCTGACCCGACCCAGTACAGCCCAGTGCAGTACAGTGCAGCCCAGTACGGCCCAGTATGGCACAGTACAGCCCAGTACAGTACAATTCAGCCCAGTACGGCCCAGTATGGCACAGTACAGCCCAGTACAGTACAGTACAATGCAGCCCAGTACAGTACAGTGCAGCCCAGTACAGCCCAGTATGGCACAGTACAGCCCAGTACAGTACAGTACTGGCCCAGTGCAGCCCAGTACAGTACAGTGCAGCCAGTACAGTACAGTGGAGTCCAGTACAGTACAGCACAGCACAGCCCAGTACAGTGCAGCCCAGTACAGCCCAGTATGGCCCAGTACGGCCCATTACAGCCCAGTACAGCACAGTGCAGCCCAGTACAGCCCAGTATGGCCCAGTACAGCCCAGGATGATCCCGTACAGCCTGGCCAGGGCAAAAGCCCCAGAGCCCCCCTGCACCCGCTGCTGGGGGCTCAGCCCAGCCCTGTCCCAGCCCTGTCCCCTCCTTGTCCCCCTGTCCCCAGCCCTGTCCCCATCTCTGTCTCCAACCCGTCCCCATCCCTGTCCCCATCCCTGTCCCCATCTCTGTCCCCTCCCTGTCCCCCCATCCCTGTCCCCTCTGTCCCCTCCTTGTCCCCGTCCCTGTCTCCATCTCTGTCCCCTCCCTGTCCCCATCCCCGTCCCCCTCCCTGTCCCCTCATCCCCCCGTCCCCATCCCTGTCCCCTCCTTGTCCCCCTGTCCCCATCCCTGTCCCCCTCCTTGTCCCCCCATCCCTGTCCCTGTCCCATCCCTTTTCCCTCCCTGTCCCCTCCTTGTCCCCATCCCCATCCCTGTCCCCTCCCCGTCCCCCTGCACCGGAGCCGCGCACAACCCCACGGGCGCCCCAGACCCCCCCCCGTGGGGTCCCCCCTCCCCGTGGGTGCGGGGGTGCCGCCACCCCCCGGTCCGCTCCGCCTGCCCTTTATAGGCGCCCCCAGGCCGGGGGGGGGGGGGGAGGGGGTCCCGAGCCCTTAATCCCCCCCCTAAGCCGCTTGTGCTCATCCTTCCTGCCCCCACGGGAGCCCCACGGTCGCGGGGGGGGCAGGAAAAGGGGGAGGGGGGGGGGAAAGGAAGAATGAAAAGTTTGGGCTCGTCCGGGATTTGAACCCGGGACCTCTCGCACCCTAAGCGAGAATCATACCCCTAGACCAACGAGCCGCCGGCAGCGCGGGCGGCCGCGCCGCTGGTCTCGGGTGGGTGGCGGGGAGGGGGGCGAAACGAGGCGGGGGCACGGAGCGGGGGGGGCGGGCGCTGTGCAGCCCCCCAGGGAGGGCAAAAGTCCCCCCCCACCCGTGCACCCCCCCAAAAGTGCACCCCCACCCCTGCACCCCCCAAAAGTGCACCCCCCTGCAATGCACCCCCACCTCTGCACCCCCCACCCGTGCACTCCCCCACCCGTGCACCCCCACCCCTGCACCCCCTCACCCCTGCACCCCCCGAAAGTGCAACCCCCCAATGCAGCCCCCCAAAAGCGCACCCCCTGCAGTGCACCCCCAAGCAGCGCACCCCCCACCCATGCACCCCCACCCATGACACCCCCCAAAAGTGCACCCCCCTGCACCCCCATCCATGCACCCCCCCAATTTCACCCCCCTTTGCAGTGCACCCCCTCACCCATGCACCCCTAAAAGCGCCCACCCCAGCACTGCACCCCCCAATCCATGCACACACCCCCCAAAAGTGCACCCCCCACAATGCACCCCCCGGTAATGCACCCCAAAAATGCACCCCACCCCCGGCAATGCACCCCCTGCAGTCACCCCCCCATGCACCCCCAAAAGTGCCCCCCCAGCACCGCACCCCGCAGCATTGCACCCCCAAATAGCGCAGCCCCCCAGCAGTGCCCCCCCAAATGAACCCCCAGGATTGCACCCCCCACCACTGCACCCCCAAAACTCCCCCCATCAATGCCCCCCCCCAGGGCAGCCCAGGCTCCCCCCATCCCAGGGGGGTCCCCCCAGGGTAGGACCCCCCCCAATAACGGGTGGGTGACACTGGGTGCCCCTTAGGGTGCTCGGTGACGGGGGGGGGACACCCCCAAACCAACCCAGCGGCAGCAGGACCAAGCTTGGGGTCCCCGGAGCCCCCCAACAACGGGTGGGTGACACTGGGTGCCCCTTAGGGTGCTCGGTGGCACCTTGGCAGGACCAAGCTTGGGGTCCCTGGGGACCCCCCCCCCCAAAGCCGAGCCGGGGGGCCCCTACGCCCCCCCAGGTGCCCCGGGCGCCCCGGCAATCGGCTCAGGCCCGGCTTAGGGAGGCCGATTAGGCTCTCAGGCCGGCTTAGCCCCCCCTAATCCCCAAGTTTGGCCGGGGATGAAGCCCTGATCCCCCCTCAGCCCTTAAGCGGCTTGGGGCCGGGCAGGGTATATCAGCGGGGGAGGGCAGCCCCCCCGAACCCCCCCCAGCCCCAGCGCCATGTCGGGCGACGAGGAGTTTTACCTCTTCAAGAACGGGTCCTCGGTGGGACCTTGGGATGGACCCCAATATCACATCGCCCCGCCGTGGGCCTTCTACCTGCAGACCGCCTTCATGGGCTTCGTCTTCTTGGTGGGGACCCCCCTCAACGCCATCGTCCTGGTGGTCACCGTCAAGTACAAGAAGCTGAGGCAACCCCTCAACTACATCTTGGTGAACATCTCCTTCAGCGGCTTCATCTCCTGCATCTTCAGCGTCTTCACCGTCTTCGTCTCCAGCTCCCAGGGTTACTTCGTCTTCGGCAAGCACATGTGCTCCTTGGAGGGCTTCGTGGGGGCCACCGGAGGTAGGTGGGGGTGGCCACCGTGGTCTGGGGGGCCAGTAGGGGCTGGGGGTGACCACCATGGTCTGGTGGGGCTGTAGGTGGAGGTGACCACCATGGTCTGGTAGGGCTGTAGGAGTTGGGGTGACCACCATGGTCTGGGGGGCTGTAGGTAGGGTTGACCACCGTGGTCTGGTGGGGCTGTAGGTAGGGTTGACCACCATGGTCTGGTGGGGCTGTAGGAGTTGGAGTGACCACCATGGTCTGGGGGGCTGTAGGTAGGGTTGACCACTGTGGTCTGGTGGGGCTGTAGGTAGGGTTGACCACCACGGTTTGGTGGGACTGTAGGAGTTGGGGTGTCCACTGGGGTCTGGTGGGGCTGTAGGCATTGGGGTGACCACCGTGGTCTTCTGGACCTGTAGGAGCTGGGGTGACCACCGTGGTCTGGGGGGCTGTAGGTAGGGTTGACCACCGTGGTCGGGTGGGGCTGTAGGTAGGGTTGACCACCATGGTCTGGTGGGGCTGTAGGAGTTGGAGTGACCACCGTGGTCTGGGAGGGCTGTAGGAGTTGGGGTGACCACCGTGGTCTGGGGGGCTGTAGGTAGAGATGACCACCATGTTCTGCTGGCACTGTAGGAGTTATGGTGACCACCGCGGCCTGGTGGGGCTGTAGGTAGGGGTGACCACCGTGGTTGGGTGGGGCTGTAGGAGCTGGGGTGACCACTGCGGCCTGGTGGGGCTGTAGGTAGGGGTGACCACCGTGGTCGGGTGGGGCTGTAGGAGCTGGGGTGACCACCGCGGCCTGGTGGGGCTGTAGGTAGGGGTGACCACCGTGGTCGGGTGGGGCTGTAGGAGCTGGGGTGACCACCGCGGCCTGGTGGGGCTGTAGGTAGGGGTGACCACCGTGGTCGGGTGGGGCTGTAGGAGCTGGGGTGACCACCGCGGCCTGGTGGGGCTGTAGGTAGGGGTGACCACCGTGGTCGGGTGGGGCTGTAGGAGCTGGGGTGACCACCGCGGCCTGGTGGGGCTGTAGGTAGGGGTGACCACCGTGGTCGGGTGGGGCTGTAGGAGCTGGGGTGACCACCGCAGCCTGGTGGGGCTGTAGGTAGGGGTGACCACCGTGGTCGGGTGGGGCTGTAGGAGCTGGGGTGACCACCGCAGCCTGGTGGGGCTGTAGGTAGGGGTGACCACCGTGGTCGGGTGGGGCTGTAGGAGCTGGGGTGACCACCGCGGCCTGGTGGGGCTGTAGGTAGGGGTGACCACCGTGGTCGGGTGGGGCTGTAGGAGCTGGGGTGACCACCACGGCCTGGTGGGGCTGTAGGTAGGGGTGACCACCGTGGTCGGGTGGGGCTGTAGGAGCTGGGGTGACCACCGCGGCCTGGTGGGGCTGTAGGTAGGGGTGACCACCGTGGTCGGGTGGGGCTGTAGGAGCTGGTGTGACCACCGCGACCTGGTGGGGCTGTAGGTAGGGGTGACCACCGTGGTCGGGTGGGGCTGTAGGAGCTGGGGTGACCACCGCGGCCTGGTGGGGCTGTAGGTAGGGGTGACCACCGTGGTCGGGTGGGGCTGTAGGAGCTGGGGTGACCACCGCGGCCTGGTGGGGCTGTAGGTAGGGGTGACCACCGCGGCCTGGTGGGGCCACGGCTGTTGGTGGGACGTGGGTTGAGGTCCCGGCGCTGTCCCCCCCAGGGCTGGTGACGGGGTGGTCCTTGGCCTTCCTGGCTTTCGAGCGCTACATCGTCATCTGCAAACCCTTCGGCAACTTCCGCTTCAGCTCCAAGCACGCCCTGATGGTGGTGGTGGCCACCTGGGTCATCGGCGTCGGCGTCGCCGTCCCCCCCTTCTTCGGGTGGAGCAGGTGGGAGGTGGCGGGCAGGGTGCGGGCAGGGAGCGGGCAGGGAGCGGAACATCTCCAGCAGTGGCGGTGGGGGTCATGGGGGTGCCATGGGGGTCCCAGGAGGGTGCCACGAAGGTGCTGAGCCACCCAGCAGTGCCATCGGGTGCCACAGGGTGCTATGGGGGTGCCAGGAGGGTGCTGAGCCACCCAGCAGTGCCGTGGGGGTGCCATGGGGTGCCATGAGGGTCCCAGGAGGGTGCTGAGCCACCCAGCAGTGCCATGGGGGTGCCATGGTGGTCCCAGGAGGGTGCTGAGCCACCCAGCAGTGCCATCGGGTGCCACGGGGTGCCATAGGGGTGACACAGGGGTGCCACGGGGGTCCCAGGAGGGTGCCACAAAGGTGCCAAGCCACCCAGCAGTGCCATGGGGTGCCACGGGGTGCCATAAGGGTGACACAGGGGTGCCATGGGGGTGCCACGGGGGTGCCATAAGGGTGCCACGGGGGTGCCACGGGGGTCCCACGAAGGTGCTGAGCCACCCAGCAGTGCCATGGGGTGCCATGGGTGCCATGGGGGTGCCATGGGGGTGGCACGGGGGTGCAGAGCAGGCTGGCAGTGCCATGGGGGTGCCATGGGGATACCAAGGGGTGGCACAGGGATACCACGGGGGTGCCACGGGGGTGCGGAGCAGCCTGGTAGTGCCATGGGGTGACGTGGGGTGTCACGGGGGTGCCATGAAGTGCCATGGGGGTGCCATCGGCGTGCCACAAGGGTGCCACGGGGTGCAGAGGAGCCCGGCAGTGCCATGGGGGTGCAATGGGGTGCCATGGGGTGCCATGGAGTGCCATAGGGGTGCCACGGGATTCCATGGGGTGCCATAGGGGTGCCATAGGGGTGCCGTAGGGGTGCCACGGGATGCCACGGGATGCTGTGGGGTGCCATAGGGGTGCCATGGGATTCCATGGGATGCCATAGGGTTGCCATAGGGGTGCCACGGGATGCCATGGGGTGCCATGGGGTGCCATGGGGTGCCATAAGGGTGCCATAGGGGTGCCGTAGGGGTGCCATGGGATGCCACGGGATGCCATGCGGTGCCATAGGGGTGCCACGGGATGCCATGGGGTGCCATGGGGTGCCATAAGGGTGCCATAGGGGTGCCATAGGGGTGCCATGGGATGCCACGGGATGCCATGGGATGCCATGCGGTGCCATAGGGGTGCCACGGGATTCCATGGGGTGCCATAGCAGTGCCATAGGGGTCCTGTAGGGGTGCCACGGGATGCCACGGGATGCCATGGGGTGCCATAGGGGTGCCACGGGATGCCATGGGGTGCCATGGGGATGCCGTAGGGGTGGCAGAGGTGCGCCACAGGGCACGGAGCAGCCCAGCGGTGCCGTGGGGTGCCGTGGGGTGCCGTGGGGTGCCAGGCGGCGTGGAGCGGGCAGTGAGCGCGCGTGCTCCGCAGGTACGTGCCCGAGGGGCTGCAGTGCTCCTGCGGCCCCGACTGGTACACGGTGGGCACCAAGTACAAGAGCGAGTACTACACCTGGTTCCTCTTCATCTTCTGCTTCATCGTGCCCCTCTCCCTCATCATCTTCTCCTACTCGCAGCTGCTCAGCGCCCTGCGGGCCGTGAGTCGGGGGCGCGGGGCTGCGCACGCGCGTGTGCGAGGGCGGGAGGATGGCGAGGGGCTGGGGGAGGTGGGGCTGGGGGAGGGAGGAAGGAGAGAGGGCCGAGGGGAGGGAGGGGAGATGGAGGATTTGAAGGAGGGAGGGATGGAGGGAAGGAGGGATGGAGAGATGGAGGGAAGGAGGGAAGAAGGGCTGGAGGGAAGGAGGGCTGGAGGCATGGCTGGAAGGATCAGGGTGGGCAGGATGGGTAGAAGAATGGAGGGCTGGAGAGATGGAGGGAAGGAGGGATGGCTGGAGGGATGGAGGATTTGAAGGATGGAGGGCTGGAGGGAAGGAGGGAGGAAGGAGAGAGGGCCAAGGGGAGGGAGGGAGGGATGCAGGGATGGAGGGATGGAGGGCTGGAGAGATGGAGGGACGGAGGGATGGCAGGAGGGATGGAGGATTTGAAGGATGGAGGGAAGGAGAGAGGGCAGGATGGAGGGTAGGAGGGCAGGAGGGATGAAGGGATGGAGATGGAGGAATGGGTGGATGGAACATTGGAGTGATGGAGAGATGGAGGGAAGGGGAGATGGAGGGATGGAGAGATGGATGGAGGGAAGGAGGAAGGGATGGAGAAGGCATGGAGGGAAGGAGGGAAAGAAAGTGCTGGAGGCATGGCTGGAGGGATGGAGGGTGGGCAGGATGGAGGGCAGGAGGGCAGGAGGGCAGGAGGGAAGAAGGGATGGAGGGATGGAGGGATGGAGGGAAGAAGAAATGGAGGGATGGAGGGAAGGAGGGATGGAGGAATGGAAGGAGGGATGGAGGGAAGGAGGGATGGAGAGGAGGAGGGAGGGATGGAGGTAAGGAGGGATGGAAGGATGGATGGAGGGAAGGAGGGATGGATGGAGGGAAGGAGGGATGGATGGAGGGAAGGAGGGTGGAAGGGCTGCTCGGGCAGCCGGACAGAGGCGGGAGGGCAGGAGGCCTGGCCAAGGGCGGGGCCGGGCCCTGACCCCCCGCTTCGGGCGCAGGTGGCCGCGCAGCAGCAGGAGTCGGCCACGACGCAGAAGGCGGAGCGAGAGGTGTCCCGCATGGTGGTGGTGATGGTGGGCTCCTTCTGCCTCTGCTACGTGCCCTACGCCGCCCTGGCCATGTACATGGTGAACAACCGGGACCACGGCCTCGACCTGCGCCTGGTCACCATCCCTGCCTTCTTCTCCAAGAGCGCCTGCGTCTACAACCCCATCATCTACTGCTTCATGAACAAACAGGTGCCCCCGGGGACGCCCCGGGACACCCGGGCAATGGGGACATCCTGGGGACACCCGGGTGATGGGGACATCCTGGGGACACATGGGCAATGGGGACATCCAGGGACACCCAGGCACTGGGGACATCCTGGGACATCCAGGCACTGGGGACACCCAGGGACACCCGGGCAATGGGGACACCCAGGGACACCCAGGCGATGGGGACATCCTGGGGACACCTGGGCGATGGGGACATCCAGGACACCCAGGGAACTGGGACATTCCAGGGACACCCGGGCACTGGGGACACCCCGGGACACCCGGGCAATGGGGACACCTGAGGACGCTGGGGGAATGGGGAGATCCTGGGGACACCTGGGCACTGGGGACACCAGGGGACACCTGGGTGATGGGGACACCCAGGGACACCGGGGCGATGGGGACACCAGGGACATCCAGGCAATGAGGAGATCCTGGGGACACCAGGGCAGTGGGGACACCCAGGGCACCCAGGGAACAGGGACATCCCGGGACACCCGGGCACTGGGGACACCCCAGGGTGACCAAGGACATCTGGAGACCAGGGACACTTGGGGACCAGGGTCACCCAGGGACGCCCAGGGCCTGGGATGACCACGGAGCAGGGACACCTGGGGACTGGGCACCAAGGATGCCAATGGACCGGGGACATCCTGGGAGCAGGGACACCTGGGGACAAGGACACCTGGGGATGGGGACACCTGGGGACAGGGACACCTGGGGATGGGGACACCTGGGGACGGGGACACCTGGGGATGGGGACACCTGGGGACAAGGACACCTGGGGACAAGGACACCTGGGGACAGGGACACCTGGGGACAGGGACGCCTGGGGACCGAGGATGTCCAGGGAGGCCCAGGGACCAGGGATGACCATGGAACAGGGATGGGGTGACACCTGACACCCGGTGACAACGCACTGGGGACACCCCAGGAGCGGGGACACCCTGGAAGCGGGGACACCAGGGGACGGGGGGTGACAGAGGGTGGGGGACACCCAGGGACATGCAGGGATGCTTGGAGACACTTGGGGACACCCAGACACGCCCAGAGCCACCTCCAGGGCTGGGGGTACCACGTCCCCAAGGACAGGGATGAGAGCACGGTCCCCGGGGCTGGGGACAGGGGACAGGCGGGACCCCCGGAGCTGAGCCGGCCGCGTCGCCGTCCCCGTAGTTCCGCGCCTGCATCATGGAGACGGTCTGCGGGAAGCCCATGACGGATGACTCGGACATCTCCAGCTCGGCCCAGAGGACGGAGGTCTCCTCCGTCTCCTCCAGCCAGGTCAGCCCCAGCTGAGGAGCCACCGCCGCCGGCCCCAGGACCCCCCGCTTGTCCCCGCTGTGGGGCCGGGGCCGCCCTGGGGGTCCGGGGCCGCCCCCTCGGCCAGCCTAGGATGTAGGCGCGGGTGGGAGAATAAAGCCACCGTCGCGGTCTGAACGCAAGGCCGAGCCCGTCCGCGCCTCGGGGGGGATGGGGTGGCTCGGCCCCACGGCGCCGCGCCCCACAGCGACGCCAGCGCGGGAGCCTTGTCCTGCCCGGGACACAGGAGCGGCGGTGGGGCGGGGAGGTGGGACGCTGCTCCCCCTCCATCTGTGGGGCTGGGGTGGTGCTGAGCCCTACCCATGGGGCCGGGGTGGTGCTGAGCCCCCCATCTGTGGGGCTGGGGTGATGCTGAGCCCTATCCATGGGGCTGCGGTGGTGCTGAGCCCCCCATCTGTGGGGCTGGGGCAAGGCTGGATGCCATCTGTGGGGCTGGGGTGGTGCTGAGCCCTACCCATGGGGCCGGGGTGGTGCTGAGCCCCCCATCCGTGGGGCTGGGGTGGTGCTGAGCCCTATCCATGGGGCTGTGGTGGTGCTGAGCCCCCCATCTGTGGGGCTGGGGCAAGGCTGGATGCCATCTGTGGGGCTGGGGTGGTGCTGAGCCCTACCCATGGGGCCGGGGTGGTGCTGAGCCCCCCATCCGTGGGGCTGGGGTGGTGCTGAGCCCCCCATCTGTGGGGCTGGGGCAAGGCTGGATGCCATCTGTGGGGCTGGGGTGGTGCTGAGCCCTACCCATGGGGCCGGGGTGGTGCTGAGCCCCCCATCTGTGGGGCTGGGGTGATGCTGAGCCCCCCATCTGTGGGGCTGGGGTGATGCTGAGCCCTATCCATGGGGCTGCGGTTGTGCTGAGCCCCCCATCTGTGGAGCTGGGGCAAGGCTGGATGCCATCTGCGAGGCTAGGCTGGTGCTGAGCCCCCCATCCATGGGGCAGGGGTGGTGCTGAGCACCCCCCCAGCAGCACTGGGGACAAGAGGGGGACTCATCCAGGATCTGTGCCCTCCCCAGCCCCCCGGGACCCCCAGCCCCACACCCCATAAACGCTTCCGAACCGCGCTCTCCCAAATTCATCCGTCCCAAATTAACCTATCCCAAACGAATCCATCCCAAACCGAGCCATCCCCGTTCCGAGTGAGCCGGGGGCCAATCCAGCCGGCACGGCGGCCGCCGAACGAGCCAGAATTGGGGGGGATCCCCCCCTCCCCCATCCCACTTTTGGGGTAAAACGGGAGCAATTCCGGCACCAGACCCCGGCGCGGCGCAGCGAAGCCCCGAACCATTTACGGGGTGGGATGTAAACAGGTTTTATTGAACCACAGAATCCTCCGGCACGGCTGCGGAGCTCCGTTTACACCAGACGGATCAAAATTCAATCATTCCGAGAGGAGAAATATCCGAGGAATAAACACGGGGGGGGGGGGGGGGGGACACACGGGGGACAAACACGCGGAGCCGACCCCGCGCCGGGAAACAAAATTAGTGTCTGAAGGCGTTAAGGGCGGCCGAGGAGCCGCCGGCTCGCTCGCTGGCTGCTCCCAAGTCCTTCTGGGTGGAGAAAGCCGAGCGCGCCGGAGCGCGCCAGAGCGGGGCCTGAGACGGCGGCGAGCGTTGCCGGCGTCCCCCTCCGGCGGAGCGCCCAGGGCGCGTTTATCGCACGGGTTTGGCCTAGGATTATCCGCCTCACCCGCGACTTCTATCCAAACCGTTACTTTACGCAAGGTACACGGAACAGGAGTACAACGCACGCGGCGCAGGTCGCGGTTTTAGCCCTCCGAGACGGATTTGAGGGTGAAACCCCCCCCCGCCGGCGTCGGTTTTCCCCTGCCCCGGCGCGGACGGCGGCACCAACCTCTGCGCGATGCCGCCGGAGACGGATCCACGTCGCCGCGGGGTCCGGCCGAGGGCGCGGGGACGAGGCGAGAGGGAGGCGAGACGTCCCTGGGCCGCGCGGGGAACGCACAGGTGTAAAAAAAAAAAAAAAATAATTATAATATTAATTGAGAAAGAGCAAATTGACGGTAGGGCGCGCCGGGAGGGCGGCGAGCGTCCCCCCCGCCGGGCCGTTCCACCTTCGCCGCGTTTTTTGGGTGGAAAAAAGGCACTTTCGGGGCCGCAGAAGCGGGAAAGGGGTTTGTCGAGGAGGGGATCGCCGTCTCCCGCACCCGCGCGGCTCCGGTTGATTACCGGCTTGGTTAATTGGGCTGGCGGAGGGAGCGAATCCCGCCGGAGGCGAGGGGCTGAGCGCGACTCCCTCCGGGATGGAGGAACCGTGTTTGGATTTGCAAAGCCGGGTCTAAACCAAGCATGACTCACCTCTGGCTTTATTTTTCCTTTTGGCCCTATTGTTCTCTGGCTTGTTCTAGGTTGGTTTTTTTTTTTTCCTTGATTTCTTTTTTTTTTTTGTTTTAATTTTAAAAACAAACCGAAGGGGAGAGAGGGAGGCAGGGCGAGGGGAGAACCGTGAGCGTCGCTCGACCCTTCGCTCGCCAGGATCCGCGCGTCTTCGCTTCCCGTGGAACCAAAACAAATACAAAAATAAACAGACCTCGTTCAGACCATAAACCGACGTGTAAATCTAAAAAAAAAAAAAAAAAACCAAAACCCAACCCAAAACCCCACAAAGTGTCGTAATGAGAGGTGGTTTTCAGAACAGCGAATCCCCATCCCTTCGGGAAGGAGGAAAAAGAAAAAATAAAAGGACGGGAAGCGCGATTTGTGTGTGTGTTGTTTCACCTCATCGCCTGGAATAACAGTCTCAGTCGCGAGAAAAATGTTTCTTATGATAATCCCAGAAACTGTAAAAAATAAATTATTTAAGAAACGGCTTTCTCTGTACAGCTCTTAAAATTCGTCGTGTCGCACCAAGGCCTCCCCGAAGTCCGTGGCCTGGCTGCCCACGAACAAGTCGTACTTCTCCACGATCTCCTCCTTGGTCAGCTTGCCGTCCTGGAAGAGAGCGGAGACACAAATTCCCGTTAGTTGCCCCCGCGGCGGCTCCGTTTCTCCCTCCCCGACTCCCAAAAAAGCCCACTCGACCCCGTCGAGAGATGGAGAGCGCCGCGCCGGGGGAGCCGAAACGCCGCGGGGAGCGCGCGCGCCCAGGCAACTCTTAATTAGTTAGCTTAACGAAGGCGTGTGCCGAGCCGTTCCAAAGGGCGTTAGCCTCATCCTTGGGGAAAGGAAGGCTTCCGAGCCGTGGAGTCGAGGGCTGCGGGCCCAGCTCCGGCAGAAATCCTGGGGGGAAAACCATCCTCGGCAGGGAGGGGAGACGCCGTCCCCACCTTGTCCTGGTCGGATTCGTAGACGAGGTGTCGCGCTTCCGCCTCGGCGTGGTCGTAATCCGAAGGGAGGATCCAATCTTTGGTTTCCTCCTTGTCCATTTTGCCGTCGCGGTTCTTGTCTCTGAATTCCACAAATTGTTCCCTCTCCGTCTTCACCCACTCGGGCTCGTCGGCGTCCCCGTCGTGGCTGTACATGTCACCTGGAAGGCACAGCGGCGGGTTGCGCGCCCTTCCACCGGATCCATGCCGAGGGAAGAGCGCCGGTGGGACACACCCGCACGCCTCCGCCATCCCACGGGAGCGCGGCTCGCGCCCGGTTCCGCCCCCGGATCCGCGCGCAGCCCGCGGCTTCCAAGGGCGCGACGACAAGACCCCCGCGTCCCTTTCCCGTCTTCGAGGATCGACTTTAAGCCTCTTTATTTCCCTAAATTCACCCCTGAAATTTTCAAGCGCCGCTTTAAATCGGTTTGGAGGAGCAGGCGGCGTTTGTCCCGACATATTTTGGGAGTCGGACGCGCTTCTCGCCGCCCCTCTCCCCTGCCGAAGCCTTCCATTTCAGATAAGGGGTGTTAAAAAAGGCAGCTGTTCTGCGTCCCACCGCTGCCAAGGGAGGAGGCAGGGACGGGCAGCTCCCGCCGCGTTTAAGAGCGGACAATCCTGGATTTCCAGCAGATGCTCCCTTCCCTCTGGGGGGCTGGAAGCTGCTCTTCCCACCCCGAGCACCCAGCGCCTGTCGTCGGTTTGGGATTTAAGCCAGAAATCCCCCAGCGAGGCCGGAGGAGCGGGGCAGGTCTAAAGTTAGGAAGTTAAAGAGAGATAATAAAATTCCAGGAGAGGGGGAAGGGAGGGAAAGCACATGCCGGCAGCTGCTCCCGCCGGCCGGGGCGAGGAGGGGACGCGGCGGCAGCGCCGAGGCGCCGGCCTCTCACCTATGTACTCCTCCAGGTCAATGAAGCCGTCTCCGTTCTTGTCGATGTCCTCCATGGTTTCCTGCAAGGAGGAGACGGCGGTTAGCTGGGCTCGGAGCAATTCCCCGCCACCGTGACCGAGCCGGCCCCGTGCCAGCCCCAGCGAGCACAAGGATGCCATCCACGGGCTAAAAAAAAAAAACCCCCAAAAAGCCCCATTTTGTGCTCCAGGGCCGATCCGCTCTGCCCACAGCCATCCCTGCCCACCCTGCTGCCAGGACCGCTTCTTGTGCCGATGGCGGAGCCGCCCAGGAGGGTCTCCCCAGGGACGGAGCGGAGGTACACCCCGATTTCCAACCCTCACCACCCATTTCTTTGCCATAAACACCAGATTGTGCGCGAGACCGCCGCCCGCAGCTCCCCAGCCGCAGCGGACGCACCTGCACGACTATATCTTTCATGTAGTCGTACTCTTCGGGGTGCAGAAAGGCGGTGAACTCTTCCTTGGTGGCGGTCAAGTCTCCATCCTTGTCAGCCATCTTGAAGCGTCGTTCATCTCGCACCATCATTTGTTTATAATTAAATCCGTCGTCGGGGTCTGGGTCATCTGGGCATGAGAAGAGAAGAGGCAGCCGCCCTGGGTCAGCTCGGGTAGGGGGGAGATGCCCCATGGTCACCACCAACCCAACTCAACCTCAACCTCCACCCAACCTCAACCTCAACCCAACCTCAACCTCAACCCAACCTCAACCTCCTCAACCCAACCTCAACCTCAACCTCAACCCAACCTCAACCTCAATCTCAACCTCAACCCAACCCAACCTCCTCAACCCAAGCTCAATCTCAACCACCTCAACCCAACCTCAACCTCCCAACGCTTTGCCACGGCAGCCTGAATTTTAGATATCGGCAGCCGTCGTCTCTCTCTTGCACCTCCTCTGCCAGGAGGAAGAGGAGGAGGAGCTGCCAGTGGCTGTGGGAGACCAACATTCCCGGGGAAGATGCCCCCAGGAGACAGGGATCAGGGGTTTTTTTGGCCGGCGCGGCCCCGGAGGCTCAGCCCAAGCTATTTCTGGAGGAGAATGTGTAAGGGGATATTGCTCTCCGCTGCCGGGGCGGCTTCAAAGCCAGCGAAACATCACCCAGCGCCCGCCGCAGCGGGAATATCTGGGCACATATGGCCCCTAGATATAGCTACGCCAACAGCTATAGATAAGCTGTGGGATACCGAAGTCGGCTTTGTTTGTCAGCCTATAGAAAAATATCGATAGAGGAGGACGTAGCCGAATCCTTGGGGGGGTGAAGTTAAGCGAGAGCCAGGCCTGGTCTAAAAAAAGGCTCCCTCCCTTCTCTGTTTACATCCAGGACAAAAGGCAGGGGATTAAGCAGCTCTGTACAAGCCCGGGTGCTGGCCAACCATTAAATATAAGACGGTAAGAAGATTTTATTTTAAGTCACCTCTAGGGCACAATTAAGCCTAAAGTTTCCTATTCTATTCCCGAGCTTTCGCCTCGGAAAGCGGCGTACGCCGAAGGCTCAGGGAGAGCGGGAGAGCCAAGGAAAGCCTCGGGATCAGCGCCGGCTTGGGGGACAAGCGGAGCCCGTCCGAGCGAAAAGCAATGGCGTTTAATAGGGGTGATTCTGCCATTTGGCCGAGCGGCTTTCCTTCCGTTTTAATCGGGTGGCAAGCAGCGGAGCGCCAAGCAAGCCGACTGTTCCACAAGGGTTAAACCCACCCCAAAACGCCTCGCGTTTTAGTCCTCGGTGGCACCAGTGAAACGTTTTAGAGGGCGGACGGAGGGAAGAGAGCTGGGGAATCGCCCGGGAGCCGCAGGCAGCAGAGCCACAAGCTCAACTTTTTAATCTCTTTTTTTATCTTCTTTTAATCTTTTTTATCTTTTCAACTATTTTTCTCTTCCCGATACAAGCAGGAGAAACACGAGCGTTTCTGGTTTCAGAACCCACCCGTAGTGACAAGTGAGCCCGATGGGACTGAAGAACAAAAAAAATATGCGTTATTATTTCTATATTCCTATTTTTGAGGAGGTTTTAAAGGGATTTTTACTTGAAGATGAAGCTCTTGGTTACTTATCACTTAATATTCTTGCTTTCCCTATGGAAAGCAGGATTTAGATCCGCAGAATCAGCCTTCGGCGCCGATGCGCTCCGAGCTACTTTATGACAGCACTGGGCGCAACCCGGTGACTAATACAGTACCGATGTTTTAAATAAAATAAAACAAAAAACCAAACGGCATTTCATTTTGATGACAAAAAGCAAGCATTTTTTAAATACTCGGTAGAGCAGCAAGAGAGGGGTGGTGCCTCGGCTCCCCCACGCCGGGAGAGGGATGTTCTGAACTCGGTTAAGGGATCGGCCGGCCTCTTGGCCAGGCATCAAGCTCTCCAGAGGCATTTCCAGAGGCATTTCCAGCGCCGCTCCGGCCGGAGAGGGGAGGGAGGGGAGAATCTCGTGTAAGGGATGGGAATATTTCAGCAGAAACGTGGTGGGGGAAAAGCAATTCCTGCTGAAAAAGGAGCGCGGAGCCGCGGGATTAGGCAGGCAGGGCTCTGCCGGGTAGAGCCCGGCAGCACGGCTGCGAGAGCGGGGTCGTTGGGATCCTCCCGGCGTTCCGTAAGGACAGAAGTACGCGGGAGCAGGGCCATAATAGGCTTTATCAGCGTCTGCCAAGGGCACTCAGCGTCGAGCGCCGGTCCCTGGCTCGGGCTGGTGAGATCGTTAAAGCAAATCATCCGTCACCAGGACCAGGCACTCCCCTCTCTTACACATTAGGCTTGAGAAACGGTTTTCTCATTAAGGTGGTTTTTTTTTCTCATTAAGTTTTTTTTTCCTCATTAAGGTTTTTTTTTGTTAAACATTCTACCCCTGCAGCTCATAAATCCCACTGCACGGACTCCAAAACGTGCGATAAAAGCCTTCCTAGGACCTCTCCTCCCCCTCCGAGGCTGAACAGATAGGCTAGGCTTGCTGTGGGTCTCGGTAATTAGACTATTAATGGAAAAGAGAAGCTTAGTAAGGCCTGGCCCAACCCCGAGGGGGTCTGGGAAGCTCAGTAAGACCCGCCGGGGTCTGGGGGGAGCTGATTTCCCCAGCCCCCAGCAGGGCAAACTTCCATCTTCCTCGTGCTTTAGCCCACTCGTTTCAAAGCAGCCGTGAAACAGCGCGAGGGAAGATGGATGAGCCAGAACCGAGAGGCAACAGCCTCCATACGTTCTCGCAGAGCATTTGACTATCTTTGGAAATATTTAGTAAATTAAACTTTATTTCATGCTTTCAAGCTGTAGCTCATCATACCATATATGTCTGCGTTCCAGGAGGCAGGAACAACTGGCAGAGGAACCGGTAATTTTTTTTTTTTTTTAACGTCTTAACCCCAGAAGAGCTTCTTCTTACCTCGCTCCTCGGGGCGGTTAAGTCCTCACGGGGCGGCTGACCTGCCTCCCGTGCCAAAATCTACAGGCTCTGGGCTGTAAAGCTACTGCCAGGATAAGCGGAGAAACCGAGATGGGCACGCAGGACTTTGGAAAGTGATTAAAAGCCTCTTTGCTAATGATCTTCCCAGATTTCGGAAGGGCGCAGACACCCAGAAAAACGTGGCTTCTACAGCCGCGGCTCAGTCGGCTGCTTTCTGCAGGTGCTGAGTGCCACCAGTAGCTTGAAATTCAAAAGCCAGAAGGCAAAAAGAACCATTACCCCGTGTGCCTTTAATCACGTTATTGCTCACGACTGAGTCTGGAGCTAATTTTCACAATTAAGTGCATCAATAAAGCAGAGTTACGAAGCTGCGCGTTCACCCTTGGGTGGGTTTTTTCCCCCCCCACGTTTTCGTTTTTTTTTTTTCCTTAGACTGCCCTTCGTTAACGCCGGCGGAAGGTAAATTCTTCCTTTTTTTTTTTTTCTTTTTAGTCAGAGGCTTTGGGGACGGGTCGAGAGCTCCCGCTCCGCTCCATCGCACTTCTGCTTTATTGATCAGAGACCACCACCAGATCGGACACCTTGCCCCTTACCGAGGTAAGTGCCATATGTCACGTTCCTGTACTCATCCCAGGAGATAAATCCATCTTGATTCATGTCAAACTCCTGCCACTGGCGTTCGACACTGTCATACACGTATTTCTTCTGGGCCTTCTTAATCCAGGCTTTCAGCTCCCCCTCCGTCACAAACCCATCCTTATCCGTGTCTATCTTATCTACAATCACTCTACAAAAACAAAACAGCAAGTTTCAAGCGCCGGCTCCGCAAAGTTTTTATCCCAAGAGTAGAGACCTACCTAAGATGTAGCCGTAGGTGGCATTTTTATATTCCTCCCAAGAAATGAGGCCGTCCTCATTGAGGTCGTGCCCTTTCCACTGCCGCTCTACATCCTCGTATATCCAGCGCTTTTGTGCAAACTTAATCCAGTCTTTCAGCTCTTCCACAGTTACAAACCCGTCTTTGTCTTCATCTATTTTACTTACAATCTTTCTGTAGAAAATGCAGAAAAATCCAGCAAAAGTTAAGGGAAACAAAGCTCTCGTTCTACCGGGCGGAGCGTTTGAACCGGTGGCAGGTTATTCCCGGACGCCAGAGCGAGCAAGTCAAGGCGTTTAGTACCCGGCCCCGGCAATCTGACCGCAGGGACAGCTCGTCCTTAAAACCAACCTAGGGTTTAGCCGCCGAAACGCCGGCTTGCTCGCTCTCGGGCCGCTCAGGTTTTGTATTCTTCGGGAATCGCGCGCCTTAGGGGAAAGCGTTTTCTCGTTCAACCTTGGGAAACACCCGGTCGCGCGTCTTCCCACCTCGACAGCGCGTCCAGGTACTTACGTTAAAAGCGGGGAAGCCCGGCCCCGGCGAAGGGGCGCAAAGACCGAGCTTTGGCTCGTTTGCGCGCCCGAGCCCGGCAAGGCAGAGAAAAACCCTCGCAGGACAGCGATGAGAAGCCGACGTCCACGTCGGCTCCCACCCAAGGACGATGCCCGCCCGTTTACCGAGGGAGAAACCGGAGATGCGTGGTTGATAAAGCACGGTGCGAGGCCGCATGCTTGCTTTATTTTTAGCAGCAGCTGTGAAGAAAAGCCGCCGGGAGGAATGCGGAGATCCATAGGCAGATGCACGCGAGCCTCCGGCACGGGGAGGAGGAGCCGGGCTGTTTAATCCTCACCGTTCCTCGTGGTTTACTCCTAGGAGTAGTCGTGGCGTTTGCGGGATGCGGGGCGGTCGCAGCACACGCTGCGTTACAAAGCTCGGCGCTGGGAACTTTCCGTTTTGGGATTTCGCCCCCGCAGGCAGCGCCAGGCCGTTAAAGCCAGGGGTGAGGGCCCAAAACGTTTTGCTGGGTGAACCGGGCTCATTTTTGCCTTTTAACAGGAAGGTTCAGAGTCAAACCGGTTCCGTTAAATTCAGTAATCCGTAACTCAAATAAAATAACTTGAGGAACGTTAAAAGACTGTTTTAAATCGCCACGAGACTATTAATTCCCAGAATATCGCTGCAAAGCAAGGCATCGAGTGCAAACGCAGCCTCGTCACGCAGCCGGGGGCACCGGAGCCACCCTGCGCTCAGTTCCCAGCTTTTTGTGTTCCCAAATTGCTTCTAAAAAGCAAAACCCGCCCTTTCCTCTGCGGCACAAAGGACGTTCCTAAAAAACGAAAGGCTGAATAAGCTGGGATAAGGCCAGTAAAAATATCTGCTTTACTTCTCGAAGAGCCTTTGGGCTCGACGCCGTGCGCTACCTGCAGCAGACGGAGGCTTGCAGGCCGCGCGGCGGAGGCCCGACCCATTTTTACAGGCACATCTTTAACGGTTGCTATTTCGGGGAAACAATTCAACTTTTATATATGGCATTGCCGTTCGGGAGCGGGACAGGAATACCGCCGCGGGAGCACGCGACGCTCCCGGCTACCAAGGCACCGTACGGGTTAAAGGCTCCCGTGCGGTTTGGGAGCGGTTAAATTGCAAACACAAAGAGTCGAGGAGCGGGCCGGTTGGAAACTCACTTCCCAGGAACGGTGGGCATCGTCCTTCCTCGCTTTCTCACAAAGCGGCCTAAATCCATCGGGAATTTCCCCAGCTGCTTCCCCGACCGTAAAATCTGAACCATCCCAGCCTTGTTAAAGAAAGGTTTCTGCGACACCAACCCTGGAGCGGCAGGAAAACGAAGCGGTGGCAGAGCGGAGCAGCCAAGGGACGAGATTTGGGCAGATCTCGCGCAAAACCACTTTTCAGCTGTCCAGCCGAGGGCGACGAGGAAAAAAAATCGGCCACTGGCTGAGCTGTGAAGCGCCGCTCGGAGCGCGGGCACGGCCACGGCTCGCTGCCGTCGCAATACTTTGGAAACCATAAAACCCACCGGGATGAAAAACTGGAGCCCGCGTGGGTAGATAGCCAAGGCGACTTTGCCAGGAAAGGTTTCTAGGTGGGGCAGCAGCAGTTCAGAAGTTTAATTAAGAGAACAGCTTCCCTCTTTAATTGCATTAAGTTAAGCTCCGTCCCCGCCTGGAGCCCGGGGCGAGCTCGGTGCCGCTGGGGACGCTTCGGCAGCTCCTAAACCTCTGCCTTCAGCGGCGCGGTGCCAACCAGATGCTCCCCGGCTGGTTTCCCAGGGCAGAAGCCACAAAACCCCTAAGTTTTAATAAAAAAAAACCCCGTAGTTTTGTCACATAACGCCGCAGCAGCCTGCGCGGGGAGGGGGTGGCAGGGGCACCAGATGTTTCGCGAGGGTTGGCAGCTGGAGCTGACAGGCTGCTTCGCTTTCCCACTCCCGGCGTTCCAGGGAAGCAAGGGGATCCTGTTTGCTCAGCGCTATCGGCAGGAAAACCAGCGGAGCATTTCCCTAATTCAGCAGCCTTAAAAGAAAAACAAGGGAGAGCATGGGACGCCGTTCCCAAATCCCAGTCAACCCAAGAAACAGGGATGTGAGAAAAGCTGGATAGAAACCCAGCCAGGAAACCCGCAGCCAGAGCTCTCTCTCCCAGGGAACCGGCTCCTTTCAACATCCATTAAAAAAAAAAAAAAATTTACATAATTATGTGTTCACAACAAGTTTATCAAACTCATTCAAGCTGAGGAAAGTGTGATGAATTTGCCTCTGACCAAAAAAAAAAAAAAAAGGCAAGCTGTTTTCTGTCAAGGGCGAGAGCGGTTTGAAACGGCCTCGTTAAAACGCCCGAGTGGAAACTCTTACCCCGGCCCCGCGTCCGCTGCCAGCTTTTTCCAGGAGATAACTCAGCAGAACAATGAAATTAAAGCGCGGAGCCGTGACCGAGCCTACGGGTCAGGAAAACAGCGGGAGGGGGAGGATCGCCAGCATGTTTCTGCTCTCTGCAGCCAGAGCTGCACCTTCCCCTCTGCATTCAACTCCCGCTTTAGGGGGGGGGAGAAAAAATCAAGGGGTTCTCCCCAGACTGTTTTTCCTCGCAAAAAGCCACCCGGCTCGTCTTATTTTGCAGTTTGCAGACCGACGAGGGCCTGGCTGCAATGGATCCGGCGGTCCGAAGAGTTTTTCCTTTCTAAAGAGTCCCCAGGGGGGGGAAAAAAACCCCCCTCCCGCAAAGATTCCTTGAGGGCAGACATGGCGTTGCCTTTGCCCAGCCTTTATCGAGAGGAAACTGCCGAGCTCCCGCCCCAGGCTGGCAGCCTGGATGATCCGTACAGATGCCGAAGCAAGGCTGGCATCGCCCTGCCCCGCGAATCCGCCCGCATCCGGACATTTCCCTCGCTCCGGTGGCGTTTCCCTCGGCACCTACGCTGGTTAAGCTTTCCCTTCTCACTGGGGAGCCCCATCCCCCCAAAAAAACCAAAAAACCCCAAACCGCGCGGTTTTCGTCGTGGTTTGCAGCACGCGCTGCTCCACCGGCCGGAGCGTGAGGCTGAGGCGCTCGGCTCTCGCGCGGAGAATTACGCTGGTGAGCGAAGCTCATCCAGGCGCCGGGACGAAGAGAGCAGGGCCGCCGGCAAAAAAAAAAAAACAAAAAACAAAAAAACAGAAAAAAACCCAGAAAACTGAAGAATTAACGGGCAATTTGGACCACGACGAGTCGCTCCTTCAGCCTGATGTGGCGAGGAGCGTCCCAACGGCGAGGCCGAGCTCACCAGGCGGGAGCGCGGCCCTCGAGACTCTCCAAAAAAAAAAAAAAAAAAAAAAAAAAAAGTCTCGTCAGGGCCGAAACCCCGAAAGTTTAAGCCTTCCTAAGCCCAACGCGAACAACTGCGCCAGCAGCTGCTGCCGCGCACACAAAGGCGCACGCTGTAGCGCCGCGACCAGCGCTGAGCGTCTCCTGTAAACGCCCCGTTCCGACGTCTGCAGGTGGCCGGGGAGGCAAAAGCGATGAAGCAGCGGTTACTTTTTCAAGAGATGCTCTGTTTTCGCTAACCCGTGGCTCTGCGCAGCAACCAGCTGCTTCTCGACTGGGAAGAAAAACGTGGCAGGAAAATGCAAGTAATTCCCCGGGGCCTTCGGACTCCAGCGTAACTGGAGACCAGCGAGCTCCGCTGAGCACGGTTTGAGTACAGCAAAAGGAAAAGACGCTTATTTTCATTTATACTTTGTAGTTTTGGGGAGTATTTGGTGCTTAGAAGCAAGCGTGCGTGGTTGGAATGACTCAAGGTGACCTTGTAGGCTGAGAGCAAGGTCTCTAGTGAGGCCATCTGCACACGTGCTGCATAACTTTTGTGTTGGTCACTAAATTTCAGCTACTGCTGCCTTAAAAATGACATTTAAAAGGCTGTAATGGAGGCCACCTCCGCCACCCGAGGTGGAAGAGAACGTACGTGAACGCCGGGGTGACATTTACGGCCAGCAGAATCCACGGTGGATTCGTTTCTCTCTCAATCAGGTTTTTATTTCGGCTCGTTTCCTTACCCGAGTCTCTCCTTGCTCTCCTCCGGTGTGAGCTGATCAAAGGTTTTGGCCTCATCCGCCCCGAGGAAAGCGTCGTGGTCGTAGTCGAAGTTCTGCGCGTCGTCGTGGACCTTGTCGCTGAGCTGCGGGTCGTGGTGAACCCGGTCCTTCTTCTCGGTGGGTTTGCTCGAGATGCAGAGCATGGAGAGAGAGAGGCAGAGGAGGAGCTGAGGGATGGTCATGGTGGTTGGGACGCACCTGCGGGACAGCGGAGGAAGGGGAATTTTAGGAGCCGGTATTGTGACGGGGACGCCGGAGCGGCATGACGCCGGGGCCAGGGTCACAAACCAGAAGTCGGACACCAAAATGGGGAGAGCTGGCGAATTAACGCCGATTACGTGGGCACAGTGACGAATTAACGCCGATTACGTGGGCACAGTGACGAATTAACGCCGATTACGTGGGCACAGTGACGAATTAACGCAGAAACCCTTACGAACGCCCACCCGGAGCGGCTCCCCACTCCCAAACCCCTCACGCGAGCCCCAGCCGAGCCCCTCCGCCCGGCAGAGCGCAACAACTGCTGTTTGTTGGAAGGAGAGCCCGCTCGGCGAGGAATGCGAAGGATGCATGGCAAACACGCGCAGCGGATCGCCCGTTACGCGGCTCCGGCCGAGCCGGTCGCCAGCCGCCCTCTGCTCTCACGTCCTCCTGCCCAATTCCCTCCCCGCGGGGCTGGGTCTTCCCAAAAAATCCCTCCTTCCCAGCGAGGTGCCTTGTCCAGCAGCTGGCTTCGGACGCTCCTCCAGGACTTCCGATACCCTGGGTCGGAGCGATGTGGATGGGAGCCTTGCCCAGACATATTTCACCCTCAATTCAAGTCCCGACGGACTCGCTACGCCCATCTGGAACCAAATTCCAGGTGGCGGCTGGGTGACGGACGACGACGGAGACGCTCAGGACGCGGCGATTTATCGCCCAGATCGTCTGTCCGGTGCTCGCACGGCAACGCCGCGGCGTCAGGGACGGTCACAGCACGCGTCCGGGCGGAAAACGCCGGATAAAAACGCGAGAGCCGTACTCAGCAATCGAACGAGGCTCTCAGAAATATTCCCCATCCTTATCTATTTCATTTAAATCAAGCGGCTAACATATTTAAATCAAGCAGCAACGTGTTCTTCAGCCCGCCACCCCACCTCTCCAGCAGCAGGATCAAGCCGCCTTACTCTCTCCGCGCACCCAGAGCTCCACTTGCGCGCTCCTGCCTGAAAAACCTTATAAAATTAAATTTTACCCTGTAGAAACCAGAAGTTAGAGAGTCCGCGCAGCTAAAATGACTTGCAGAGGTTGGAAAGGAGGAGCAGGAGGGGGAAAAAACCCCTCGTAATACAGTAAAACAAGGAGAGTGACCTGCCTGAAGCGTTACTCGGGAGTTGGTGGGGTCAAGGGATTCTTTTTATTTAAATCACCCACTTCACCAATATTTGCTTAAGATGACGCAAGCAGCAGGGCAAGGAACCCATCCAACCCCCTCCCAACGCCCGAGGGATTTACCCGCGCGGCGTTTGTGCCGTACGAATCCCTTCGGGGATGAGGGAAAATAAACAAAATAAAAACGCCACAAAATAAAGGCTCCCGAGGGTCGTTTCAGCTCCGATGTCACCGGCTTGAAGCCATATTCACACCCGAAAGGCACGGAAAGGGATGAAAACCGGTCACGCTTTTCACAGAAATAGTCAAACCCGCTGTGAAAGAAGCTCATCCGTGAAGCCGGCAACATAAATTTCCCGTAGGAGGGCCGCACGCCCTGCGGCAAGAGCGGGGTACGAACCCGCGAGGAAGATGAAGGAGCCAAGGAAGCCCGGCGGCGCGAGGGTAGACGCTAACGGCACGACGGCGGCTGGGCTCCGTGCTCGTATCGGGAGAAAAGACTGCAAAAATAAAGTCAAAAATAGATTAATTTAAAAGAAATTGAACTAGGTCGGGTAGCGAGGAGGCACCTGACTGCTTTGCTCGAAGGGCTGGTGTTCTGCCGGCCGGGTTGGAGCGCGTTTGGCCGCTCGGCAGCGAGCGAAGGCGAGAAGCCAAACCCCGAGGAGGCGAGAGCACGGCCAGTTTTCCCCACTGAGAAAGCTGGAAACCACCGCTCCGCTGGGGGAAAAAAATACAAAAAAAGAGGAATCCCGCTGCCGCGACCGCAGCCACCAACGCGGGGATCGCGAAGGAAGGGACGAGGGATGCGGGCGGGGAGTTCTGCTCTCGTACACGGGAAACGCGGCGACGCCTCGGGCTTTTGGCCGTTAATTAGGCCAAATAAAAGGGAAGTTTGGGGATAAAGGAAGAGACGCCTGCGTGCTAAAGCATCGGAAATGATGGAAAAGCTGGAAGAGGAGCAGCTTTTCCCAACTCGCAGATCGTTTCTGCGGCACGAGCTGCGGATAAACCCGTCCTACCCCGTTACATCAGATATTGGGAGGATCTGGTTTTTGACCTGTACAAACCCATCCCAGAGGCAGGACCCCACAAACCTCGCTCGCCGCATCTCCGGGAAGGCGCCAAGGTAACACTGTGACAAAAATATCCCGATTTAGGGAAAAATAAACCACCCCGGAAATCACGGAAAGCGGGAACGCTTCCCACCCGGCGGCGGAGGGCCAACGGCCTGCCCTGCGAACGCGGAGCCTCGCACTGCTCCGGGTGCCGGCGCGGGCAAGGATGCTGGGAGAGCCGGCCCCGTGATGATCCGAGGCTGCCGCGGAGGATGAGGATGATGAGGAAGGTGGGAGCTCCACGCCAGCCTCGCCGGGAGAGCCGCATCCCTCCTTTCAGGCAGCAGGGAGGCGGTTTCCTTCCTCCTAACCAGCGTATCATGGACGACACCCCCTCATCGCGTTTTTATTTATTCATTTTCAATGCTCCCTTGTGGCTTTTATGATATGAAGAACACCGGGAACATCCCCAGGGATTCTCCCGGGGCTGGGTGACAGAATCCCTTCCCATCTCCTCACGTCTCGCCTCGCCAGAGCGCCGGGGAAAGATTTAAATCGCTGCTGCTATCGTTCTCCGGCCGCGTGGAACGAGCGGTCACCGTCAGCCGGGGAGGGAAAAGCCGCGTCCTCCTGGGGACGGGAGGATCGGGAAGCAAACGGAGATGAAAAGCGACGCCCGCGTGGCCGCAGGCGATCCCAGCTCGATCCGGGTGAACATCCTCACCCCTCGGCACCTCTGATGCAATCCAGCACGGCCGTGACCTCAGCAGACAGGTGGGAGACACCCCCAGGGGTTATTTAAGAGGAGCTGTGTGTGTATATATATATATATATTTAAGCAGAGGGCCAGACTCTCCCTCGCTTCGAGCACGTGGCAGCGCCAAGGACCTGCCCAACCTCCCACAAATCCCGGGAGGGGGCCGGACTAAAGCACGGGGTGACCCGGAATCAGTGCAAATACCAGGATTTTATCTACGACGCCCGCACAAAGAGGCTGCGAGCCATTTGGAGGCGATTAAAACGGGGCAATCTGACCTCAAACGTGTATCTTGGCATCACACCGGGTGCCAGGGAGGCAACGAGCCTTACCTCTGCGGGTAAAGATGCTGCTCTAGAGCTTGGTGAGAGAAAAAAAAAAACCATAAATGAACCATTGTTCATAAATAATTCACCTCAGGACCAGCTTCTGCTGACCAACGGCTGCTCTACCCATAGGCTCGACCCCCAGATTTTCCTGAGAGCTCACGCTTTTGGGATAAATAAGGCTTTGAGCTCCGTTACGCTCACAGTTTTGGGATAAATAAAGCACTGAGCTCGATTTTGTGCGCCCCTCTTCTCTCCCCAGCTCGTTAACCAAACCACAGACCGCTACGGGAAGGGACACCGGCAAGTTCTCTCTTCTCCTAAATAAAAGGGTCTCGGCGGTGAACCGCAGGGGAGTCGGAAGTGCCAATTAGCGGCGGGGAGCTGGGAAGCGTTCCCTCAGAACGGGGTCTCCCGGAGGAGGAACTCAGGACTCCGGTTGGGTTTGTGTCGATGTGGAGGGAAGAAGTCGGGATTCCGCGCCGGGGTTGGTTTTGCGGCGATATTCGGAGCGGATTGACGGCGAGAAACCCCTTTGGAAGCATGTTTCTCACCTGGGAGCCCAGCTAGGCTCATGGAAAAAGAACCTACGGCGGATATAATTTGCTCAGATTTGGGAATTCAGCTCTGTTTTGGTTTTTAAGGGGGTTGATCCCAATCCCAGCGGGCTGGCAGTCAAACCTGGTCCTTCTCCGCAGGCGGAGGAGCGGCGGCTCCCTTCCGCAGGCCGCTGACGGGCTCCGCGTTGCGACGGGGAGGCGACGGCGAACGAGGGCCAACGGCCGCCGTGCCACGAGGCAAAGGGACGCAACCGTGAGGGCAGCGGGGGGGGACGTCGGGGTGGGTGCGGGTTCCTTAATGTGTCTTTTTGGGTAGCGAATCGCCCCGAGGTGCAATTAATGGTGGTGACTGAGGAGCTGGCGCTCTGCTCCCCCAGCCCCGCCTGATTTTAGGGGAGGTGAAGCGAATAATGGGTGAGAAAGCAGCGATTTATGGCCCAAAACGAGCGTGCAGCGATGTATAAAGATCTCGAAGGGCTGGGGTTCCGCTAACCGTTAACGGAGGAGCGAAGGGAGGCGGGGTGCCACCTCCCCGCCCCGGGGGTCTCCTCGCAGGCCGCCTTCCAGCCGGTGACCCCGCCGCAGGACAGGGCCCGAGGCCCGGCCCGGCCGGTGCCACGTTACCGCTCCCCCACAACGGGCGGCCGGAGCGGGGCCGGCCGCTGTCCGCCCTCCCCCCGAGGGCCACCCCGCCGCCGGCCGGGCCCCGGGCCCCCTCCCGCCCCGCCGGGCCGGGCCCGTCCCTCACCGTTACCGGGAGCCGCCGCCGCCGCCCGCTTCTCCTCAGCCGCTCCGCCGACCGGAAGTAGGCGCCGCGCCACGCCGCACGGCCCCCCGCGCTCCCTCCCCGCCGGCCAATCAGAGCGACGCTCCGCCTCTCCCGCCGCGCCGCGCCGCGCTCTGACTGGTCTTCTCCGCCGCCCGTCCGGCCGTTCGCCCGCCTCCCTCACACCGCCCTCCGCCCACCGCCCCGCCCCTTCGCCTCCGCCGTAGCCCCGCGTCCCCGCCACCGGCGACGCGGGCGCCGATTGGCTGGAAAGCGCCACGTCCTCAGGCGCGCGCCGGCCGCCGGCCCCGCCCACCCCCGTTCTCCCTCCACCCCGCGCCCCACTGCGCATGCGCGCTTGGTGGCCCCCGGGGGGGCGGTCACGTGAGGCGGCTGGAAAGGGCGGGAAAAGGGAGGCGGTGGCGGAGGGCGAGGCGCCATTTTGAGGGGGGCGAGCGGGGCCACCGCCGGCCTTGCGGGGCTACCAGCCGTGCGGGGCGGCCAGCCCCTTTGTCAGCAGCGGGGACACGGCGCTCTTAGAGCGGCGTCGCCTCCTGGAACGGCCCCGGGTGGGGAGAGCCCCCGCCAGCAGCGGCGCTGGCACAGCAGGCGCATGGAGGTCGCCCTTTGGAGAGGGGCTGTGAGGCGTGCTGCGAGGCGGCGGGTTGGGTTCCCATGTATCTACATCATGGAATCGTTTAATCACAGAATCGTAGAACGCCGGGTTGGAAGGGACCTCGAGGATCATCTGCTCCAACCTTTCCAGCACAATCTAGACGAGACGGCCCAGCACTGTGTCCAGCTGAGTCTTAAACGTGTTCAGCGTAGCAGAGTCAACCCCTCCCCTTCCCTGGGGAGATAATTGCAATGATTGACTGGTGTCAATGTGAAAAATTTCCCTCTCGTGTCCAATGGGAGTAACTTGTACCCGTTACCCCTTGTCCTCGCCATGGGACTCCTGGTAAAAAGGGAGTCTCCATCTTTGTAGCTCCCCTTTAAGCGCTGGTCCATGGTGATGACAGCACCTCTAAGCCTTCTTTTCTCAAGGCTGAACAAGCCCAGCTCTCAGCCTGTCCCCACACGGCAGGCTGCCCAGACCCCTGATCATCTCGGTGGCCCTTCTCTGGACCCCCTCCAGCCTGCCCACAGCTTTTTTGTACAGCGGGGACCAGAACTGTGCACAGGATTCCAGGTGTGGCCTGACAAGCGCTGAGTAGAGAGGGATCCTGACTTCTTTCTCTCTGCTGGTGACGCCCTTCTTGATGCAACCCAGCCTCTCGGCCGCAGCAGCACCCTGCTCACTCATGTTCAGCCTCCTGCCCACAGAGCTGCTCTCCAGCCAGGTGGATCCCAGTCTGAGCTGCGCTCCTGGATTATGTTTTCCCAGGTGCGAGACCTTACGCTTGTCTTTGTTTAGGTTGGAAAAGACCCTAAAGTTCAACCAGAAGAAGCGTGAGGAGCAGAGAGACAATGGAGGGGAAGAATCGTAGAATTATTTAGGTTGGAAAAGACCCTTAAGATCATCAAGTCCAACCGTTAGCCCAGCACTGCCAAGGCCACCACTAAACCATGTCCCTCAGCACCACATCTCCCCGGCTTTTAAATCCCTCCAGGGATGGGGACTCAGCCCCTGCCCTGGGCAGCCTGGGCCAGGGCCTGACAGCCCTTTGGGGGAAAGAGTTTTTCCTAATATCCAATCTAAATTTTTCCCCCTGTGCTGGGCACTGGTGAGGCCGCCCCTCGAGTGCTGTGCTCAGCGCTGGGCCCCTCACCCCAAGGCGGCCATGGAGGGGCTGGAGCGTGGCCAGAGCAGGGCAGCGAGGCTGGGGCAGGGGCTGGAGCCCAAGGCTGGGGAGGAGCGGCTGGGGGAGCTGGGGGGGCTCAGCCTGGAGAAGAGGAGGCTGAGGGGAGCCCTCATCGCTCTCTGTAACTGCCTGAAAGGAGGCTGGAGCCGGGGGGGTCGGTCTCTTCTCCCCAGGAACAAGCGATGGGACGAGAGGGAACGGCCTCAAGCTGCGCCAGGGCAGGTTTGGGTTGGGTATTTGCACCAGCACCTCAGTGTCTTTCTTATTGTGAGGGTCCGTGCCGTGCTGCCAGACGTGCCCCGAGCGAGCGCGTCGTGACTGCATCAATCCAAAAATAACTCGGAGTAGTGCAGGGATCCTATGCCAGTAAGTTGACAGCAAGTTTTATAAATATATTTAAATTCAGGCTTAAAATGCTGCATGGCATTTTAATTACTTATATTTCAAATTACTGCTTTGTAGCAAGATGTGATCCCATCGGCAGGGAATGTCTCGGACGACCAAAATCCCATTTTACGAGATCACCCTGAAGCAGCATCACGTTGCTATTTAATTTCATACTGCATCAGGGTACCGTGACACATCAGATCGTCGATACGTTACAGCCAAGTAGCGGCGCGGCTGAGGTCAAGCCTTAATCGCCTTGGACGCGATTCATCCGATGAGATGCGCACGTCCACATCTGTGCTGGCTGTCTAGACTCCCCTTATAGTCACTGGAAAGAAATAGGCACTTCCAGGGCATGATTCATCTCATCCTAAAGTAAATGCCTAAATTAGGTCAGATGAATTGTACCCTAAGAGTACGTTTCTCTCCGGTCTCTGAAGGGAGCTGAGCCGCGCCATCCGTGGCAGATGTTCGCACCAGATATTTACAGTACGCTGAGATAATTCCCACCCTCTGTGTCACGGTAAACAATTTTAAAAGCTGCTTCAGCCAGCTGACATTTTAAAACTCGGCCCAACTATTAAGTCATGAACAGAAAAAACTTAACGCGAAAGTTCCTTGAAAAACTAACGCTTCAGCTTTCTTTTTTTAAGCTCTGTAGTTGCTGATCTTGGAAGATCTCGACAAAAGAATCACATGTGTAAGGCTACGTCCCTGTTCAAATGCGGATGCACGCTGGCAACAGGTTGTGTATGGTGTAGCTGGTCTCGTACCAGGAGATTGTAAGCAGCCTTTAAAATCAGGAGATGTATTTTTTTTTTTAAATAAAGGAGGGCTTGGGGGGTTGTCTTCAGGATTTTTAAACTTTAATGTTTGTGTCTTCAAGCTTTTCTTTACACCCAGGGGGACTAGCAACTTTCCTTTTCCTTTTTCTTTACAAGGAAGCCCACGTTCTTATAAAACGTGATTTAAGCGCTGGAAGGAAAACTGGGAGCAGCCCGATTTCCCCGGCCAGGCTTCTGCCGGGTCCTGCCCTCCACGACTGTACGGCTCCCCGGAGCGAAGGCTGAGGAGGGGGCTACCCCCGGCAGCGGGACCTGCCTCCCTTCCTGAGGGGGCTGGTAGCTCATCCCAGACACGGAAGGATCTGGACATCGAGGGATCCCACCTGTGGATCTACAGGACACGGTGCGATTTAGGCGGAGGGCTCGGAGAATGACAGAACGAGGGAGGCGTTGCTGGCCGGCTCACGAAACCAGGGATCCAGGGGTGGACGCTTTCGCTCAAGTTGGACCGGTGACTCAGCTTCTGGCCTGGATTTCTGACTCCATTTAAAACCATGTCGATCCAGCAAAGACCACAATAAGGAGGACTCAGTGTTAATGTGAGGCTCTTCCTGAGTTATCAGCGACTCATCAGGAGAAGGTTACCAGCGTGTCCTTCGCTTTCTGCCCAGAAAGTTTTACTTGATTAAAATATCTCCACACTTCTCCTCCTAACTCTAACTCGGCACTAAATCCTGACCGAGATGATCAGGCCTGCAAGCTTTAAAATCTCCAAGAGGGACATGAGCAGAAGGCAGTCAGCCTTCCTCACGGCAGAGGCGGATCCACCTCTTCCTCAGCAGCCGGGTCCAGCGGTCCGATCGTCCTTATGAAATCAAATGCCGTGTCGCAGGTCCCATTTGATCCGTCCAGCTTTTCACCCTGCGGCCAGCGTTCCTTGTTTTTTAACTTCACATCTGATATTCTCCACTGCTTTTCAGATCGTTTTATTACCTTACATTTTCTTGCAGAAGCGCTCATATGCAGAAACCAAACCGCCTCGCCTCCATCTTTTTGATGAGCTAAAGAAACCCTGAGCTCTAACTACCTCATCACAGACCTTTTCTCCAACCGTCAGACCGGTGTCATCGTTTCTTTTTTTAGTTCTTCCCGTTTTTCAGAGACTTTTAAAAACGTTGACACACTGCAGCTGGTCACTCTGCTCGCTCCCCAATATTTTGCATGAGGTAAAATCCTCCCCTCATCCTTATTTTCCCATTTCAAGGTTCCCAATCCCTTGATCCCCCTGGTTTGGTTTTGCCAACGCTGTAGATGTTCAGCTGCTTTGTCCGCTGGGGCAGTGCTAACAAGATCCTGCCTTTCTCCCCAGGCCTCGTCTCACTCGTAACCTTAGCTAAGAACGGGTACGACCACAAATTGTCTATAAAATCAGACCTTCGCACAGTCCCCGTCTCGGACAGCGGTACATGAAGTCTCCTGGCTTTTGAAAGTGCTGAATACTCATTAATTATACCTTCAAACTACCAAAAGCAGAGAATTAGGAGAACATATTACTTATTAACTAGCTTTTCAGCTGTAGCCTTGTTTACCTCTTTGTCACATGCCCCAGACAGCAGAGAGGTTCAGGGGAAGATGACCTCGGTATTTGGGCAAGGGAGAGGGAATTTTATTAGTCTGTTGGCGCATCAATCATCCCACCCGCAGCTGCAGCCGCTGCCAAGTCACGGACACTGTTTAGGTGCTGGTTTTAGCTTGAAACCTTTGTGAGTCCCTTGAGAAGCACCCCTGGAAGAAAAGCCGTGATGGTCTGGAGAACAACCGACGCCACAAAGGAGCTGGAGAACCAATGCCACGAAGGAGCTGGAGAACAACCAATGCCACGAAGGAGCTGGAGAACAACCAATGCCACGAAGGAGCTGGAGAGCAACCAATGCCACGAAGGAGCTGGAGAACAACCAATGCCACGAAGGAGCTGGAGAACAACCAACACCATGGAGAAGCTAGAGAGCAACCAATGCCACGAAGGAGCTGGAGAACAACCAACACCATGGAGAAGCTAGAGAGCAACCAACACCACGAAGGAGCTGGAGAACAACCGACACCACGAAGGAGCTGGAGAACAACCGACACCACGAAGGAGCTGGAGAACAATCGACGCCATGAAGGAGCTGGAGAACAACCAACACCACAAAGGAGCTGGAGAACGACCAACACCACAAAGGAGCTGGAGAGCAACCAATGCCACGAAGGAGCTGGAGAACAACCAACACCACGAAGGAGCTGGAGAACAATCGACGCCATGAAGGAGCTGGAGAACAACCGACGCCATGAAGGAGCTGGAGAACAACCAACACCATGAAGGAGCTGGAGAACAACCAACGCCGTGAAGGAGCTGGAGAACGACCAACACCACAGAGGAGCTGGAGAACAACCAATGCCACGAAGGAGCTGGAGAACAACCAACACCACGAAGGAGCTGGAGAACAACCAACGCCACAAAGGAGCTGGAGCTCTGGAAGACTGGAGGACTTTGTCCTCAAGCCGTCTTCCTTGTTGAGGGAGGCCAAGTCAGGTGGAAGGAATCTCGCCGGCCAGGACTGCATGGTTTTGTCACAGAATTGGATGTTTTTCCTAGGAAATGCACTGTTCAAGCCCAAATTAACTGGGGAAGTCCATGGCTTGTGTAACGCAGGCAATCAGAGGGGTCTCCCCTGGCTACGCCTGTGAGAGGTGGCCTGCTTCCACCTGAGCTGCAAACAGGGCAGCAGGGAGTGTTAAATTAAGGACTGAAAATATCCGAAGGGAATTCCTAACTCCAGCTTTGCCCCGGGATGGCGGCTTCGTTGTAGGGCGGTCGGATACTGAGCTGCTCTCCGAGTCGCTCTCATGCTACGGAAACACAACAAGACTCAAACACTCGTTGGGAGCACAGCCTGCATCCCACCCTCTCTTCAGGTTGTTCCTGAAAAGTGGTAACACTGCCAGAAAAAAAAAACCAGAAACCAAACGCGTGAACACTAATCCTAGATCCTGTGCTGGGCCACCTGCAGAAAGCCCAAAGGAAGGCGGTGACAACAACCGGAGGTCTCAGAACCGCGGTCTGGGAGGAGAGCACAGCAAACCTGCGCTTGATCAGCGTGGAAAAAAAGAAAATACGGGAGTTTTTTTAACGATCTCCTGCTGGGAGCGGGGCAGCAGCCTTCCTTTGCACGTCTGGGCCGTGGACGAGGTTGTGGATGCAGCAGGTCCAGCATGGAGACCTACAACGGGGTGATTCGGGCAGGAGGGATGGAGAAGCAGAGATGGAGAACCAGGGCAGCAGACCTCTCCCAGGAGCAACGTTAGCGGTGAGGACTGCGCTGAGGGAGGACCATGAGGTCCCTCAGGCGGAGCAACAGGTCTCGTGGGTGAAATTGGGGAAGCCCTTTGAGGTTGGGCTGCGGCCCTGGTGGCATGCCGAAGGGCGGAGGACGTGGAGCTGCGTGCGGGAGCGCAGGGAAGAGGGAGACGCGGCATCTCCAGCACGAGGAATGATGGTGGGAGGTTGGAGGAGCCCAAGGATGAGCAGCGAGAGCGCGACTCCAGTTTTTATGGGCGAGACGACCAGCCCTGACCATCAGGAGACCGCTCCGAAGGTGTAACACCGAGCGTCCCGATGGGAAGGACCGACTCACGCCCTGCCTCAGTTTACCTCTGACCATGGGAAGATGGCGTCAGGAAACCAGAACACCGAGCCTTTCCAAACTTACTCCAACAGCTCATTCCCGATTTATTTCAACGTTTCTGTGCCTTGTTCTGACCCCGGGCTGTGGCCTCTTTGGGACCCAAACGGGGGTACGAGCTGGTGGGTTCCCACACAACCCCGTTCCTACAGCCGCTCTCCCGAGCAGAGCCCCGCCGCAGGGCTCACCCCCTTTCCATGACACCCGTCTGACAAAACCTGCACCCAGAGCCAGGCCCTCGGCTCCTCCTGTGAAACCACGTGGATATGACCGCGCGCCGACCAGCCCCGTCATCGGGCTGGCACGGGGCGTTCGCAAACCGTTAGGCAGCGGCTCTTAACCTTGCCGGGTGGCTATAAATACCCTCGCGCTCCGCGAGCGGTGCCAGGAGGTGTCGAAAGGGGAAAAGCACCAACCTCCCCTGCAAAAACCCGAGTGGAAGAAACCAAAACCGACCGACTCGGCGTCTGCAAACCCCCGCCGTGTTTGGAAGCGCGGGGCGGAGGGAGGAGCAGAAATCCCGACACCTGGAGCGAAGGACTTGTGAAGAGCAACCCGTTGCGTGCAGGATTTAATATAGCGATGAGTAACGCGTCCTGGGGTGAGCGGCCGGGGGCAGAGGAATGCCCCCAGCTAATCCTCCCACCCCGCAGCCGTCTATTTAGGGAAGCGATGGCCGCGTGGAGCCGAAGGAGGCCCTGCGCTCAGCGTCCTGGCATTCCTCCACGTCCCAGCTGGCTGCTTTCCCGGCCCTGCACCCACTCCTCCCCGGCTGCTCCGGGGCAGTCATCGGCAAACCCCCCCCCCCCCAGATTGGGGTGGAAAGGGCTGGGCAGAGCCGTGCCCCCATCCAGCGGGAGCCTGGAGGTCCATAGGGCTGGCTAAAAAAAAAACAAATCGGTTGCGAGCCAGGAGAAGTGTCTTGCCGCTCCTCCGCCCTCCCGTGCCGTGCGTTGAGCCGTTTTTCGTGGGCTCGGCCACGGCCGCTCGGAGCGGAGGGATGAGCCGGAGGGAAGGCATTCGGGCCGGTGATCTCAGGGAGCAGCAATGCGAGGGAGCTGCCAGCCCCGGGGCTGCTGGTGAACGTAAGCCCCGTGAGCGCTGCCGCCGCCAGCCAACGCGGACGGGGAGAAATGTCCTTGTCCGAGCACGGCGCTGTAACTGAGCACCGCCGTGAGTGCCGGGGGGCACGTGGAAGGCGGGTGAGGATGGGACGGCTGCCTCGAGACCCCTGGCCCGCTGCCTGCCGGAGGGTCGCTGCCCCTGCTGCCCCCCCCAGCGCAGCTCGGGCTGCCCACCCCTGCCGGCGTTTGGGGCTGCCTGCGGGCACGGTGGCGGGGAGGCACGGACCGGGTGCCTTAAATGCAAGTAGGATTGGGTTTTGTTTGCTTGGTTTTTAAGAAACTAAAGAAAGAGTTTTCTGCTCTCGATGAGCAGAGTGGCGCTCAGATGTGTGTGGCCAGCAGCCCAGAGCTCCTCTTTACCCTGTTAGGCCCCAAAACTCAAAAAAATCAGTGACTTTCTGCACTTTGGTGTCTTTGGGCTGTTGCTGCCAGGACGTGACGGTGTCTCATTTGCAAGACAAACTCCAACCGGCCGTCACGCCGCCCACGCCGCCCGCAGAACTTGCAAATCCCCCATCCCACAGCAGGGCCGGGGGCTGTGGGAGGGAGACAGCAGCTCCGCACCCCAGCACCCAGCTCCAGGGGTGCCTGCCGGGAGCTGGGGCTCCAGGAGGATGGCGGAGACGTCCTCTCCCGGCGCAGGACAGAGGGTCCCTGCCCGGGGTGAGATGCTGTTCTGACGCTGTTTGAGCGTGACGCGAGCTGCCTCTCCTCACTCCTGGGCGTTGAATTTTCCCAACGCTCTCTGCCTCCTGGATCTCTGCTACTTCGGAGAGCTTTAGCCAAAAAAAAAAAAAAAATTAAAATGCAGAATTCCCGTTCCCGGAGCAGATTGATTTAATTAAAGCCATTTAAATCATTAAAGTGACTCTTCAGCTAAATCAACAAAGCAAGAAACCTCAAATTAATTCCACCCTTTTAATTGTGATTTGTGGTTGTTTGTTTTAATCATTTCCTTGCAGAAAGGTGTGTTACCGGGGAGCGGTTGCCAGGACACGCCTGCGCCCCACCGCGAGGGCCTCGAAAATACCCCGAGGGCAACTGTGTGTCACCCGTGGGGGCCGAGCCGGCCTCTCGGACCCCACGCGCGGTTCAGCCCTGGCACCGGTGGCTTTGCTGCAGGACATCCCGGACCCAAACCATCAAAGCCACGAGGCCAGGTCCCGCTCGTGTCTGCGTGCAGCTCTCCCGTCCTCTGGCTCTGGTGCTTTTAGCTGAGGAGCAAAGGCAAAGCTGGTCCGGTCTCCCTCTCCTGGAAAACCAGCAGAGTTCCCGCTGCCTGGAAGGCTCCGGCTCATCTCCGGCTCTCAATCACACTCTGCCCTTGGTCATCCGACCCTGGCGAGCTCTCCTTCGCCTTGGTGGCTTCCAGCTCGTCCCTTTGTGCCGCCAAAGGGGAACATCCCGTTACCGCTGCGGCTCCGTGAACTCAGCAGCGCCCAAATAGCACGGCGAGTCAGGGGAACGAGCGCGCGCCGACGGGCGCGGCCACGGCGGGGGACCCCTCACAGCGCCTCGTCGCCAAGCTCGTTCATTGAATCGCAGCCGGCCGGCTCGATGCTTCGGATGATCTTACAGGCCGGGAAGTTAAAAACAAGCTGCTCTCTGCCCATAAAAAGCAAAGGGCTTTCGGCGTGGAATCATCGAGGCCAGAGGGATCTCGCAGCGCACGCAAGCGGTGGGAAACGCTCCCAGCAGGACGTGCAGTGGGAGAGGGGAGAGTTACACATGGCCGGCCTTTGTGTCCGGGGCGCAGGCCTGAGCCCCAAAACGTGGCTTAATCCCAGCCCTGATCCCCTCAAAGGTTTTGCAAATCCCACTCAAAGCTTCGCTGCCTGCGATTCTGCTCCTCTGGCCTCCTGCTCCCTACGGGAATATGCTCTTGCTACCCGAAGCGCATCCCAGACCTAGTTTTTAGGAGCACGGAAGTGGTGGCATTCGCTGTTTTTCAGATGGTCCTCAAATTCCTGGCTATCCTGTGCCACTGGGACCGGCTACAGAGACCTGCTCCGGTCAAGGCATGGAGCGCACCAAGGGTGCCTGGGAGCCGCTCGGCTCTCCGGAGAGAAGCCGTCCCCTCCCGGCAGGGGCTGGGCAAATCAGGCTACCGACACCAAACCGCCTCCAAAATCGGCAGCGGAGCCCACCAGAGCCCGGCTGGCCCCACCGCAAGAGGCTGGATGGAGAAGTCCTTCCCAATGGAAAGCCAAGTCTTCCAGGTGGGAAGAGGAACGCCACCTTGCTAGAGAGAGAGTCCAAGATACAAAATTGTGGTTGAATGGGTTGGTTAAGGGTGGTATTTGCAAACCCAGAACATACAAACCCAATCCCACTGGCGCCGTGTACCTACCACCCGCACAGAAAGACGCGGTGACACCGTTCTCCTCACCTTCTCGGTGCCGGAGACGGCCCCGCTCTTCCTCAATCTGCGTTGCTTTTGCAGAAATCGACACTTCCCGCCTCCCTTTCTTCCTTCGCCGCCTGGGACACAGCCTCAGCCGCTGCCAACGTCCCCGAGATCCGTCCTTCTGTCCGGCTGTAGGTTGGATCTCCGTTAATCTGAGGGCCCGCAGCAGGACGGGGAGCCGCCAGCAGACGTCGACGAGTGGGTCCGTCAGGTCCCGTCTGCCGCAGAGGACCTTCAGCAGGAGCAGCAGCAGAGGTTGCGGGAGGCCGTTGAACGTTGCCACCAAGAAGATCTTCAAAAAGACGATCGCCGATGGCCGTCAGCAAACCAACCACCAGCACCTGGCGGGGGGAAGGTGAATTCGGGTTCAAATGCTTGGTTTCGATGAATATTTGCCGGCCGGTGCCATCCCGAGGTGTGGTGGGGACCCTGTGAAGAGCGAGTTACTCCCCGGGAACTCCCCGCTCCTCTTCGAGACACCGAAAACGTGGCTGAGACGCAAAAATTTCACTGCGGGAGGAGAAGTTTGAGAGAGTGGAGAACCTGAAGTTTCTCCTCCTAAAACCGACGTATTTTGACGCGGAAATCCTCAGAGGAAGGTTTACGCTCAGGGTTGTCAGCACGTCACCTCCTCCTTTTGCCTTGTCCCCATCCAGTGACCGCGGCAGCCAACCCCGGGACGGGCGTACCAGTGGCAGAAGGGTTCCTGGTGGTGTGTTTGGGGTGTCACCACGGGTTTTTGGAGAGCAAACCTTCTGGGTAAGTACGGACCGCTCACGTTTCTGGTGCCACCCAACCTCCGCCATCAAACGGCCAATGTTTCCGACCTTGGGGCTTGCTTTTCTTTCGGAGAAGAAGCCCAACCTCCCCACAAACACGTCCGCCACTGAGATGGGACCGAGCTTTAACAACCCAGAGCTCTTCAAGGTAAACGGGGGATTGACCAAAACCAAAAATCAACCGAGATTAAAAAAATCAGACGGAAAAAAATCTCAATTAGAGGCTGGCGAGCCCGCCTGCTCGTGCCACGTCTCCTCTCGGTGGCAGGGAAACCGGGGCGGCTCAGCCGGACTGCGGTCTCGCCGAGGAAGCGAACCAGCTCCGTGGGGGAAGACTGGAGCCGCGGGATGGAGAAGGAATTCCCTCCGCTGAAGCCAAGCTGCCGCGGAGAAAAACGAGACATCGAAAGCGGAGAGCAAACCTGCGGAGCGAATCGACCCCCCGGCGCCTCACCGCCTCTTCCCAGACGCGGCACGACGGAGCCCGTGGGTGCCGGGAGCATCTCCCACGCGCGCTGGGTCTCAGCCTGGCCCGGAGGCGCCGTCCCCGGCACGGCGGGAGGCCACACCGGGCTCCGGCCACGGAGGGAAATCCCTGGAAGCGGGACGGCCTCGTGTTTATCCCCCTGCCCAGACCGCCTGGGAGCGGGACGGCCCGGCATGGCTCCGGCACCGCTCTGGCATGGCGCCTCCGACGCCCCATCCGGCTCCTCGGCATCGCATCCCGCTCGCGGCAGAGCTGGCTCCGCGGGGGGAGGCCACCAAATTAAGGAAGAAAAAGAGCCGGAGGTCAGCCTGCGCTACCGGAGGGGGGGCCTTGCCCCCCCCTAATTAATTAATGACAAATTAATACGTAATTTGAGGCGGAGACTCGGAGCGCGGGTTCCCTGCCTGCCGTATTCCCGTACCTGTGACCAAAACCCAACCAAAGGAACCCAAAAATATATCAGGCCGGTATCCAGCTGGCCGGGAGCCCGGGAAGCGATGGCTCGGAGACACGGACAGCCCAGCTCCGGGAAATCCCATCCAAGATCCGCGGGGAGCCGCAGCGGCGGCAGGGCTGAGCGCTCCCTCTCACGGCCGCAGAGAGCGAGGCGATCCCGGGGAGTTTTAACCAAATTTCCAGGAATATAAAAATATAAATCTAAGAAGCGGAGAGTGCTGGGAGAGGGAAATCAGCGGCGGGCCGGGAGCGAAACACGGTGGCCCACCCCGCGTGGCCGGGGCGGCCGGCAAGAACGGTTTCATTTCTCGGTGGAAGAAGCGGATGGGAAAGTCCCCTCCTCCGCGATTTCACACGTGATGACCCCCAAAAACGGATTTTTTTTGGTTTTTGGGTTGGTTTTTTTTTCCCCCCCTCTTTGGCCTCGTGAGGACACGCGGCGGCGAACGGAGCTGGGGACGGGGCCGCGGGGGACGGGCCACCGCGGCGGAGCGGCCCGGGGCTGGCGAGGAGCAAAGCCGAGGCCGGTGGAGCCGGCCGCTCCTAGCGATGGAAAAATTAAAATTATTAAAATTAAAATTAAAATTAAAATTAAAACTCCAACCAAGCGAGCTGAAGCCCTGGCGCTTCCCGAAACATGGAGGAGGAGGAGGCGGCGGCAGGGAAACGCACGACCATCCCGCTTCCTTCCCTTTTCCCCGAATTCGTCGCCGAAAATCGCGATGCCGGCTCATCGGCGGGGCCGGCATCTCCCGCCCGCGGCCTTCCCGCTCCGGCGAGGACAGAAAACAGCCGGGCACGGCTCGAGCGGATGCCGAAGCGGGATCCTTGAGGAAATATCCATCCGGCATCCCATCAGTCGGCATTTTTGGGTGCCTTTTCCCGGCGTTTTGTGCCGTGGTTTGCACACCGGGTGCGGCTCAGGAAGGGAATTTGGGATGGGAAGATGCTCCAAGGTCCGGAGCTCCTCACCCTGCGTCCGGCGGCGGAACGGGACCGAGATTCCCAGCCTGAATTAAGCATTCCCGGCTTGCGGGTTGGGATCGGGCCCTGCAGCCGGGATTCATCCGTGCCGCAGCCGCTTCTTGGGATGAGCCAGGATCCCGGGAGGAGGACGGACGAGGCCACGCGGGAAGAATCCCACCGGGTGCGGGAGAGGGGAAGGGAGCCGCTCGCTCCCGCCGCGTCCGTGTGATAGCCGAGCTTTCCGTAGGGAAGCTCCGTAGGGAATCTGCCGCCGATCCCAAGATGCCGGGTAGAGCCGCGCATCGCCGGGAGCCCCGTCCTCGCCCGGCCATCGGCACAGCATCGCTCGGCTGCCGACCTCCCTCTCCCAGGCCAGGCCCTCAGCTCCGGGAACCGGGAATGCCGATCCCCAGGGATTTGTAGGTTGAACGGGGGCCCCAGAATCCCTTGAGATTGGCGGGATGAGCCACGGAGCGGCGATCCCGGGTGGCCGCTGCCACTGGGATCCGCTCTGCTCCCACTGGGAAGCCACTGGGATCTGCTCCACTCCCACTGGGAATGCACCGGGATCTGTTCCGCTCCCACAGGGAAGCCACCGGGATCTGCTCCTTTCCCACTGGGAACGTACTGGGATCTGCTCCGCTCCCACTGGGAATGCACTGGGATCCGCTCCACTCCCAGTGGGAATGCACAAGGATCTGCTCCGCTCCCACTGGGACCGTACTCGGATCTGCTCCTTTCCCAGTGGGAATGCACTGGGATCTGCTCCACTCCCAGTGGGAATGCACTGGGATCCGCTCCGCTCCCACTGGGAACGCACAGGGACCCGCTCCGCTCCCACTGGGAATGCACTGGGATCCGCTCCGCTCCCACTGGGAACGCACAGGGACCCGCTCCGCTCCCACTGGGAATGCACTGGGATCCGCTCCGCTCCCACCGGGAATTCTCTTCCCCGGAGCCCCGCAGGCCTCGGCGGCGCGGGCGGGAGCGGCCCCGGGCGGGGGCTGAAAATAACCTAAAACCCCCAAATCTGCAAGTTCCGTGCCTCGGCCCCGCCCCGCGCCCACGCGCGGGACGCCCCACGCAGCCCCGCCCCTCATTATGCGGGGGGGGGGAGGTGGCCAATGAGGAGGCAGCAATTGAAATCCTCGTTAAGCCGCAGTTGGTCCCGCCCCCGCGTTGCCGGGCAACGGCCGCGGGGAGGGGAGGGGGGATGAGTGACAGGGAGCGCGGCCAATCACAGCTCGGCGGGGATGGATTTGGGGGGGGGGGTGCCCGCCCGCTCGGGGGAATCCCCGCGCGTCACGTGGCGTGGGTATGCAAATGTATGTAAAGAATATGTTAATGAGGGGTCTGGCGTTGCTGCGGGGGGGGTGCGAGTGAGGACACGGGTGGGGACACGGGTGGGGCGGGGGCGGTCCCGGGGCGGGGGCGTGGCCGGGCCCCTCCCGCGCCCCACGGCCACGCCCCACGCCCACGGCCCGGCCACGCCGTGCGGAAGCGCTGAGCGGCGGCGGCCCCGGCTCCGGAGCGCAGGTGAGTCCCGGTACCGGTTACCCGGGGTCCCCCGTGGGCGTGGGGTGGGTGCCCCCGTGGGTGGGTCCCCGTGATGATGGATCCCCGTGGGGTGGGTTCCCGCGGGTGGGTGCCCCCGGGGGTGGGTCCCCGCGAGGATGGGACTCCGTGAAGTGGGTGCCCGCGTGGGTGGGTCCCCGTGGGGTGGGGGTCCCCGTGGGTGGGTCCCCGTGGGGAATGATCCCCGTGGGGATGGGTCCCCGTGGGGTGGGTGCCGCGGGTGGGTGCCGCGAGCATCCCTGAGGGGGTGGCGGCAGCCCGGGCCCCACGGGTGGAGGAGCGGCGGTGTGAGGGAGCGCCCGTCCGTCCGTGGGTCCGTCCGTCCGTGCCCTGCACACGCGTGTGCGCCGCACGTGGGCTGGGGCACGCGGGGGCACACGCGGGTCCCGGGGAGGGGGGGGCTCCCCTCGCGTGGCTGCTGTGAGCCCACGGGGACCCCGGCCCCGCGGGGCGCAGGATCAGGCCCCTCCCCCCTCTCATTGTCCCCCCGTGTCCCCCCCGTGTCCCCCCCGTGTCCCCCTATGTCCCCGTGTCCCCCCCGTGTCCCCGTGTCCGTTCTCCCCACTGTGTCCCCCTGTCCCGTGTCCCCTCCGTGTCCCCCCCTGTGTGTCCCCCCCCGTGTCCCCCCGTGTCCATGTCCCGTGTCCCCCCCGTGATCCCCCCCACGTCCCCGTGTCCCCCCCAGGTCCCGCCCCCCCCCCCCCCCCCCCAGCGGCTCCGTCCCGGTTTTGCTTCCCCAAATCCGCCCCAGCTTCTGCTTTCGGGGCGCGGGGCGACGCCCCCACACCCACGCGGGGCCTCAGCCCCCCCGCCCCCCCCCCCCAGGGGCGGGGACCCCCCCCGCCCCCTGCCCCGCACCCCAGGGCCGGGGGGGCCCCCTCAGCCCCCCCCCCCCCCCGTGTCATGAGCCCGCGGGGCCTCAGCCCCCTCACACACACGTCACGAGCCCGCCAGGCCCCAAGCCCATCACACCCCCCCCGTGTCACGAGCTGGCCGGGTCTCAGCCCCTTGTGGCACACATGGCACGAGCTGGCCCGGCCTCGGCCCCTTCTCCCCCCCCCCGCCACGAGCCGGGCAGGGCCCCGCGGCGCCCCCAGCCCTCCGTGTCCCCCCCAGGTGCCGCCATGAACCCCCCGCCCCGGCGCGTGCGGCTGAAGCCCTGGCTGGTGGCCCAGGTGAGCAGCCAGCGCTACCCGGGGCTGCGGTGGCTGGACGCCGAGCGGCGATGCTTCGCCATCCCCTGGCGCCACGCCACCCGCCACCCCCCCGCCCCCCAGGACCACGACACCATCTTCAAGGTGACACGGGACAGGGGACGGGGACGATGGGGTGACGGGGGGACACGGGACAGGGGACGGGGTGACAGGGTGACAAGGGGGGAGGGGATGGGGGTGATGGGGACGATGGGGTGACGGGGGGACACGGGACAGGGGATGGGGTGACAAGACAGACATGGGATGGGGGTGACAGGGTGACAAGGGGGGACAGGGGATGGGGTGATGGGGACGATGGGGTGACAAGGGGGACATGGGACAGGGGATGGGGTGACAAGACAGACATGGGATGGGGGTGACAAGGTGACAAGGGGACAGGGGGACAGGCGATAGGGGTGATGGGGACGATGGGGTGACAAGGACCAGGGGTGATGGGGTGACAAGGGGGACATGGGATGGGGGGATGGGGTGACAGGGGGACAAGGGGACAAGGTGACAAGGGGGGACAGGGGATGGGGTTGATGGGGATGATGGGGTGACATGGGATGGGGACAATGGGGTGACAAGGGGGACACGAGACAGGGGGATAGGGTGACAAGATAGACATGGGACGAGGGTGACAGGGTGACAAGGGAGGACGGGATGACAAGGGGAACATGAGATGGGTGATGGGGACGATGGGGTGACAAGAGGGACACGCGATGGGGGAGATGGGGATGATGGGGTGACGGGGGCATGGGACAGGGGGATGGGGTGACGAGACAAACATGGGATGGGGGTGACAGGGTGACAAGGGAGGATGGGGTGACAAGGGGGACATGGGACAGGTGATGGGCATGATGGGGTGACGGGATGGGGGGTGATGGGGTGACAGGGGGATGGGGACAGGAGGATTGGGGGACAGGGGATGAGTGATGGGGGTGACGGGGTGACAGGGGATGTAGGTGATGGGGTGACAAGGGGGGACAGGGTGACAAGGGGAAGATGGGATGGGGGTGATGGGGTGACAAGGTGATGGGGACAGGGGGATTGGGGGACAGGATGGGTGATGGGGGTGACAGGGTGACATGGGATGTAGGTGACAAGGGGGGACAGGGTGACAAGGGGGACATGGGACGGGTGATGGGGTGACAAGGGGACACAGGATGGGGGTGATGAGGAGGATGGGGTGACGGGGATGGGGTGATGGGATGGGGGTGATGGGGTGACAAGGGGATGGGTGATGGGGTGACAAGGGGGGACAGGGTGACAAGGGGGACACGGGATGGGGGTGATGAGGATGATGGAGTGACAGGGGATGGGGACAGGGGGGTTGGGGGACAGGGGATGGGTGATGCGGGTGATGGGGTGACAAGGGGGGACAGGGTGACAGGGGACGGGGGCGATGGGGTGCCAAGGGTGATGAGGAGGATGGGGTGACAGGGGACGGGGGCGATGGGGTGACGAGGGGGACACGGGACGAGGGCGATGGGGATGCGGGGGTGAGACGGGGGGACATGGGGGACACGGGGCGCCGGGCGCTGAGCACCCCCGCTGCCCCCAGGCCTGGGCGCAGGAGACGGGCAAGTTCACGGAGGGGGTGGACGAGCCGGACCCGGCCAAGTGGAAGGCCAACCTGCGCTGCGCCCTCAACAAGAGCCGCGAGTTCCGGCTGCTCTTCGACGGCACCAAGGCCACCCCGCTCCAGCCCTACAAGGTCTACGAGCTCTGCCAGGGCCCCGCCGAGGGCGCCGGTACGGCCGCGCACCCACGGGTGCCGGGGCGGGGGGGGGGGGGGGGTCTGGGGAGGGGTTGGGCGCCCCACGAGCCCCCAGACCCCCACGGGGACCCAGCACTCCATGAAGCCCCCGCACCCCATAAGTCCCCCACACCCCATGAGGTCCCAGCACCCCACAAGGACCCAGCACCCCATGAGTCCCCAGCACCCCGAAATGCCCCAGCGCCCCACAAGTCCCCCACACCCCATAGGGACCCAGCACCCCATGAGGTCCCAGCACCCCACAAAGACCTGGCACCCCGTGAGCCCCCAGCACCCCATGAAGCCCCAGCACCCCACAAGTCCCCTACACCCCACAGGGACCCAGCGCCCCACAAGGACCTGGCACCCCACAAGTCCCCAGCACCCTGCAATGCCCCAGCACCCCACAGGGACCCAGCACCCCATGAGGCCTCAGCACCCCACAAGTCCCCTACACCCCATAAGAACCCAGCACCCCACAAAGCCCCAGCACCCCACAAAGACCTGGCACCCCACGAGTCCCCAGCACCGCCCCAGCACCCCAAAACTCCCCTACACCCCACAAGTCCCCAGCACCGCCCCAGCACCCCCCAGAGACCCAGCACCCTATGAAGCCCCAGCACCCCATGAAGCCCCAGCACCCCACACATCCCAAGCACCCCACAAGTCCCCTACACCCCATGCGGGCCCAGCACCCCACAAGTCCCCTACACCCCACGAGGGCCCAGCACCCCACAACTCCCCTGCGCCCCCAAAGCCCCGGCCCCCCCAGCCCGTTTCTCCCTTGCAGATGGGGATGACTACAGCTGCGGCGCGGAGGAGGACGTCAGCCAGGTACCGGGGGGGGGGGGGGGGGGACCAGGGCGGGCGGGGGGACCCCCAAACCGGGGACACCTCGGGGGGCCGGGGGGGTCCCTGCACCCCGTCACCGCCCCGCTCTCCCCCCGGCAGCTCCAGAAGATGACGTCTCTGAGCCTCGATGGTGAGTGGGGGGTGCTGCGGGGGGGGGGGGCGCGGGGGGGCAGCCACCCAGCGGGTTCAGGGGGCGGCTGGGGGGCTGGGGCCACCCTCCGACCCCACGCTGTGCCCCAGACACCCAGCGCGGGGGGGACCTGCTGCCCCCCTACCCCTGGCCCAAGGAGGACCCCCCCTTCGGCAGCGGCTGCCCCCCGGGGCCCTTCGTGCCGCCCCCCCCGGCGCTGCTCCCCAGGGAGGTGGGGGGCACCCACGGGACCCCCGAGCTGCCCCCCGCCGCCCTCGCCGAGACGGGGCCCCCTTTGGGCAACCTGGGGCCCCCGGCCGCTTGCCCGCTGGCGCCCATGGAGCACGTCATCCCCAACCTGCTCATCAGCCCCCACATGCTGCCGCGTAAGGACCGGGGGGGCGGCCGTGGGTGTGGGGGTGGCCGTGGGTGTGGGGTGGCCATGGGGTGGCTGGATGGGGTGGCCATGGGTCTGGAGTGGCCGTGGGGTGGCCATGGGTGTGAGGTGGCCATGGGGTGGCTGGATGGTGGTGGCCATGGGAGTGGGGTGGCTTTGGGGTGGCTGGACGGCGTGGCCATGGGAGTGGGGTGGCTGTGGGGTGGCCATGGGGTGGCTGGATGGGGTGGCCGTGGGTGTGTTGTGGCTGGATGGTGGTGGCCATGGTTGTGGGGTGGCCGTGGGGTGGCTGGACGGGGTGGCCACGGGTGTGGGGTGGCCGTTGGGTGGTTGGGTGTGGGGCGGCCGTTGGGTGGGTGGCCATGGGTGGCCATGGGTGTGTTGTGGCTGGATGGTGGTGGCCATGGCCGTGGGGTGGCCGGACGGCGGTGGCCACGGCGCGCTCCCCGGCGGGCAGTTGACTTCCGAGTCCCTTCGGCAGTGACCGACCTGGAGATCAAGTTCCAGTACCGGGGCCGTCAGGTCTGCGTCCTCACCATCAGCAACCCCCACGGCTGCCGCCTCTTCCACAGCAGCCTGGAGCCCACGCAGGAGCAGGTGGAGCTCTTCGGGCCGCTGACGCTGGAGCAGGTCCGCTTCCCCGCCACCGACGCCATCCCCAACGAGAAGCAACGGTTCTACACCCACCAGCTCCTGGACGTGCTGGACCGCGGGCTCATCCTGGAGCTGCAGGGCCAGGACATCTACGCCATCCGCCTCTGCCAGTGCAAGGTCTTCTGGACGGGGCCCTGCGCCGCCCGCCACGCCGGCCCCAACCCCATCGAGAGGGAGAAGAAGACCAAGCTCTTCAGCCTCGAGGGGTTTCTCAACGGTGAGAGGAGGAGGGGGTGGTTGTTCCCTGGGCCCCTTGGGGACACCGGGTGGGATGGAGGGGTCAGCTGGTGTGGGGGGACCAAGGTGGGACCGGGGGGACACCAGGCAGCCCATGGGGACGCAGTGGCGTGGGGGGACACCAGGTGGCACGTGAGGACCTGGTGGCATGGGGGGACATCAGCTGGCATAGGGGGACCAAGATGGGATGGGGGGACATCAGGCAGCCCATGGGGACACGGTGGCATGGGGGACACCAGGTGGCACGTGAGGACCAGGTGGCATGGGGAGAACCAAGATGAGACGGGGGGAGACACTAGGTGGCTCATGGGGACCTGGTGGTGTGCGGGGACCAAGCTGGCGTGGGGGGACACCAGGTGGCTCATGGGGACCCGGTGGCATGGGGGGACATCAGCTGGCATAGGGGGACCAAGATGGGACGGGGGGGACACCAGGTGGCTCATGGGGACCCAGTGGCATGGGGCGAGGCCCCATCCTGCCCCTCACCGCGGCGCCTGGCCCCACAGGCCTCATCCTGTTCCAGAAGGGGCAGACCACCACCCCCCCGCCCTTCGAGATCTTCTTCTGCTTCGGCGAGGAGTGGCCGGACCAGAAGCCCAAGGAGAAAAAACTGATCACGGTGCAGGTGAGGGGACAGGGACGCCGGCGCCCCCGGGTCAGGGCGCTGCCCGCAGCTCCCGGGGGGACGGGGCGGGTGTCCCCGTGCCGGCTGACGCCGCGGTGGCTCTTGCAGGTGGTGCCGGTGGCGGCGCGGCTGCTGCTGGAGATGTTCTCGGGCGAGCTGTCCTGGTCGGCTGACAGCATCCCGCTGCAGATCTCCCACCCCGACCTCAAGGACAAGATGGTGGAGCAGTTCAAGGAGCTTCACCAGCTCTGGCAGAACCAGCAGCGGCTGCCGCCGGCGCAACCGGAGCCCGGCCCCGCCGCCGGCCCCTGGGTGCTGCCCCAGTGACGAGGGGACGCGGGGGCCACCTGCGGCGGTGCCACCGCGAAGCCCGGCGGGCTGATCCCCATCCCAGCCCCGCGGCCGTCCGCGCTAGCAGAGCCGGGGCCACCCAGCGCCGTCCCCGTCCCCCCGGAGCTACCGGTGACCCACCGGGACCCACGGGGGCTCCAGGGCAGGACGGGACCAGGCCCGGAGGCTTTAGTGGGGCTGGACCAGCGGAGAAGCCGGACCCGTCTCCCCGCAGCACCCACGACGGAACACGGCGGGGGCTGCCCCCCGGCTCTCCCAGTTTTGGGGAGAAACGGCAAGAAAATGGGACCAGGATGGGGAGCGGGACCCGGACCCCCCCAGGGCCGGGGACACCCAGCGCGGGGCTGGGCTGCCGCTCAGGGCAAAGAGCGAAGCCAGGCCCAGCCCTGAGAGAAGAACCAGGCCGGGACTTGGGGGTTTTTTATTTATTTTTTTTTCAGTTTTTTGTTGTTTTTATTGTTCTCGAGATGGCCACACACCCCCGGAGGGAACAGCAGCGCCCCAGCCCCGCGCCGGCCCTCTCCCAGCCCCGTCCCTGCACTCGCTCGAGCCGTCTCCTCCCCGCACGGTCCAACCCTAAAATAAAGCAAATAAAATTGAAAAAAAAAAAACAACACCAAAAAAACCAAACTAAAAAAGAATAAAAAAAAAAAAAATATAATATATATATTTAAAGAGTCCGTCCCGCCTGCGTCGTCGCCGGGAGGTCGCCACCGGGCAGGACGCGGCGTCCCCCCTCCTGCAGACCCTGCGTTTTACTAAATCTATTTTAAACCCCCGTCTTTCCTGAAATAATTTTTTATCGTTTGGGGTTTTTGTTTTTTGTTTGTTTATTTGTTTTTTGTTGTTTTTTTTTTTTTTTTTCCATTTCACAGAAAGTTTTCTACTTCGCACTCTTGTTTTGCTGCCGGGCAAATCCGTTTTCCTCCGGTGTTTGGTGGTGGTTTGGTTTTGTGTCGGTTTTTTGTTTTGTAGGTTCTGGGTTGGCTTTTTTTGTTGTTGTCTTTGTTTTCTCCCCCCCCCCCCCCCCCGTTGGTTTGTTTTCTTGTTTCGGTAGCCGATGTTCGGGAAGCGAATCCGCCGGGAAAGCGGGATCCCCGAGCCGTCCTCCCGCGCGCGCAGGCGCGGCGCCGGCTCTCCTGGCTGGCGGGACGCGCTGGAGCGAGTGAAAGCCCTCGGCCACGGTGAACTTTGCTGATTGTGGGACACATTCTTGGTTTGCTTCGTTTCCTGCCTTCTCGTTAAAAGACATTCCTGGGAGCGGGGGAGAGAGGGGTCAAGCCTTCTTCCCACCTGCCTCTCCTGGGCCAGCACGGCCACGGCGGCGTCGCAGCCCCACGGCGTCACAGGCCCACGGCCCGCGGTCCCACCGCCGCGGTCCCCACGGCCGTGCGTGGTCCGATTGCCGGCTCTTACCTGGGAGACAGGCGCCGTGCCGGAGCCGGAGCTATCGGAACAAGCGGGTGAAGTCCCTCAGAGCCCAGCAGACCTGTTTACATTCCTCAGCGCTGCAAGACAAGGGATGACATCGTCAGGGGGTGACATCGTCAGGGGGTGACATCGTCAGGGGGACGTCTGGGAAGCGGGGAAGGCGTCCACCGTCCGCGGGCAATCCTGCCGGCACGTGATGGCGGTGGGGAGCCAGGAGCGAGGCAGCTCGGCTTGGAGATGTTGGGGCAACCATCGGGGCAAAAGGGGCGCTGGGAGCCCCCAGAGGGGACCTGCGTGCCACAAGGTGGTGGCTGGATGAAAGGAGCCAGCAGGAGACCCAGGCTCCAGGGTTTTACCAGGGCCAGCTGCTCGCCAAGACCGAGCAGGGCAGAGGGCGAGGGAGCGTTTGGGCACCCAGGCCGGGTGGAGGGGAGGACGGTGGCCACTGGCTCGCAGGCGGCTGCCCAGAGCAGGCTGGGGCTTGCCGGGCCGATCCTGCTCTCGCCCCGGGAGCGGACACGGCCCGCGGCGGCAGGCCTGGGCAGGACGCGGCCGTCGGAGCAGCGCGGCCGGGAGCCGGTGACTCAGAGAGGCGAGGAGAGGGAGGGAAGGCAGGCGAAAGCAGGGAGGGACAGCGGCTCCGCAGGGCTCGGGCAAGAGCAGAAAAACCTGTTCAGTGACGGAAAAAGGCAAGAGGTGCCCTCCGAAGGAAGGCTTCCGCAGCCCGGGTTGGACTGGGAACACCCTGGGTGAGCCACCCGAGTGGATTCACGGGCAGGGGCGGGGGGTGACGTCCCACCAGCACGCCCAGCTCTCGCCGAGACGCTTCGGGGCTGCCGGAGGACAAGCGGCGGCGAGCAGCGGGCAGGACCGAGCCTTGCAGGACACCAGGGCCCAGAGATGAGCTCGCAAGGGAGATGCCGGAGCCGCGGCCGTGAGCCGCCCCTTGCCGTCCTGGCTTCTCGGCATCGCACCCTGCCCCGCGCCGGCACGCCGGCACGCTCACCTCGTGACCTGCTTGTGGAAATCCGTCAGCTGTTTGTGTGTGACTTGGATGGCTCCTCCTGTCGTTTCCTTTGGTAAACCCTTCAGTGAGTTCTCCAGCCAGCGACAAAACGTCTGCGGGAAGGAAAAGAAGGGAGAAGCTCAGGATGCAGAGCCGAACCCGGCTCCCGCGTCCTGGCTTTGCCCACGCGCAGGCCGGGACGGCCCAGGGTACGTCCCGTCCCTCTCACCGGCCGGGACGGCCCAGGGTACGTCCCGTCCCTCTCACCGGCCGGTCGATCTGCATGATCTCCCAGAGCACCTCGGCGACGTCGGGCAGGGTGTACGGCGGCAGGCAGAAGCAGCACGTGTGCAGCAGCTGGTTGACGAGCTGCTGGCCCAGTTGGTTCATCACCTGGCTGATCAGCTCCTTCCGCACTTCGAAGTCCTCCTCGTGCTGCGGGAGGAAGGAGAGGGGAGGCTGAGCAGCGCCCGGGGACAGGGACACGCTGCTCCCAGAGCATCGCCGCCGCTGGTCGAGTAACCGTGGTGGCTTGGTTACGGCAGTGGCAGTCCTCATGGGGGGACCGCAGTGACCAACGCCGATGAGGACGGCGTCCCCAGCTCCGCGGAGGAGGGCCCCGCCACGAGGAACGAGCCCGGGGGTCACTCACGTCGTTGGCCACCCCGGTGTGGATGAGATCGCGCAGGAACTTCATGACGCTGCAGTTGGCGTCCCGGTGATCCAGGGTGGTGGCGGCGATGGCCCACTGCAGGATGGGGATCATCACCTGGCTGCGTAGCAAGGTGACGGGGCTGCGCTGGATAAACCTGGCCAGGCGGAGGACAGACGGACGTTACCGGCGCTTGCCTGGCTTCCCCGCACCCTGCCTCTCCCCGTGTGCCGGCGGCAAGGCGGGACCCTGCCTTCGCCCACGGAGACGGAAGCGCTCCCACGGGTGCGTGGGGACCCGTCCGCAAGGAGAGAGGGGCCGGGGGCATCCTCGTGCAGCGGGAGAAGGCGACAGGAGAGCGTGGCTACCTGGCTGCTAGTCGGAAGAGGTCGTCCACGGTGTCCGGGTGGTTCTGAAGGCCACTGGGCTGCTCTAGGAGTTGGAAGGTGGGTATGCATAGCGCCTAGGAGAAGGGTGGCGGGGATCCGTTAGTAATTAGCTGGGGTTACATCTCAAACTGCCCTTCTCTCTGCAGGGAGATTTCCAGCACGGACCACACCGGAGCGGGTCAGACCCTGCCTTCTCCTGGCAGCCCCAAGGGCAGGGCTGGACCTCTCCTCCCGATGGGGTATGCGCCCCGAGGCAGCAACACCTTCGTCAACGATCGGCTCCTCCAACAAGAAGCCACTCACCACTTCGGCTTTAACCAAAAGCTTCCCGTCCTTGGCTTTGTTCACCCAGCCACCGACTCCTGCGAGAGCGGAGAGGCGCTGGGACCAGCCTAGGTTTGCACGGAAACCGCTCTGCTTCATGCAAAGCCTCCTGGCACCCACGGCACGGCCTTCCCCACCAGCACAGCGGGGCAGCGACTGCGCCGGCACGTGGAAATAGGGAGAGCAATGAAGAAAGAAGGGCAGCGAGGCTGGGGCAGGGGCTGGAGCCCAAGGCTGGGGAGGAGCGGCTGGGGGAGCTGGGGGGGCTCAGCCTGGAGAAGAGGAGGCTGAGGGGAGCCCTCATCGCTCTCTGCAACTGCCTGAAAGGAGGCTGGAGCCGGGGGGGTCGGTCTCTTCTCCCCAGGAACAAGCGATGGGACGAGAGGGAACGGCCTCAAGCTGCGCCAGGGCAGGTTTGGGTTGGATATTAGGAAAAACTTCTTCCACAAAGGGCTGTCAGGCCCTGGCCCAGGCTGCCCAGGGCAGGGGCTGAGTCCCCATCCCTGGGGGGATTTAAAAGCCGGGGAGATGTGGTGCTGAGGGACATGGGTTAGTGGTGGCCTTGGCAGTGCTGGGTAACGGTTGGACTCAATGATCTTAAAGGTCTTCTCCAACCTAAACGACTCTAGGGTTTAGGTATGCGGGCACCAAACCCGTCGGCTCTCGGCACCCACCTGCAGCATGTCGAGCAGTCCCTGCCGGCAGCCCTCCTCCATGCCGTACTCGTCCACCAAGATGCTGCCCAGGTAGAGGAAACAGGAGTGCTGGTGGGCCCGGTACACGTTCACCATCTGCGGGGAGACACGCGCTGCCTGGCACCGCGAACGCTGCCTGCCCACCGCCAACGCCGCAGCCAGCGGTGGGTCCGGCACGGAAACTGCTGCGGCTGTTTCCATCAGAGAATTGCCTGTGCGCCGCTCGCTGGGGCCCCGTCGGCTGCGGGATCCGGCTGGGAACCCGGCAGCTCCCCTGCCGTGGCCGGGGATCTCCTCGGCCAGCCCCACGCTTCCCAGAGAGCTGGACCCACCCCAGCTCCGACCCTCCGGCGAGCCGTGGAGGGGTGAAGCGTACGCTCCTTACCTCCCATCGTCCCGGCCGGGATCTGCCTGACAGTCCCACCTCCTCTCTGGGACGACGTCCCAGCCCGCCAGACCTCCCCCCGGCCCCACGGTGGGCAGGGGACATCCTGAAGCACCTTGTTCAGGCCTGATCTTGCCCTTTGGAGCATCTCCGCACTGCGGCTCCCAGAGCCAAGGCAGCTTCCCCTCGCCCTTGATCCTTGCTTAGCCCAGTGGAAGCACCGAGCAGAGCAGGGGACCCCCAGCATCAGTTACCTCGGCACGGCGTGGAGTTTCACGCATGCCTTTCGAATTCCAGATACAACCGCAGGGCTCCCACAACCCACAGAGCATCAGGCAGGCAGAGCGTAGCTCTCCCCTGCAGCTCGAAGGCTCTCTCTTCCCCAAGGATTTATGTAGGATCTCCTGAGGCCGGCGGCATTCACCGCGCCCGCCTGCCAATGCGACCCGAGCGAGCGTTTGCCCCATGACGGCTCCAAGCCCGGGATGGCGGTGTCCCCACGGCGGCGTTGAGAGCGGGGTTTTCTCCATACCTGGGTGACGAGCGGCTGCAGCAGGGCGGCAGAGCCTTTACCCACGCAGCGGACGGCGAAGCGCAGGCACCGGCAGCACCGCTCCACGATGCGGTTATCGGCACTGTGTTTGTTCAGGGTCTCCGACAGCACGGGCCAGATCTAAGTGCGGAGAGACGGAGGGGTTAAAGCTGAACCCGGGACACGGCGTACCCCGCCACAACACCACCCTCCTATCCGAAAAACACCCACATCCCTGTGCTGTCAGGTCCCAAAAACGAGAGGCACCTGCGTTACGGGACGGGTAAATTAGCTTCACCTAGGAGCGAAGAGCTCAGAGCGGCTTCAGCACCGCACTGCAAATGTTACAAGGGCAGGGAAATTAAAATGCCTGGGACATTTCCAGAGCCAGGTCCCCTTTCCAGTGATTTGAAGACCCAAATCCCCCTCCCCATCACCGATCCCTGCTTCCAGGAGGGAAGGCGCTCCACCAGCAGCTCCTCTCCCCAACGCCGGGCAGAGGTGCCATCGGACACGTGGATCTGCCCGGCGGCCGGGGATCGCAACCGAACCGCCCGCCCGCCGCGACATCCCCGCAGAAATTCCTGCCCCGAATCCGGCACGTACCTCCTGAATGACTTTTTGGCACGGATGGATCTGTCCATTTTCTACAATGGGGTTGGTGTGTCTGTGAAAAGCAGCAAAGGGTTAACGGCATTTCTTCTAAACAGTTGGGTTTTGTGTTTAAAGCCAAAAAAACGGGTTGGAGCCTCGAGCACCCGCCGAGGCTGCGGGAAGGGGACCAGAAACTGGCTCAGAGGGGCTGGGGAGCCTTGAACTCGGTGGAGCAGCAGCTTCCAGCCCGTTCCTCTTGGGGCCGGGGGAAACGAACAGTCGCTAATTTGGTTTTATGTCTCTGGGTGAGCGGCTTTGACTCATGTGCTCACGAACCCCCTGCGCGGGCCATCCCGGTCCCTCCCTCCTTACCTAAATATGACAGCGAGTCGATCCAGGGGCACGGTAGGGTCTGAGGAGAGGCCGTTGCTTGGCTCCTGAGAGAGCAGCTAGAAAACAAGGCAAAACGATGGGATTTCAGGACCACAGGCAGCCCCGTTGCCAGCGAAGACTGAATAAACGCTGCCTGGACACCAGACCCCGCCAGCAGCACTTTCGCATCCCCTCGGGCCGAAGAACCGCTCGAGAACCACTCTTGCGCATCTACGGGTCATCCTGAAGAGACAGAGGACGTGCACGTCCCTTTCTTGAGGCTTCCCTCCCTCTTCCTGCCATCCTCCGAGATTTCTACTCTCCGTTATCCTGGATCCGCATGGAAAGGCCACTAGGGCCACCACGGTTTTTGGGACAGCCAGAACGTGACCTTTTGGGGCCACGTGCCCCGTAGGGAAGTCGAGTTCCCACGTTCTCCGGCCCGGAGACGCGGGGTGAGGGCTGCCTGCTGCATTCCACGTGGGTTCAGGAAGGTTCTTTGGCTCCTGGCATGTAAATTGATTTCTAGGGACCATTTTCTTCCCATTTAAGCCATTACACGTTCTACCAGCTAGGTATTTCTCCGCCCGGAGAGACTTAGGGACAAGTCCTCGGCCCTGGACTCCTCATACACCTCTGGCTTTGAGGACACACAATTACAGCAGCGGATCAAGCCATGAGGCAAAGACGGAGCCACGGCAGCTCGATGGCCTCCGATCCGTCCCCTCCAAAGCAGTGACGGACACGGAGCGCGTTACCCGCGGCTCCGGGCGGGACGTACCTTCTTCAGCGCCATCACTTGTACGGCACAGAGTTCACTGAGGCATTCTGCTATCTTCTCCAAGGGGAGCCTGGCGAGGACCAAGGCCGTCCCTGAAAAGCGAGAGGAGACAGGCTGAGGAGCAGGAACGCGGCGTAGGAGTGCGGCGGGTGTAAACGCAACGCGAGAGAGGTTCCCAAACAGGCCCTGCCTGCAGCCCTGCCTGCGTGCAGGCAGGGAGAAGGCACGGCTCCGGGGCGAGGGCAGGGACTGCTTCGCAAGACCGGGAGATGGTTCTCTGCAGCTTGAACCTGATTCTTTGGTTAAACCAGACACCGACATCCTTTCTGCGGGGCGGGAGGGAGGAAGGAATGCCGGCACGTGGGAGTACGGGGATGGTCTGAAGGCAGACGGACATCACGAGCGCAGCCGGGCACCCCGGTACGTCCTCGCAGCGTCCTTGCCGCTGCCCGGCAGCATCGCGAGGTCCGAGGAATCTTCTTTCGACCCCCAGCTAAGGCATTTCCCCCAAAAATGAAATACGGAGAGCTCGAGCCGCTCCCCACCGCCACATCACAGCGTCCCGCTCGAAGGCGGGAGGAGCACAACCACCCCACGTCGGAGGTGCCGGCAGACCACAGGGCTGCCGACAACACCGGGAGGAAAAAAATTCTCCCCGGCTCACGTATTTGTTGCGTTGTTTTAAAGAAGGAGGAGAAACACTTTGTGGCAGGGAGAGGAGCAGCTCAGGAGCCTGGCTAACGCTGCTCGCATCGACGCGCGAGTGCAAAGAAGTGAAAAAACCCTGAGTTTTGTCTCTTTAGTCGCACGCCCCGACTGTACAGCGCGATAAGGCCCCCTTCGCGCAAGCTGCAGAGCTGCTTTATTTTTAAAGGCTTCAGAAGCACTCGAATCCGTCGGGAATCTCCGGGGCCCGGACAGGAGTCCTGCACCTCCCCGAAACCAGCCGTGCTTGGAGGCGCACACGATGCCCAACAGCCAGAGGCCTGGCGAGAAGCGAACGCTCCGACCACAGGCTGGAGTTGAAAAACTACATTCTTCTGCCCAAACGGTCTCTAAAATGACAAATACTCGCAATTTTCCACCCTGCGCGTACAGCAGCCCATTTCCAAGTGTTCGGATATAGCAGTAACCCACGGTTAGCTTGGCTGTGAGCATTTCAAATGTTTTCTTCCCACATTTCAAATGTTTTATTCCCGCATTTCAAATTAGGAGCAGGGATGGAGAGGGCTTCTAAACCCAGAAAGGATCTCTTTCTACCTCCTGGCCCAAGCGAGCACTTGAGATTACTCTAAACATGGATGCACGGAGTGCTCAGGGCAAACCGAGACGCTCTCCTCTAAGAAAAGCCATGTGAAAATGGGGTTGCAGCACCCGTGGCGAGTGATTTCCCGCAAAACCACCGACAGCTTTTCCATACGCACCCTTCAGGAGCCCCACAGCAGCCTCTGGAGAGAGCGTGAAGGAGTCGAGGGAACGGGCTATCTCCAGCAGCCCGTTAAAGTGCTGAGCCATGTGGTCCCGGCATACCGAGCAGATATTGTGGATGGCCTTGGCCGCCGCCGAGGCCAGCCGCCTGTCGCACAGACCTTTCATCAAATAACCCAGCACGGGATCTGCGGAGGAGAAAGCCGGGGTGAGGAGGGGTCCCGGGGACCAGGCTCGCCGCGGGGCAGAGCGGTGGCCCGGCGTGGCAGGAGGGACTCACCCAGGAACTGCGGGTTTCTGTCCACCACCTCGCTCATCTCTCCCACCAGCTCGATGCTGGTGTAGCGGACGGCGGTGTGCACCGTCTCGGGGAGGCGAACCACCCCCTCCAGCACCTCCACCAGGGTCGGGTTGTTCTCCCTGCGGGGGAAAAAGCAGCCAGCTTAGCCCCGAGGCGGCTCCCGGACCGTTTCCGCAGAGCAGTTGGTTTTATTGAACCCGATTGACTCCCGTGTCGCCCGGGATCAGCCGGGCAAAAGCCCTGCAGCTGCGGCGTGCTGGATATCGGGGGGCTCAGGGCTGTCGGAGCTGGGATCCAGGGGCACAGCGGCCTCCAGCTTTACCAAACAGAGCAGAAGAAACTAAATACCTCCAGAAAGAGTGCTCGTGGCACAAGAAGAAAGCTAATTAATCCTCCGGGACTGCAGAAAGGCAGAGGAGCCTGTTCCCAGCGTGGGAGGGTGCAACCAGGCGACTCCCGGGCTCCCCGCAGCCCACGTCGGCGGCAGGGCTCCGGCTCACTGGCCCGGTGGACGGCACCGTCTGCCCTCTGATGGCAAGAGCGGAGCCGAGCTCGGTAGAGCCACAGGGCGAGCAAGAAACCTTGAGGAACGCGCTGGTGGGGAGCGGACTCCCCCGGGCTCCAGCGGTGCAAGGCCACGAGAGGCCGGCGCTCTCAGAAACACAGCAGAAATAAAACCCGAAGATAAAAACCAGCGAGAGCAGCCTTGACACAGACAACGGGAGCCAGCGAGCGTACAGCGAAGGCGGTGACTCCCCCGGGAAGGAGGCACGGCGTTCCCAGCCCGGGGAAGGCCAGCCGGGCTGTCCCACCGCATCGGCGCGGCCGTCGGCACGCAGGAGGGCTCGCCGCACTCTCACCGCCCCGGACATTAGCTGTCGACGCTTCTGCTACTGCTAACCGGGGAGGAAAGGTGCTTTCAGAAAATGATTGAACCTTCCCTAAAGATATCTGGGAAAAGGTGGCTCTTCCCACTCTGGATGCAGAAGGATCCCACACAACCAGCCTAGGCAAAATGCTTTGCTTTCAGGGGATAAACTAAGGGGAAACAAACCCTAATGCTATTTACCAGGGCTGAACTCAAGCGTGTGGCATTAAAGCCCCCAGGCAGGCAGAGAGGAGACCTGAGCAGGTCTAACTGCTTCGCGCAGTCCCAGCTCCGTCCTGGACCCATATTCCCGGCCAGGAAGAGGAGACCTCAACCCCTGGAGTGCTCCATCAGCCAGGGGTACTGCATTGCTGCAGTACAGGCCACGGACGCTGAGGACTACCTGAAATAAAGCGTGGTTTTTAACTGTTTCTGCCTGGGGAAGCACGTTCCTAGGAGAATCCTTGGGATATTTGCGGTGTCTCTGCAAAACTCACTTGGAGGCAACTCCTGACCCCACCACAGCCCTTACAGACGCGAGCGGGATGGTCAACACTCACTGGTCAACGCTCTTAGCTATGGAGGCCATGATGAAGAGGACAGCTTCTGTCACCTCCCAGGGCGGATTCCCATCCTTCAGAGTCGCATAGAGCTGCAAGAAAGAGAATCGGTCGCAAAAGAAGCCACAAACACAGCTCGGGGGCACGCGGTCAGGAATCCCGCCCTGCGAGGTGGCCACCCACTCTTCGCCTCCTCCCGCACACCTGAAATATGGGGCTGCAGACCTGCGTGAACCCCCACGCTCCACAGATCACCCTGCTGTTTTGGGACCAGAGTACCGTTCCCCAGCTAGCACCCCGCCACGTGAGACCTGCTGCTTCTCCCAGAACAGCCCCCACCACCTACTCCAAGACGCGGTTGCTTCCTCCCGCACGAGGAGATAACATGTGTGACCTCCTCCCCGCCCCAAAAGGCCACCAGGGCTCACTTGGCTACCTCCCGCACGGCGATGGACGCAAGCGTGCCTCACGATGCTCCTGCAAACCCACCTGAGCAAAACACTCCACCGATCCCACCAGGAAGATCAGATCTTTCACCAGGTCCGAGACTCGCATCCGGAACTCCCCGAAGTCGTCCGTCTCCTCTGGGACACCCTCCTAAAAAGAGACGAGGGAGAGCAAAAGGGTGAGAGCAGCGCAGAGAAATCTGGGTTCCCGCTCACCCGCAGCTAGGACAAGACAGGCAATTGCGTTTTAGGGAAGAGATCCATCGTTTCTGCCCTCCTCTCCCCAGATCAAGCTACTGACGGGGATTTGAAGGAGAACCGTGCGCAAAGAAAACGCTAACAGCCTGCACGCGAGCTGTGGATTCCTGCTCGGACACGCAGCTGGAAATGAAGGGGATGAGGAGCCTAGGCAGAGACGGAAGAAGGATAAAGCATCCCAGACGTCAAGGAGGAAGATGACAGCACTGCAGCTAGCGAGCTGCGCAAGCTTTGTGCCAACAAAAACGGCCCCAAGCAGGGGACGACGCAGCTCCCAGCGCGGGAACCACCGGCAGGGAGGCGGGAGAGGGTCACCCTGCAGCAACTAGACGCCAGAAAGCTCTGTTCGAACAAGAACCGACTTAATGAAAAGAGGTTTAATACAGCAATTTTAATTACTCTCAATCCTCTCTCTGCAATTACTGCGGCCGCACAACTATTACCTGTAGAGCCCTATAGCTACGGAGAGCCATCAGCATGCAGCAGCGAGGACGGACGCATCCTACCACCCCACCGCCCCGAGGAAACAAAGCGAACGCAGCCTTACGTGGTCCGAGTCGAGCTGGCAGTGTCTGGCCAGAGCGTGGAGAAGGCGCTGGATGTAGGCTTTGAAGATGCTGTGGATGACCGCATCGTCCGTCTTGTACAGATGCTCCCCCAGTCTGTACCAGAAGTTAAATGAAATTTCTACCACCTGTTTCAGAAAGAAAAAAAAATCAGCCTCTTGTTATCAACAGAACATTTTTTTTTTTCTCCATTCTGCTGGTGTTCCCAACAGAGGAATCTCCTCCGGGGGTGCCCGCAGTGTGGTGGGGTACCACAGATTTCCATCGGCGCTGCTTCATCGTGCGCTGACGAAACGTGGACTGGTTCCCCCAGCTTCACCCATCTCCTCGGCCGCTTGTCACTGAACAAGGGACTTTTCAACCCACTGAGTTCATCTGCAAACCTGTCACCAGCCCTGAGGGGTAAAGCCTCTTCTCTGCAAAATTAACATTGAAGCAGAAGAACCGTCTCTTGCTTCAAAGCGCGGACATGGCCTCGTCTCCCATCACTCAAATCTGCCAGTGATAAATTTCTGTCTCCCTGCCTCTGACGCGACTCGGCCACGGGCTCTGCCCTTGCTCACGCAGCAGGAGATGTTTAACACCCAGCAAGCTACCGGGCATCTTGCTGCTCGCAGGAACGCCGTCATCACCAGAGAGCCACATCGCTGGAAGAGTTTGCCCACCTAGAGCCGATCCTCACCCCTCGTGCCCAGGTATTTAATGCTCTAAGCATCCTGATGGCCGGCTCGGGGTGCTCAGGGGGCTTGGGCTAACAATGCGAGGGGGACAGCAGCCCCAGGCAGGAGCAAGCATCTCCAGGAGAGCAGCTCAGGCGGGAAGGGGACATTGATCCAAAGCCTCTTTATAAAAAAAGAGTGGAGCCTTTTTCAGGAGCAGCTGCAGAGCTTTAATTCCTCCTAAGCGTCACTGGCACAGGACAAAGTCAGGCCCAAGGGAGACTGAGCTTAACAGACCTGGAAAGGGGACTAAAGAGGCACCGAGGCCCAGGCAAGCGCCGCAGAGACCTGATGAAGCACAGTGAGTCCACAATTTCCGTGGCAAACGAGCCCTGAAGGGCTGCATCGCAGCAGCCGTCGCTTCTTAGCTAACTCACCTGCCGGTTCTCAGGTCTGATGTGCTTTCAGGCTCTGAAAGCTTCTGGAAAACTCAGTCCTGGAGAAGCTCATTCCATACCCACCTCCCGTCCCTCACTTCATGGCTGCATCCCGGGGCCCTTAAACACGGGGGGAAGGACGGGAGTGCGCCCAGCAGATCCCAGCCGGCACCTCCCTGCTCCCCGCGGCAGATTTAGCAGGACAAACCCTCTGCGAAGGAACCTCCGCCCGCTGAACACAGGCACAATTCAGCCAGGGATCAGCTACCGGGATTTAACTGATGAACTTAAATGAGGAAACAGCCTCAAGCTGCGCCAGGGCAGGGTTAGGTTGGATATTAGGAAAAATTCCTTCACAGAAAGGGCTGTCAGGCCCTGGCCCAGGCTGCCCAGGGCAGGGGCTGAGTCCCCATCCCTGGAGGGATTTAAAAGCCAGGGAGATGTGGTGCTTAGGGACATGGTTTAGTGGTGGAGTTGGCAATGCTGGGCTAACGGTTGGACTTGATGATCTTAAGGGTCTTTTCCAACCTAAACGATTCGATGATTCTATGGATTAACAGTTTTGGAAGAAGAAAAAGCGAGGCTAAAAGGAGAGCCTGCATCTTAAATAGTGTTCTGTGTTTCAGGGAGGATGGTTAGGGAGCTTTGATGATAAACAGCATTTAACTTACTTGGAGGGCAAAGTTACCACGAGCTACGCTGCAATCCCTGCAAAGCTTAAGTTGAACACGTGGAAAGAAAATAACGGAGGCTTTCAGAGCTGTACTCGCAGTCCCACACACCCAGGACGCCGGGAAAGGGGAGCTGAGCCCGGTTTCTGCATCCCGAAGGCAGAGCGGGCCTTCCAAGGCCAGCAGCTCGCAGGAACCGAAGCCTCCCAACCACGTGGCAACGTAAGAGAAAGGTTTTTCCACTGACTCTGCTCTGGGCGAGTGAGATTTGGCAATAAGGGTGAGGAGAGGAACACGAGTAAAGCCCACTCACCTCGTACTGCGGGTGACCCGCACATATCAGCAGCAGCTCCAGCGTCCGCAGGTCACCGAGCCCTTGGCCTGGCGTACAAACTATTTTATCTAGGAACGTCTCGCACAGCTCGGTGAAAACACGGCAGTAATTGAGCACCCTGGTGAAGGAAAAACAAGGACAGGAGTCAGAAAGATCTTCCACGCGGGACCAGGCATCCCAGCCCAGGAGAGGTTTGGTCGGTGTAGGTAACGTGCCCTGCGGCCTCAGCTCCGAGCAAGAAACACTGACTTCTGCTTTAGCTTTCCGTCAGCAGTTGGGAAACGCTTAAATAGGGGAACTTGGCTGTGTTGAGAAGCAGGTGAAAACACTGGGTTCCGATAAGCAAATGTTACGAAATTTTCATATTACCCACAGTATCTGAGAAAACTTCTCCAAAACCGCAGCACCGGGCGACAAGGCGCAGGACATCTGCTACGAAACAGCTTGAGTCTAACTCGGCGCCCGGAAGGCGCTACGTTTCGGAAGACGAAGGTACAAACCGCCTTGAAAAATAAAATATACGGGGGACAGCGCTGCCTAAAACCACAGCTGCTCTTAAGGCAAAAGCGGCTGAGCTGAATCACCAGCTTTACTCTGCTTTAGGACTGCAGAACCAGAGAGGAAGGTGAACGTCCTGGAGCCACAGCACGGCGTGACGGAGCAAGCCCGGCATCAAACCGAGGGCTGCTCCTCACCAAAAACCGACCTCAAATCAGGGATTTGGGGGAGAGATCCAAGATAAGCCGTTAGTCCTGGGCTTTGGTTTTAGTATTCCTGTTCTGGGAGGTTTAAGAAATCCTAAAGCAACGTGCACCCAGAGATGTGCTGCAAACACACCCTAAAGCCTGTCTTAAAGACAGAGGCGAGTCCCCGACGTGAGATTTTATTATTTTTTTTTTTTAAATCTCCAAAGGCTTCACCCTTCGCACAACCCGCCAGCTCCGCGGCACGTCCCCAGGAGCAGAGCAAACGGGGCGAGACGTCGGCAGCGCCGGCAGCAGGGCCTTCACACCGTACCTGGAAGCGTTTCGGGGAGACGACCTTCTCCGACCCAGACTGGCGAACAGATGCTACTCATTACACCGTGCCCCAGCAATTCCTGAAGATGAAAGCTTTCAGATTTTTCCAAAAGTCACAGAGCGAAGAGATGCTACTGCAGAGTCAATCTGACCAAGCAGAGAGGATATTCTAACACATTTTTACATGCCTGACAACTGAAGACTAATTCTGTTAGTGTTAAATGGAAGGGTAAATAGGAACAGATGCTACTATAATTTTTGATTTCAAAAGGGCTAACTTTGAGGAGTAATTATTCATTTTGCTTGCGGCAATCTCCTTTCGCTTGTGGCAATTTAACGTGGCTTGGAATTTCCTTAAGTCAAAGGCTCCTACGTTATCTGGGCTTTGCAGCCCGAGCTGAAATGAGGGGAAGGGGACGCTTGTTGAGTTTTTGAGCCTAAGTCATGGGAAAAGCCTCGGCAGTGAACCAAGTGCCTCCAAGCAGCTGAAGGGCTGTCGGGGAGGAGGACCGAAAAGCAGAGAGCTGGATTCTGGAAGGCGAGATGAGCAGAGATGAAGCGAAAATTGCCAGAAGCCAAACCAGCGCCGGACCCTGCCAAGGACGGCCACAAAAACAGCACGGGATTTTTCAGCGGTCGCAAACAGCCGGTGGAATCGCTGAAGACGCCGGCACAATGAAAGATTTGTGGCAGCGCTAAAGCTGCGTGAATACGCATGGGTTTTCAATACTGCGGCTGAACAGGAGGGGCGAAGAGGTTGTTTAGACAGGGGGATCCGCTTACCTCCAGGTGGAAGGAGCGGGGAATGGCTAACTGCCATCCCGGGAGTCAAAAATCGGACACGGGACATCTGTCCTACAGCTTCACTGCTGGTCTTGAGGTTTCCATTGATGGCAACACCTTGTACAGCCACAAAACGCGCTCGTATTTGGCAACGGGGAGAGAGGGTCTGGCAAATGCAGGCCAATTCATCCACCCTCGGTAGCGCGGGCAAGTTCCTACATTAGTTTTCAAATACGTGGAAGTCGGAGGGAAATGGGCTAAATGCAGCAGGGGGTTATCAAAAATAGACTGGACCTACCTTATTCTTATCAGCAATGTTTTAAACCAGGAGAAATCATAGAATCATAGAATCGTCAAGGTTGGAAAAGACCCTTAAGATCATCGAGTCCAACCGTCAACCTATCACTGCCAAGTCCATCTATACCATGTCCTCGAGCACCACATCTACCCGTTCTTTAAATCCCTCCAGGGATGGAGACTCAACCACTTCCCTGGGCAGCCTGTGCCAATGCTTGACCACCCTCTCGGTGAAGAAGTTTTTCCTAATGTCTAACCTAAACCTCCCCTGGCGCAGCTTGAGGCCGTTCCCTCTCGTCCTATCACTCGTTATTAGGGAGAAGAGGCCGACCCCCACCTCGCTACAACCTCCTTTCAGGTAGTTGTAGAGAGCGATAAGGTATCCCCTCAGCCTCCTCTTCTCCAGGCTGATGGAGCAGAGATGGAGCAGAAAAGGAGATCGTGGCGGCACCCAGAAGCTGGTTAAACTGGATAAAGCACCGTTGAAGGAACTGGTGAACAGCTGGCTAGCGGGGTGGTTAGCAGGCTGTGCTGAAGAGGAAATACCAGTTCGGTGCTAGGGAGGTCCCAGATCGATCCCACAACCGATCTTGTCTACGCTCATTAGCGACAGCCACAGAAAAAAGGAAGAGCGAGCACTAACGGTGTTCGCTGACAAAGCCAAGACGCAAGATCTGTGCAGAAGAAGGATGAAAACCATCTGAATTCGAGCAGGAAAAGTTGTCCACTTCTCACAACTTGGGGATGGACTCCTCAGTCACAGGATGACTAAACCACCGACGCCGCGAGGTCACCAGAAAGGCAGGAGATGTCTGGCAAGGCACACAGCCCTCCCGGGACCTCTCAGACCCTTGTGCTCAAGGAAGCCGAATTCAGACTGGGAGCACTGAAAGGAAAAGAAAACTGTCCCGCAGGACTGAAAGAGCTGGGCTTTTTTACGCAAAGTCCAGGCTGGCTGCTTCCCACCTACAAATGCATCCGGGATTAAGCACCAGCTGGGGAACTATTAGGGTAAAGACAACGTTGGCAGAAGAGAAGAGGCATGAACTGGCCTAGGATCAACTGAGGCTGGAGATCAGAGGGTTTCCAATCAGAGCGGCAATGTTTCGTAGCAGCCAACATGCGTGAAGTGCTGGTTTCGGCGTGCTTCATCAAGGTATGAAGGCTACAGTTTCTTCGAGTCAAGAATGAGGGGCTGGTCGCCCAGCCGGCACATCCAGTCCTCTTTCCATGGGGAAGAGCCAAAGCCAGGTAGGGACGTTTGTAAAGAGGAGGTAGTAGGAGCAATGGGTCGCTTCTAAACTCTATTTTAAGGCTGGCAACACATCAGCTGCGCCTCAGGATACTTCCCTTGCTCTTTGCCCGCTGCAAGGAAGACTGAGCATCCCAGCAAGCCGAGCCTAACTCGGCTAGACAGCAAGCAGTCTAGCTCTGCCAAAGCCTGCGCTGAGCGCGCGCGCCTGGAGCGCAGCTCGGTGCACCAAGGGCGAGGAAGTCGTTTGCTCGCTTCTCTTCGTTCAACAAATACTTATTTGCATAAGGGACTTCAGAGCGCCACACACAAACGCCACGGATTCCAAAAATAACCGCAGACAGACGACGTGACAGCTAATTACCGTACCTCTCCTTCCTTGCCGGGCACAGCCAGGGCTGCAAGCTCACTTACTTGTCTAGGTCCTCGCGTGCTACGGCCATGTGATAGGCACTCTCAAGAGTGAGGACGCCCTGGAAAAGCTGCAAGGCCAGGGGAAGGTTCGTCTCCACGTTCTCAATGGCGTAGAGGGCTGAGCACACGCAGTCCGAAGCGGCTTCGTGGAGGTTTGAGGATGTCTTGTCTTGTTGCTGCAAGAAACAAGAAGAAGAGCCTGGTGATTATGCATGAAATGAGGTGGTAATGGAAAAAGTAGGCTTTTGTTGTTCCTGAAATACTTTGTAGAGGTTCTGCATAGCCACAGCCCCCAAACGACCCACTCCTACCAGCCCCGCAGAGCCTGTGCTGCTTCGCCACCCCAAACGCTTGAGGTCAAAGCTGACCCTCCCCACCGGGACCCCACCGGGTCTTCCTTGGGAGAGGCAACCATGGGAGGAAAAACAGCAGCCGAAATCCAGGGCAGTTCAGAAGGAAACCAAACACTGGGCTGCTCGCTACCCGGGCTGGGTCGTAGAATCAGAATATCTCAGGCTGGAAGGGCCCGTAAGAATCACCGAGTCCTCGGTGAGGATGGAGACGAGGCTTCTCATGAAATATTGATCGTTGTGAAGGTCTGGGGGATGAACGAGTGGATTTCAAGCCCCTCCTGGGAGACATTTATAGTGATTGCGCAAGGCTGATTTAACGGGAGCCCTAACGGCTCAGGCGAAGCCCTGAGCAATTAAGGAGGGAGACAAGACTGGCATGCTAAGGAGGAGGAGAGAGCAAGCAGAAACAAAGGAGCCGTAACTCTGTGCGTGCCTGTGTGTGTCCTTTCGCACCAGATCTCGACACGTTTGGAAAAGAATTCACAGTCCCACGTGAAGGTGGAAGCGGGGAGAGGAAAAACGCCCGATTTAAGTGACATTAACACAATAAAAACGCTGGGGAGCTGAACGGCCTGTCCTGGAGGAGAGGGGTTTCTGCTGCGGCACCGTCGTTAATTGAATCGGCACCATGGGGCAGATGCAAACGAGGAGGGGCAGACAATTCCTGCGATGGGTCACGGGTCCGGGCGGTGCCGCAGCAGAAACCTCCGTTCTCCAGGAATTCCTCCTTTCCGGTTGTTCGGTTCGTTGCCCTCCCCGTCGCAGCGACGCGGGATTCTCCTAAACTCTGGCCTCTTCAGCTCTCCCACATTCAGATAGGACAGAGAAAAACCAAACCCAAACGCCTTCAGCAGTTAATTTTCCACAGTGAAAATGTCAAAAAAGGAATAAAATATTATTTTATTGAAGATCTGGCAGGAAAACAAAACCAAACCAAAAAAATACTGATTTTAGTATTAAGCAAATGCAGTTTCTTGAACAGGCAGCTTTCAAAGCCCAAACTAATCAATACTTAAGCCCACGAGGATGGCAAGCTTACTTCGACAACCCACTGCACAAATGTGTTTTGCTCAGAGCCCCATGAAACAATTTGGCTCGGAGCAAGGACCAAGCACAATGTGTTTCAGACCAAAATTATCTCTCTTTTAAAGTCTAAGCATGCTCAAAAATACACCTAGCACCTACTTTGGGAGCAGTGGCAAGCCTCAGTAATGGCTAGAAACGGCCGGTTCTCAGATGTTAAATCTTCTATTCTGCTCTGAACGTTTTGCAACCATGACAGGAAAATGGAACCTGGCTCCTGCTTGAGCTAGACAAGATATCTGCTTAATATAGGCTCCAAAATTGATGATTAGTACAGTAGGAATAAGGAGAATAGATATAAATAGAAGATTAAATAGTCTTTCAACTTTTTTCTTGATGTACTGTCTGCTGGCGAGCGCAGCGCTGAGCTTATGGAGATGAAAGGCTCGCTCGTGGCAATGTGGCAGGAAGGTTCCTGCGACCCAATGCCTCCGCCTCTGTGGCAGCCCTGCCTTATCCCGCCACACTGCAGGGAGCGGAGACCTCCGCTCTCCCCCGCCGCCGTCTGTCCGGCCGGCTCGGCGGGAAAAGCCATGATTCCCAAGTGGAGCGGTGAGAAGGTGCAGCACGGGCACGGCTCAGCGGGAATGCTCTCGTGGGGATGGCTGAGCCCGGTGGCGGGAAGGGCTTTGGTAAAACCAGCAAGGGGATCTGCTCAGGAGAGGTTTCGGAGGCTTTCGTGCCTGCCCAAGAGCAGGGAACGGCACTCACCTCCGAACACGTATTCTCTGGGTCAAAATGGAAGGTGGGCAGGAAAGAATAATCCTGGAGGAGCTGCAGAGCCTCCCTCCTCCACGCAAAGAGCCAAACGCACACGTGCTTTTTTGTTTGCATCTGAAAGCTCTGCCAATGCTTTCTGTCCATCAGTCTCGTCCCCACGTCACAAACCCTGAACCAAGCGCACAGGCAGAGGAGACCCTTAAGCGTAGTTCTGGTTTCACCCCCAAGAGATTAACCGATATTACGTGTTACGTGCCGTGTCCTAAGCTTCCCAGGGCTAACAGGAGGCAGGGAAGACGTGTGGGAACTCGCGGGGCAGCCAGAAGAGGACTCCGACTGGCCTCCAAGGCGGACAACCAGTACAAAAGGAAGACCACCATTTCAGGCAGCACAGATCTGTTACCGTGCACAGAGAGCTTGCTCTTCCCTGCCTGCGAGCAGAGAGGGACAGCACGCTCCGAGGAGCTGATCAAGGTAAAGACCACAGGGCTCCTACTCAAGTCAGGAGGGATGAACCTTCCATACCTGCACGGCGAAAAGCGGCGTCAATCCTCAGACGCTCTCGGATTTCAAAGTGACACCACCCTGGTACCCAAGGCCCACCACCACCTCGTTGCCCAAGAGAAATACTCACCAGCACCTCGAAGAGGAGTGACAGTAACTTGCTGTTTGCCATGAAGGTGCTGTCCAGGACACCCAGGTTGAACCAGCTCCCCAAGCACCGGAAGATTTTGATGAGCATCTTCTCATCGTTGCCCGCTTTCTCCACGCACGTCATCTACGGCAGGACAAGGAAGAACTGCTTAGGACCCCAACTCCAACGTGTAATTTCACAAGCAAAATAATAAATAACTTTTGGAAAGCCATCCTGGAGCCTCTACAATTAGCGTCAAGAATTCCCCCATCAATCTCGGCAAGATACAGTCAGCAGTGATCCCTCCAAGAGGCACGCACAACTTTCAGCGATCAAGCAGCAGTTGTACCTCCGTGGAAGCAGCGCTCTGACCAGAAGGCACCTGAGGACGCCCACACCAGCAGAGAGGATTTCTGCATCTACCTAGGGTGACCGTGTCCCCACGCTGGTTTTGTATTCGGGAACACGACGGTTGTGCAAACATCCTCTCCAGACCACGGGGACTTTGAGCATCCTCGCAAAGTCCGCATGAAGCACGTTCAAGAAAGCAGACTGCTTCCCCTGCCCCGAGTAAAGTAGCCCTGGACTTGGTGAGATGTAAGGGCAGAGCCAAAAACCTCTCAGTCAACTTCGGCTGCTGTTACAGAAGCGAGAAAAGCAGTTTGAGTGTTTTCGTCCGTTCCCAGACAATCAGTTTTCTGCAGAATCGTGTCCCAGACTGGCGGAGCACAGACACAAACGAGTTTCATACGTGACAAATCCCTAAACTCACTCAAATCTCAATTTAACATTCCTCACCACAAAACAACCGCTGCCAAAGAGAAGACCGGCCCTGAGGGTCAGACCTACCCCAAGGCCAACCTGGGGACAGTCCGAACGCACCACCGCAGCATCAGAGACGGGATGCGGGTCTGGCAGCAGCCAGCCCTCATTTCCAGCAATGGCCAAGACTTCTGCTGCACAACAGCACCTAACAGCAACCCTTACCCGAACCGAATGCCAAAGGAAGCCCTGACCTCGCCAGGCTGGGGGAGAGGAAGAATAGGTGGGCAGGCAGGACCTGGAGAGGGATCCCAGACTCCCTTCTCCCCAGAAGAGAGCCTAGGCTGGCCAAGCAATCCTGCACACGAGAGCTTCCAGAGATCCTCACTCCTCGCTTGACGCTTCAATCCTGAAGGCGGAATGTCGTACTTCATCACAGTCCCTGTATAATGTTTTCAAACCCCATTTTGTAACTCAAGGAAGTGAATTTAGCATTTAAATCCTACGCAGAAAATTTAATTTTGCTCTTCAGGAAGGCAGTTGAAACGCCTGTGCTGGGATTTACCGCGAAAGCTCCAGGCAGATGCAGAGAAAGTCTGAACAGAAAGGCTTACGACAGGGCTACGACCCTTGGCGATCCAACACCGGTGCCTCACACTGTCTCCGGGAAGGCTGCGAGCAGCCGGAGCGAGGTGACGTTGCCTGTCTCACCGATGCGACAGCCAGACTTCTCCGAGACGTCCTAGGGCTGGAGACGGCTCGGAGGGACGGCACGGCGCAGGGATTTGAGAAAGGTGAAAAAGAGTTTCAGAACTGAGCGAGGACTCGTTCAAAGACATCTGAGCCCATGGAAAAAGTGGAACTGGGCTCCCCTAATGGCTGTGGTGGTAATGGCACGGACGCCTGCTGTGATAAATACAGCTTAAGGGGGGGAAGAGTCTTCTCAAGCAAGACCTGAGTTGCTGTTGAGCAGACGACATAGCTCAACTCTGTGTCCTGATACATAGGACGAGGGGAAACAGCCTCAAGCTGCGCCAGGGCAGGGTTAGGTTGGGTATTAGGGAAAATTCCTTCCCGGAAAGGGCTGTCGGGCCCTGGCCCAGGCTGCCCAGGGCAGGGGCTGAGTCCCCATCCCTGGAGGGATTTAAAAGCCAGGGAGATGTGGTGCTTAGGGACATGGTTTAGTGGTGGGCTTGGCGGTGCTGGGCTAACGGTTGGACTCAATGATCTTAAAGGTCTCTTCCAGCCTAAGTGATTCTATGATTCTATGATCCTTGATCATCACGATCCCCCTTCCTTTGGAGTTACCGGAGTTAACTCCCAAAAATGAAGCCGCCTTCCCAGGCCTCTGTGGGAAGAGCCAAAGCCAGACATTGCACAAAGACGAAACAGCCACCAGAACATCTGCCACACTCCTATCTCTATTCCAGATGCTCTTTGTGGCTTTCTTAACCACGGACCCACAAAAAAGCAGCGTGGAAACAGAACGGGGACCTTCTGCAAAGGTTTCGGGCCAGGTGCAAATGTAAAACTGAGCCTTCCTTACCTTTACTCCGCCCTTTTCTCCAAATTAAACAAAGGAAAACTGCTGGGGTTGAGCTTGTGTTGGGTCCCATCGGAGAAGGGTATTCAGGGAGGGAAGGGCTATCGGGGAGGGACTGCAGGTAACATCCGAGAGGCAGGAGGGGATGAACAAAACGGCAGGTTGCACGAGCTTGGAGGAAGATTAAGCACCGCAAGGAGCGAGGCTTCTCTGGGACGAGAATCAAACCCCAGGGAGGGCGTCCCCCTTCCCCCTGGCTCCCGAGAACAAGCCCAGAGCCCTCCCCCTATTTCTGTGCAGCACAGCGCTGGGGACCTGCGAAGATGCTGCATGCGAGAGCCAGAAAAGACGTGAAGAAGCATTAATTGAGGCGAAGGGAACATGGTCACACGTAAAACCGAAGCCCTACAGGTTTGCTCATCAACGAGAAGGAAATCCAAAGGACAGTCTAACAACAAGGGGTAGGCATGGGTCAAAGGGAGACTGAAATTCCCTAATTTGGAGAAACGGCATAAAAAAGCACAGCAAAACATGGGTCATTTCCCACAGATAAAGTATTAAGGATCCTAAAGTTCCTTCTATCTTCAACAGCTGCAATTCCATCAACAAAGGAACGCTGACCAGCAGGCTAGCAGGGCGGCTGGAAGAGAAACGGGGAGACCAGAGACCCCAGAGCGCAGCGTGGCCAAGCACGGGAAGACGGGGCTGCAGAGCGGAGAGACGCCTGCTGATGAGACGCCGCAATTAAACACACCAAAGCTCGGCTCCGTCTGGAGCACGGTGACGTTAACCAGCTGCTCGGTGGAATTACAGGCTTGATAGGCGCTGCCGAGGGTACGTTATCTTTCCTTCTTTAGATAAGCGCCGTGAAATGGTAGACGTTTACGGGAAGCTCTAGAGGTTACGGCACATGCTCCATTTGAAGCCTGAGTCAGGGATCAGGTTGGCTACTCGTTTACCGAGCTCAAACACCACTGAAGAACATGAGAAGTCCCTCTGGAAAGGAAGGAGCCAGCAAGGAGAGTTTCTTTTCAGTCCCTGAAGCAATTCACCTCAACGCTTATTCGCTGCTCCCCAAACTTGCCCTGTTTTGGGGCCCACAACAGAATTTGTCTCCAGTTCTTGGAGAGCATGAACGCTCCTGGGATGAGGAAACCTTTGAAGAAGAACCAGGAGATTCAGCTACAGTCTCCCTGCTTGGCCAAGACTAAATGCGACCGGCAGCTAAACGCATCACCTCGGCTTATCACACGGTGGTCAGAAATTAGGCACGTACTTACATTTGAAAGGGGCGTGAGAAGAGAGAGAAATCACAGTTCTAAGTACCTGAACGACCTCCTTCTAACACATAGAGAGAGAGGTGCGCATGAATCTAGAGATGGTCTAGAGATGGTCTAGAGATCTACATACACACACCCATAATGGGCTGAAGTAATTTCTTGCTTAACCATCAAATAACCCAAAACTACCACAGGAATCCAGTCCCAGCCAACCACTGAACCCACAGTCCTGGGATCAGGGAACAGATCCTCCTGGAAGCAATGTTAAGGCACATGCAAGACAAGGAGGTGATCCGAGTAAGCCAGCACGGATTCACTACGGGCAAATCATGCCTGACCAATCTGGTGGCCTTCTATGATGGAGTCACTGCAACAGTCGATAAGGGAAGACCGATTGATGTCATCTACCTAGGCTTCTGTAAAGCCTTTGACACAGTCCCACACGACATCCTTATTTCTGAATTAGAGAGATACGGATTTGAAGGGTGGACTATTCGATGGATAAGAAATTGGCTGGATGGACACGTCTGGAGAGTTGTGGTCAGTGGCTCTATGTCCAGGTGGAGACCGGTGACGAGTGGTGTCCCTCAGGGCTCTGTCTTCGGACTGGTGCTGTTCAATATCTTCATCAATGACACAGCGGGATTGAGCACACCCTCAGCAAGTTTGCAGGTGACACCAAGCTGAGGGGTGCAGTCGACACGCCTGAGGGACGGGATGGCATCCAGAGGGACCTGGGCAGGCTGGAGAGGTGGGCCTGGGTGAACCTCATGGGGTTCAACAAGGCCAAGGGCAAGGTCCTGCACCTGGGTCGGGGCAACCCCCGGTATCAGCACAGGCTGGGGGGTGAAGGGACGGAGGGCAGCCCTGAGGAGAAGGGCTTGGGGGTACTGATAGACGAAAAGCTGGCCATGAGCCGGCAATGGGCACTCGCAGCCCAGCAAGCCAACCGCATCCTGGGCTGCATCCCCCGCAGCGTGGGCAGCGGGGCGAGGGAGGGGATTCTGCCCCTCTGCTCCGCTCTGGGGAGACCCCCCTGGAGCCCTGCGTCCAGCTCGGGGGTCCTCAGCACGGGAAGGACATGGACCTGTTGGAGCGGGGCAGGAGGAGGGCACCGAAATGATGAGAGGGATGGAACAGCTCTGCTGTGAGGACAGGCTGAGAGAGCTGGGGGTGTTCAGCCTGGAGAAGAGAAGGCTGCGGAGAGACTAAAGACCTTTTCCTCAACTTAAGGCACACAGTGCCAGGAGAAGCACCACGCTCTGTACCACCAGCCAAACCAACGCAGTCCTCACATGGAGAGTCCCGCTGAGAGGATGAGAAAGTCATTAAGTTTCCATAACCAGCTCCATTTTCAATCCAGTGCTGACAACAGGAACCTGACTGTGATTTTGATCTGCTTGGAACTGAAATATATAAAATCAGCTTGTTTCACACAGCTTTTTGATCACATCCAACCTGGAATAATCAGGATGGGGAGAAGCAGCTGCGTGAACTTGTTTAGCAGTTGACCAGGGCTCGGTCGCTGCTCGGTCTCCTTACCAGCAGAGAGATGACCGTGCTGGAATAGTACGCCAGATCTTCTATGATTTCGGTACGGCGGTTGGCTCCGATGCGCAAGGATCGGCTGTGAACCTCTTCCGGCAGCACCGTGAGGATTTCCAGCAGAAAAGGCAGTGATGTAACATCGTTGCTGTACCTGAAACGAGGAAGGATGGTGCGTGAAGGCAGGCAAGAGCCAAGCGCACGCAGAAAACCCAAATACTGGCAAGTAGGTTAACAGCACAGCGAGAGATGGAGGGGCATTTCGAAGAGTTTCAGCCCAAACACGCTCCAGCTGCAAGGGCAGAGCGCTGCCGAGAGGCGCCTCTGTCAGCGGTTTAGCTCAGGATTTTCAACAGAAAAATGGCAAAAGCTTTCCCAGCCCACGAGCACATCACGTCCAAGTGCCGCTGCCCAGACAAATCGAGTTCCCTCCCGCTACAGAAATACCACGGGGCCACCTCAGCGCGGTGACCTGCCCGAGCGAGACAGTCTCGGCACGTGGCACCCCGTGTCGGCAAACACGGGACAGCGAAAAGCGGTGTCGCACAGGAATCGGGCGCTGCTGCACCAGCCCAGCGACTGCCTCGGGACACCCGCAGCAGCAGCGAACGATTCGACCTCCCTGCGCAATCCCGGCTAAAGCTGGGAGGGGACGAGGGATCATCACGGAACAAAAACAGGGATGAAGAAAATCGCTGAGGCCGAGAGAGCCGTGTCCACGGAAGCGCGAGCGGCCTCTGTTACACAGAGCCACAGCCAGACCCACCTCTCCCTCCAAACCGCTTTAAATTATTAATCAAGAAAGAAAAACTTTCCTATCGTCGGGCCGTTTGCCGCTGCGTGCCTTTTTGGACCGTGCAGGTCCACCCACTCCCCATTTACTCGAGGAACAATTTAGAGTTTAACGATATAAACAATTACTTACTTTTCAACCAGTGTTTGTACGCAGCCTTTCCAAGAAGCCATTTGCAGGGCAAGGTCTGCTATTGCTAAAGCAAGCTGAAAGGGCAAGAAGAATAAAAAAAAACCCCACAGTTAAGCGTGGTGATTGATGAAATCTGCCCAACAGCGCAGGAGAAAGGGGGCCGCGACCGTCAGATCCGAGCTCGGCAGGGCTGGCGGGTAACTCCGAGCCTGCAAAGGCAGGATATTAATTCGGAATATCCCTGTTGCGTGCGCAATCCCTGTGGTTAACTGCAGAATGCCCACCCTATCGGGGGGATATTATTCTCTGCTGGGCTGTTTAGGGGCTGAACAGGCACCCTCACCTCGGTCTGTGCAGCACCTGTGCCGCAGAGCCGTGTCGATGAGGTGTAGGGATAACGGGAATGCCGTAAAGAGAGCAAAGGGATTTCCAAGAACACGCCAGCGCCTCGGGAGAAATCCCCCCGGTCACCCAGGGCGCTGCTGGGCAGATCAACATTTTGTCTCCATTGCAGAGCACAGGGAAAACCCCAGGAATAGCTGTTCCTCCTCTCACCCTCTCCAAACAGCAAACAGCAGGTTAAAGTAATTGATTTAACTAAGGGAACGAAATAACGAAGGAGGGCAAACAATCCTGTACTGGGAGGCGCAACCGGGCTGCCTGCAGGCATCGGCCTTCTCCGTGCTCCACGCTGGAGGAAAAGCAACCAAGGGAGACCAAGGGCTTTGTCTCAGAAAAAGTCAGAAGTGACAAAAGCCGGAGCTGGCCGCCATCGGCGTGACCTGCAGGCAAGCAATTACCGCGAGGAACAGCTCTGGCAGGGCTGTGACACAAGCCTGGCTGCCAGTCTGCTCTCAACAGCGAGTTAGGTCCAGGCTTTACTGCTGAGAGCGGGCTCAGACCTCTCTCGCTCACAGACTCTGCCCAGCACCTACCTGGGTTACGATGACCGGTGACAGGTCTTTCAAGTTCTGGATGTGGGACAGCAAAGAGTCCCGTAACGAAGCGTGGGAGTCCGTGGGGAGTTCGTAGAAGGAAGTCTGGATCTTCATCTTCATGGTCTGCGCCGCGAAGTAGCACGACTCCACATCCTGACGGATCTGCAGCAGCTGGTCAGAGATCTCCCAGGCGTGAACCTGGAGGCAAAGCACGGCATCGTCAGCGAGCAGGCAGGGGAACGGGGAGCAAACTGAGTACCAGCAGGCCTAAGGTGGGCTTAAGAGAAAGCCCAAATTCCCCCAGATGAAAACGCAGCCTCTCCATCAAAACAACGCCGTAATTTTCGCCAGGAGAGTCCACGCCGCGGTGCTGTCACAGCTCAGGCCGCGGGGGCTGGCTAACGAAGGTGCCGGGGCAGTGACACCCGGCTGACGAGCTTCCAGCACGCACCCGACATCGGCGGAGACGCTCATGGCCTCAGTTACCACAATCCCTCCGGGAGAGCAGATTAGAGAGCGGATCTGATGCCCGTCCTCACAGTGAAGACCAACAAAAGTGGCTTTTTCGGGCTAAGGTGGATAACTGCTGCGCCTATTACAGAGCAATAAAACCAGAGAGAGCCCAGCAAGGGACGAAGGGAAAAACGAGGACTGGATAAAGGTCTCCCCAGATCAAAATAATGATATGTAATTGCAAGATTGAAGCCGCCGGGCCCATCTCGGAGCGCACGCTGGGACCGGTGACTCCACAGCAGACTACGGATGCGCCGAAGAGCTCGGAGGAAAGGCAGCGACGAGGGAAATCATCGTCTGCCCGGCCTCAGAGAGGTGACGAATGGCTGGTACGAGACCGAAGGCTTTGCCCTTTGCGTGGGACCAGAAGCTATGGGGAGAGCGGTGGGTGAGGCAGAGCGGCGGCGGGCAGACCCCTGCCACCATCGCCCCGCTGAGATGGGGGAACGGGCGGCCACGGGGGACAAGCCCTTTACGCCCAGGCACGGTTTAGACCTGCTGAAGCATCTGCTGCACGGGGTTTGGTGGGAAATGAAGGGCAGGAAAGCTTGGCTGGGCCACCAAGCGTCACCAAACCCCACCAAGGGACGGCGGGGCCACCGCCGGAGCACGTCGGCACGGCTTGGATCTGAGGTCTCCTGTTAAGGAACGAGATCTTCCAAGGATTCTGACGGTCAGTAAAACACTCTTCCTTTCCTGAAACATCTGCAACACATTTTAGTTTTGGTAAGGTCATTTGGTTTTTCTTAAACATTAAAATTAATGTTTTATTTTTCTGAAACACTTGAAATCTGAATTCCTGTGTGTCCTTAAGATCGAACTAATCAATTTGCCCCACGCGTGTGACGACCACCAAGCCCCCCCCAGACTTGCACCCCGAAAGCTGCGACCCACCAGCCGCGGGCACTCAGAAGGAACAGGCCGACCACATCCAACGCTCACCAGACCATGGTTTCCAGCGCTATAATCACTATGAAAATCACTCTATTGGACCCCAAAAGACATCTCTGCTGGAAAATAAGGTGAACGGGTCGCGGGACTGGAGGATATTTCTAATTTTTTTTGTCTTTGGGGGAGATAAAAGACAGTTCCAACCAACATTACAGTCGCACAAACATCGCACCCCAAAAGGAGGAGTTCCCTAAAAGCCTCATGTTAACGGCCAGCGAGGCAGGAACCCACAATCACCATTGAGGAAGACTTTACATATATATATAAAAATATATATATATATTTATATATATAAAAATCTATATATATGTGTATTATATATAAAAATATATATAATATATATTTAATATATTATTTTATATATATATAAAGTCTATCCAGGTCCAACAGCACGGTGAAGGGAACAATTAAATCAATTCAATGTATTACAATCATCTATTCTGCACAGGATTCTGTTTGTTTGCCTTTTAAACACCACCTTGTAAGCAAAACTCCTGGTGGCGATACCGGCCACTGCTGGGTGTGGACGTTAACGTTCTTCATGCACTTGAAGCTGCCACGATGAACGAGAAATCCCAGGAAAAAAGCCATTCCCTTAACTCTACCTGGAGGAAATACCCATGTGGAAAAGCAGATCCAGGCTGTCGCCTCCCCTAGTCCTTCACAGTCACAAACTTCTCCTCCTAAGCTTACATTTAGCCATTGCCTAAGCACCGAAAGATAAAATAACACAGGCTGATGTCTTATTTTACTGGGCTTAAACACCCAGAATCTTTGCACTTCACGAACCTGAGGCGGCGTTAAAAATGAGCTGATGTCTATATAATGGAGCAGGATTACTGCTCTTAAGGTTTAGCACGGTTAAAAACCACAGAATTCAGCTGATGTAGAAACACGAAGCCGACTTCAGATGAGCGTTTCTGAGCCCGAACCTTGCGATGAGGCCACGGCTTTGCAGCCCTCATCTCCAACATCCTTTAAGCCACAGGAATCCCGTGTGAAATAAAACCTCTATATTTTTAAAAAACAACCCTTCCAGCCTTGTTAGCAAAGGAGATTCGATCATAACCTTTGGCCAGCTGTTCCAATGGCTAAATACCTATTTTTTAAAAAAAATAAGGCCCGTCAGCCTTGTCTTCCAGCCGCATTCAATGTCTTCAGAGTAAAGAGCCACATCTGTTATTGGGAATTCGATCCTGCATCGGCAAAATGGGTACCGATAAATCCCAGTTTGGTGGGTCAGCGAGCTCCCCCCGCGAGCGCTCCCATACCACAGCTTATTGGATTCATTAATTAAAACCCCTCCAGCTTCAATTTCATTCGCACCTTCAGGATTACACCAGACAGAATCGCATTAGGTGACCTGATCGCCTGGATTTTCCCTAACGCAAAATGAATTTGGCACTTGGGTTCCTCCCCGGCGCAGGAGCACGCATCCCACCGCCCCCGTCCGGAGAGCAACGCCAGCATTCAAATTTTGCTTTTAACACCCTCGAGAAGCCTCCTCGCGATTCCTCGCTCCCCGTCGATCTTCTGCCATTCGGAGACTGAACGAATTCGTCTTGAAAGAAAAAAAATAATCCTGTTTCAAAACTTATCTAGCCCTCGGAGGAAGGTGGGTGGCCAGGAAGAGCGGCGGTCTCCAACGCATCGCCAGCCGACGCTCGAGAAACCAGCCATCGTCGGTCTGCAGCATCGCCCAGGGGGAAGAGACGAGGCCACGAGCAGCTTGCCAGGTTGTTCAAGACTTCAAGGTCAAGGTCAGGATGATCCAGTCTTCATTCCCAGTGAAAAAAAACCCACAGTCTCTTTTGTATACGGCACAGTAAAATTCTGATTTCATTAGAGTCAATATTAGCACAGGGCTCAGCTCCTGGATCTACTCCCTGAAATTTTGCTGGAAGATATTTCTACAGCCGTTTTAGCCCGTAACGTAGTACCTGAGCGGACTGTCAAGAGACGAACGTACATCAGGGGCCCTCAGACCGCTCTGGGGTTCTCCCATCTCCTCTCCCCTTCTCCTTTTTTAGCTCAACTCAGCAAAATGGAAGGAATTGCATCCAAATACAGCGGAAAGAGCCCAAAAAGATGCATCGGAATTGCCTTCCGCTCCACCTCAGCGGCCGGAGGATCCATCCCTGCCACCGCCTGCTGCCACATCCAGACGGGAGCAGGAGAGCTTTGCTCTTTGCAGCTTCCAACAGGAGACAGGACATTTTCTCCGTGGGACCGCAGCCTCACCATAAATACCAGTCCTCGTCACCTCCCGGCCACGCGCGAGGTTGGCTGCTCGACCTCGTCTCCAACCTCAGCCTGCTGATGGTGCTGTGAATCGCTTTTACCTTTGAATTTTCCTGCAGCAACAGGCTGGGGGAGCGGAGGGACGAGAGTGCCCACGGACACACGGCCGGCCGGGCTCGCTTCAGCGGCTGCCCACCGGGCTTTGAAGCCATCGCTCGCCGTGTTCAAGGAGAGAGCCTTTCCGGAGCTGCCTCTTTTCGGACGAGCTCCTTTGCTGCTACCAGGCTTTGATCCTTCCTTTCCAGCTGCCTCTGCAACCACGGTCTGTGAAATAAGCTTTCTCCAATAACTCCAGCTATTACTGGCGCATAACTCGCCTGTAAAAACTTCAAAACGGGCAGTAAGAAAAATTTGGACGTATTTCTGACGGAAATGTCCCTACGGATTTATTTATACTCACCAAGTAATCCCCAAGCTAGTAATACATAAAAAGCCCTTCTTAAGAAACTAAATAACTACAAGAATCACACCAGACTCTCCGCAACTCGTATTAAAAAGTTTCTCAGCTGTATTAACGGGCACATATTTTCCACGGCGTTTAGAACTGAACAGTGACGGACGCGGCGGCAGAAAGGGGGACTCGGCAGTAAGCGTGTAAGGAGATGCTACCAAACAGCGCGCAAAAATCAAAGCCAGAGAGCCCCGGCTCTGCGACGCAAGTGATAATCTCACCGTCTGGAAGTCACCGGTTCAACAAAGACGGCGAAATTATTAATGGTTTTGTGACCGCTAACGACCGACGGTAGTAAAAGAAGCTATTTGCATGCCCAAAATTCACTGCAGCATATTCAGAAAGTATATAAACCCTTCAAGAGCTGAAATAAGTTGGCTTGCGCGCCCTCAGACAGCTCCAGCGATGATTACTTGGGCTGTCAATCAATATATGGGGAAAAAAAACAAACCCTGAAGCAGTATTTAGCAAGAATCGCTATATACGGCAGCAGAACGGGTAAAGAAGCCCTTAAAGAAATGTCAGGCTGGGAAATAAATAAATTCTTAGGCTTGGGCTGCAGCTACCGAATACCCGGTCTGTACTCACTGCAGAGAGGAACACATCTCGCCAAGGATCAGAGAGCAGCCGAGTACTTCAGGAGATCAACGTTATTTGGGGAAATTTTTTCTGGGCACGTGGCAACAAAGCGTTTCCAAGATGTTAGAAGAGAATGATTTTGGATTCTAGCGTTGGCCACCAGATCGCTAAAAAAAGCGAGTTGAGAGCATCCTCCAGATGACAAGCGCTTGTGGGAAGGAAGACAACGTACCATCACCATCCGATTGTGCAAACCACCCCAACTCTTGTGGGCTTTTTGGTTTTGAAATAAAAATTGCCTTCCTGCTGAGGACACATGAACAGGTAGGGGCAGATGAGGCTCTCCTCCGGACAATTCAGCCTGTCTTGGAAGTTTTGAAAATAAAGGCTCGTTCCTCATTTTCACCTATCAGCAGACTCAGCTCCAAGCGGGTTTCCAGAGAGATCCATGAGGATGAACTAACCCCGCCTGGGTGACAACATCCCCTTCCCTAACCACAGACGGTGACAGCCCCGAGGACCTTATCAACTATCGCATCAAACTAAAACAGTCTTCGCTTTCTGACCCAAACTCTTCTTCATTTTTGTTGCGTCACGCCTTCTACATCCTACCACGTAGACCCTCCTGCAGTCTTTACTCTACGTGCCTGTAGATTGTTGTACTTGGGGGCTAACACCAAATCATAAATAGCTCAGATAAGATGTTGCCATCACTTTACAAAAAGACGTTTACAGAAAAACGAGGCTGGTTTAGAGTCAGAAGCAAAGTCGCTCTTGCAGAGACGTACCGAAGCTCCCAGGGAGGAAGGAGCCGAGCGCTGTTGCAATGTTAGAAACAAACCACGAGCTGCCGTTCCCATCTGTACGTACGAGTCCGTGGGCTTAAAGTTCAGCTTCCTCCACTCCCCCGGGATCTACCTGCGCATAGTCTCCCTCACATGAATAAGATTTTCTTTTACCGTCTCTCTAACTTCGTGCTGGGGTTCAAAATTCACTTTTGATGTAAAAATTGAGCAATGAAAGAAGGAGCATAGACCAGGAAGACGGCTCAAGCCCTTCTCACCGAGCTCTGAAGATCACCACCCAAAGGGCTTTGTCTTGATGCGCCCGGCTTCTAGAGGCGGATAAACCCCAAAACCCTACGCTAAGGCGCAGAACATTTGCAGCTTGACATTTCGTACTGGGATGAAATATGAGTTGGGTATTTACACGGCTGTAACAACAAGAGAGAAAGATGTAAACAAGGCGAGCCTAGGGACCTCCTTCACACAAAGAAAAAACCCTCCCCACAAAAAAAGCAGTATTTCTTTCAATTTTAACGAATGGGTAGACAAGAAGGCATGCGTTTAGAGATGACTTGCAGCGTTAGAACCCAAGAAAATTATAATTGAAAACATTTGCAAAGGAAATCAAATGTATTTTTCATCATTTTACTGTTCACTTTCTGCAGTTCCATTGCTTTTCTGCAAGTTTTAAATAAATAAAAACCTTCTTCCAAGGGAGGGGAAAAGAAAAATGCAATTGAGCAGAATGAGTAGCCCATGCTCAAGCCATCCACGCCTACGTCAAGCCTCCCAGCCCCGTCCGCACAAAGCTCATCCGCAAAAGCAGCCACGTGCCCCCACGTTAAGGCTGCTCTTCAGCAGTCACGATGACGTCATCCAAGCTCTTACACAAATGCAGCCTTGACGCAAGAACCTTGATGCAAAGAGCCTCAGCCCCGGAGCTGAGCGGAAATGGAGCCGGCACGACGCGTTGCTCCTGGAGAGAAGAGCTGAGTGGTTTGTAGCTAGAAGGACATTCAAAAAGGACCTCGAATGGGAGGCTGGAAACCGTAAGCAGCTCTCAAAGCCAAGTAACGTTGCCTCTTCTGCTCAGAAGATGCGCTGCCCGAGAGGCAGAAGGATTTTAGGTAGGAGGACACATCTACCAGCCTTGACGCAGAACCGCCTCGCAAGTTCCAGTCCTGGGCCCGGTCCCCAGGTCACGGCGCGTCCACACCACAAATCTCCAGGAGAAAAGGGACTGCTGCCTTCCCTGCGGATACCTCAGCTGTTCTCCAGCCCACACAGAAGGACCGTTTGCTGGCGGTCACCTTCTGGCCCCAGTACTATAAAGCGACCATCAATAAGGAACAAGCTTATGGCCACTAACGCTACAGGCGTGGGAAGGAGTGGCTGGGAGCTGCCCGGTGGGAAAGGGCCTGGGGGTGGTGGTCGACAGCCACCTGAACATGAGCCAGCAGTGTGCCCAGGTGGCCAAGAGGGCCAACGGCATCCTGGCTTGTATCAGGAATGGTGTGGCCAGCAGGAGCAGGGAGGTGATGGTGCCCCTGTGCTGGGCACTGGTGAGGCCGCCCCTCGAATGCTGTGCTCAGCGCTGGGCCCCTCACCCCAAGGCGGCCATGGAGGGGCTGGAGCGTGGCCAGAGCAGGGCAGCGAGGCTGGGGCAGGGGCTGGAGCCCAAGGCTGGGGAGGAGCGGCTGGGGGAGCTGGGGGGGCTCAGCCTGGAGAAGAGGAGGCTGAGGGGAGCCCTCATCGCTCTCTGCCACTGCCTGAAAGGAGGCTGGAGCCGGGGGGGTCGGTCTCTTCTCCCCAGGAACAAGCGATGGGACGAGAGGGAACGGCCTCAAGCTGCGCCAGGGCAGGGTTGGGTTGGGTATTGGGAAAAACTTCTTCCCCGAAAGGGCTGTCAGGCCCTGGCCCAGGCTGCCCAGGGCAGGGGCTGAGTCCCCATCCCTGGAGGCATTGAAAAGCAGGGTAGACGTGGTGCTCGAGGACGTGGTTTAGTGGTGGCCTTGGCAGTGCTGGGTTAACGGTTGGACTCAATGATCTTAAGGGTCTTTTCCAACCTTAACGATTCTATGATTCTGTGATTACAGCTCCTGAGGGACGTGGCCGATTCCCACCATCTACTCCTCCAGGCCCACCAACTGCCAGAAGCGACTCCAGTTCAGCTGATGAGACCCTGGAGACAGCAGAGATGGAGAGAGGGCAGCAAAATGAACACCACCTATTTTAAAGGATGAGGGCTGGACAAAGAGACAAAGAATTGCCCGGACATCTCAAGAGGTGCTGACGTTTGATGGAGCGTGGCAGGAAGCCTCCCTGAAAATCTGGACTTGGCTTTGACCTGAGCGTGAGTCTGAAGACAGGCGAGCATCCTGCAGAAATGCTCGCTGCATCCCTTCAGAGCAGAACGCAAGGCATCGGAAGACTTGAGATGTAAATTTAAGGAAATTCATGGAGTTTGGCTACGCACATCTAACCAAAGGACGTGCAAATGGCGCTAAGCAGCTGTGGAGGCTCTAGCGGCTCCCTCAGCCCCAAAACCACTTTAGGACTAGATGGTGACCAGAAACAAGCAAGTTCCACCTGAAGTTAATCTCCTACTACAGAGCAGGAGACCACGAGTAAGATGGAGGGATTCACCACTGTACCGCATTAGCTGCCAAGGTTGGAGAGAGCTCCTACCAGCTCAACTTCACCCATTCCAGCCAGAAACCTTCAACGACAAGTCAGTCTTTCTGGAGAAGGCAGCTGGGGAAAAAGGAGCACCCACTCCACTCAATCCCAGCTAGCAGAAGAGTTCCTCGCAGAACAAATCTTGCAGCTATATGGGAGCTGAAGCACCAGCCCGAGGAGCTCCTAACACAGCCTTAAATTTTATGGATCCTTTTCAGACAAAGGCTGGCTCGAGCCATAAAGCTGTGAAAACGGAGGAGGCTTCACGCTTGAACGGCAGCCACAAATTGTTTCTCTTACACCCCGGCCTTCCGACAAAGAGCTGTCTGTTTCCATTCTTCGGTCAAGCGGTACCTCCAAAGCATGACATGCCCAAGGTCATAATTCCCAAGCCAAGGCAGTTGGCAAACCCTCTCAGCTATTGAGCAGCCTCTCCCCAGGGTCTCGTACAGGCTTTTGAAGGACGGTTCTAATGGACATCACCACACGGAGCTCAAGCAAGCTTTGGGCAAAGCCAGTGCATTCAAAGTCAAGTCTTCTGCTCAACAAGGCTTTGAAGATGACTTAAGAGGGCCAGTAAAGGTAGGCATCTTCCAGCAGACAGCCTGCCAGCCAGACTTCACTTGTTTGTTATTGAGAAAACAGATGGCAGCTTGCGTGCTGGAGACTTGGTTTCACCGCGAGGCCAGGACTGGTGACGGAGTCCAGCAAAGATCCCTGAAACGTCTCTCCCTTTCCACACACCAAACTGAAGGAAGGAATGGGCCTATTCAATGCCAGTCTAAGAGACGGATACCAACACAGCACAAAGATGAATCGTGAGGTGGAGGTGCTGTGAGAATCAAGAGATTCCAGCTCAAAAGGAAAGGACGTGGTGGGCCTTTTGGTAAAACCGCACCACAGAGGCAGCATTTCCTTCTGAACTTCCACCAACATGTTTAACTTGCATTTTTTTCCCCAAATTATTATCTCACACCCCTTCCTTGAAAGAATTCAACCGCTACCGTAGGCAATCTTTACCACAGATTATTTATATCGTAGCAAGGAAGACTTTGATAGGACAGCAGAAAAACCTAAAACTTAGAACGGCAGAATAACTAGGGTTGGAAGCAGCAGACCTGGAGGTCTCGGGTCAAACCCTCTGCTCAAAGCAGAAGCAGCTTAAATCAAGCTCATTCAGGGCAGTTGTGAATGTCTCCAAGGATGGAGACCTCCTCAACCCTGGTCTTTGTTCCAGGGTTTATCCATCCTAATGCAGCCCAGGGGCAACTTGGTCTCCTAAACCCCAAACTGCAAGGCTGCTTCCCAGCCGGTTGTCCCAGGCTGACCTGCTGCATAGGGTTTTCGCATCCTGGGGAAAGGATTTTGAATTGGCCTTTGCTTTGGTCACTGTGAGCCCATTCCTCCACCCATCGAGGTCCCTTGGGAAAGCAGCCCTGCCTCCAGAACATCAACCACTCCTCCCGCTTGGTATCATCCATGAACTTGCCAAGGGTGCATCTGCCGTACCATCCAGGTGATTAATGAAGACGTTCAGCAGTATACACACAACTATCGACGCCTGAGGAATGCCACTCGTAACGGGCCACCAGCTGGACTTCACGTCGATGACCACTACTGCTTAAGCTCAGTGATTGGGAGAGTTTCCCAACCACCAGGTCCATCTCCCTCCAGTTTGGTTACAGAAACACTGTAGGACACCACGTCGAAAGCCTCGTTAAACATCAAGGAACAGGACATCCCCTGCTCTCCCCATCCACCACACCGTCCATCTTATCACAGGAGGCTACTCAGTTGGTCAGGAAACTTGTCTTCTCCACTGGTAGTCCAGAAGACACATCAACCTCTCTTTCGCAGCCTTTTCTACCCGTTGCTTTTGGCCATGCGTGGCCAGAGCAGGGCAGCGAGGCTGGGGCAGGGGCTGGAGCCCAAGGCTGGGGAGGAGCGGCTGGGGGAGCTGGGGGGGCTCAGCCTGGAGAAGAGGAGGCTGAGGGGAGCCCTCATCGCTCTCTGCCACTGCCTGAAAGGAGGCTGGAGCCGGGGGGGTCGGTCTCTTCTCCCCAGGAACAAGCGATGGGACGAGAGGGAACGGCCTCAAGCTGCGCCAGGGCAGGGTTGGGTTGGATATTAGGAAAAACTTCTTCCCCGAAAGGGCTGTCAGGCCCTGGCACAGGAACGCACAGATTGTGGGGTGCAAGGGCAGCAAGATTTTATTTCCCTTAAAGTGGCTTGGGAAAGGATGCCAAAATTATTTCCAGCATGCTTCAATTGGTAAAAGTTGTTCGTTGTTCGTTTGTTTCGTTGTTCTTTTTTTTAAATGTACTTAGGGGTTATACTTCTACCCAATATTATCAATAAATTATTTTTACGGACAGATCAAAAGAAATCCACATCAGAATTCATCACTTCCGTCAACCCTGCCTGGCTACGAGCCACATACAATTTCCGCCTCCTAGAAAGCACTTTATGAATCAACATTAAATCACAAACCAACCTACAGTTAATCCACACCGAAAAAAACCCCCAACGCACCAGCTCACAGCTGCTTATCTGCACCGTGCATTTTACGCACGCTCCGCTCCAAAGACAAGCCAATGAAGAAACGCTTCAGAAATCAGGATCAGAAAGCTGAGCCCATCTGAAACAAGTTTAATCCCTACATTTGGTACAGCTCTTCCACGTTAACGAAACCCCAGCTAGTCTGGAATTAGCTTTTATGAAACTCCAAACACAGAGTGTCGTTTTGCTGGTTGAATGATCCTCAAATTCTGTGGTTTAGGTAAACTTGTACCTACAGCCGACCTCTTCAGCGCTGCGCAAGACACAGGGAAGCTCACAGCTGCTCTTCAAGATACTCGGTGACGGCATGCCTCGTTCCCCTGAAATAATTAGCAGTTGAAAGGCAAGAAACGACGTCGCAGGGGGAGCAGATGGATAAATCTGAGCCACCCAAGCCGACCACCCCAGCGACCTTGCCGACACCTCTCGGCAGCACCACGGAGCGACTCAGGCACGCACAAACGAATGTTTAAGCTTTAGCTTCTGGTCCCCGCGACGGCTCTAGCGTGCGATGGCCAACCTGGCAAACAGCGAGATCTTAAGACAACATCACAACTCCAGAAACGCAAAAACTAGCGGCAACCCAATCCCAACGGCCCGTCCAAGCAGAGGCAAACGGTACGGAACCAACCGAGACCGAACCGCTCCAATATCAAACAGGCACAATCTCCTCGCACGCAGCTAAGCAAGGACTACCCTAGCTGACAACGAGTAATTAAGAAATATTTGGTGATGGGTGCCATTTGCACAGAGACGGTTTGTGAAGAGAAGAGAGTCCAAGGAGAGGTTGTTAAATCCAAGTGACTTGGTCCAGCTTGAGATACAAGGAGGCCTTATTTACGAAACAGTCACGACAAGCGAGCTTTGGGGATCAGTGGATGACACTCCAAGCCTTTGGCTCATCACTGGTGACAGTCAGCAAAGGGATGAAGTGGAAAATCAGTTATTTTCCCTATTGACCCACCTAGAGAAGTCAGGCACCAAAACCCACCACGCTCTCTGCTTTTACATTTTTATGTCAACCACCGGACACAAAACCTTCGCTCGAAGCTCATCGCCGCGGCTGTACCTTCAATAAAGCTGGCGCCTTGCACACCGCACCTCAGGAACGCGTTGTTAAAGGGAGAGGAGAAGGGGTGAAGGGTGCAGAAAGACAGCAAAGGAGTTTTGATTTTCAATCTTCCCCTAAAAGCTACAGCCCAAGGCGCCCGTCCCACATGCAGGCTTCTCCCCCGTCGCTTGCTGCAGCCTCAGCTCCCTCCTCTGCAAGGGGCGGGAGGACACGGAGCTAAGGAAGGAGGGTGGCGGAACAACCTCCATATTATACATTTATAAACTCGTTCTATATATAAATGTATAAGACAGAGGTATAAGAAGGGTACTTGCGTCTTCAGCAGTGCCTGCTGCAACGGCCAATGAGTTGTATTAGGAGGAAAGGCCTTAATTTCAGGAACGGCCTTTCAAACCGAACGCAAGCCGGCCGGTTCCTGCTACAGGTAAGGCTGCAGTTTGTGTTTGCCTTCATGAATAGAGAGGAAAGCACCTACTTAAAAAACTCAGTTTAGTCTCTCTGCACAAAAAAAAAAAAAAAAGCAGCAGAACAACCTTTACTTTCCAAAGTACCTTCCAGGCCCTTGCTCCAGCCAACGTCCTGCGACCATCGATCAGCAAACTTCTCCCTGGCTCGTGCCAAATCCTCTCACCGCGCTCCACAACACGCGCACGGAGAGTTTCCTGCTTTGAAACTCTGCTTTGCCAGCGGCGGCACTAATCCTGCCCCACCGCGCCGAGCACGCGCCACCAGCGACAGCACGGAGCTAGCACCGCTTGCTAAGCACAATTCCCCACCCCGGCTCATACAGAAGCAGCAAAAGCTTCTGTTTTCTTCTTCTTTACGAAAAAATGTATGTTTGAGACCTCAGCCATCCGCTACTGGCAGCTTTACACCCTCGATTACAGCCAACACTTTTATCGCAAGCTTTCATTTAAGCACAGGGATCAGACAACCCCGCACCTGCAGAGAGAAGTTGCTAAGAAGCAGCGTAATATTATCGCCGGCACCGGGCAGTTTTACCACGGCCGGGGCACGCTCGTACCCCTCGGCGGCTACGGGCTCCCACTTACCGCGGGGTTAAGATCACGCACGCCGACGCCACGGCATCGGCTCGCTCCGGGCTGCCTCGTTAACCATCGCTTGCAACATCACCTCCCTGAAGCGGTCGTTATCGTCTCTCGAGGAGAAATGGGGGAGCCGGACAGCCCACAGCCCTTGGGCAAGTTAAATGTGTTATCTGTGATGATGTTAAGGCTATCAAAAGTGCTCGCCTTCCTCCGGCTTGCGCCTGAAAGTTGAAATAAACTCAGTAAAGAGTAGTTTAAACCAGCTGAACGTGCTGAATGAAATCAGGCTGTGTCCCAGGGCACCCAAAGGTCTGGAAAATAACTGGAATTAATCCTTAGAACCGACAAATAAACCTCTGGGAGGATCAGGCCAAATAAGCACAAATAAAAAGCGAGAAGCAGAAACGCTATTAATCGAGCTAGCTCACCGCTCGCGCTTAAACACCCTTGTACGTACAACAGAGCCAGTGCAGAGCTGGAAAGCGATTTCTGAAGGCGTTTCTCTTGAGAAGAGAGAGCAGAGATATTCCTCGCTGAAAAGCAAAGGGATCCCCTTTGTTTTCTGGTACAAGAGCCGAGGTGCTTCACACGCACTTCTCCGCGCGGCAGGACAAAAGGAGCCGCGCAGAAGAACCGTCTGCTCCGCCACGGGAGACCGTCTATGCGACAGCCGAGGGGAGCAGCGCGGAGAGGCGCCTCGTAGGAACGCAACGGCTAAAACCACGTCGGGGTTTTGATTTATATTAAAAACGACCTGGACAACACAGTTAAGATGCCAAAGAAACCAGAGCGGAGCAAAACAAACCCCAAGACTTTCTGTAGGCAGAGAGACCCCATCCTTACGGGTGGATGGGGTATTAAAAAATAAAAATAAGTCCCAAATACTTGAAGCTCTCCTTTGATGGGGCAGTTTGTACCAAGCGCAGCCCGCAGACTTCTAACGCAGAGGAACCACCTCCAGCCTCCTGTCCCGGCGCAGAGTACGGGTGGAATCCATCTTCTTCATCCCACCGCATCCCTCACCCATCCCCGATTCTCCACTCTGCCCCACAGGCTGACCAGGAACTCCTCCAAGCCCATTGCAAGAGTTGTCTACCCCACGAATGGACGCGCATTAATCGCGGCATCGTTAACTCCCCTCGTACTCTAAGGCAGCACGGAAGCGGCGTCCTCGCGCGGCTCTCAGCCCCCTCAGGCAGGGACTCGGCAGCCAGCAAACACCGAGCACCCGCTGCTGCGACTGCAGATTTGGGTTGTTTCTGGAAAAGGAATCATCCCTGAAATAATAATTTCTGTCTTTCAACCGAAATGAGATCTTGGGCCATAACCATGGCCGGCGGCGCTCAGGCCCACCGAGGAACCACCGCGGGCTCGGACCCGCCGCCGAGCCCCTTCACAGAACCCAAATTCTCCCCGAGCGCTTTCCAAACGGCGAAGCCCAGTTCCCAGGAGGGCAAACGAGGAAAGGGTCTTCCTAAATACACACCCGTCTGGTGGGTTTTTCCTCGCTTAGCAGAACAGGTGCAGAAAGAAACGCTGCTGCTAACTCTGGTGGTAACTGGGGATGTAACTCTGCGCAGCGCGCTCACATAAATTAAAAAAGCGGGGGGAAAAGATGAGTTTGGGGTAAGAAATGGTCTAAAGATTTACGAGACGGTGGGAAGGTGACGGAGCTGAGCAGAGCTCTGCGAAACCTGCTGGGGAGGGCGCTGAGGGAGGCGAGGAGGGGAATTCTGCCCCGCTCCACAGGATTCAGGCTTTGAGATAAACAGAGCAGCGAGACAGGAGACTCCCTCCTCCAGAAGTGACAGCGGGGGAGATAAAACTCATCAGATTTCTCCTGGGAAAGCATCGGCAGCCACCAAAGATTTCGAGGGAAGAGCAGAGGAGGAAAAACCACGTACTACGGTGCTGCAAAGGGCACCGGAGCCGCACAGGGAGCGATGCGCCGGTAGAAAAGCTGACGAGGAGAAACAATAAGTGAGGGGGGAGAGAAAATGAACTCACTCTCCAGCTTTTACAACCAAGAGAGAACAAATCTGTTTCCACCAAGACAATGCGAGGCCAGAAAACACACGTTGGCTCCCAAATTTAGTCTTAAGGCTGGAGTTTGGGGAGACAGAGCTCGACGTGAGTCGCTTACGGGCTGCGGAAAGGAGGAACGGGGCCTCGGCTCTGTCGGAGCTGAAGCCCCGTTCCTCCTTTCCGCAGCCCGTAAGCAACATATGGAGCCTGTAAGAGATATACGGAGCCCATAAGGAGCATACAGAGCCCGTAAGGGGCACAGAAGGGACACAGGGAGCCCGTAAGGGGCACAGGGAGCCTGTAAAGGGACATACATCGAGCTCTTTCTCTTCCCTTCCGAAGCCTTTGGCCTCTCCTGCCGACGCCAGGCCAGGAGGGCGATGCCTCCCCGCCGTCTCCCTCCCCTCAGGCGGCGGGAGAAGGTCGGGGCGAGCCCTAAATTTTTCCCCAAGACCTCTCGTAGTCGTTTTCTCCTTCCCAGCCTCCGTCAGGGCCGCGCCAAACGGCTTTCCTGTTATTAAAAAGAAAAAGAGGGGAGGGATCTGACAAAGGCCGGGCCTGGGGCGGCCCAAAGCCGCTTGGAAGGCGGTGTTACCCGAAAAACCCACCTCAGCCTCGGATGGAGCCCCGGGGAGCGGCCCGCGGCGGGGCCGGGCCTCCCCGCCGGCTACCGGTCACCGAGAAGCCGCAACCGGACTCCTGGAGCCGGGAGGGGAACCACCCGGCCTGCAGCGGGCCCGAGGGCGGCCGTACCCCCGCCCCGGTCCCCATCTCCCCTTCCATCTCCCCGTTCCCCACCAGGCCTCACCGATCGCTGGAGCTCTCCCAACCAACAGCTCGCCCGTTCCTTGCCGCTGGGATCGGGATCGTGGTAAAGGGCCTGCACGGCCTGGTAAACCACCTGCAGGCTGGGCTTGCCCCCGCCGCCCTCCATGGCCGCTCCGCCGCCCTCCCTCAGCGCCGCCCGCCGCTGCCGCCCGCCGCCATCTCCTCGCCCTGCGCGCTCCGGTACCGGGACGGGGCGGTGCAACCGCAAAGAGCGTCCCCCCCCGGAAACACGCGCCCGCCGCCACGCTCGTTCCGCTTCCTTCCGTTCCGCTTCCTTCCGTTCCGTTTCCTTCCGTTCCGCTCCTCTCCCTTCCTCCCCGCTCCCGCTCCGTTCCGTTCCGCCCCGGCCCGCCCCGGCTCGGCTCGGCCCGCCCGGTGCAGAGCGGTGCCGCCCGCCCCGCCCGGAACGGTGCCGCCGGGTCTCCGGGGGGAAGGAGGGGGTGCGTCGGGTAAAGCGGCCCGGGTGCGCCCGGCGCCCGGCGGAAGGGACGCGCCCGCCGCGGCGGGAAGGAGCCCGCGGGGCCCCCGCGGACACGGGCCCGGCGGGGGGGGGCCCGTCGCCCCCCGGCCCCAGTAGCCCCGTTTGGGGGAGTCCCATTGCCCCCCAGTCCCGTTACTCTGTCCCACCAGTGTCCCATCACCTCCCAGTCCCATTGCCCCATCCCACTGGGGTCCCATCACCTCCCAGTCCCTTCACCTCACGCAGCTGGGGTCCCATTACCCCCACAGTCCCACCAGCCCATCCCACTGGTGTCCCACCAACCCCCACTCCTGTTATCCCATCCCACCGAGGTCCCATCACCCCGTCCCACTGGTGTCCCACCACCCCCAGACCCATCACGCCATCCCACTGGTGTCCCACCATCCCCCAGTCCCATCACCCCATCCCACTGGGGTCCCATTGCCCCCCTAGTCCCACCAGCCCATCCCACTGGTGTCCCACCACCCCCCAGTCCCATTATCCCATCCCACCAGGGTCCCATCACCTCTCAGTCCCATTATCCCGTGCACTGGGGTCCCATCACCTCCCAGTCCCATCACCTCACCCAACTGGCGTCCCATCACCACCCCAGTCACATCATCCCGTCCCACCAGGGTCCCATTGCCCCCCAGTCCCACCAGCCCATCCCACTGGTGTCCCGCCACCTCCCAGTCCCATTTACCCATCCCACTGGGGTCCCATCACCTCCCAGTCCCATTGCCCCATCCCACTGGGGTCCCACCAACTCCCAGTCCCATTGCCCCATCCCACTGGGGTCCCATCACATCCCAGTCCCATTGCCCCAGTCTGGGGGAGTCCCACCACCTCCCAGTCCCATTATCCCATCCCACTGGGGTCCCACCACCTCCCAGTCCCATTGCCCCATCCCACTGGGGTCCCACCACCTCCCAGTCCCATTGCCCCAGTTTGGGGGTGTCCCACCACCTCCCAGTCCCATTGCCCCATCCCACTGGGGTCCCACCACCTCCCAGTCCCATTGCCCCATCCCACTGGGGTCCCATCACCTCCCAGTCCCATTGCCCCATCCCACTGGGGTCCCACCACTTCCCAGTCCCTTTGCCCCATCCCACTGGGGTCCCATCACCTCCCAGTCCCATTGCCCCAGTTTGGGGGTGTCCCACCACCTCCCAGTCCCATTGCCCCATCCCACTGGGGTCCCACCACCTCCCAGTCCCTTTGCCCCAGTTTGGGGGTGTCCCACCACCTCCCAGTCCCATTGCCCCATCCCACTGGGGTCCCACCACCTCCCAGCCCCCTTATCCCAGCTCAGCCCCCATTATTCCCGCTGGTCCCCACAGCCCGGGGGATCCCACTCCCCCCTCCCACCTTCGTTCCCCGCCCCTGGGGTCCCCTCGTCCCCCCTCTCCCCCCTGGGATAACTCAGCACTGACGTCCCCTGGAGCCCCCGGGGCTGCCCCATCCCCTTTCCCGTGGCCTCAGCCCCACGGAGGCTTCTCTTTTTTTTTAAGGAAAGGGTCCCATGGGATCTACCCCCCTGGAGCCTTCATCCCACCGAAAACCACCGATCATCCACCGATAACAAGACCTTGGCGGCGGCTGGACCCCAGGGAAGAAGACGGGAGCATGGCAGGGTGCTCAGGCGGTGCTGAGCGCTTCCAGGGTCAGCGTGAGCTCTCCCACCATCATACAGAGCTCCGTGGTCAGAAAACCGGGATCTTCCATCGGACAGGGTCGCTTTGGGTTAATCCGGACCTTTTTTTGGCCCCTCTCTCTGGATACTTGGAGTTGGGAGGATCAGCAACCCTGCAGATCAGCGGGAACAGAGCTGCTGCAGCGGCAGGAGGCCGGGGGCTTCTCCCTGCCGTGTTTGTGCCGTGGCCAGGATGTGGCCCCCAGTCCCGCGGGAAGGGCTTGGGCCCTGGTTTATCCCCTTCCCTCAGGGATGAGGTTTCGGCTCGAGGCGTGGGGAGCAAGCGGACTTTGCTGTCCGGTGCAGAGCAGCCAGCACACGGGGTTTAATCCTGGACGCGTTGATGGGAAAGGGTCAGATCCAGACCCCGGTATCCCACCATGAGTCAGACCCCCGCTTTCCCGGGACTGAGCTGCCTCCGGTCCTGCACTCCAGCTCCAAACAGGGATGTGGGGCTGATCCAGCCCCAAATTTGGTACAAATACCAACTCTGGTAGGAGAACGGAGCCCCCCTGTTAAAACCAAGTGATCTGGCATGAAAAGGCCCCGACAGGGAGGAGCGAGACCCAGAACGGAGCCGTTTATGGGGTCTCCTGGAGGAACAGGGTGTAGGACAGGCCGGCCAGACCGGCTCCCCGCACCCAGAAGCTACGGGACGTGCGCCAATTATTAAATAATATAAATATATTAAGCACAGATATATTAAAATCCCAGCCCATAAGTTCGTTGGGCGCTTGGGTGGCAAACCCTCAGGTTCAAAACCCCGTGGTCTCCACAGATAAAACACCAAGCGAGGGGGTCCACCGCCCTTCTGTCACAGGCTGTACCCACAAGCGACTCACGGGGTGTCGGTCGACAGCCGCCTGAACATGAGCCAGCAGTGTGCCCAGGTGGCCAAGAGGGCCAATGGCATCCTGGCCTGTATCAGGAACGGTGTGGCCAGCAGGAGCAGGGAGGTGGGGCCCCACCTGGGCCGCGAAGGCTTCGCCTGATGATGCAGGTCGGGGATCCGGGTGGAACCCCCAAGCAGACCCCTTGTCCAAAGGACCTCGAAAGCGTTGACGTTGATCGCCCACGCAACGCGCTCACCCTCCCCACCTCCGACGGCGTGGTGGTGGGCTGGCTACGTGCCCGTGAGGGATGGTAGATACTTGTGGTCCTCACGGCAAGGAGATTTTATAAAATACACTCCCATTTATTGGAGTTTGGGATTGGCAGTGGTTTAGGTATGGCCTAGCCACGCCCTCAAGCTCACGGGAAATACGTCGTTTTGGGGTTAGGACCATGGTTCGCACGCCATCAGACAACAGATGGCATTTCAAAAACAAAGACGTCTGGAGATGGGCTGAAGCCCAAGGAATCTGGTGGATCTTCCACATCCCTCATCATCCCCAGCCCAATGGTATTCTGGAATGGACTTCTTAAAACTCAGCCATGACTTGGCACTTGGACCAGTGAGACCCAAACCTCAACCAGTCCCTGCCCGTATCACGGGTGGTAACATCACCTTGACGGCACGGTTGCTGCTTTAGGTGACCATTAGACCATGACCGGTCTTCATCATTTGGTCTGGAGAGCTTTTGGTGGCAACCGTGGTGGAACTTCAACTTTGGGTATAAATGATGATCATCAGTTGTCCGTTGGACGAACTGTCCTGGTGAATCCTCTGCAATAAGGCCGTTCTCCTTCCTAACACCTCTTCTGTCCTGTTCAACACCGTCATTGATGGTCTGGACGAGGGGATGGAGGGCACCCTCAGTCAGTTTGCAGGTGACACCAAGCTGGGTGGTCACCAAGTGTCGATCTGCTGGAGGGCAGAAGGCCCTGCAGAGGGCCCTGGCCAGGCTGGGGCGATGGCCCAGGCACTGGGTGAGGGTCAGCAAGGCTCAGGGCTGGGTCCTGCACTGGGGGCACAACAACCCCAGGCACCGCTGCAGGCGTGGGGAGGAGCGGCTGGGAGCTGCCCGGCGGGAAAGGACCTGGGGGTGGTGGTCGACAGCCGCCTGAACATGAGCCAGCAGTGTGCCCAGGTGGCCAAGAGGGCCAATGGCATCCTGGCCTGTATCGGGAACGGTGTGGCCAGCAGGAGCAGGGAGGTGATGGTGCCCCTGCCCTGGGCACTGGTGAGGCCGCCCCTCGAGTGCTGTGCTCAGCGCTGGGCCCCTCACCCCAAGGCGGCCATGGAGGGGCTGGAGCGTGGCCAGAGCAGGGCAGCGAGGCTGGGGCAGGGGCTGGAGCCCAAGGCTGGGGAGGAGCGGCTGGGGGAGCTGGGGGGGCTCAGCCTGGAGAAGAGGAGGCTGAGGGGAGCCCTCATCGCTCTCTGCAACTGCCTGAAAGGAGGCTGGAGCCGGGGGGGTCGGTCTCTTCTCCCCAGGAACAAGCGATGGGACGAGAGGGAACGGCCTCAAGCTGCGCCAGGGCAGGTTTGGGTTGGATATTAGGAAAAACTTCTTCCCGGAAAGGGCTGTCAGGCCCTGGCCCAGGCTGCCCAGGGCAGGGGCTGAGTCCCCATCCCTGGAGGTATTTAAAAGCCGGGGAGATGTGGTGCTGAGGGACATGGTTTAGTGGTGGCCTTGGCAGTGCTGGGTAACGGTTGGACTCGATGATCTTAAGGGTCTTTTCCAACCTTAACGATTCTGTGATTCCATGATTCTATGAAGCTCCACATGGAAGGTGGTCGACGAACACCTCGCAGGTGGGTAGCCAAACCGCCTGTGACTCAGGTTGTCTTCCCTGGATCCTCAGTCCGACCTCATTCCTCATCCCGATCGCCTCCTTGGCAATTAGCCCGGGGTCAAACCCAACGTGTGGGAAACGAGGAATACCGGATTAAGAAGGGGTTGGGGGGGGGGAAACTCCTTTGATTTCCTTTGCCTCTCGTAATCGTTATCGTGTGATGATTAGGTCGCACGTAGCAATTACAGTAACGCTTGTTCCCTCCCCCCAGGGACGGGGCGGCAATCGCATCGTTCCACGCACGAATGTGACTTCTCTGGTGGGTAACGAACCGGGTTGTTGGGTTGCTTCACCGCCGTTAGAGGCCGCGTTTGGGTGGTCAGCAGAACCTGCCCCGAAGCATCCTGCTATCAACCTCTTTTGGAGTAATTACTCGCCGGCACCCCGAATTATCGACCGCAGCCTCCCGAAGCGTTACGACACCCCAAGGCACAGATTCAGCCCGGGTGGGGAAGAGGTGCCGTGGTAATTACACCCCGTGCTGCAATCACACCCAGTTTACACAGGACAAGCGAACACGGGCGCCTAACGATCCTCACCTGGACACCCCGCGGACCTCTGATAAACCTCATGGACCTCTAATAATTAATCCCCGATTACAAATGACGATATTTTTGGTAGCCTGGAACTCCGGCATTTGACATGGGGTGTTCATAAGATGAATTGGCAGAGGATCCGCGGAGGATTCCCGCTGGCCTGGGGACCCGGCGCACCCTCGACCGACACAACCGGGAGCCGGGAACATCCGTGACGAACACAGAGCAGAGACACCGCGCTAACGAACCGGGAGAGCAGAAACCAGCGCCTCAAAATGGTGGCGACACCTCAAAACGGTGGCGATACCTCGAAATTCAATACAGCGATAGGTGCGTCCGTATAAATAATTAATCGTTAAGTACCCTTGTTGCTTTATTAGTGGTACTCTGGAAGACCTGGTAACATTCAAGCATTCCTGGTAGTGATTCGGTCGTAACTGCTAACACCCTCTTGCTGTGCTCATCACAAGTATAATGGTAATTTAGAGCGATCTGTAAATATTTTGCTAGTTATTGCTAATAATCTGTATTATTGCCATTAATCTGTATTATTACCGCTACTGTTACTAATTACTAATAGCATTTTACGCTGCGTTGATAGGAGCCCCCGCGCGGGAGGTCTCCTGGCCGGCCGGCCGCGGGCGGGGACGCCTCCTGACCTGGAGCCACGGCTCGTCCCGGAGGCGAGCCGCGTCCGTCACCCACCGGCCGAGCCGTCGGGGGAGCGTTGCGCCCCTGACACCCCACATCACATACCCGTAGAGTTATATATTATCTATTCGTATACTCATAGATATTTATTAATATGTATTTAATATATTTCTATTTTATATTTATATATTTATAAATGTTTCCTATTTAGATGTTTATAGGTGCGCCGAGGGGAAAGTTCATACGCGTATCCTTCTGTCGCTAGCTGGAATGCTGTCGTAACTCGTCATGTTGGTGCGTTTGCTTTATTCTCGTTACCCGCACACGCGCGCAGACGCGCGCACTCCTGCACGTGTACTTTCCTAGTGGTAGTTTTGTAGTGACGTGTAGGAGAGAGAGAGAGAGAGAGAGGGGGGTAGATACAGTGTTGTTCCAGTCCATTCTATTACAGTACATTGTATTCCATTACATTGTATTCCATTATATTATATTCTATTCCATTGTATTCTGTTCTATTCTATTCTATTCTTATTATATTATATTATATTATATTATATTATATTATATTATATTATATTATATTATATTTTACATTCTGTTACATTACATTGTATTCCATTATATTCTATTCTATTCCATTCTATTCCATTCTATTCCATTCTATTATATATTATATTATATTATATTATATTATATTATATTATATTATATTATATTATATTATATTATATTATATTATATTATATTACATTACATTACATTACATTACATTACATTACATTATATTATATTATATTATATTACATTACATTAGATTCCATTCCATTCCATTGTATTCCATTATATTATATTCTACTCCATTGTATTCTGTTCTATTCTATTCATTAGGTTAGGTTATGTTATGTTACGTTATGTTACGTTACATTGTATTATATTATATTTATTATATTATATTACATTACATTATATTTCTATATTTTGCATAGAATATGAAAATATAGCTATTATATACTACCGCATATTTTTGGAAGTGTTGTGTACCCTTGCGTCACTAGCTGGAATTCTGTAACAACTTGCAATATACATAGATTTGCTTTATTCTTGGTGTGTACATATGTGTATATATATATGTATATATATGTATATATACCTGCTTTCCTAGTGCTCATTTTGTAGTGACTTGTAGGAGAGAGAGAGAGATCATATTACTCTATTCTATTCTAATTCCATTATATGATAGGACATCATTTATATTATATATTATATATTATATCTTATATCTCATATCTTATATATTATATATTATATATTATAAATTATATATTATGTATTATGTATTATATATTATATATTATATATTATATATTATACATTATATATTATATATTATGTATTATATATTATATATTATTATATATTATGTATTATGTTTTATATATTATATATTATATATAATATATTATATATATTATATATGTCATAAGTCATGTCATATGTCATATGTCAATGTCATGACATATGTTATAAATGTTATATGTTATATATGTTGTATATTGTATATTGTATATTATATGATATATGATATAGATTATACATTATACATTGTATTATAGATTATATTATACTATATTATTATGTTTATTATATTGTATTATATCATATCATGTCATATCATATCATATCATATCATATCATATCATATCATATTATATTATATTATATTATATTATATTATATCGTATCATATTATATTATATTATATTATATTATATTATATTATATTATATTATATTATATTATATTATATTATATTATATTATATTATATTATATTATATTATATTATATTATATTATATTATATTATATTATATTATATCCTATCCTAATCTATTCTGTATATGATACAGACATTAGGTATTTTGTCTATAATGTCAATATACGATTACTGCGTATTCCGTGTATAATGATGTAAATCACAGAAACAGCCTCTCTCTGGTGCACGATGCAGGACGCCCAACGCCCACCCCACCGCGGGCGCGGGCAGGGAGGGGCGGGACGCGGCCAGCGCAGGCAGGGGACGGGCAGGGGCAGCGGGGGCTGTCCGGGACCCCCGGTCTGGGGGTGGTGGCACGGGCCCCTCGGGGGGAAGGGGCGGTTGGGGGCCACCTCGGCCATGGGGACACCTCCGTGGGGTCACGAGATCCATGGGGAGACATCCACGGGGTCACCTCCACGGGGACATGTCCATGGGGACACATCCATGGGGTGACATCAATGGGGTCAGCTCCACGAGGATACATCCATGGGAACACATCCATGGGGACTCGTCCATGGGGAGACATCCATGGGGAGATGTCCATGGGGTCACCTCCATGGGGACATGTCCATGGGGACACATCCATGGGGAGAGATCCATGGGGAGATATTCATGGAGAGACGTCCATGGAGACTTGTCCATGGGGTCATCTCCATGGAGACATGACACATCCATGGCACGTCCACAGGGGGACATCTATGGGGACACAACCATGAGGAGATGTCCATGGGGAGACATCCAGGGAGACCTGTCCTTGGGGACACGTCCATGGGGACATGTCCATGGGGATACATCCATGGGGACACGACCATGAGGAGACATCCATGGGGAGAGATCCATGGGGAGATATTCATGGGGAGACGTCCATGGAGACTTGTCCATGGGGTTACCTCCATGGGGAAATGTCCATGGGGACATGACACATCCATGGCACGTCCATGGGGACACATCCATGGGGACACAACCATGAGGAGATGTCCATGGGGAGACATCCAGGGAGAGCTGTCCTTGGGGACACGTCCATGGGGACATGTCCATGGGGATATATCCATGGGGACACAACCATGAGGAGACATCCATGGGGAGAGATCCATGGGGACATGTCTGTGGGGACACGTCCATGGGGACACAACCATGAGGAGATGTCCATGGGGAGAGATCCATGAAGACTTGTCCTTGGGGACACATCCATGGGGACATGTCCATGGGAACCTGCCCGGCGGCATCACGGGATCTGGGGAGGATGGCGCCGGTGGGAAGGAGACAAACACCACCGCCTCCAGGGAGGGTGAGGGGTCTGGTGGTGGCATCTCCCAGGGGTCCCTGTTAGGACCCCCAACCCCTCGATGCCGGTGGCTGTGGGGAGCTCGTGGGTGACCCGGTGACACCCCCGTGGCGCGCGGGCAGGGGACGGGGACGCTGGTGGCTCTCGCTTCCCTTTCCTGCCCGGCTGCCACGGGGCAACTCCGGGATCTGGTGGGTGGGGGCATGGATCTGTTGGGGGGGCGCGTATGGATCTGGTGGGCGGACTTATAGATCCGATGGGTGGTTGCGTGGATCTGATGGGTGCACAGTTAGATCTGGTGGGTGGATGTATGGATCCGATGGGTCAACGCGCAGATCTGCTGGGTGGGCACACAGACCTATGGCAGATGTATAGATCTGGTGGGCGGATGTATGGATCTGATGGGTCAACACGTAGATCTGGTGGGTGAACGTGTAGATCTGATGGGTGGACATGCGGATCTGATGGGCGGGTGCATATATATATGACGGGTGCATATATATATGATGGGCAGACATAAAACTGATGGGCAGACACGTAGATCTGATGGGTGGACGTACAGATTTGATAGGTGGAGATGTGGATCTCTGGGCAGATGTGTAGATCTGACGGCTGGACGCAGATTGTACACCTGGATGTATAGATCTGATGGGTGAGCACGTCGATCTGGTGGGTGGATGTAGAAATATGACGGCTGGATGCATAGATCTGATGGGCAGGTGTACAACCAATGGGCAGACACATAGATCCGATGGGCGGGCGCGCAGATGTGATGGGTGGACACACAGATCTCACATCTGGATGTATACATCTGATGGGCGGATACGTGGATCTGATGGGCCTGCGTGTACATCTGACGGGCGGACGTACAGATCTGGTGGGTGGACGTACAGATCTGGTGGGTGGATGTGTAAATCTGATGGGTGGATGCGTGGATCTGATGGGTGGATGTACAGATCTAATGGCTAGACATGTAGATCTGCTGAGGGACACGTAGATCTGATGGGTGGATGTACAGATCTGCTGAGTGTACATGTAGATCTGGTGGAAGATATGTAGATCTAGTGGGTGGAAACGCAGATCTGGTGGGAGACACGTAGATCTGGTGGGAGACACGTAAATCTGGTGGGTGGATGTACAGATCTGATGGGTGGACACGTAGATCTGATGGGTGGACACATAGATCTGGTGGGTGAACATACAGATCTGGTGGGTGGACACGTAGATCTGTTGGGTGGACACGTAGATCTGATGGGTGGACACGTAGATCTGATGGGTGGACACATAGATCTGTTGGGTGAACATACAGATCTGTTGGGTGGACACATAGATCTGTTGGGTGGACATGCAGATCTGTTGGGTGGACACGTAGATCTATTGGGTGGACACGTAGATCTGTTGCGTGGACACATAGATCTGGTGGGTGAACATACAGATCCGATGGGCGGACACATAGATCTGATAGGCAGATGTACAGGTCTGACAGACGGACATGTAGATCCAACAGGAGGACAGTGCATCCACGGAGCAGCACGGGCACCTCCTTCTTCACCGCCGGGGCAGCAGCACGTCTGTGGGGCCCGGGGCGCATCCGACCCCACCGAGACCTGCCAGGTTGCCCAAGGGGGCTCTCCGGAGACCCACGGGCATCAACCGCCGCATTTTTGGTGGCCCCAGAGGCTTCTTCTGGCAGCGCCCAAAGCAAAGGCCTCCCCGGGCAGTGGCTCCTCGGTGACACGGGCCGGGTGCCATCGCTGCGGTGGCACCTCGTGAGCCTAAAAGCAAGAAGGGGATTTTTTTTTTTGTTTCAGTTCCTCCTCCCGAAGCTCTCGCCTTCCTCCGGGAAGTGCTGCGCTGGCACCGGCAGCTGCTCCCCGGGGCTTTCCGGCCCTGATGAACCCTGGTATAGTAAATAAATAATAATAAATATAATAAATATAGTAATAAATATAATAAATACAGTAATAAATATAATAATAACCGGGGGGCGGTGCTCCCCCCAAGCAAAGGGGACCCGTCCCCGCGACAGCACAGCCGTGCCGCGGTGAGGGGACACGGCGCTGGCTCTTGCCTCTGCCCACCCCAGCCATGAAAACTGAAAGCGCGACGCAAAAAATAGGTGCAAAAATTCAGCAAAAAAACGGGATTTGAGGCTCGGAGCTGGTTCAGGAAGGGACCCGCTGCTTCCTCGCAGGTTGAGCCTGTAATTAGTGCAAACGAGGCGAGCAAACGGGGAGGGAGTGGAGCGTTGTGATGGAGGAAGGATCCATCCTCCTCCTCCCTGCCGGCTTCGGGGGGTCCCGCTGGACACCCAAAAATAAAGGCAAATATGAAGAAATTCACCAAAGCGGCCCGTTTTTGACGCAGCTTGCAGATTTTAGCAGCGGAAAGGGGAATTGCCAGGGTTTCGACGCCACTTTCCTGTGTCGATGAGGTTGCTGGGGACAGAGCGTCGGCACTGCCCGTTTTGGGGTGATTTCTGCAAATTTGTGGTCAGAGATTCGGCCCTTTCAGGGAAACCCCGAATCTCTCCAGCTGGGCGTGTTTCAGGGACGAGGGCTCTCCCGCGTCCCTGCTGTCCCCTTGCGTCCCTCCCGAGGGCTGTCACCGACAGCGGAAATCAATTATAAGTTGTAATTATAAATTGTAATTATGAAATGCAACCGTCGCCCCCCAGCTTTGGGGAAGGCGGGGCTGCGGGGTCACCCAGGAGGGATTCGGGACCGGCCTTGGCTCAGCGGGTGACTGAAAAACCGGGGGCGCTGGCCCTTTAAGGCGGAGGGGCGCTGCCCCTTTAAGGCGGAAAGGCGACCGGGGGGCGTCGCGAACAGGTGCGGCGCGGACACACCGCGCTCCGGGGGAGGGAACGGCGGGGGCTGAGCGACGGGGCAAGCGGCCAATGGGAAGGCGGAACGGGCCAGACGGGCCAATGAGCGGGCGGGGAGGGGAGGGGGCGGGCGGCGGCGGCCGGAGCCGGGGTGCGAAGCGGGGTCCGCCGCCCCAGAGAGCGGCTGCGCTCCGACCGGTTCGGCGGGGCTCGGGCATGGGGAGGCGGGCGGCGGGCGGCGGCGGGCCCCCGGCGGAGGATTTCTCCTTCGTCAGCCCGGCGGTGAAGTACGTGCTCTTCTTCTTCAACGCGCTCTTCTGGGTGAGTGCCGGCACCGCGGGGGCAGCGGGACCCCCCGGCCCCGGGACGGGGGCACCGGGGACCCCCCGCCACCGGAACCGCGGCCCCTGGGCCCGATCCCGGCCCCGCGCAGGCCACGACCCCCCCGGAGCGGGGGGACCCCCGACACGGACCCCTGCCGTCCCCAGCCCGCCCCCGGGCCGCCGCCTGCCTGGGAGCCGCGCGGGCTTCCGAGGTTTGGGGTCCTGGGGGATTTTTTTTGATTTTTAAATTTTTGTTAGTTTTTTTAATGATTTGGGGGATTTTTTTAATGGTTTTGGGGTCTTTTTGGACTTTTAAATGTGTTTTGAAATTTATTATTTTAAAAATGTTTCTAATTTTTCATTTTAATTTTAAATTTATTTTAAATCTTTTAGGAATAAAAGCATTTTAAAATAAAATTTTTTTGTTATTTAATGTTTCTATTTTTAAATTTTAAAAATGTTTTTTTTATTTTTAATTTTTAAAAATGTTTGGGGGGATTTTTTAATTTTGGGGAAATTTTTGGTGCTTTTGGGATTTTTTTGGTGCTTTTGGGGATTTCTCAATGCTTTGGGCAATTTTTTATGTTTTTGGGATTTTTCAATGCTTTGGGGGACTTTTTTATGTTTTTTTTTTTAAATGTTTTTAGGGTTTTTTTTTATGGTTCCGGGTGTTTTTTTGGCAGGTCAGAATTTTTTCGTGGGATGTTTCCGTCTTTGAAATCACATTTTTTGAGGAAGTTTCTCGTTTCCGACAAAACTACGTCCCCGGGTCGGGCCAGCTGGAGCGGGGAGGGGCTGGTGGGGACGGAGGTGACCCCCCCGGGGAGGTGGGGACACACCGGCACCGTTCACGGTGGGCTCTGACCCACCCGTGACGCTGGAGCGCGTCAGCACCGTATGGGGGTGACGAGGGGAAACTGAGGCAGGGGGTCCGGCTCCGGTGCCCTGTTTCCAGCCCCGACGCTGCGGGGGCTGCAGCCGGGACCCCCGGAGCGCGGCGGGTGCCTGGGTGGGGGTCTCACAGCTCCCCCGTCCCACTCTCGCAGGTGATCTCGATGGTGATGGTGGCGGTGGGGGTCTACGCCCGGCTGCTGAAGCACGCAGGTGAGGTCGGGGGGGCTCGGGGCGGGGGGACGCGGTGAGGGGGTGACGGCAGGGGCCTACCGGTGACGGCTCGCTGCGGCAGAGGCGGCGATGGCCTGCCTGGCGGTGGACCCCGCCGTCCTGCTCGTCGTGGTCGGCGTCCTCACCTTCCTCATCACCTTCTGCGGCTGCGTCGGCTCCTTGCGGGAGAACATCTGCCTGCTGCAGACGGTGAGGCTCCGGGGACGGCGGGTCCCTCCCGGACCGCGGCGTCTCTCCGGTGGTCCCCCGCCGCCATCACCTTCCTCTCGCCCGCAGTTCTCCGTCTGCCTGACCGTCATCTTCCTCCTGCAGCTGGCAGCCGGCGTGCTGGGCTTCGTCTTCTCCGATAAGGTACGGCAGCGGTGGGGGGGGGGCTGGGTGACCCCAGGGTGACGCCCTTGCTGATGTCCCCACCCCGCAGGCGCGCGGGAAGGTCAGCGAAATCATCAACGGGGCCATCGTGCATTACCGGGATGACCTTGACCTGCAGAACCTCATCGATTTTGGGCAGAAGGAGGTGCGTGACGGTGGGGGCTGGGATCTCCCTCCGACGGACGAGGACGCGTCCCCACTCGTGGGTCAGGCTTAAATCCGCGGGGTCCCCCAGGCTGGGGACGTCGGGTGGCTCCTCCGTGAGGATTTGACGTTCACGGTGATGCCCTGCCGGGGCAGGTAGAGCTGGATAAAAAGGGAGGGGGGGGGGGGGAAGAAACACCCCTCAGTGTCTCTGGTGGAGCCGGTGTTTATGTAGGGTCTACTAAAACTGAGCCCCCCCCGTGCCCTTCCCTGCAGTTCAGCTGCTGCGGGGGCGTCTCCTACAAGGACTGGTCCCAGAACGTGTACTTCAACTGCACCGCCGCCAACCCCAGCCGGGAGCGCTGCTCCGTGCCTTTCTCCTGCTGCCTGCGGGACGCCAAGGAGGTGAGGACGGAGTCCTCGGGGGACCCCCCAACTCTGCACCCCTTCTCCCATCCCGCAGGGCTGGGCGGAGCCTGGAGCCCCCCTCCCCAGGAGAGGGAACCCACTACCGGCGACGTATGGCACCCCGTACCGCCCGCCGGGTTTGGGGACCCCCAAAACGCTGTGGTGGGGTCGGGGTGAATCCCCCCCTGCGCTGGGGGGGGGCGCTTTTTGCAGGCAGGGACCCCCCCGGGTATTGGGGGCTGGGGGTGTTGAGGGAGCCCGGCGCTGGGGGGATGAGGCTGGGGACGCAGAGGGCGGGCTGGCCCAGAGGAAGGGGATGCCCCAACCGGCGCCAAGGCGAGGGCAGAGCAGCCAGTTGCCCCCCTCCCAAAAAGGCAGGGACACCCCCCCCCCCGCCCAGCCTGGCGCGTTGTGTCCCCAGCCCCTCTGTGTCCCCTCCCCAGGCCGTCATCAACACCATGTGCGGGCAGGGCATGCAGGCCATGGGCTACCTGGAGGCCAGCGCCTTCATCCACACCAACGGCTGCATCGACAAGCTGGTCAACTGGATCCACAGCAACCTCTTCCTCCTGGGGGGCATCGCCCTGGGGCTGGCCGTCCCCCAGGTACCGGGGGTCCCCTCCCTGGGGACTGGCGGGGAGAAGGGACCTGTCCTGCAGCGCCGTGTCCTGTGGGAGTTGCCTCAACGATGCCCCTTCGTTGCAACCCCCAGGAGTCGGGGCAGGGTTTGGGGTGGGGGGAGCGGTCGGGCACGTCCTCGCCTGGAGATGTGGAACCTGCTCCTGAGACAGCGGGGTGACACTGCCTGGTGTCCCTCACCACCCTCTTCCTCTTTTTCCTCGCCTCCTCTTTTTCCTCGCCTCCTCCTCTCCTCTTCTTCCCCCTCTTCCTCTCCTCTTCTTCCCCCTCTTCCTCTCCTCCTCTTCTTGCCTTCCTCTCACCTTCCTCTCCTTCTCCCCCCATGTTCCTCCCGTCTTCCTCTCCTCTCCCTCCTGCAGCTGGTGGGCATCCTGCTGGCTCAGATCCTCATCAACCAGGTCAGAGACCAGATCAAGCTGCAGCTCTACAACCAGCAGCACCGCACAGACCCCTGGTACTGAGCTCCGGCACGTCGCGGTGGAGCCGGCGTCCATCCTCGTGGCGCAGCGGTGGCTCGGGGAACCGGGACCTCAACGATGATTTTCCAAACCCTGGATCCGTAGGAAGAGCTGAAGGGGTTTTGCTGGAGAAGAGGGAGGTTGGAGTGGGCTGTGGGCGCCCGGATCCACGCGCGGTGGCCACTGGGCTGCAGAGAGGGATGCGCAGGGACGCTGGGGACTCCGTGGCTTCGAGAGGCGGTGCCGGGCTCGGCCGGGACGTGCCGTGCTGCTGCGCCCTGTCTGGGGGACTGAAGCAGCCCTGGTGAACCACTGTGTCTGTCTGTCTGTCCGTCCTGGGGGACCGAGAGCTGGTGTGCAGGTCACGCGCGAAGCAGGTTTGCACTCGGGACGTGCTTCTCTTGTGCTGGAGATGGGCATTTGTCTCTCTGTCCGTCTGTCCGTCCATGCACCGAGCTGCCTTCACCCGGGGCAAGGCTGGCTGCAGAATTGGGGACGTTCCCTGCCATCGCTGGGTGCCACAAACCCTGTCGGCTCCGTCTCAGCGCTCAGTGGGGAGGACAGCCGAGGGCTTCGCTTGCCGGCCGGCAGCTGGAGCTGTCGCCTGCGTGTCCACCCTGGAAAAAGAAGGAAGAGGAGGACGTCCTGCCCTGGGGCTGACCCACGGGCGCTTCATTAGCCAAGGGCGGGGGTCCCCTCTCTGCCCCGGGGTGGCTGGAACCCCTCCGTGTGAAGGAAGGGACAGGCGCAGCCCTGCGTCCCCTCTCGTCCCCTTGGTGTCAGGCTGTGATGTTTCCCTTCGCTTTCATGGAGAATAAAAAGGGACGCAGCCGGACCCTGCCACCTCTGCTGCGCCGGGGGCTGCTCGGTCACCGGGGGGGACAACACGGCACGGGGGGACAACGCCAGGGTTCTGGGGGGTGGCTCGGTGGGGACAGGGTTGACTGTCCCAATCAACAGTATTATGCTGGCGGGGGTCGGCTGCGGGACCCCACAACAAGGGGGGAGAAGGTGGCGAGGGGCAGCACAGCCAGCTAGTAGACAGCAGAGAATCCCCCAGCAAGGAGTATGTGGAGAGGCGCTTGCTGCCCTGCTCCGGGGGGGTGACTTTGGGCAGGGGACCCCCACCCCACCCCCCAATTCCCCCTTCCTCTGCCCAGGGAAGAGCCTACAAAACTTTGGGGTGCAAAGCCGTGAGCTGGGGGGGCTACCGCCCCCCCCTCCCCGGGATTGCAGGCCCCGGCCTCGCCCCGCTTTTCCGTCACAAATCGTGGGTGGAGGTTTTTTTTTCTTTTTTTTTTTTTTAACTTTTTTTTTCCTTCTCCTCGGGCTGGGTGGTCCCCCCGCGCCGCCCCGCCGCGGAGGGAGTCGGGATGCGGCCCAGCGCCCGGCTCTTTGTGTGCGGCCGGGAGGCACCCACTCGCGCTGGGGCTCAGCCTCGCCACCGCGTCCGTGCCCCTCTGCCACCTCCCCGCGCCGATTTTGTCCCCGCCGTGGCTTTTGGCGGGGACCGAGGTGGCCGCACTGGCCTGATCCTGCCCCAGAGTTAGCTGAGGGCCAGCTCCCGGCTGCCCCCGCTCCCCTCCGGCATCCCCAGGCCCGGTGCTCCAGGAAAACTACCCCAAAACTGTCCCCCAAAAAGCGATGTTCCTCCCCAAAAAAGAGATTTCTCACCCCAAAAGAGCACCTTCTGAAAAAGTGTCGTCCCCCCAAAGCAACTCTTCCCCCCCAAAAAAAGCAGTTTCTCTTCCCCCCAAAAGCCACCTCACCCCCCACCAAAATGTAGCTTGCCACCCAAAAGAGCAATTTCTTCCCCCAAAAGCGATTGCTTCTCCGAAGAATGACACCTGAAAAATAACTTTGCCCCCTCCAAAAAGTTACTTTTCTCCCCAAAAGTCTCCTCCAAAGAGCTACTTCTCCCCCCCAAAGAAACAAGTCTCTCCAAAAAGTAGCTGCTCTCCAAGAGTGGCTTCTCACCCCCAAAACTGACTTTTGTCCCCAAAAAGTGACTTCTCCATCAAAAAAGTGACTTTTCTCCCCCCAAAAGCAACTTTTCTCCCCGCAAAAGTGACTCTTGTCCCCAAAAAGTAACTTCCCCCCAAAAAAGTGACTTTTATCCCTCAAAAGAAACTTTTCTCTCCCAATAAAGTGCCTTTTGTCCCCTGAAAGTTACTTTTGTCCCCCAAAACTGACTCTTCTCCCCCCCCAGACGGACTTTTCTCCCCCCAGAAGTGGCTTCTCTTCCCCAAAGACAACTTTTCTCCCCCAAAAAGTGACTTTTCCTCCCCCTAAAAGTAACCTCTTCCCCCCACAAAATGACTTTTTCCCTAAAAAAGGAACTTCTCTCTCTCAATAAAGTGTCTTTTGTCCTCAAAAAGCAACTTTTGTCCCCCCAAAGTGGCTCCTCTTCCCCAAAGGCAATTTTTCTCCTGCAAAAAACGACTCTTCCTCCCCAAAAAGTAACTTTTCCCCCGAAAAAAAGTGACTTCCCCCCCAAGCCAACTTTCCTCCCCTAAAAGTCACTTATCTCCCTAAAAAACAACTTTTCTCCTCCAAAAAAGTGACTTCTCTGCCCAAAAAGCAACTTTACCCCCCAAAACTAACTTTTTGCTCCCCCAAACAGCTTTTACCCTGCCCAAACTCGACTCCTCTCCCTCAAAAAGCGACTTTCCCCCCTCAAAACCAACTCCTGCCTCCCAAATCTATGCCCTCTCCCTCCCAAATCCAGCTTCTCTCCGAAAAAAACAAACTTTCTCCTCCAAAAACGTGACTCCTCCCCCTTCCCAAGCAACATTTCCCCTCCCAAAAGCGACTTCTCCCTTCCTAAAACCAACTTTTCCCTCACAAACCCCAACTTTTCCCCCCCAAAAACAACTTTCACCCTTTCCAGCAGCCCCCATTGGGACAACAACCCTCTTCCCTCCTCCCTGAGCGCAATCCCCCTCCTCAGCACCTCACTTTCCTCCTCAAAAACTCATCCCTTCCCTTCCCACTCGAAAAAAAGTCACTTTTTCCTCACAAAAAAGCTACTTTCCCCCTCAAAAACTCGTCCCCTCCCTTCCTGCTGCAAAAAAATAACTTTTTTTCCTCAGAAAAAGCCACTTTCCTCCTCAAAAACTTGTCCCTTCCCTTCCCACTCGAAAAAAAAGTTACTTTTTCCTCACAAAAAGCTACTTTTCTCCTCAAAAACTCGTCCCCTTCCTTCCCACTCGGAAAAAAGCCACTTTTTCCTCACCAAAAAGTAACTTTCCTCCTGAAAAACTCGTCCCCTCCCTTCCTGCTGCAAAAAAAATCACTTTTTTTCCTCAGAAAAAGCCACTTTCCTCCTCAAAAACTTGTCCCTTCCCACTCGAAAAAAGTTATTTTTCCTCACCAAAAAGCCACTTTCCTCCTCAAAAACTCGCCCCTTGCCTGCCCGCTCGAAAAAAAAGTGAGTTTTTCCTCACAAAAAGCCACTTTCCTCCTCAAAAAGTCGCCCCTTGCCTGCCCGCTCGAAAAAAAAGTGACTTTTTCCTCACAAAAAAGCCACTTTCCTCCTCAAAAACTCGCCCCCTCCCTGTCCGCTCCAAAAAAAAAAGCCACTTTTTCCTCACAAAAAGCTACTTTTCTCCTCAGGAGCGGGCCGCCCGCCCCGTTCCCGCCGCGCCGCCTCTCCTCAGCCCGCCCCGGCGGGGGGCGCGGGGCCGTGGCGGGCCGGGCCGGGCCGCGCTGAGGGAGGAGGAGGAGGAGGAGGAGCGGCCCCGCTCCGCTCCCGGCGAGCTCAACAAAGGGCGTCGGGGCATGGCGGGGGCCGGGGCCGGGCCGCCCGCTTAGGGCCGGTGCTGGGCCGGGATGGCGGCGCAGGGCGGCGGGTGGCGGTGGGCGCTGGCGCTGGGCATGGCGCTGGCCTTGGGCGGTCGCCGTTGCTGCTGCCCCCCCGCCGCCGCCCCGTTCCTCAACGCTTCGGCCGTTCCCGAGCGTTGCCGCCGCCCGGCGACCTGCGAACGGCTCCGGTACGGTGCCTGCCTGGGTTCGGCGCTGCCCTACGCCGCTACCTCCACGCTGCTGGCCGCCGACTCCGCCTCGCAGGAGGAGGCTCACGGAAAACTCCTGCTCTGGTCCGGTACGGACGGGCCGGGGGGGGGGGGGTCCCGGCCCAGCGCGGTATAGCGGGGGGTAACGGGCCGGGGGGGGTGTCTGGGAAGGGGCTGGGGAGCGCTAAAGAGGGGGGCAGGGGGTGGGTAGGGGCTGGGGTGCGGTGTTGAGGGGGAGCAGTACAGCGGGGGCCTGGGGAGGGGTGCAGTATAGATAACTGTATAGCGGGGGACTGGTGTTTGGTACAGTATAGAAAACTCTATAGCAGGGGCCTGGAGCGGGGTGCAGTATAGAGGGGAGCAGTATAGTGGGGGACGGGGGATGTGTATAGTATAGAAAACTGTATAGAAGGGGCCTGAGGATGGGTACAGTATAGAAAACTATAGCAGGGGACTGGGGATGGGTGCAGTATGGAAAACTGTATAGCGAGGGCCTGAAGATGGGTACAGTATAGAAAACTGTATAGGAGGGGCCTGGTGTTTCATACAGTATAGAAAACTATACAGCAAGGGACTGAGGATGGGTACAGTATAGAGGGGAGCAGTATAGTGGGGGAGAGGGGATGTGTATAGTATAGAAAACTACATAGCAGGGCCCTGGGGATGGGTACAGTATAGAAAACTATATAGCAGGGGCCTGGGGATGGGTACAGTATAGAGGGGAGCAGTATAGTGGGGGACTGGGAATGTGTATAGTATAGAAAATGTATAGCGGGGGCCTGGGGATGGGTACAGTATAGAGGGGAGCAGTATAGCAGGGAACAGGAGATGCATACAGTATAGAGGGGAGCAATATAGTAGGGGACAGGAGATGGGTACAGTATAGAGAGGAAGCAGTATAGCAGGGGACCGGGGATGGGCGCAGTATAGCAGGGTACTGGCGTTGGATACAGTATAGAGGGGGAGCAGTATAGCAGGGGACTGTGGATGGGCGCAGTATCGGGGGGTAGAAGTAGGGGACCAGGGATGGGTACAATATAGAGGGGAGCAGTATAGTGGGGGACAGGGTACAGTATTGAGGGGGCCTGGAGTTGGGTACAGTATAGAGGGGGAGCAGTATAGCCAGGGACTGGAGTTGGGTACAGTATAGAGGGGGAGCATTATAGCAGGGGACCATGGATGGGTGCAGTATAGATCGCTATATAGCATGGGAGCAGGGGCAGGCACCCTATAGCAGGAGGCTTGGGGTTGGGTACAGTATAGAGGGGGAGCAGTATAGCAGGGGACCGGAGTTGGGTACATATAGAGGGGGAGCACTATAGCAGGAGGCTTGGGGTTGGGTACAGTATAGAGGGGGAGCAGTATAGCAGGGGACCGGAGTTGGGTACATATAGAGGGGGAGCAGTGTAGCAGGGGAGCGGAGTTGGGTACAGTATAGAGGGGGAGCAGTATAGCAGGGGACTGGAGTTGGGTACATATAGAGGGGGAGCAGTGTAGCAGGGGAGCGGTGTAGCGCCTGGGGATGGGCACGGTGGGCGCCCCACAGGCGTTATAGAGGGGTGCGGGTGCCGCGTACGCCGAGCCGAGGCACGGACGGTGCTGGTCCTCCCCGCCACCGCAGCCGGGCTCTGCCCTGTCCCACCCCGCCCCACGTCCCCGTGGCGGGGGGACACAGGCCGACGCGGGTGGGTGACGGCGCTGTCCCCGCAGGCCTGCGCAACGCCCCGCGCTGCTGGGACGTCATCCAGCCCCTGCTCTGCGCCGTCTACATGCCCAAGTGCGAGGACGGCCAGGTGGAGCTGCCCAGCCAGACCCTCTGCCAGGCCACCCGGGCGCCCTGCACCATCGTGGAACGCGAGCGCGGCTGGCCCGACTTCCTCAAGTGCACGCCCGACCGATTCCCCGAGGGATGCCCGGTACGAGGGGGGACGCCCCGCTGCCCCGCCACGGGCTCCAAATCCCCACGGGGAAACGCCGGCTGCCCCCGGCCCTTCGCGGGGGACCGATGTCCAACCCGGCAGCCCGGCCTTCGCCGCGAGGGTGCCTCCTCCTCCTCACGGCCTCGCTTCTTCTCCGGCAGAACGAGGTGCAGAACATCAAGTTCAACAGCTCGGGGCAGTGCGAGGCGCCGCTGGTGCGGACGGACAACCCCAAGAGCTGGTACGAGGATGTGGAGGGTTGCGGCATCCAGTGCCAGAACCCGCTCTTCACCGAGAAGGAGCACCGCGAGATGCACGTCTACATCGCCGCCTTCAGCTCCGTCACCATCTTCTGCACCTTCTTCACCCTGGTGAGACGCGGGGGGCCAAGGGGAGGTGTCCCCAAAAGTGCCAGGCACTCAGCTGTCCCTTTCCCCCCCGCCGCCAGGCCACCTTCGTCGCCGACTGGAGGAACTCCAACCGCTACCCCGCCGTCATCCTCTTCTACGTCAACGCCTGCTTCTTCGTGGGCAGCATCGGCTGGTTGGCGCAGTTCATGGACGGCGCCCGCGACGAGATCGTGTGCCGGGCCGACGGCACCATGCGGCTGGGGGAACCCACGTACGTGTCACCTTTGTCCCCATCCCACCGCAGCCAAGAGGCGTCCCTGGCACCAAGGAGGGCTCTTGGGGGGTTCCTGGCGTCTTGGGGTAGGAGAGACCCCCTTCCTCCCCCCTGTCCCCTCGTGGAGGTTGGTGACGCTCCCGTCTCGCCTCCCCCCTGTAGCTCCAACGAGACGCTCTCCTGCGTCATCATCTTCGTCATCGTCTACTACTCGCTGATGTCGGGCGTCATCTGGTTCGTCATGCTGACCTACGCCTGGCACACCTCCTTCAAGGCGCTGGGCACCACCTACCAGCCGCTGCTGGGCAAGACCTCCTACTTCCACCTCATCACCTGGTCCATCCCCTTCGTCCTCACCGTGGCCATCCTGGCCGTGGCGCAGGTAACGGGACCGCGATCCCGCGTCCCGGCGGTTCCCTGCCGGGGTGACGTGGGCAGGGAGGGGTGGCCGCAGCCAACTGATGTCCCCATCTCTGCCAGGTGGATGGTGACTCTGTCAGTGGCATCTGCTTCGTGGGGTACAAGAACTACCGCTACCGGGCTGGCTTCGTCCTGGCGCCCATCGGGCTCGTCCTCATCGTGGGGGGCTATTTCCTCATCCGGGGTAGGTGCCAGCTCGCCCCGGTGCGGGGACAGGAGCACCGTGGGTGTCCCCTCACCCTGACCATCTCGTCCCTCCACTGCAGGGGTGATGACGCTCTTCTCCATCAAGAGCAACCACCCCGGCCTGCTGAGCGAGAAGGCGGCCAGCAAGATCAATGAGACCATGCTGCGGCTGGGTAAGCAGGGCTCCGTCGGCACCGTTTCTGTGGGAATTTGAGTGGGAACGGGGACATTTTGTCTCCTGAACCCCGACACCCCCAGAGAGGGGGTGGCTGCAGTGGGGGACAAAGCTGTAGTGACGGTGGCACGGCCCTGGTGCAGCATCTTTGTCCCGGCGTCGCTGGGGTCCAGCTAAACCAGGGATGTCCCGCTTCTCTTCCAGGCATCTTCGGCTTCTTGGCCTTCGGCTTTGTCTTCATCACTTTCGGCTGCCACTTCTATGACTTCTTCAACCAGGCGGAGTGGGAGCGCAGCTTTCGGGAATACGTCCTGTGAGTGGGCCGGGGCGGCGAGCGGGGACGCTGCTGGCATCCTGGCACCTCACGTTTAGCGGGGGGCGTTGCGGAATGGAGACCCCCGCGTCCCCCACCGGCGCTGCCACTGCATCTTTCCGCTCTGCGGAGCTGTGGGGGCTCAGCCCCGTCACGGGGCATCGTTGGGTGTCCCCCTCCTTACGGCCACCGTCCTGCGGCTGTCCCCACAGGTGCGAGGCCAACGTGACCATCGCCACGCAGACCAACAAGCCCATCCCGGACTGCGAGATCAAGAACCGGCCGAGCCTGTTGGTGGAAAAGATCAACCTTTTTGCCATGTTCGGCACCGGCGTCTCCATGAGCACTTGGGTCTGGACCAAGGCCACCCTGCTCATCTGGAAGCGCACCTGGTGCAGGTGGGACCCCAGGGATGTCAGCCCAGCTCCGTGCGGCCCTTTCCGTCCCATCCAATGTCCTGAGATGTTGGAGGTCGTCCCCAGATTTTTGTCCGTCGGCTCAATGAGTTGTGGGCTCGCAGCAGACAGCGGTTCAGGCATGGGGTGGCTTCTCCCACTTCCCAGGTGTCTCGTGTCCTGTTTGTGGGACACCTCTGTCCCCAGGGGACCCCTCTTGGTGTCCCTGTCCAGAGTGGGAGAGGGTCGCCGTGTCCCCAAGCTGCAATGCCTGGGGTTGTGTGTCCCCCCCTGTGCCTGGGCCGCCCCGTGTCCCTGCTCTGACCCGCCGTGTCCCCAGGCTGACGGGGCAGAGCGATGACCAGCCCAAGAGGATCAAGAAGAGCAAGATGATCGCGAAGGCCTTCTCCAAGCGCAAGGAGCTGCTGCGTGACCCGGGCCAGGAGTTGTCCTTCAGCATGCACACTGTCTCGCACGACGGCCCCGTGGGTACGTGCCCGTTGGAGGGGACCGTCTCGGCAGCGCCCTGGGCTCCCCACCTTCCCCCCAACTTGACCGGGGCTCCCCTGTTGTCCTTGCAGCCGGTTTAGCGTTCGACATCAACGAGCCATCAGCTGACGTGTCCTCGGCGTGGGCACAGCACGTCACCAAGATGGTGGCCAGGAGAGGAGCTATCCTGCCCCAGGACATCTCTGTGACGCCCGTGGCGACGCCTGGCAAGTCCTTGGGGACCACTTGGGGCATCTCTGGGGGGACGAACCGGGCTGAGGGGCGTTGGGGATGTGCGAGGAGGCAGAGCCGGGGGGCTGGGGCTGGCGGGGGGGTGCAGGGCAGGATGCGGCCGCTCTCACCCGCCCCGTCCCGTGTCCCACAGTGCCGCCGGAGGAGAGGGCCAACCTCTGGGTGGTGGAGGCCGACGTCTCCCCCGAACTGCAGAAACGCAGCGGCCGCAAGAAGAAGCGGAGGAAGAAGAAGAAGGAGGTGTGCCCGAGCCCAGAGCGCTGCCTGGGGGGTCCCGCAGCCCCCCCGGCCCCCAGCAGCGCCGTCCCTCGCCTGCCCCGGCTGCCCCCCCAGCCCTGCCTGGTTGCCTTCGCTCCCGATGTCCTCCCGGGGCTCCCGCCAGGCCAGCCCGAAGCCGCCTTCGCCGGGGGGCCGTGGGACGGCCGCCGCAGAGCCAACGTCTTCCACCTCATCAGCAACCCCTTCTGCCCCGAGATTGGGTCCCTGGAGGAGGAGAGCCCCGGCCCCAGCAGCGGGCGCCGGCAGCACAACGGGGGTCCGCTCTGGCCCCCTGACACCCTGCCCCACGGCGGGGGGCCGAGGACTCAGGGCCGACGAGCCGGCTTGGCTCCCATCCACTCTCGGACCAACCTGGTGGATGCGGAGCTGCTGGATGCCGATGCGGACTTTTGAGCCCGTCTGGATGTTGCGAGGGGACGGGGACACCTGGGGCGAGACCCGAAGCCTCGTCCAGCGCTGCGAGGGGACACCGAAGCCCACCCCGTCCCGCCGGGGCCGGTCCCGAGCGTCCCTCGGGCCGTCCACGGTTGATTTCTCCCCTCGGAGGACGGCGTTTCTTCCCACATCTCCTGGACAGACTCGTTGCACATCCCAGCCTGGCAAGACACCGGCAGAAGGGCTTTGGGGTTCCCCCCTGGCAGCGCTGGGAGAAGAAAAATGGGGTGTCGGTGGAACAAACCCCACCCAGGTCCTGCAGGGATTTAAGGACAAGGGGGACACCGCCTTTGCCACCGACGGGAGCGGGTGGCCCCCACGGGACAGCAGGCGAGCGTAGGTCAGGGTCGATTTTGGTGAGCTTTGTCCCGTGTCCCGGGGCGCTGGGACCCGCCGACACCCCTCGCGCTCGCCCTCTGCCCCCACCCACGGCTAGACGGTACGTAGAGCTTACAAACACTTGTGCCAATAAGGTTTGGGGTTTTTTTTAATTATTTTTTATTTTTTAATCTTTGTATCATACACCGAGACGCAACGGCCGGGCACGGCCTCCGCTCGGGTGCTGCGGCTGTGAGCGGGATGAGCTGAACCCTCCTCACAGGGCAGCGGCAGCAGCGTCCCCGGGGTGCGCCCGTTTTTCTGGGTGCACCCCTATTTCTTCAGGGGTCCCAAAGTGCCCTCCAGCTCCGCAGAGAGCCGAACCGGCCCCGAAATGGAGGGTTGGTGGGACGGCGGTCCCTGCCCACGGGAGATGCGGAGCCGCGTTGGGGCGCACGGGCGCTCCTCGAGCCGCGATGCAAAAAAATAACCCCGAAACTTTAAAATCCCGGGGCGCGCAAGGCGAGCCGGGGTCGCCTTTGCTGTCTGGGCGCACCAACCCCCTAGGCGAAGTTTTTTATTATTTTTTTTAAGAAAAAAACCCCCAAGTTACAGCAAACCTGGCCGAGCCCTGACGCAGGAGGACTCCAGTCCCTGCTGGTGTTTTCTATCTGTCCATTATCCCTCTACATGTCTTTATTAAATCCTGGTAGGCTCCTGGCTTTTCTCGCTATCCCGGTGACCTCCACGGGTTAATTTCTGCTGCGTAAAGGAAAAAACCTCCTGTATCAGTATTAAAGTTGCCAAGTTTCCATTGCCAGTGGCTGCCCCGGGCTCTTTGGGGAGGTATCGAGTGCGGGGAAATACCGTGGGGTTTTGCCCTTTTTCCTAAAAGGGCTCTAACTGCGTTAAAAATGGCTTTAAACTGCGTTATAGATTGCTTTTAACTGAGTTAAAAACTGCTTTAAAACCCCGATCCCGGCCGTTTCGCCTGTGGAAGGCAGGTGCGAGGGGCTGGAAACGCCTGCGGGTGCGCTGGGGAGTGTTTGGGGGGACACTCGCCGGGTTTTGGCCCCAAAGTGGGGGGGCCCTTTGCCAGCAGATGGCACTACGGGCTTAAATATCCCCAAATCTGCAGTTGGGTGGCCCAAATTTTGGGGTGCTGCTGGGTGCCTCGGCCGGAGTGGGGTCCCACAGCGATGGGCTGTGCGGATGGTGCTTTTGGGGACAAATACCGCTTTTGGAAAGCGTCCTCTTTTTTTATTTCATTTGGGAGCCAGGCATCCGGGTGCTCGGTTAGCCCGGAGACCGGGCGCCCCGCTGAAATTTGGGTGGAATTGGCCAGGGAAAATTTGCATTTTCAGGGCTCTGCGCTGGGGCGGGTGGGCAGCGAGAAGCCGGAGAAAAAGTTGGTTCATCTGTGGCGAAACAAAATGTTTCTCTTTATTTTATTTTTCTTGGCTTTTTTTTTCTCTTTATCTACCTATATTTTAGTTTTGTGGGCTGCTTTTTTTAAAAGAAAAATGGATTGAAGCAGCTGTTCCTAAATGATATGCCGTTTTGAAACAAAAAGCTAAAATATTTAATTTTGGAAATGACAGGAGACGTCCTGACCCTGCCACATCCCTTATGTTTTCCCCCAGGCAACAAAAAACCCCCTTGATTTGGCACCCCGGGAACAAAGAAGTGGTTTTTGGGGGGGAGAAAAAAGCATTTATCCTGGGAAACACCGCATCTTCCTCGCAAGGGGCTCGGAAGATGGAACCAGCTCTTAGCTCTAGTGGGAAAAATGAGAAGCAACCGTCAAAAAATATCATTTAAACAGGGTCATGATTAAAATATCCTGGTTAAAAGGGATGAAACGCCCAGGATGGGACAAATTTGGCTCACATTCTCACGCCCGCTGTGCCCGGAGCTTCTGGCACTTGCACCAGGCCGGGAGCACCGAGCATCCCCGCCCAAAAGCGACCGGTGGTCCCGCTTACCACCGTGGGTGCTCGTGGTGTCGTACGCTGCTCGGGGTCAGGTTTTGCAGGGGAATAAGGCTAAGAATGAAGAATTAAGACGAAGAATTAAGACTAAGAAGGCAGGGAGGTGGCTTGGCTTTGCCTCTCCCACCGTTTCGGCTCCGGGGGAATTTTTCTCTTGCCACGGGACGGGGATGGGTAGTGTGGAGGCTGCCAGCCGCCACCGTGGGTTTCCCCGCCCGACGCCGCCGGCAGGGAAACCGCAGCCAGGAAACCGCTACCGCCAGCGGCGAAAGCCATGCGGTTGCCCGCAGCGGCGCTCACCCGCGCGAGGTGGGACCGGGGAAGGGACCGGAGACCGCCGGGGTGGCCATGCCAGCTCCGACGGAGGAGCTGGGACAGGGACAAGGCTGGACCAGGGTCCCCTCCGTCCTCTCTGCACCTTGTCCCCTGAACCTCTCCCCAAGCGCATCTTCTCCCTCCGACTCCTTCAGCGTCGGGGAAGGTTACGGGCGAGTTTTAAGGACCCGAGGGACAAATCTCCCTACGGTGACCCAGACGTCACCCGCTCAGCTCCTTGGCTGCCAAAACCCAATTAATTTCCCCAGCTGTACATCGAGTATCCTCAGGAAAGAAAGGGAAGAGCTCAAACGGTCACACGTAAATACCATCCTCTTTTTTATTATTCTTTTCCCTTTCGGTGAGGAGCGATATTTCAGGCTCCACTTTACATTACAAAGGAGCAAAGAGCCCTTCCTCTTCCCCCGCCTGCCCTCCCATTGTGAAACAGCTTTAATATCTTCCAGTTATTATTTTAAGTCAATTTCCTAAGGAAACGAGGCTCATACGTGCCTATGCGTGCGTCTGTCTATCTGTCCGTCAGGCATCCCCCCCGGCGCAGCGCTCGGCGGAGAGGCTGCAGGTAACGATTGCAAAGATTTCGTGAAAAATGGAGCGCGGGGAGAAGAGTTCCACAGGCGCGTGCACCCCTGTCCCGCTGGTCTGCGTTGAAAGTGGGTTTTGGGAGGCGCGGGAGATAAAACCGCGTTCATCTGGGCAAGGCGGGGAGGTTTCAAGGAATCCGGATAATATTCGCTATGAATACATTTAATCGCTCACCCCCGGGGACAAATGTCGACGCCGTCTGGCCATCTGGTTGCCTTTGCCGTAATTAAATGAATGAAAACGACGATAACGCAGGCTGGTCGCGGGGACGTTGCCAGAACAAATCAATAGCAGCAGTAAAATCGGATTGCTCGTATCAAATGTCCAAATGCCATTAGGCAGGGATAGGCTGAATCATCTTAAATTCATATCTGTAGCACAGGAGGTACAATTAGAAGAGCTAATATTATGGGGTGGTATCGACTTTTAGTTTGGGATTATATATATCTCGGCACGATGGCTACTGCGCCTGTCTGTCGGCTTAAAGAATTGAAAAACTTCCGTATAAATCTCTTTTTTTCCCTCTTTTCTTCGTGTCGGGAAGGCTCAGCCTTTGTAGAGGTGCCGGGTGAAGCTCCCCCGCTCTGTGGCTGGATCACCGCGCGCCGCCGGGCCGTACGGGAGTCTGCGCCGTCCCGGTTAACGGAGGCTCAGCTGCTTTTAACTGGGATCAGGGAGCGAAGAGGCTCCATGCCGAGCAGTCCTGCTCGCTGTCACTAACCCCGGCACGTACCCGGCGGCCGGCTCGATTTTTCCAGCGCTGTTTTTAGGACTGAACATCACAGGAACGGGCAAATCCAGACTGTGAAAGTGTTTAGTGGGGGCTCTTCCGACCCAGTAACCATCCCGGTCTCCTCCCAGGTGCACCACCAGCCGTTCCCCACGGCGCGGTGTGGTGGGATGGAGGATTTCAGGGCAATATGGCGATTCACGAGCCAAACGGCTCAGCCGCGCTCGATTTTGCAGCTGTTTTGGTGGAGAAAAACTTGGGTTTTCTGTCTTTGCGCAAGATCAAAGCGTGGGTGTCTGCACCAGAGCACAACCGTGGCTGCCTGGGTTTTCCTCCATCCTTCCCTCGCTGGTTATCGGAAGCGGAGGGAAGCGGACAAAGACGACTACGAAATGTCCGACATCGGTGTCTGATCTGGCTTTTCCCTCGCCGTTGGACTATGATACGCTCCACAGGCACCTGCCCGCGCCAGCCGGCAGCACCGTGGGCCGGACTGGGTTCCAGCTTGGTTCCACCACGCTCGGCGTGCCCGTCCCCAGCCCGTCCGGGAAACAGGTATTTCCACGCCAACAGGTCAGGCATGGGCGAAACAGGCCGGAGCCCGCAGCCGAGCCTGTCCTCACAGCTCCGGGAGAGACCACAGCTATTTTACTCCCTTTTCTAGCTTAATTTTTTTTTGTTTGTGGTCATCATTGGTAGGAGAAACCAGGCTATCTCCCGGGCAGATCTACACGCGGTCACGGCTCTCAAGAAAGACTCTCGCCTTTCTCCGAAGGTGCCCAATGTCTCCTTTCAGGCAAAGGCAGCCCCGCCTCGCTGCCCGTCTCCCGTCCCTCTCGCCGTCTTCCACGCGCGCGGCACGGGGAAGGAGCCGGCCCGAACCTCTCTCGTAGGCACCGCTGGCGCCGCTCTCACAGAGCCCCGATTGTTCGAACCGCTCAATCCTCCCTAAGCGAACGGCCTCTCCCTTCCTCTCCTGATATCCGTTGTTTTTCCAGATAAATTGTCAAGCACAGCCTAGCACATTGCTCCGGTTGTGCGGATGGTTTGCGGGATCGCTGGCAAGCTGCGATATCACGATTGCTCAGTGGGCAAGCGGTGGTTCGTGCCCCGATGTGAGGGAGGCGCCTCCAATCAGCGCCAGGGCGTGTGGGCGCGCCGAGATTAGCGTAGGGCTATTTTTCCAGGAAAACGCCATCCCTGTCGATATCCCGATTTGAGGACTGCGCTGGTTAAAAGGCGAGCGGGGCGAGTGCGGCGAAGATCATACGCTGAGCCAGCTGGGCGATGCGCGGCTGGGGTGCAGGTAGCACAAAGGATCAAACTCAGGGTCAGGATTTTGCCCGAGCAGCAGATTTCCCCAGGTCAGGTGTGTGCAAAACAACCCGGACTGCGGGATCTGCGGCACCAGGAGACAATAAACATCTAGAGGATTTCTGCCCCGGGCATCGGCGCTGCCGAGCGAGCGGGGCTCCAGGTCAGCACAAGCCCTGCTCTGCAGCAGAACCGCGGTGCCGCAGGAGCTGGGGCTCTGCACGGAGCCTGCTCTTCTCTTACGGCTGCAAGAAACACGCAGCGTATATGGAAGGGGAGGGATATTCATCGGCTACAACTTCAGATCCCTCCCACAGCAGCTTTCAAAGAGTTTTGTTTTCAAAGGCCCCTTCTGAGACCGAAATCTGCCCTGAGACTGAGCTTTCTGATCCCAGGGAGAGGCAGAAACGCGCTGCGAAACCCGCGCGCAGATCCTGATTTCACTTGAGTAAGGAAATAGCGTTAGTTCAGTAAAGTCGGGACTTCTCCCCGGCACTTTCAACGCACAAAGTAATGTGCTTCTTTTCCTTTAACTTCAACCCCCCTCGCACATTCCTCCCGTCGTCCTCTCCGCCGCTGTCGCCTTCGGAGCCCATTAAATGCCTTACAGCCCTTTCTCTCCTCGCCTCCGTCCTAGGCATTTTCCAGTCCAGCTGCCACCCTTGCACCTAATGAAACCGTTTTTCTTCCTGTCCCCAGCGAGTTTTTACCAACGCAGCGTGGTGTCTTCAGCTGCTGGCCAGGTTCTTCCTCTCCAAGCATGAAACCCTCCTGCGGCTCCTCAGGTTTTGCAGCCCCTCTCCCTCGATCGCTCCTCTGCCTCCTGATTTTGGGGGTGTGTGTGTGTGTGTTTCTGTGGGCTGCTCCTCTCCTCCCACCGTGCCGCATCTCGCAGCCGGCTCATCCCAAACACCGAGCTCGCCCAGGGCTTGCGAGTGACTCAAAAGTACCGGGCTGCGGGCGTTAACTTGGGAATCAAAAACTCTCCTGGTCATCGCAATCTTGCCACTTGTTTTTCCCTGCACATTTCTAACTTCTGGCATTTCTGGTGGATCCCCAAACTCCGCTCAAGCTCGCGGTATGTCATGCCTCTCCGTTTTCCAGGCTCTTCTGCATCCCTCCTGCTTGGCCGATCGCATCCCCTTCGCTATCGAGAAACTCTGCTTTCGCCTCCAGCCGCCCCGCGGTGTCGGACGCGGCCTCCCGCCCCTCGGACCAGTCGGGGACGTCGCGCTCGCTCTGCCTTGGCGCAGCCCCAGACAGGCAGGCTTCCGTCCTTGCCTTGCGCCCACAGGTCCTGCATTAATCCTAATAATGATAATAATAATTAAAAATACAAAGAAGGATGAGTTTTAATTCTCTTTCCCTAAGAGGAGCTTTCCTGAAGAACTGGATTTAGAAAAACGTAGCTCGCTACTGGCTTTTGTTGGTTGGCAGGCGCCTGAAGGAGGCTGGCCAGCAAAGGGGCTCCGTGGGCTAGCAGAACCGGGCAGGCCAGCGAGTTTCTGGGCTCTCGGATGTGGCGCTCGCCTTGCCAGAACGTCTCGGCTCCTTGTTTTCAAGGGTTTGGCTTGTGGGCCCGGGAGAGCGGCCTGGCGCAGGCCCTGGCGCTCGCTCAGCACCGGCTGAGACACGCAAAATTCCACTCAAACGGGGAAAAAAAACCCCAAACTTCTCCACAGGGAGGGAGGTCAAGCGCTGCACCGGCCGCCCTCCGAGGGCGTGGGGGCCGCTGGAGGCCCCGCAGCCCCGGGCGAGGCTCCGGCCGGCCCCGACGGGGCCGCCCCTGCCGCCGCCATTCCGCGCCTCTGCCCCGGGCGGGCGACAGCGGCGGGACGGCGGCGCGGCGCCGGCGGGACTACATTTCCCAGAAGCCCCCCGCGCGCCTCGGCGCCGATAGGCGGGTGGCGGAGGGAGGCGTCGCGGAGGCTGCCGGGAGTTGTAGTCTCGGCGGGGAGGCGGGCGGGAGGACTGCGGGTCCCGGCGTGCCCCGCGGGCCGTGAGGGGGCGGCGGCGGGGGAGGAGCGGGCGGGCCCTGAGGGAGCCGGAGGCGGCGGCGGCGGCGATGTCGGTGCAGGTGGCAGCCCCCGCTGTGGAGCTGAAGGAGCTGAGCGGCCCCATGGATAAGGCGGCGGGGCCGCCGTGCGAGCCGGTGACCGCTCACCCTCCCGGGCACGGTGTGGCCGCGGCCCCCTGCCCGCTGCCGGCCGCCGAGCGTGAGGCGGCCCCGGCGCCCTCCTCCTCCTCCTGTGGCGAGCGGCCTCCGCTGAGCGGCTGCCCCGGGTTGTCCGCCGCCGCCGGGCTGCCTCCGGGCGCCGCCAAGGTGCCTCAGGCTTCGGCCATGAAACGGAGCGACCCGCATCACCCCCAGCACCGGCACCGCGACGGCGGCGACAGCGGCGGGGCCGCGGCCGAGGCGCTCGTCAGCCCCGACGGTACCGTCACCGAGGCGCCGCGCACCGTCAAGAAGGTAACGGGGAAGGGGGGGGGGGACGGACCGGGGGGGCAGCACCCGCCCCCGGGCGTGGGGACCCCGCACCCCCAGCGGGACACCCCCGGGGGGCGCGCACGGACCCCGCCGGCGGGGGGACACCGTCCCGGCGCTTGGGGACGCGGCGGTGCCTCCCTCCGGGCAGGGACCCTCCCGGCGTGGGGGTCCCCGGGGCGTCGGTGTGGCCGTGGGGCTGCTCCCGTGGCCGTGTTTCAGGGGCTCCCGTGGCTGCGGGGCTGCTCCCCTGGTGATGTTTTGGGGGCTTCTGTGGCCGTGGGGCTGCTCCCCTGGTCGTGTTTTGGGGGCTCCCGTGGCTGTGGGGCCGCTCCCGTGGGCCGTGTTTCAGGGACTCCTGTGGCCGTGGGGCCGCTCCTGTGGCCATGTTTCAGGGACTCCCGTGGCCGCAGGGCTGCTCCCGTGGCCGTGTTTTGGGGACATGCTCCCCCGGGGACGTGGGGTCCCGTCCGCTCCTTGTGTCCCCCGTGTGCCTCTGCCCTGTGGGTAAGCCTGGGGTGCACGCACAAACAGCGTGGATGTGCCCACGGACACCCGTGACCAGCGTGATCCTGCCCCAGGGGTCCGTCTCAGCTGTACGCGTGCCCGGAGATGCGCCCGTCTCGTAGGGTAGGTGCTTGTTTACGCACTCGCGTCCGCCAAGGAGTGTAGGTGCACGCTGGGTGTGCGTACACTGCGCTCCCGCACGCCGGTGTGTGCCCTGGGTGTGGGGGTGTGTGCCCCGGGTGTGGGGGTGTTTGCGGGAAAAGCGTGTGCCAGGTACGTGAGCTCCCACGTGTGTGTGGGTTCACACCGGGTTCACTTCCCCAGGGTTATTTGCTCGCTTGGAAATACAGATATGCGCCGGATAAAAATGTACAGAGAGGTGCCCGTCCCGTTAATACGGGAGGGGTCATCGGGCATACCCGGCGTGCACGGTGGGCGTGCGTGTGCCTGTGGGCGTATCGCTGGGTGCACACTCGCACACACCCCAGGGTGCGTCTGCGCGGGCTGCCCCATCCCGGCGCTCGCCCGTTGAGGCGTGCGGGTGTACACCGGGAACGCACGGACCGCAGTCTGCTCGGCGAGCGCGCGTTGGGCGTGCACCGACGGACGTGGCAGGTACGCACCGTCCCCTCGAACCCCGCCTGTCCTGCGAGCGCGTGCCCTGGCGTGCGTCTGCCCCATGGGTGTGCTACGTGCGCCGATATGTAACCCCTAGATGCGTGCGTTGTTTAGGTCTATATACCCTGAGGTATATATGCACGTACAGGAGTACCCGTAGCTGGTTACGCGTGTGCGTGCAACCACTTTTGTACTTACGCATGCGTATGCAGGCGTAGCCATAGCTATACATCCACTTGGGCGTATAGGAACCCACGCGTGTGGAGGTAAGTACACGGATACGGAGCTGGATGTGCACATAACGCATGCTGGTATGTATACAAACATGCATATAGATGTGCACACATGTACAGGTGCCTATGTTCTGTAGCTATATGCATGTGTGACGCATACCTTCGCGTGCAGGGGAGGTATACCCGCAAGTTTGCCCGGTTGGATATCTGTAGGGGTGCAACCAGGTGCACACACGCACACCTATTGGTACACACGTACGCATACAGGTGTGCACACACGCGTCTATAGCTGCACAAACGCTGACAGAGCTAGGTATATACACACTAAGGTATACCCTCCCTCCTTGGATGCCTACGTACGGGAGCAAAGAAGCACCTTTGTGCGCATAGGCACCCGTATGCCCCGTGCTCAGGCACCTTTGCACATCTGCCCGCACCCAGCTGTACGGCTGTCGCCGTCCTTACAGACAGAAATGCATTCAGACGCACGCAGACAGCCCCGTGTGTCACGTATAGATGTCCTCGTGCCTTTGCATACGCAGATTACGCGCAGGTTGTGTCCAGCTGTAGATGCACCTGAGTCCGCTCTCTGACCTGTTCACGTAGATACATCCACGCGTATCCAAGCTCCTCAGGTGGACGCACCCATGGACATAGATACTCCCTGTAGTAAGGGGATACGTGTACTGTCCTATAGATAGAGCCATACATCCCTCCATGGATGGCTGTAGAGAAATGCGCGTTTCCCACAGAGATTGCCGAGTAAGAGCAACCTGAGTTGTTGGTGTCTGGCACCCTTCCCTTCGGAAATCTCGGGAGAAGGAGTTCTCCCCCGTGACGCAAGAGCCTTTTGGGGAATGTCGGGGAAGAAGTCTCCCTGTTAGAAGGAGAACTTCCCTACCTGTGAAGCTTTGGGGTGAAGACTTTGTCTACATATTGCTGGACTTCCACCCTCTTTCTAATATTTCCTCTCCCTTCCGAAGGCCCAGGATGAGGGATTTTGTCTCCATAACCGTGATCTCCTCCTGTGTGACTTCCCTGAAACTGGAGTCTCTCCTAGAGACTCTGTGGGAAGGAGCACGTCCCTGTAAGGCAAGGTCTGCCCGTGAAGAGAGTCCAGATCCTTCATCTCCTTAGAAATCTCTGCTGGCGGGGTTCAGTTCCTCGGTAAAGGACATTTTTCCATTTGTGACTTCATCCCCAGTGTCTGGAACCCTCTCCGTTTGATATCCTAATCCAATCTCTCTATTTTAGAGACCCTCAGGGTATTCGTATTTCTCCTCAAATGTGCTTAATACTTCTAAATTCTTCCCTTAGCCCTCTATTTTTTTTTTTTGTTAACCAACGAAAAGGGCGTCTCCTTGCACCCCTGTCCTGAAGTCCAGCTCTTGCCTGGTGAGAGGAGCACATCGTTAGGTGACACATCGTTAGGTGACCCGTTTGCATTGCTAAGCCTAGGAGGGAAGAGGTGCTGGAGCGTGGCCAGAGCAGGGCAGCGAGGCTGGGGCAGGGGCTGGAGCCCAAGGCTGGGGAGGAGCGGCTGGGGGAGCTGGGGGGGCTCAGCCTGGAGAAGAGGAGGCTGAGGGGAGCCCTCATCGCTCTCTGCAACTGCCTGAAAGGAGGCTGGAGCCGGGGGGGTCGGTCTCTTCTCCCCAGGAACAAGCGATGGGACGAGAGGGAACGGCCTCAAGCTGCGCCAGGGCAGGGTTGGGTTGGGTATTAGGAAAAACTTCTTCCCCAAAGGGCTGTCAGGCCCTGGCCCAGGCTGCCCAGGGCAGGGGCTGAGTCCCCATCCCTGGAGGGATTTCAAAGCCGGGGAGATGTGGTGCTGAGGGACATGGTTTAGTGGTGGCCTTGGCAGTGCTGGGTTAACGGTTGGACTCGATGATCTTAAGGGTCTTTTCCAACCTTAACGATTCCATGATTCTACGAAGGGGGGTATCGATGACGGGCGATGGGGTCGTTACCTGAAACAGCTTGAAGGAACCTGCCTCGCTCTCCCTGGATGCTCCTAACAGCAGCAGAGGGTGCCTTAGAAGAGAGGAGCGGAGGATGCCAGGCTTTCAGGAGAAACCTGGATGCGGGAGGAACAGCCAGCAAGCTTACGGCGCAGCAGAGCTCCCCAGCTGGCTCCCTTTGCTTTGGGTGATGAGTTTGTTTAGGAGCTGACAATCTGTCTGGTTGCTAAAGGAAGCGCAATGTGTTGATGGAGGGTATCTGGGAGTACATACTGTTCCTTCTCTTTCTTTTTCCCCTCGTGCTGTTGCTTTCCAGTGACTTCAGTGCCTGCGTTCCAGAGACTTGAGAGGTTGTTAGGCATTTCATTTCCCAGATTTACGAATCCAGAGTCCTTTCCGCCGTTTCTTAGGAAGTCATGTTATTTAAATAAAACACCAGATTTGGTAGCCATAAAATTGTTCCCAGTCCTGTGACTGAAAAATTGGGCACGCGGAGCTGAAGCATCTGTTGAAAGAAGGTTTAGCACAAAAATAAGGCTAGAAGAAGCAGATAAATTTTTTTTGTCAAATCCAATAGAACTTTGCTCTAGTACCTGAAGCAAAAGTCTGTTTAAAATGTATAAGCGAGATCATACCAAATTCGTAGTGAAACCAAGTAAACTGCAGTTCCTACAGGGTTTGCTGGGCAAAAAAATCTCTGTAGATTTTCTTGGCTGGTTTATATATTAAAAGTACTGTTTTTTCTGGGTGGTTTTTTTTTTTTCCTTTCCTTGAAATTTAGCAGTTAAGTAACGTGTGAACTAATGTTTATTTCGTAGTTCTGACACAAGCACAGAGTTCCCAGTAAACAGCCGTGACTGTTCTTTCCTCTAATACCACTCTCATTTTAAAACTATTTTGATGCTGGCTTAGCGTTTGACTTATGCCTGTCTGCCTTTAGGTGGGCTAACCAATATTGCACCTTGATAGAGTGGGGACAGTACGTGTGCCCGGACTGGCAAGTGTTAACCGCTTTGCAAGTTTGTATTTTTATTTATTTAGGCGATGGCTTCGTTTCGTTGTCGCATTACAGCTGATGCGTAGCCCTGATTCGGCAGCCTTGCGCGCCTGCTCGTACAAGAAACGACGGCGCTCCGACAAACCCAGAGCTCCGAGTCGAGTACGCTGGGCTTGTCTTCGTGATGCCCGCAGAAGCGGTTCCCGTCAGATCTCGGTGAAGATCTCTGTAATCACGTCAGTGTTCTCTCTGGGTTCTTGCTGTAGATCCGCACTCTCGAGGCAAGGCTAGAAGACCTCGTTTCTGAGATGACATTGGACTTGACTTTTACAGCTAACTCTGACTCATGGATGTGGCTGTGACCTTTACGTGCGTCTACACAGGTAGATTGAGCTGACCCCCGCTTGGCTGGCGCTGCTGCAGAGGTCGCTGCCGCTGAGAAGGGCTGGCGAGCGGGTCTGTGACCTGTGTCCGAGGCGTGGGCTGGTGGCCTGAGCCTCAGGGGTGGCCCAGATCTTCCCCTGCCTCTGACTGCGTGTCCTGACACTCTCCCCTCCCCTTCTGCCACGTTCTCATGTGACTCTGAGACGAGGCAGTTTGGAGAGCTCAAACTGCATAAAATTCCCCACTTTAAGTTGGGTTCGTTTTCTGTTGGCATGATTCCCTCCAACACGGGGTCAAGGATGAGCCGGGAACGGTGCGGGAGAAGTGGCACGAGCAGGTTGGTGGAGACGGGAGGGATGGAAAGGCCTCTCCGGCAGCGGCTGGCTGCCGAATCGGCTGGGCCGCAGGGCGACTCCGCGCCCTTCGCGGCTGCTGCCAGCGCGCTGACGGGTGACTCGGGAGACGCGTGGATGCTTCTGCCGTCCCCGCTCCCGGAGCAGGCCGAGCCATGGGGCTGACTAACAGTTTCAGGCGTCCCGGGCTAAACTTATCTGTGGATGTGAGTCAAGGCCCTGAGTCACACGAATTGTTTACCGTTTTAGTTTTGAACGTGCAATGGTGTTTTGATGGTTAGATGATCGCTCGTTGGCTTTGGGGGTCACTTAGGGTTTGTGTTATTTCTTAGGGCGTTCCTAGATCAAGGCGGCCAAGAGTGGCAGAGCTTCTGGAAACGTCGTCGTTAGTGCGCGTGGGGCGGGAGCCAGTGAGGGGCTGTAATTAAGTCTCCCAAACTGATGAGCCGTGTGATCTTAGCCTTGTAATGACAACTCTGTGCCCCTCTTTCTTTAGCGGAGAGAAGAACGTATACTTAAACAGACGCACTTCTTGGTTTAATGATTCTTAACTGCTCAGCAAGTCAGGATTTGTAAATGCTTGTACACCATACTGGGAAGTTTCGAACGACAGCAACTGTGTAGCTGTGGAGTTTTATATTAAGCATATACCAATTTACAAAATGAAAGGTTCTTTTCTTTTTTTTTTGTCCCAGCCACTCAGTACGGAAAGCACAGCTTACTCCTTGAATTTCCAGCTGTGTTCTTTTGCTCCTTAGCGTCATTAAGACAGAGGTTTTCAAATTGGAAGGGATTGATTTGCTGGTTTGTCGGTGCTGTTGATTCATTCGGCGGGCCAGAGCGGAGCACAGCTTGCTTTCCCAGAGCTGCGCCGCCTCTGCCAGTGCCAGTGGCTGTAGAAAGCTGTGGCTTTTGTCCGTGGGCAAAGCAGAAAAAGCAGGGCGTAGAGGTATACGGCACCGAGGCGCACGTCCTCGGGTAATGTCACGGCTTGAGTATAACCTTTCTAAAACTCCCCACTGTAACATTCTTCGGTGAAGGGATTACATCAAAATAAATGCCTGGTGCTCGCTAGACTGGCACATCACCTGACTGGTGAGCTGCGATGGGAGGCTTTATTCTGCTAAGACTATAAACGACTCTCATGTGGCTTGTCTAAATGATGATTCTGACCTTGACTCCCAGCAGATTTCACTGCCTGCGATGAAAGTGTAGCTTTTCCCTTGTAAATGTGTGTAAATTCCTCACGACGTTCCCATGTCGTTTGTGGGGCAGAGGGATTTTTTTTTTTTGGCAGGCGTGTGCTCCGTCAGGGATTTCTTACGTGCCTGTGCGTTGGTTTTCTATTTTCTCCATTTCGTCCTAACCCCTAGTGATCACTTATGCTAGGTAATAAATGTTTCCCCCGAGGCTGAATTCCCAAGTGCCGCTCGTAATGAGCGTGGCTTGAATGCTATTTAGTAAAATCTTATCATTGGAGGCCATATTCTTTTATTACGTATAATATTCGTGGGTCTGTCCCCCTATGAGTGTGTGCAGTTTAATTTTAGAAGGTGCCTGCATGTGACTGCTCGGAAACTGTGTACAAAGATCAATACGTCAACCTTTGGCATGGAGGCTCTGGAACAGAAAAGAAGGTAAAAGAAGATTGGGGAAAAAGTGATAGAAAAATAATGGCCGCGAAGGCGAGTAGATGGCGGGCTATAAAGCGTAACGACCTGGAAATGAGAAGCCGGGGTGCGGCTCAGGGTACCTCAAACCTTGTCCCTGTGAACGGCAAACTTGCGTTTTGCCGGCAGGCTGTGGCACCGTACCTCTGTTGCTTCCTTGGGTAAAAAAAAAAATGTTGAAACACTAAATGATCTTTGTGTTTGTATCTTTCCTGGGGGGACAAAAACCCGGTATTTGAATTTACAAGCAATTAAAAGCGTAAAGTCTTAGCTTTGGCCCTGACTTGACGCTTGAAAGACGAGCAAGGTAAAGCAATTACGACTTTCGGAGCCGCGTTTGACCTTTTAGGTTTTCTTTTTAACTCTGTCTAGTGAATTGTAAAACAACGTGGTGATTTAACTCAAACAAAGAAGAGATGGAGGTAAAACTGAAAAGAAAGCAAGCAGCTAGGTAGCGCAGAGATAACAGGCGGATTTCTCCACGCGACCGAGGGACCTGCAACATTGCTTAAATTTGAAGAATGCTAAAGACTGAAAGAATAGAATTGCTCCCAATGGTGTATAGAGCTGCTGCAGTGGTGAGGTACAAAAGCTATCCACCTAATTTTCTCCTTTGGTATTTATTTTCCTCTTCGATTTTGCAGATTCAAGCCAGAGATCCAAGAGCAGAGCCTCAGTCATGGGAAGGAAACCTCCTCCCTGAAGTATGATGGCTGACGTCCTCTTAAATTCCTCCGTAGAGAGATGAGCTGTAGGCAAGTCAGAAAATCTAAATGATGAACGGGAGAGACAGCCTGAGAAATAAAGTCCAGCCTCTAAATCAAAATACGGGAGGCTGCCTGCTTTACGTCCCGGCAAAACTGTTCGGTTCTAGGGCTTCAAACGAGCAGCAAACGGACTGGGAGGAAACGGGTGAATTAAGGATAAAATAAGGTTTAAATATTTCTTGCACAAAATCCTCTATGCTCAGGTCTGCAGCTAAAGGCATTTGTAGCAAAAAAAATCCCACTGAAATGCCTCAATTTCAGTCTAGAGAAGCCATCATTAAGTTTATTTCTTCCTTATCAAATGGCAACCAATGTCAGTTCAGGGTCTTTCTTGATAGCAAGTCTGCAAATACGAACATGAGGTGAGGAACCTTACAACCAAGCTGCCGTAAGAGCAGTCGCAGTCGGTCACTGCAGCAGGCTGCAAGCAGAAAGGGAAAAACAGCTCGTATTTTTAGTTGCAACAGCAATCCCGTCTTCTGTTAGAAGAGATTACGATGAAATATTGCGATGAGGTTAAAAGGAGTGAAGGTTTAGTAAATTCCGTTTACTCATTTCTCTTGTGCGGCGGTGGAGAAACTCTGTAGTGCCCGCTCGCAGGTGCGCCGCAGGCAGCGGAGAGAGGCGAGGTCGATTCTGGAAGCCGAAATTCAGCGCGTGTGTACTGGATTAACGGAAGACTTTCTGGGCTTTAAGCTTAATCCAAACTCTGAAATGGGAAAAGTCAGTAAGTGAGAAAATAAGACTGAGGAACATGAAATAATAATTCTTCAGGGAGCTTTGAGGTCAAAGATTTTTAAAAAAAAAGAAGATTATTTTTTTTTTTGGGAGAACACTTCTCAACTGACCGTTTCCCTGCTTAAGACCTTGAAGCAGTAAATTGCTGTCATGCTCGTGCCCGCTAGCTGTGTACTGAATACCTTTAGAAAATGTGGTTTTGTTTTTGTTTTTTTTTGTTTCTAGTTACATTTTGGGAAGGCCAGCGTTATCTAAGTATGTTGGCTTTTTTTTTTTTAAATCAAAAAATTGTGCAGCTCTTCCTAGAGCAGGAATTCAGCCTTGCAGACAGAGCTGTTGAGGAACTTCCAAACAAAACTTTCAAATTTCATCTTTTTTGTAGGAGCAGCTCATCTAATCTGTTCTAACTCCGAAATACAATTTGTAGAATTAAGAATACCGAGATTGATTCTATCAGAAGTCGTTACGTCCTCTGCAAAAGGGTACCTGAAGCTGATTGAATTGGTGTCCTGATTTACAATGCTTCTCCCTAAGTATGAGCTTTCATACAGTTCGTGCTGTAGAGAGAAGCTTTAACTGTTTTTTAGTTTATTATGGTATTGGTATTGGAAAATACCTGTGTAATTATATAAATATGGCTTGAAATGTTATTTATTTTTATTATAGTAGGAATATGCACAGATGTCTCAAGTGAAATGGTTGTTAAAGAGAGCAGAGGCTTTCGTGTGACTTTCCAGAAGACTCGGTGACCAGCAGAACAGTTCCCTGAAGTGACCTGATCTGCAGGGACATTTTGGAGAACCGAATGACATGGTCACGCTTGCCTTCTTTTTATGTCTGAGGCGAAAGGCTTTTCTGCAAAAGCTGGAGCGCTCTAGGGTAAGCAAGGATGGGTGAGAGCCTAGAATTAATGTTCCTCTGCACCCTCGAAAAGCTCACCGCGGCGCTGGAACGCATCGTGTTTTCCTGCTTTTGCAAGAAGCACCGCTTCATCTCGGGTATGGATGCACTGAAATTAAAACCGCTCGTCCATATATTTGGGGTTTCCACTGTGAAGTGGAGAAGATCTGACCTTTTTCCCCAGATGTCTGGTGCCGTTATTAAATAGCGCTCTATTATTGAAGCATAGTCCCCACCGTCTTCGGTCGGAGCTGCGAGCGCTCAGTGCTTCTCCAAGTTCTGGCTCGCGAGCTGTGAAAAGCTGATGAGCTTACAGTTAACGGCCAGATGTGAAAAGCTTACCGAGGGTGTCTTGCCTAGCGTTGCTGAAGACGTGCCTAAACAGAGGCAGGCAGCCCCGCGGTTGCTCTGCACATGCTGAATCGGTCAGATGTGAGTCACTCAACGTCTTGTTCTCTTTGGGCTGCATCAGCACAGCGCGTGAGCCGGCGCCGCCGCCGCTGCGCAGCTTCTGGACCGGAGCTGGCTTCTGTCCATCCAGCTCGAGCTCCAGTCTGTCTGCACCTGCCTGCATAGACTTGCCTATAGCAACTTTGGCAGGGAAAAATACAGAATTTAATTAGGTAGGGCAGCATTTAACAGCCTAACCAAAACCCCTGCTTCTTCTTGAAGCCTCCGGCCTCCTCCTCCGTGCGCTTTGCAGCTTCCCAACAGGGGAAGCGAAGCATCAGCAAAGTCCGACCCTGAAAGCGCGTTCTGTCCACCGATGGAGACGGGTTCTTCCGAAAGCCACGGTGTGTCTGTGCGCTTACTTGCGGCGTGCGTGACTTCAGGCTGAGGGAACGACCTTACTTCTTGGATTCTTTATTTTCGGTCAGCTTTCCAGCCTTACTATTCTCCTAATAGCATTTTTACCATTTGGCTATGTGAAATGTTTGAACGCTGCAGCGTGCCGACCTTACTTTAAATTGCAGGGGTGGCAATGCTCTAACTCCAGGTATTTTTTTTTTTTTTTTTCTCATGACAGAGCCTTAAATAGGCAGCCAGTTGCATTTTTTCATGAGAGGAAGGTCGGTTGAAAAATTAGGTAGCTACCCAGAACTGCTGAAGCACTCTCTTTCAAATTTTATTCCAAAAGCAAGTGTTTAAAAATAGAAGTATGAACATGCCTTCATCTGACAGTTGGGAAGCTTTGCTTGTTGTTTACTTCACAGAGGTGCAGTAAGGTGACCGACATTTCATCCTGAAGTTATGTGAGAAAAACCAGGGAATGGACTGTTCCCGTAAATATGACTCAAGGACCAATTTAGGAAAAGAGCTTGCTGCAGTTCATGCTGGTATCTGTTCCCAGCAAGCTTTCCTTCCAGCTACCCAAAAGCTTGCTGACTCAGATTTGGTGTTCTCTCCATGACTTTAGTGTTTATGGAGGTGGGGAAATCTGCTTGGATCCTTTTCAGTATCGGCTAAGATCATTTTTATTGTTTGCAGAATGCGCTAACGTGTATTTGATGTGGATTTTTTTTTTTTTAAACAACCCAACCTTCTACGTTCTGGGATGAGAGATTACTGCCATGATTTCCAGCATTTCGCATGGACCAGTTAGGTATTAATTGAAGTGGCTTTCTGTAACACTAAACTGCTGTAATTTTTCTGTTCTTCACTGGTGTTGAATCCCACTTCAGTCTTGCTATCTGCTGTTAGCGTGTGAGATTTCAAGAGTTGATAATAAAATCCTTTTTGTTTTCAAGTAATGTGAAAATCGAACCTTGTCTTGAAGGTTTGATTCAGGTGCACACGGTATTATTACTTTTACGTGCTTTTAGCAAGCAGGCTGAGGCTGATGCTTGGCTCCCCGCGATGAAAGGTGCGATAGAAATGACAATGTTTGCGTGCTCCCTTCGTTTGTTCAGCTTCCCCTTGGCTGCTTCGGTGGTGGCTTGTAGAGGAGACGAACCGGGGTGAAGGCCAGAAAGCAAGGGGTAATATTTCAGGGATACTGAGTGTACATATTATTTTTATATAATTTTTTTTCGGCTGTGATAAGCCACCGGGCAAGTTCAGGCAAACAGCGTGAGAAGCCGTAAGTAGATAGCTGGTGATCTGTCGCTTTATCTCATGCCCTGGGTGCTGCAAGGTGGGTGCTTGCTTTTGCCATGTGCTGTGCATGCCGGGGAGGTGAGAGGTTCACAGGACTGAGTGACATTTGCTGTAACCGTTTTGAGAATTAGCCTTCTGCTTCGGAAAGTCAAGACCTACAGCAGTGATATGTCACGCTGCCGTCTTTTAAACCAGCCGGGAGAGGGGAAGGGAAACAAGCAGGTTGGTGCAAGAGGTAAGCTTTGCGAGGGTCTGGCTTTGGGCACGTGTTTTTTTCTGTCTGGAAGGCAATGCTTTCTCTTCGTGAAGCTAAACCTGGACTCCAGCCCATCCTTCGGCCTGCAAACCTGTTAGAAGTGGATTATCTTCTGAATCACACTGACCTGAAAATGAAGTAAATCTCAAGACGTTATCGTAGCTGATGTCAAATCCCGTGTACACATTAAAAGATGCTTAATTCTTTAAATCTGAAGGGGAGTGATGTCGAGAAGCAAGTATTCATTGTGGGATTGTCTTTTTTTTTTTTTTAATGTGTCACATTATTTTTTTAATGTGCCATTTTAAGATTTTTTTTTTTTTTTTTTTTTTGGTGAGAAAAAGTAGGGACTAATTTTTGGAGCTTTAGAGTGAACCTAGTTTGGTCTTCAGCATTTTGAAAGAGGCGGGAGGAAAAGAATTACTTGTCCTCAGGAAGGACAGAGTACTTTTATTTGACCTTGGTAGTTGACTGCAACTTTTCAGTTCCTTTAAGTAATGTTAGTGGAAATGGCTCTCTTGGGAGCAGAGATTGCGAAGGCGTTGCCTGAGTGTGCTCTGACTCTTCTCCCTGCCGGTCTGTGTCCAGGTTTCACCCATCCTTCAGAAGGGAAGAGTATCCGAGAGCCTTTGGAGAGGCCATCTGTGCAGTAAAAGCCAGCCCAGGCTTTCCTCTTAGCTATCAGTTACCGTGTCCTTACCCGATTTCTGACAAATATCATCTTGTTCCATTACTCTCTTTCCAGAACACTGCCGCAAAGGTCGTTTTCCTGATGGCTTGTGCCGTGGCTCTCCGTAACCGTGCACAAGTTCTCATCTCCACTCCGCCAAGGACTTACCTGTGTTCTCAGACCTTTTCACAGCCTCTTGTTCTCTTCTCCTTTGGAAGTCAACGTCCTGGTGTCATCCTTGATGCCGGCCCCCACCAGGCATTTGTTAGCGCAGAAATGGCTTTGCTTGGAACTGCGTCTTCCATATTGCCTTTGTGCTTTGAAGGAGGTTGGTGTAATCATCGTTTAGGACGAGAGGGAACGGCCTCAAGCTGCGCCAGGGCAGGTTTAGGTTGGATATTAGGGAAAATTTCTTCCCCGAAAGGGCTGTCAGGCCCTGGCCCAGGCTGCCCAGGGCAGGGGCTGAGTCCCCATCCCTGGAGGGATTTAAAGAATGGATAGACGTGGTGCTCAAGGACATGATTTAGTGGTGACCTTGGCAGCGCTGGGCTAACGGTTGGACTCAATGATCTTAAGGGTCTTTTCCAACCTGAACGATTCTGTGATTCTATCTGCCACGCTGCCGTTTATCCTTCTTCAAGTTCCTCTTTATTGGATGCCAACAGAAGCCTGACGATGGCGGGGCGTTGTTACGCTGACACCCCTTATCGCAGCGGGAGCTGGAATCTGTGTTAGTGTGCAGCTCGCTTTGCTCTTGCGCTCCGCTAACCCGATTTCGTCCTTTTTCTGATACAGGAGTATAAAAGCGAAGGAGGCGGAGTGCGGGGACTGGAGGTCTTGGCTTGGAAAGGAGTGGGTGGACGATGCGGTTGATGCCCTGGTCCAGACAGAGGTGGAGGATTTGGCAGGAGTCCCTGCAGTGCCGAGGTGTTCGTGTCAGAACGCAGCTCCCAAGGACTGGAATAGCGGCTCATACCATCTCTTTCCTTGTTCCCTCTGTCAGCTTCTATCCAGCTATTTTCCTTACCTAGAACGTGTCATCTTCTGGGCTCGGGGCTCCTGTGAAGGCCAAACAAGCAAGACTTTCTTGCCATAAAGCAGTGACTTTATTTCAGTATCTTAGATCTGGCATCCTTCCAAACAGGTTTCTTTTTTCTGTGCTTGGATCGAATACTAAAAGTCATCACCTCTTAGAGCTCGAAGTGATTTTGTACAGGGCCAGAAATGAAAGATTCCTAGCTATCAGGTAACAAAGCACTAATAGCATGCCAGAGCTCTGTGGGAATATTAGCTGTTTCCTCTGCTTCGGCTTTATTACTGCCGCTGTGATCTATTTCTTGTGCTCTGATGGATGTTGAGATCTAACCTGCTGCCACTGAGACCGATGACAGGACAGCTGCAGCTTAAAATGAAGGTATTTTAGACTGCAGCGTTTTAAACACCGCTGTTAAGTAGTGCCGCGATATCTACAGCCTTACATGGAAAATCTTATTTCAGGCTTAAACAGAAGAGTCGGGGGGTGGGTTTGTTACCACCTTAGCTTTCCTGCCATAATCGTTATTTCCTAACGTAAGTGTGAATTTTAGCTGGTGGGGAAAAAAAAAAGAACCTCTGGAGAGGAGAATAACCAAGCAACAAAATAAATAGTGGAAGAAGTGCTGAGTACCAGACTGTCCCTGATCTTTGTTGTCTGACTTTGTAATGCTTTTAAATAATGCATAGATGAGCACAATACAAGCAGAACAAATCGGGCTTCAATACAAGAATTGTGGGAGGGGAAGTCTATTAAACCACTCTTGCATCTCCTTGCTGGAGCAGTGTCCTGCCTTACTGGGTAACCTCCCCAGCGCTGCTGGTGTTCGCAACTCCCATCTAATTAGCGCTATCTGCGTGTTCTAGAAATGCTTTTTAATTTCTTCTTTGAGGCTTGCTGACTGAAGGCGTGAGGTTGCACGTGGCAGACTTCGCCAGCTCGTACGGTTCTCACCGCTGTGCTTCGTTTATCGAACGATAAGGTATTTTCCTCGGTCATTTATGCAGGTTTTGAGCCATGTGATTCATCCCTAGCCACGTGAGTTGGAAGACATTGTAGAAAATGGGATTTTGCGGGACACGGTGAAGTAGCTAATCTTTTTGAAAGCCTCCGTTGTTCGCTGTGCAGGAATTAAGTCACAGGAGTGCCTTGAGAGAGTGGCACAAACTAGATCTCAAAGGGTTCCCATGCTTAAGTCAGCTAGGACCGTGCCGGTAATTTTTCAGGAGCTGAGCACCGTGTATACGGCTTCCGTATCTACTTTATCTCTAATGGGATATTGCAAACAGTGGAAAAATTTCTCTTTCTGCTGCCCCTTTTAAAGCTAACGCAGGATCGTATACGACTTTACAGACAACAGTCTGCAGGGCAGATCACCAAAGCTGATACCGCTAAAGGTCAGATTTTGCTGCTTCTTATTTTGCCTTTGGGAAAAATGCTGGCATTTGGGCATTTAAGCTTGGGAAAGAGAAATGTAACGTCTCCTACGCTTTCCCAGAGTAAGAAATGGAGCTTCATCCTGATGTACCTAGGGAAGTGTCCGTACAGACATTGATACTGTGGGTCCGGGAGAAATCCCAGAGAGCAGAGGTTATGAAGGAGAAAAAAAAATCAATGAAGAAAATAATTTGTATTTTAATAGGGAGAAAAATTCTATTTGGCTTTACTATCCTGGTAATTGAGCACTAGCTGGGTCCCTGTGGAAAGCCTCAGTCTCAAGGAGTCCTGCTTTCAAAATTCCCGGGGAGAGGATCCAGACTGACTCGGTTCAGCGGGAGGAGATTTCTTTTGCCCGTTACGTCCTAACGTGTTGAGTATCCAACTTGTCCCATGCCGAGATGTTTGTGTTTGAATTGCTTAAGGACCACAGATGGAACAGCGTAGTGTTCGTCTCTTCCTCTGAACTAGCGAGGCTGGTACTCCTTGCCTGATTTCATAGACCTGAAGCCCAAAAGGAAGACTAGAATAGCTTTCAGGGAGTTTCTTTGTCTAGACCAAGGTCAGCTTTGCTTTTTACAGCTGTGTTTAAATTACAGGAGTATTTCCCACAGGACTTTGCCAGCCATACTATGGGCCGTGGTGGAAGAAGAAACTTGGAAGTTGCAGTCTGAAACCTCTTGCTGCAGCTCATAGACGTACGCCAAAGTTTCCACGTTTGATACTCCAGCATTGCCATGTTGTTTTATTCTCCCAATAACTAGGAGTAATTCTTTCGGCGCCTTCGACTCGATATGATGTCATTGTCTGTTCTCTGTTTTTTCCTTCATAAGAAAATTGAGGGGACCGTGTTTGACGAAACGAAATAGTATTTAGTTTTGGTTCTGCTCTGGCTTGGGCTCATCCATAGCCTCCACGTGGATAAGACTGACGAGCGCTTGCTGGAAACAGATACAGAAGTGGTTCCCTGAACAAAACAGTTTTGGTTTTTTTTTCTTTCCTTTTTTTCTTCTTTTTGCATCAACATCCTCTGCAATAATCCAGGCTTTTAAGTTGGTTTAAATTGGGTTATTCAGTGCTAATGTTATGCAAGATTCCTGATTAGTGGTGTGGAGTTGGAGTTGTGAGACTACTTGGAGCGATGATGGAATTAAAGTAACCGTGGCAACCATTATAATTAAAATAGGCTTCTCTGGGAAGCGAGGCTGTGTGTGTCCGTGTGTACACATTTGCTGCATTCATTCCTGCCCTGCTCGGCGGCACGGTGCTATATAAAATCTTTAGTGCCCTGGCACTCGAGCTGACCGTACCAGTTTTTGAGGGCGTCTTTTGTGAGCCTTTAGCCTCACCAACCTCCTCTGGTCTGCTTCCTTTTCTCTGGAAAGCAAAGACTGTTAACTCCCTCAAATTCATGTCCTGAATGTTTCTTTCTGTAATATTTCAGCTCTGGAGTACCGATGCCGTTGGAGTGCAGAGCTCGGCGTGTACCCAACCGCTTGAGTTTTCTGAGTAATCGTGACGATGCGTATGTGGGTTCGCGGCGGTGAGCACAGCTAACTCTCGTCTTGCTTAATGGCTCCTTTAGGTTGTGCAGAGAATCAGTTCCTATAATTCAGTCTAATTATACCAGCTTCTGGCTCTTGTAAAAATATAAAATTAACAGTGTGGTTCGGTGCTGTTGTTTTGATGAGTTTGGCAGTGGCTGCTTCAGATGTTTATACCGCTGGAACACAGAGGAGCAGCACAGAGGGATAATGGTGGAGAAATCCTTAAATGTCAAAGCTGGGGTAAAAAGCTAGTCGTCGTACGAATTTTCAGGAAAACCTTGGGATATTGAACTGTTGAAATGCTATGCTGCGCTTTCAAACCCCAAAGCTTTCTTCCTGTTTTTTTTTAACCTGTTGTTTATGTGTGTCTTGTGTTATTTTTTAAGTGAAAAATCACCCAGAGATTTCTCGCAATGCATTCGGCAGTGCCTGTTCAACTGCTCATTCTTCCTTTTCTGTATTGACCAATATTCCTCGCTGGTGACTCTTTGGTTAATTTTAAAATGTTCTTCCATTTATGGAACGGCTAGTTTGCTAGTCTGCCCGAAACAGATGATTTTCAAACAGATAAATTGCGTCTTGGTCAACATCTGGAGGAAAGGAAGCAAGGGAGAGAAAAAGAGGTTGGGGGAAGAGGATTTTTTTTTTCTGGGTTGCCAGCCTTCACCATTTGCCATCTCAGGGACGTTGGCTTGTGCTTCTCTGCCTTTCTAGTTGTCCAGCAGGATGAGAATATTTTAGAGATCCTCTCTGCTGGTCTTCAAAGGCGTTGTTGCGGGCCACATCTGAAAATGATGTTTACGCTGGTTCTGGCCCTACTGTGAATGCAAGGACAGGACCCCGTCACGTGCAGGCTCTGGGACTTCTGTTGGAAACTCTGTTCCTGATGGGCATGAAGATACCATAAGGACGCGATAACGAAGCCGTCATCACCGGGAAACGCTTTACGCACAAACTTTATTTTGTAAATACCTTTTATACAGACTGTAGCCCATAATGTTTAAGCTGAATACGGTCCAAGCGGATACAGCAGTAGGAGTAAGAAGAAAAGGAGGTTAAAAAAAAAAAAAAAGCTAAACTAGTTTCAAATCTCGCTTGAAATTCTCATGTTAAATCCCCGTTGCTCAAGAGGTAGAGGAGAAGTCCAGAAAAGCCATCTGTGTGCCGAAGGCTGTTTCAACAGCAGTTGCTGGCTTGCGTGAAGGGATAAGGCAGTCGCATTGGCAGGGAAGAGGAGGGAGGCTGGAATGGCTCTCTGGGGAGTCTTCAGCAATGAGAACGATTTTGAACTGAAAAGTAATAAAGGAACGAGTGGTGTTTTGTAGATGAATGTGTTTGTATGGTTGCAGTCTGCTTTGTTACCGATATCGGGAGCGACGGCACGCACGTCACGGGTGCCAAGAGAGCTCGGTTGCAGGGGAAGCCACGGTTAAAGTAGAGCAGGCTTTTATTGATGGCCTTTCTGGTGTGAGGGGCTGCAGTCTTCATGTTCGAACGTCAACTTTATGACACCTGCGTGATCGCTGGTAAGCAAATTCTGCTGTAAAATAGTGCAAAGTTGCATCTGACGCTATGGTGTGCCTGAGCGGCACTGAAGATCTGCAGTCGTGCAGGAGGCCTTCAGAAGGGAGCTGGGAAACGAGAAGCATTTTCCCTTAAAGCAGGCCTGTGCGGAATGCACGCAAGGGAAGCGTCCTAAGAGGTAAGTGCATCCTTCATCCGGCAGCGTTAACAGAGAGAGGAGCAGATGAGTGGGTGCCAAATGGGTCTTTCTAAATGGAAACAAAGCCTGAAGCTTTGGTCTCTGAGGGTTGTGTGTCTGCTCATCTAGTTTTGAAAACTGTTTCTGTGGTTACCGAACAAACAAGATCAGACAAAGGCAATACACGTAAGAGAGCCCAGAAGGCTTATTGGTGGTTAGCCTGTGCCTATGTAGGCTGGAGAAAAGCTGCCTGACTGCAGATTAGGACTTGCACATGTGCATGAGTTTAGAGACCTCCAGATACCTTCAGATGGTCCAAATAGCAGAAGGAGTGGTGGGAAGCAGAAGTTGCTTTCTGGCCCCAAGAGATACCAAAAAAAAAAAAAAAAAGAGAAGCAAACCCGAATTGCTGCCTTGATGTATGTCTTTGTGAAGGGAACTGCTTCAAGGGAGCTGCTCGGGATCGTTCATCACCAGCCCGCACAGAAGGGCTGGAGTGTCAGTTCCTAATGGCAGGCGGCTTTCACAAAAACGCTTCATTTACTCCTTCCTGGCTCATTCTTGAGCCTTGAACGCAGCACTGAAAGCCTTTTGTTTCTGTGTCGTTCAGTTGACTTGTGAAACGCTATGCCAGAGGGATTTTTGTGGTGGTCTGTACTTCGCTACGGTTTACGCCTAGATGTGCACGTCCATAGGTTCTCACCCAAACGGCAGGGAAAAAAAATAAGGGATGTAAACTGCCGTTGTTCAGGATGGAAACCTTCCACTGATCTGAGGGGTGGGAAGAGGCGTTCGGAAACGGGGAAGTAGGGAGGAGAGGAAGAGAAAATCTTGACGTGACGCTCCGAACTTAGCTATCTTGTGGTTTTAAGATGACTTGGGGCAAATGGCTTTAGCTAGCTGTACCTTTCTCTTATTTACAAAATGAGACGATATCGGTTATCTCTTACAAGCAGATCTGAGGGTGGATGGATGTTTATCGCGTGCTCTGTGCTGTGTTTGCCCACTGCTGCTTGAAGACCATTTGCGATTACAAGACAGATGAAACAATTATCCGCTCGATGCTTGAGGAGAGCTTTTTGTCTGGCGTCTCGCTGTACCTCCTCGTGCCTTCCCAGCACCGTCTTCTGAAATGCTTGCGTGTCCTCCTACCCCCGCTGAATTATTCCACGCTCCAGATTGCTTCCTGCCTGGACGCCGGCCAGCCGACCCGCTAGTTCTCACACCCATGCTCTTCCACCGTCCCGGTCCAACACCGTCTTCGGGACTCATTTCCGGACATCCAAAGAGTTCAAGGGAAGGGTGAATGTATCCTGAGAGGATAGGAAGGAGGTTTTGGGTGTGGAGAGAGTTTGCTCCCAGCTGCATCGTCCTCATGCTGTTCCAGGATATCTTTTGAGCTTTTAAAAGGGAACAGCCCCTCGGACGAAAAAGGGTTTAGTGTTAGTTCTAACCCAATTACTTTTTTTTCTTTTTTTAAATCGGTGATGACTCAAACATCCATAAAAGTGTCTGGCATAAATCTCCAACTCTGACATTCTGAAGTTTATTGCTTATAAATGTAATTTTTGTGGGACTCGCTTAAAGTGGAATCAGTTTCTTTGAGACAGTGCAGAGCCTCTGAAATACGCCGTGCCGTACACAGCTTTGCTGGACTGACTGAAGGATTATTTTGGGTTTCATGCCCTTTGACGATTACGGGAAGGTGGTGCCCAGACACTGTCCGACGGAGGCTCTTGGGTTAGGAAGCTAGTTATCTGGTCACCGCAGTAAAGACGCTGCTGGGTAACTCTAAATGCCAAGAACTTTCTGTGCTTTGCTTTTCATTTTTCCTTGACTTTTTATTTTTAATATAAATAAGCTGAAATGTTTTCTGGTTTCTCTGCGGCAGATGCAGCAAAATGACCACAAATGAGTCATCGGGCCGCCTGAACATGTAAAGCGTTTTCAGTCAACGTTCTTTGCGATACGACTTCCATGCTACAGTTTCAGTTGTCTCATCGGACTTTAGAGAGAAGTGAGCTGCTAATACAGTGATAATAAACACAAGAAAAGCTGCTTCTCTGGTCAATCACATGAAAAGTCCGACAAAAGTGTGGTTTAGGAACTGTGCACGATGAAGGACCGGAGTTCGGACAGTAACGCTCTGGCTGATTCATCAAGTGATTTTTTGGACGTGATTTTTGGATAGTCTTCCTCAAGTAACCCAGTGGCAAAACTGAGTAGGTGTGTACGGACCCGCTAAGCTTCCTGGCCAAGACCGAACCCGGACAATCGTCTTTTTATCCTTTAGGCATTCTGAGCTGCTTTTTCTCTTGTTTATTTGTTCTTTGTTTCCTGCTCTTTGTTGTTTGTCTAAAGGAACAGTAAGTTAGTACTGGTGGCATTGATTAAAGGGACGCTTTAGTCTCGTTATTGAACTGTAGGGAGGCAGCCTTGCTCTAGATTTACACATGCAACTGCAGACCTGCCTCAAGTGGAATTTAGGTTCTCCCCGAACAAGTTTAAAAAAGTACCGTTGAAAATATCTTGGAAATTTGGCCTTCATCTTCATCCAGCAGATGAAAGTTGTTATGGATTATATCAAATGACCTTGTCTTTGAGATCAGATTCATTCTGCTCTTTCAGTGGTTTCTTTGGACTTCCTCAGTGGGGTTTGTTTTGTTTTGGTTTTTAATTTATTTTTTTATTTTTGCAGGCGTGGCAAGAGGTAAACATCCATGTTTCTTTGTTACATAAGCTTTGCCTTTCTTTGTGAAGCCTTTAGACAGCTGAGTGCCTTTAACTGTCTATCCCTCTCCCTTGCTGGAGGTATCATGAAAGAGTGGATGCGTCTTAGCCGCTCTGACTCACCCAATATGTTAAATTGACGTCGCCTATATTTTATATTAACTTAGCACGCTGCTGAAGCGCTGGCAAGCGTTAGCTTCTGCCGAGTCTCCTGTGGGAACGGTGACCTGGGGCAGAAAGGCGAGGTAGAAATCTGTATATAATAACCACCGTCTTCTGTCGGTGACAGCCTTCTTCCCTCTTCGTCTTAAAGTTAGGCAAGACTGTTGAATCATCTCAACCACTTAGTGCTGCCTGAAGGAAATCCCACTTGTACTTGTGTGGTTCCACACCCTTCCTCCTTGCTTCGTTGCTCCTTGATTTTACTGGGTAGCCTTGCAAAAAATGTTGGAGGGCTGGTGGGGAGGATGCGAGTGGGGCTGGGCTGAGTTGAATGGGTTCATGGAAGGATCTGTTGGGTGCAGAGCCAAGTACTACATGGTCAGGAGAAGAGGAGGAGGAAGGCCGAGTGGGGAGGAAGAGGAACCTTTCCCTTTTGGTGCCACGGAGCTGCTGGATTGGATCAAGCAGCCTCATAACTTCATCCATCATATTGATTTTATGGTATCCCTAAAGTCATTCGACACCAGTCTTTATGGTTTCCTTGCTGACTACTGAGTAGCTGTCAGTGAGTTAAAAAAGCAGCTCTTTTCAACGAGGATGATGAAATCAGGATGGCAAGTCTTAGACAAATCTGGTTTTGAGTTGTGTCGGAAAGAATCAGAAACACATTCTAGGTGAATGTCAATTTTGAAATACTAGGTGTTTTCATGCAGCTTCCTTCGGTCTTCTCTTATCTGAGAAGTTCAGCCTTGACTCAGTTCTGAGATGGCTTTCTACTACATGGGAGGTTCTTGAGCTGTCAGACTTCACTGTCTTTATTCAATTTCTGAGAAATTTTTGAACAGAGGAGAAGAAACGTGATAGAACGTATTTCAGAAACAAATAAAATGGAGAGAACAAGAGCAGAAAACCACTTAAAAGGCACCTTTCAAGCTCATTATACTACATCAGAGTGGAACTTGAGTCAGGCACTGCAAAGGTTTTGACCCCCTGTTTGTTTTGAGGCTTTTGCCCATCCTGTTCCTTTTGGTTATATTCTCCATGTAAAATGCATTTAGATCGTCAAATATCTACACCTGCAACTATCTACACTCTTTCAGAGTACCCAGCAGAGACCGGCCTGTGTCCTGCTACGTCAGGCAGAATAAAGGTTGCAAATTTTAGCTTCTTTAATGCCACTAAGGTTTGCATCATCATTGCACAGCAGGGACCGTGCTTGTATTGAGCAATTGTATTGCCTATGGCTTTGGGTACGCAGATAGCTACTTTAATATAGAATCACAGAATCGTCAACGTTGGAAAAGACCCTTAAGATCATCGAGTCCAACCGTTAACCCAGCACTGCCAAGTCCACCACTAAACCACGTCCTCGAGCACCACCTCTATCCGTTCTTTAAATCCCTCCAGGGATGGGGACTCAGCCCCTGCCCTGGGCAGCCTGGGCCAGGGCCTGACAGCCCTTTGGGGGAAGAAGTTTTTCCTAATATCCCACCTAACCCTGCCCTGGCGCAGCTTGAGGCCGTTCCCTCTCGTCCCATCGCTTGTTCCTGGGGAGAAGAGACCGACCCCCCCGGCTCCAGCCTCCTTTCAGGCAGTTGCAGAGAGCGACGAGGGCTCCCCTCAGCCTCCTCTTCTCCAGGCTGAGCCCCCCCAGCTCCCCCAGCCGCTCCTCCCCAGCCTTGGGCTCCAGCCCCTGCCCCAGCCTCGCTGCCCTGCTCTGCCCACGCTCCAGCCCCTCCATGGCCGCCTTGGGGTGAGGGGCCCAGCGCTGAGCACAGCATTCGAGGGGTGGCCTCCCCAGTGCCCAGCACAGGGGGACCATCCCTGCCCTGCTCCTGCTGGCCACACCGTTCCTGATACAGGCCAGGATGCCACTGGCCCCCTTGGCCACCTGAGCACGCTGCTGGCTCATGTTCAGCGGCTGTCGACCACCAGCCCCAGGTCCTTTCCCGCCGGGCAGCTCCCAGCCGCTCCTCCCCACGCCTGCAGCGGTGCCTGGGGTTGTTGTGCCCCCAGTGCAGGACCCGGCCCTGAGCCTTGTTGACCCTCACACAGTTGGCCCCAGCCCATCGCTCCAGCCTGGCCAGGGCCCTCTGCAGGGCCTTCCTGCAGAGGAAGATATATATTGCATATAGATGCAGTGCGTCTAATATTTGGGTCTTAAAATAACTTTGAGCTGATTTAAGGCAGAGTAGGTGACCTAAATTTAGCTAAGTTTTCTCTGGGGAATACTGCAAGTTAGGACTGGAGATGCAGAGCTTCGTATGCTTTGGGGACCTGACTTTCTTAGGGATTTGGAAGAACAGGATTGAGTTGGCTAACCCAAAGAGCTGTGTTGTCTTTCCAGACAGCTCAGGAATCGCTTAAATTAGCCGCTTCACTTCAGGTAGTAAGATTTATTTAGAGCTAGATTTATTTAGACCCATGTGCTGGAGTCCATTTCTTTCAGGAATATGACGGGGCAGAAGGGAGCAAAGTGCAGCAACACTTTGAAAAGAGGCCAACGCATCGTAGGGCATCATTGCTCTGGCAGTTTGGAAAGCCAAGCAGTGCTTGAATATAACACTTTTCCATTCACGGCTGATGAACAAGATCCTTCGGCATGAAGCTGCTTCTCGGAGAATGATCCGTTTGGTTATGAGAGGTCAACGGAGCCAAGGTCACCCTTCAGAAGTGTCCTCTAGCACCTAGGTCTCCTTACCCCTGGTCTGTGCTTGAGGTTAAACCGCACAGTCCCAGTGAGAAAAGGAGCGAAGCAAAACAGTCCTTTTAGGTAGAAACCATATGAACGAGATGGTTCAGACTTCCTTTAAAGATGATTAGGAGCCCTTCCATGCAAAGCACAGGTGATGGACAGCTTTCTGAACAAATGGCATCCGCTGAGCTCCCTTGATGCCTTAAGCTATTTGGCTTTACTCTAATTTCACCTCAACTCAGAAACCTGCCTGACTTCGGAGTGCATGCGCTTTCGTTTCAATTCTCAGCAAAGCAGAAGCTCTTAAATGTGTTTATGGGGATGGGGTTGAAGTAGTTGGATAGAGACTACCTTAATAACTGACTTAATGCCAGTATTTCCAGTTTGTCCCTGCTTCTTCCATACATAATTTTCATGTCTGAATCATTTTTAGGGCAGTAGTATTCTTAAGATGTTAGTGCAGTGCTAAGCAAGGTCTAAGCGTAGTATGCTGGACTCTGGATGTGACCTCCTGATACACCGAGCCTGCGTTTTCCTCTCTTGGTCGGGCTTGCTACACCCTTACCATCATCTTGTCTGTTTTCTACTCTTGTCTGAATCTGATATTTATTTTATTTTATTTTTAGAGAAAAAGCATACGTTATTAGCTGTCAAAAGGCAATTTGTGCTTCTGGTGTCCTGGGCTTTACCACTTGTGGCTTTGGAGACTTTCTAGGTCTTAGTGCCAGGTTGCTTATGCTGTTTTTCCATTGATTGCAAATAGCCCTGTTTTATTAAGATATTAGCAATAGATAACATAAAGAAGTTGTCAGAAGTCACTTCTTCCCTCTAGCTACCTAAGCACCTAGGAGTTTGGTTTTTTTTAATTACCTGTTCCCATCAAGGTGCTTAAAGAAAAGCTCATTCCTTGTTCAGTAGTTTGTGTGTGGTTGGGTTTTTCCTTTGTGTCTTGATTTCTGCCCAATTTATAGCAAATATTAAGCAAATCGTTACAAAGTAAATGAAGCATCCTTGTGAATGGTGTTCTTGTTTTCACCTGGTGAACACTGGGGAGTAGAAGAGTTGATTTTTCTTTTTAATGGTTTTTTTCTCCCCCCGGCCTGTTTAGTCTTTAGCCTGGTCAAGATGGGCAACTGAAGTGCCACGGAGACCACTCGGGGCTTGCGATGTGAACGCTTGTCATTAAGATGGAACTTGCCACTTTGCACGACTCGGTCATCTGAAGTCTCCAAATGAAAGTTGCCACCAGCCCAAGCTACGCTCTAAACAAGAGTATGGTTTAAAGATATTCCACACTGGAAATAATCCACAGAATGCATTTTTCCATAATTCCACCAGTAGTTCTCTACATAATTTTATTCTCCTCCATTCACCCGTGGATTTCTAAAGCTTCTTGTTGGATTCATTTGCAAATATTGGGTGTTATCATCAATCAGTCCTGCAGCCTGGGCTGTTAGATGTGTAGCTGAACTGTTAGAAGAGCCCGTGTGCTTAAGCCACGTAGAGCAGTTACCCAAGACGGGAAAGTCTTTGCTTTTCCTCGGTGACTTTTAGGAGAGTGCAAGCTGGATGAAAAGAACTTTCCAATTAGGAAAGGAGTCTGCCCATGTGTCGCGTGGGCATTTGTGGGGTGATAAATGCTCCTGCTTCTTGACATTTGCAGCCATTTAAGAAAATAAACCATAAAAACGTCCTGCCAAAGTATTTTGCCCAATAGAACCTTCTCAGTCTTACAAAATGTGGCTAGACAATAGTCCTGGGGTTCTGTTATGTTAATTATGAGGCATCCATCTTCGTATGCAGCCGTAACTGCCTTCAGGGTAATTAAAATTTTATTAAAGGAACTAGGAGGAGTAAAGGGAATATTTTATTTGGAGCTGGGGCAGCACTGAGTCTTCAGGATGCTACAGGAGACGTGAAGCTGGCTGGCTCAGTGTGATACCACACAAACTGCACGTCCTCCTGTATTTGTTTTTTATTTATTCTAATTTGGAGTGTCAAAAGCCGGGGAATGCAATTACAATGCAAAGCAAAGGTGTCTGGAAATAACCGCATTATGGTTTCCCAAAGAAAATGCTTCCATCTGTGTTCTGAAGTGATTGTGTTCCTCAGGAAAGAGAAATTGCTTTTCCAGAGCCAACTTAAGGCTAAAATTATCGAGGCTGTGGAGTGGGTGATATTGCTTAAGATGGACACGATACCAATAGATAGGCACAAGATTTTCTGACCTCTGGAAAGCTTTTATATCCTAACGTAGGGAAAAAAAAAAAAGTGAGTCTCCTCTAATAGAACTATTTTAGGAAGGAGTTGGTATTGGGAAAGAGGTGGTTTTCTGGAGTGCGTTGTTGAAAAATTGGAACTGGGAACGCCGTCTCTGATGGGTTTTTCTTTCTTTCTTCCTTTAGTGCAGTTTTCCAAATTGCAGCCTAACGCCCTTGCTGAGGTGTGCCGCTTCTGGGCTGCTCTGGTTCCCTGAGGTCTGCAGAGAAAGCTGCTCTTAGAGATTCTTGGACATAAGGAAGAAATTCTTCATTGCGAGGGTGGTGAGGCCCTGGGACAGGCTGCCTGGAGAAGCTGGGGATGCCCTATCCTTGGAAGTGTCCAAGGCCAGGTTGGACGGGGCTCTGAGCAACCTGGGCTGGTGGAAGGTGTCTGCCCATGGCAGGGGGATTGGACTGGATGATCTTTAAGGCCCCTTGAACCCAAACCATTACCCAAGCCTTCCTCTAGCCTGAGCCTTCACACAAGGGTAGGGAACAGTCGCTTAAAGCAGCGGCTGACACCCCCAAAATGGCCGCTCACAACAGCCTGGCGATGGGGCCTGTGTTTGTGGTGCAGTCAGGAGATGATGAAATCTGTGGAGAATGAGCTTCCAGCAGACTGGATGTGCTTATTAGAAAAGTGAAATTTTGGAGAAGATATACTGCTCAACTGATCTTATATTTTTAGGTTATAAAATCCAAGTAGAACAAAGCCGTGCCCTATATTTCAGTCCTTTTGAGCCTAGAGATTTCTTTTCTTTTCTTGTTTCGCTGTCCCAGCCGACGACTTGACAAAATGCTGTCCTTTGCATTCCTGAAATGTTAGACTTTGACAAACTTGAAGAGAAAATGGAGGAAAAAACATCCAGACTCTCATTTTAGCAGATTTTTGTGCTTACACAAGCATGGAGAGAAATGGGTCTTCTCTGTAGGTATATCAGCTTCATCTATGGCGCTTTTTTTTTTTGGCAGATACTGACTTCAGAAAAATATTTTTCTGAGGTTTGTAGCTTTGTTACAGCAGCGTCTGCTGCTTTGGGCTCTGATGGTTGAATCGATATTTTCAACGTAAACCCCAACTTCAGAAGCCTGTAAGCTTGCCGTAAATGTTCTCTCCACGCGAAGGGAATCATTTTTAGAAGAAAGAATTGCGCTTCTCTTCTTCTAAAAGGTTTCTGTTCAATATGCAGTTGCTATTTTACACACTCAATATATGCGTGCCTTGCAGATGCGGTTATTAGAGCCTGTAGCTGAAGCTCTCATTAAAATTAGTTTTGCGAAAGCTGTTACGTAAGTAGGTGGCTGTATGCTAGGGACAAACCCAAAACTGTCTTCAAAGCGTGTCAGTACAGAGCACGCAATACCTGCACGCTTAAACAATAACAAATCTAAAAAAGCATGAGGCTTTTGAACGGAATTCTTCCTTCAAATACAGCTAGGAAAGCTTTCATGGTCTTGAAAAGCTGAGTTTCAAATGGAAGGTCTGGCCCAAAACTGTGGCTTGGTCTTGCCAACGCAAGCAGAGTCATACGCTTAGAAAGAATATGGCACAACGGTCTGTCCATCACCTTTTCCACTTTAAAGGACAAAAGTCTATTTAAATATGTAGTAATCCTTTTTTTTTATGGTCCTTTGCCACTTTTTTCTGGGACAGAAATATGTTGAAAGCGTAAAGCGGTAACCAAAACCTTTAGCCGCTCGCCATGGAGTGAGAAGTCAGCCTGGAGAGCAGATGCGACTGAAGACAGAAAGGCCAACGCTGACTTTGAGTTTAATTTTTATTTGTTTCTACCTGCCCTTGTAGCAGCTGATTCTCTTTACGTATATCTAACGGGGATGATCTGGGTCTTTCTCAAACGTTCATTTCTCTCCCATGTCTTTCCAGGAACGTCTTTGCTTCAGTGAAAGGTTTGTGTCCTGGAATGGTGAACGTACAGAAAAGGACAGAAACTTGTCGGTCTTTTAACGACAGAGTTATTTAACTGTAGAAGAATTATTCATATCAACTGCTTTAAGAAATCTTAGCTATACAATTGAAGCGATTGTATTGTGAGCCTTGAAAGGGTGTTAATAAATGTCAAACAATTGCTGAAAAGCTCGGGGACTCGGTAATTTATGTTCTGCGGCACCTGTATTTAGGTTTGAGAAATAAGGGCAAGAAGAGCTCAAGCTCGGCCTTTGTATTCTAAGAAAAGCACGCATTCTGAGAAACCTTTAAATAAACGAAGTAATCCTTAAATACACTTGCACACCGGTACAGTGGCCAACGCCTAACAATTCTTGGAAACCCTTTAAAGAGTTAATGTCACAGGTAACTGCCCCCTGAAGCCATGACCACATGTGTACGTCCAGGTGAGTGAAAAGCACTTTTACTAAAATGCCTCCTGTTTCTGTGTGCAGCAGAGAGACCGTTTTACTGGAGTTCTGAACCAAAATACGTTTCTTCTTGAGATGGATGCTCTTTAATAAGTCCAGGTCCTTATTGTATCAGCTGCTTGACTCTCCCGTTACCTAAAAACGAATAATAAAATTTCTCTAATGGTTCCCTTTCTTCTCACTAATGCATTTTGGCCAAGCTGGCGCTGTCCCGCAGGCTGAGTGTCCTCTGCTTGTGCAGTACGAGAGGAAACTTAAGGTTCTGGAAGATGGTGGTGGGCAGTACCACGGGAGGAGCCTTCAGGACGAGTCCTGATGGGTTGGGGTATTTTGATGAGATGGTTTTTTATGTTCGAATGGCTGCAATTTCATATTCTTATTCGCAAAACCAACTTGCGTAAGACAGCTGCTACAACAGGGGTGAAAGAGGTGATGCTTCGTCGTGAGAGCAGTGAGAAGGTTTGAAAAATTGTCTTGTGTTCCAAAAGTTTAGTGTTGTACTAAGTGTTATCCCTCAGGCAGGCCGGCAAAGGACAAGGAGTGAGACGAGGTGTACAGAAATGCAGAGGTGTTCATTAGATGACGACAGGGTAACCTTGGTTGGGTCCTCTCCAACGCACCTTATCTTTACATGGAAAGTCTGCCTTTCTTGTTTATCTCCACAAGGCGTTATAACGTAGTGCCGGGAGAGGCGATTTTTCAGTGTTGTCCAAAACGCATCCAAATATCTCTGTGGTAACTGGCATTTTTTGCTATTTCTTGGGCTTCTTATTAGCAGAGCAGGGCATGTTTCTGTTTGGTGGCACGGTCTGGGTTGGATTCGTAGGTAACGGCATTTGCATCTTAGAGGGAGGATGAGCTGTGACGCTGTAGGATTTTTTTTTCTGTCGGCATGCACCTTTCCATAAATCTTTGCCTTTGAAAATTACATTTTGCAGAGACTATTGTAATACATAGCTACCAGTATGTAATAAACCTTATCATTTTTGTCTGCATTTATAACTGATGTCTGTAATAGGAAACCAAAAGCAGAATTTTATCTCTCCCTGTTGCCCACTGAAGCTAGCAAACTCCACTCACTAAAAATACACGTGCTTTTGGGGTAATTGGTTCAGGGGCTAGTTTTAGCTGTTGCCAAATGACCTTTTGCTGCTCTAAGGGAGAAAATCAGCATCTCCGGTGCATTGAGCAAACCTCCGGAGTCTGCTGGAGCACTTCTCCTGAAAACTGCTGATAGCGCCAAAAACCAAGAGCCTCATTCCTGGTGGTCCTGTCCGAATGCCTCGGCTGGGCTTTTTCACGTGTAAAGAGGGTAGGAAACCGTAGCAGGTCAAGAGGGAGTACTCCAGATAGGAACCCCCTTTTGGTTATCTCTCTGTTTTCCACAGCGGTTGTCATGTTGTCCCACAGAGGCTCATTTAGAGCCGAGCATCACTCCAGAGCTCGCTTTACCTATTAGAGGGAGAAGATTGTGCAAGATCTTGCTAGTGATCGAGACCGTGAATTTTATTTGAGGAAACGCTGCTGCAGAAAACAAGGTATTATCCTGTATCAGCTCCCTGCCAGAAGACATTATTTATCGCTGGAAGTGTGATGACTTTGCAGTTCTTTTTAATGGGCTGTGTTCACCGAAGGCTGTTCTGTAAATGTTTCACATCGGTATGATAAATAGAAGGATGATGAATAGGAGCTTAGAGCACGGAGGCTGCATTAGCTGTGGAAGCTGCGTTTACGTTAGCGTTTTGGCAGTGCTACCCTTTCAAAAGGCTACCTAACGTGCTCAGGTCTTTGGAAAAATAGTAGCAGAATAAGCCCCGGTATAGATACACACCTGGTGTTCCTAACACAGCAAGAGCCAGGGCTTGAGTAATTGTTGCTCTCGTTGCTATCAGCCGCCAGATTTTATTTGGACGTGAAACCTCACCCCTAGGAAGTTCCCGCTGATGCTGACTGCTGCAGCGCAACCGTGCAGAACTGCCGTCCGCCGCGAGAGCGCTGAGTTTGCTCATCAGCTCTCTAGAAAACATCAAATCAGATTTAGGGTCTTGATCCTTTTCTTCGAGGCGCTCCCCAGCCTGGTGCCAGGATGTCTAAAGTTCTGCCTGAAATTCTCCAAGGAACATTTGATGAGCTTTGGTGCCGTCCGATCCTTTTATCGGAAAGGATGGCTGTTTTGTGGGGGAGCCTCTCGTTGGGTACCTGACTTCATGCTATTCCCCGTGCATCGCTGTTAAAACCCCACTCCCGCACGTACACGGCAGCGTCTGAACTAGAGAACCACTCTATAAAACAATGATGGTGCCAAAGGCAAGATTCATTTCTTTGGGAAGAAGAGGAAAACAAACTTGACAGATGTTTAGAGAAATCGAGCTAACGTTATTGGCAAGCGCATAGCTATAGTGATAAACACGCTGTAAGAATCTGTGCATAGTATGCTAATTACTCATTTGAGGCCTGATGTTTTGCAGGCCTTTGCTGCTCAGAGCCCATGCTTGATGATTTTCCCAAATTTCTGAAGATGCAAGGCATGTGTTTGCTGCGGAACATCGTGAGAGCTGGCCTTTGGGGGAGAGCCGTGGGGTTCTCCTCTCACTACGCATCGGTGCATAGATTTTTTTAACACGTCCCCTTGAGTGACTGAGCAAAAACCTTATGTTTTGTAGTCTTGTAAGCTTGAGGGATTATGTTTAAACATTTGTGATGCTACAGTGCCATTAATCCTTCTTACTCTAGCGTCCATTTGCGTTATTTGCCGTGGTGTTTGGGTTGGGTTGACCTTCCAACACGGTTGTCCTCTATTTCTACTGCAGTCGTCCGTTAGTTTCTTCCAAGAAACAGCCTTTCTCGCCCAAGCAGGCGAGAGGGAGAGCTTTGGGGTGCTTTCCCTGATGGCATGCCCTGTTTTCTCTGTTGTATTAAGAAGAATACTGTTAAATTTGGTATCTGTGCAGTGTTTCCCCAGTATAGCGAGGAGCCAACTATCAATAATTTTCTGGTTTGAACGTAGATAATTTTTGCGGTGACTGAAGCACGCCACGAGTAATAATCAGAAATGTGTACCCACAGAAGAAATGCATGAAAATCCCGTGGCGACATGGGCTATGAATTGTTTTTCAGTGAAAAAAGTGATGCTACAGCGATGATTTTCAACCTTTCCCAGATTTCGCAGTCGAGGTGCAAACCCTTCATTGTGAGACTGCCTGATGACGGGACTTGCTTTCCCTCGGTGCCCTGTGGAGACTTAGGTTAAAAACGTTCCTGTATGATAACTTCAGGTGACTTTCACAAATACTCTTTCATGAAAGAAATTTCTTTACGTTTCTTTCTCTGAAACCAGTTTGGTATTAAAGCCAGTGATCGAACAATTTCAGCTGCCACGTGCAAACACATTGAACACTTTCCTTTCTAGTTCTTATTCGGCATTGAAGATGCTGGCGAGGTAAATAAATGGCAGTAGAGCAGCGAAGAGGAATGAGTTGGGGCTGATATAATCTCATTAGCTGAAATACTTTCTGTTATTTGAAATACTAACTGAAATAACTAAACTAACTGAAATACTGTCCTGCCGATGGCTGTCAGGGTATCAGGAAAAGAAGAATCAAAGAATTTGATAGCTGAGTTGATATCAGCTATTCCTGAGAATGATAAAACTGCCGTTAACTTAATTTTGTTGTCTTGACCTTTATCTCCTCCCCCAAAATAATTGGAAAGCTGAATGCAAAGCCGGTGTCGTAGCCTGCTGCCCAGGCAGATCGGGGCCTTTAAAACAAGCTCCAGCTTTCCTTTTCGCCAGGAGAAGACTGAGAAATCAACTTTTTGCTTTGGCTCCCATTCCTTTATCCGAAGATCGTTTCGGTTTTTAAATGTGTTCATTTACATTAGTCACGATGAAAATACAGTTGGCGCTTTCGCGTTTCGTAGGGACGACTTTCAGCAAGTACCTCTTGAGGGAAACGGGTCGCTCGGTATGACTTAACTCACCCCGCGGATTTCTTACCAGCTTTGGCAGTCCTACCAGAATGAGGATGCGTATTAATGTAAACCACTCTGATGGAGGCTTGCTTTACGGCGGCTGGATTACAAAGGCGCTAGGTTTCACCTCCTCGTCCGAGTATTGGCTCGCTTACCATCGCGCGGCTGCAGTGGCGGAACCTCCTGAGCACCGAGGTGCAGAGTCTCTGCAATAAATACAACTGCGGGGCACGCTCTTCGGCACGGCAGTCCAGACCACAGCCTCTCCTAAACAGTGCTTTGTGTGTTCCGATGCCTTAACCGTAAAACTTGCTCTTTGCTATAAAATAGTTTAATATTTTTAAAAGCATTTGGGGTTTTTTTATGTGGCAACAAAGAGAATCTTCAAAAGGATAATTGAGCTGAAACCAGCGCAGTGAGATCGTTATCTACAAACGTGAGTAAATGGCTTTAGGAAGTATTTGCTTATTCATTAACTTTGGAATCTGCTTGTGATACTTTGCAGTTTTCCTTCTGCTGGCTGACAAAAGCCATCGTTGGGAGGCTTAGCCCACAGTGGACTTGCTCTTTCGCACCTTGCCGTGTGCCCCGAATTCAGTTAAAATTAATAAAAGAAAAACCATAAAATGGAATAAATTTTTTTGTCTGGTATAGCAAACGTCTGACATCTGTCAAAATTCAAAACGTGAAGTGTCGTTGAAACAAGTTTTGCGAAGCTTTTTAGCGCTTTTTCCTTATCTGAAGAACCAAAGTATAAAAGCGAGGTATGAAAAGAAGTTTCTTCACGCACACTTTGAAGGATTGTTCAGTTTTTGGAAAGGTGGCACGTCTACTAAATGCAGTTGCTTGGCCAATAAAACCAGTTTAAAAACATGTTAGATCTTTTCTGCATTTAAGCCACCTTTTACTAAGGTAGAACACGTTTTAAAGTGCGTTAGCTATTCCTGAGGATGCGTTTGGGGATGTTCTCGTTCTCAGTAATGATAACCACGTGGGGATTAGCCTGGGGTGAGTAATCCCGAGCGCTCCCGCGTGCAGACGGATTGAGTCCTTGCGGAATTTTCAGTGGTTTCTGATGTGTTGCGTGGTTAAAGTCTAGCAGAAGAGCTAGCAAAGCTCCCCGGGGGTTGTATACATCTGCCTGGAGAGCGTCCCGTTCACTGTCCAGAAGTGAAATGGGAATATGGGCTGTTGATAGTTGTTCTTGACCATGAGTTAGATACCCTTTTTTTTGCAGTTGGTACTCGGTCTGTGCTTAGATTACTGAATAACAACTCCTTTTTCATTGCCTCCACAAAAGGTGCTACCGGAAACATCGCGTTTTCTGTTGATGTAGCTCTTTGAGTCAGTGGAGATCGGAGGAGCACCAGTGCCGGTGGAGGCAGGGCGATGGCCGTACCCACCGGGCCAGCGGTGAGGAGAAGGGTCTCGCCCATATTTGCCTTAGTCTAGCCTTGAGATGAGTTTAGCTAATTGAACCTCTCCCGGGCTGTCGTTCCACATCTACTGAAAGGCTGGCCGCTGCGCTTGGCAGCGTGCTCTGGCCACCTCCTTCATGGTCCCTGTGCAGGTAATTATGGACTCGGGAAACTCATTCAGGTGGATTTTTAGGGGCAAAGCGGTTTCCTTGGTGCGACCCTTTCTGCAAAGGGTAGCACCGGTGCCAGGGTCGGGCTGCGGCCACCCCTCGCAGTGGCAATCTCCGCTCAAGCCAGCTGCGACGTGCCTGTGGAACGGCATCTCCAGCTTTCTCGGCGAGGTGGCTGTTACCTGCCGCGTGGCAGGCTGCAACCCGCTGGGCTTGCTGGAGGGAAATAAGGTGGCTGAGCCTCTGCTCGGACTGCAAAACCTTACGATCATCCACTGGGTATCTTCCAAATGTTGGACGTATCCAATTCTTTAAAGAAGCTTGAGAATAAGTTTGGCGTTTTTAAATTTCTCTGTCCTTGCTCAGTTTTGCACGACAAAGCCCCGTTGTTTATAGCAGACTCAGTATCTTCCTTTGCAAGCAGAATCCCTCGGCTTGGGATTTCTGATACTTTAAAAGGAAAAAAAAGCATTTTAATATTCGGTTCATTGGAAGCTAGGGCAAGCGTAAGGTATTTATTATTACTAGCCTGTTTCGAGCAAAATCTGGATTTGGGGCTTGGTCTAAATTGGGAGTGACAATGTAAATTTCGAAAATGCATTTTAAACTGAATATTTTGGTTGCAAAAAATGCATTATTATGGGTAATGCTGTGCCCATTAGCTTTAGCAACTTCTGTCTCAAGGCCAGCGCTCCCAGACTTCCATTCTTTCTTTTATTCTTTTTACGGCCAAACTATTACAGCTGTGATCTTGGATAACAGGGTTTTTTCCTACCGAAAGCTTTGAGAAAATGCTGATTAGCAGGAAAGGACCCAACAGTGTAGTTGATAGAGACTGAAATAGGCAGGTGGGTTTCTTTTCATCCTGTGTCTGGTAATGGATGTGCCATCTTCTAGCTTTCGTGGAGTTTCTGAATGCTGGAGGAGAAGAGGAAAACACTTTGCCTGTGGCATTTCCTTTAATTTTCATTTTTTGAAAGCTCTTAAGAAGAGACAATGGTACTCAGATGAAGATAGAACTTGAGAGATTGGAAAGGAACATTTGGATTAAGGAGTAATTTTTTTTAAAGCAGTCTTGCACAGCTGCTTTATTTCTTGGAGACTTCTTTTGTAGTGGGTTGGATTTTAATGACGCATGTCCAAATTCTTTACTGAAAACTGACATTTACGTCTATTCGTGTTACAACAAGGCGTGTTGTCTCTTGGATCTCGCATCGATGTAATGCTTGTGAGCTTGAGGACGTGGTTTAGTGGTGGACTTGGCAGTGATAGGTTAATGGTTGGACCCTTGGATCTCAAGGGTCTTTTCCAACCTTAACGATTCTGTGATTCTAAGATCTACCTAAAATAAAAGGTTTTAATGCATTAGGAAAGTGCCGAAGATCAATATTTGACCGACACATATAGCAGAGTTTAACTTTTCTTCCAACACGTAGTCAGCTTGGCTGTTTCTTCCATCATGAGATGCCCTTGATCCTCTACGTCGTTCGATGGAGACGGTTGGTTTCACAGCGGTAGGAAACTACACTCACCCAAGTCCGAATCCCGTATAAGAGAACAACATCACTTGCGGCGGTTCCTGGCCCTTTGGGGCGGTTGGGCAGATTCACCGACTGGCACACAAATCCGGCAAAGATGTAAAGTCTAGTTTGAAATGCCTGGGTATTAATTGCATCGCTCTTAAAATGCACAATTAAACATGCTTAACCCTTTGCAGAGTTGGGGTGTTTGGTGTGCTGTAGCTTACGTTCACCTTTTCTTTCCACTAAAACTGCGCACATTTACACTCCAGTGCAATTAGCCTTTTCTCGTTTGTGTGTAAATGTTGGGAGCAAAGGCTTGCTTTGCCTTTTAATGGGACTTACATCCTATTTGCAGATTTTTTTTCCCCTAACCTATTTGGAACAGTACGGGCTAGCCAGGCTGTAATTCTTTTGAGACACCGAGACTATTCTTGGCGTGTGTTGTTTGGCCGATATACGTCCAGATAAATCGTAAAGCATCGTGTTGTCAGGCAACTGAGATCTACCTGCATCATCGCAACGCAGGCAGCAAATGGAGTTTTAATGCTGGGAACAAGCCTGATTTGATAAGGCTGAGGTGACGGAGGAATTCGTACAGGACAGGGTGGCATGGACTGAGGTTGCCTAAAATGAAGCCCGAGCAGCTGATGGAAAGGACCGTGGGGCTCAGTGCCCGCAACTGCGAGAGGCTGCGGACTCGCTGGGCCAGCAGAACCGTTCCCGTTCGTATACAACAACTAAGGGCTGCTTTTTATTATAGCTCATAGACGTTATTTGGATTATTGTGCTAAACTGTTAGCATTTTTGTGTTGGAAGACGCATAAGCAGTAGTTGATGAAGCTTATCAAAGGAAAAAAATATATATATATGAGAGTAGCAGTGACTGATCTGTAAAGGACTGGGTCGCTGTGTCGGCTGGGTGATGACTTTACAGGATCAGTGTCTTGGCTGGGCAATGAGTAAAAGGAAGCCCAGGCACAGAGAAAGGACAAAGAGGATTTGTATAGTGAAAATTAAATCCTTGAAGTCTTGCTGGAAGTAAGGGGTTAAACGGGGTGAGGGAAATGAGGCTGTAGATGAGCAGCGTCCTGTAGCAAGAATATGGGATTATGAAAAGTCGCAGGGAGATGCGAATCCTTTCCCTTTTTTTAGTTGAGTAAAGAGAAACTAGGAGGAAATGAGCTGTTGAAGAGAGCATCCAGGTAACGGGTGGCCTTTGCGCCGGGTAAGAGGTGACTTTCTTCTTGCGGTCCAAATGGCCGTGCCTCTTTTGCCTACTGGTAATAATTTTGGCTGTAAAACTTCTCTTCAAGTTATTGGTCCACGTGAGAAATTGCTCTTCATCGGGTGAGAAAGATGAGCGTTAACTTATTTCCTGGATGAAGCAGAAGACTTTTTTTTGTTTCTTCTTTCCCCCTTTTGGAAAGATTTCAAAAGGCATTTCAGACCCAAACCAGGTGGCAAAAGCCCCTCCAATAGATGGCATTTTTCCAAAGAAATTTGGAGCAGGGATAAATGAAGCGTGGCTCTAGAAGAGTGAACGCGTCTTGGTTGATGAGAAACCATTCAGAGAAGCTAAATTGTCACAATCAGCTTTTGATATTCCACGTATGCGCATTTATAGAGAGTTTTGGGGTCTAGGTTATAGCCCATTCATATAATTTGAGTGCCTTAGACAAATTAGAAATGCATTTTTTTTAAATACTTTTGTGTTTCATTAAAGGATTTGGCCATTTTCTTGTTCTTCTCAATATAGAGGTAGTATTTTTACATTGTGGTGGATCCTAAAGACTTAAACTGAAATACGAACCTTGTGTTGGGTATAAATGTGGAAGACTTGGCTTAAAGGATGTCCCAGGACATATCCAAAGCCTGGTCTCTTTTCTGGGCTAACCAGAAAGCGGAGCCTTTGCAACAAGCCTTACCCAACTTGGTTTTGAAGGTGAGTTGTAGAGGTCTTGCTGCAGCCCCAATGGTGTAAGCAAGGGCGCGGGAATGGCGCGTAATTAAGAGCTACTTTCAGAGATGTAATTAGGGAGGTTACTCTGAAATACAGACCTGAGCTGCCGGCATCCTGGCTTCGTCTCCAGAGCAAGTGCTGTTGGAAAAGTCACGAACAGAGGGGGTGTGAAAAGCAGTTTGAGCTGCTTTTTAAGGAAACTGTCGAGGCCTGCTGATTAGATCTTTATTAAATGGAAAAAAAAAAGTCGCTGTAGTACTTCTTTGTTTTCTTAAAAGATAGATAAAATCTGGAAATACCTTTTGTAGCTTGCCTTTATTCAGTAATAAATTAGTGCTGCTATTGTTGAGCAGCTGGTTATTCCTATTCCTTTCCTTTGCGCCAAAGATTAGGACACCATCTCCTTTTTTGGTGTTTTTTTTGTTTGTTTGGGGTTTTTTGGGGGGTTTTTGGTTGTTTTTGAGGTTTTTTGGCTCTTTGAGCTGCTTTTTGACTCTGTGCAAATCCAGAAGAGGGAGAGGGTACGTTGTTCCCTGGAAGGCAGGTCCGCTCCATGCTTTTTAACAGGTAGCCTGTCTCAAATGCTGGAGGCTCTTCTGAAAAGGCAGCCGTAAGCTCTAGAGGTCCTTTGGCAGAGTAAACCCTATAGCTCCAGCTCCCGAAAGTACGGACTAATGCAGCTTCAGGGAAACGCCTGGTAGAGACCATGGAAGCGGAACGCAGCTCGGCTGATGGGATCTGTGTGTACAAAGCGCTTGGAGATGGCCAGCAGCTCCTTGACCTCTTTGGCTGCCACCGGCCTGGGGTGGTGGGCAGGGGCAGACGATTGCAACCCGCTGCCTTGTGCTGTAGAATCAGAATCATCGAATCGTTTGGGTTGGAAAAGACCTTTAAGATCATCGAGTCCAACCGGTAACCCAGCGCTGCCAAGGCCACCACTAAACCATGTCCCTCAGCACCACATCTCCCCGGCTTTTAAATCCCTCCAGGGATGGGGACTCAGCCCCTGCCCTGGGCAGCCTGGGCCAGGGCCTGACAGCCCTTTGGGGAAGAAGTTTTTCCCAATATTCAATAAGCCTACACGTGGGTTAAGTGCCTGCGTTGGGTGAGTGGTGGATGGTACAGCGTTGAGCGCTCGGGGCGAACTTGAGGGACTCCTCAGCATGCCACCACAGTCATCTGGGCTGTTTTTTCCCCTAATTTTCCTTTTCCCTTCTACGCTCTCTTGGCCGGTATACCATTCACCTCTGCCCGTAAAGCAATTATGTAGTATCCTCTTTGCCACAGTTCTTGCTCAGCATAATGCCATGCAAATCCCCGTCGGCCGTTCCTGTTTCAAAGTTTTGTACAGGTTAGCTGCGTTGTTCATGCTTGCAGCCCACCAGTAGGAACGGAAAATAAGTTAGGTGTCATTTCTCCCCTCCTTTCCTCTGCCCAGCGCAGCAGAGCCTCTTGCAAGCCTGCCTTTGCACGGTCATTACACGGTATCTTCTTGCAGACACGGCGTGTAATTCTTGCTGCTGTAATGAGTGCCTTCAAGTGAAATGTTAGGCTTTTTTTTTTTTTTTCTGTTGGCTTCAGCTTCTTGATGGTTTTAATCTAAAGGCCTTCTAATTTATCTCATTTGTTGTTGGCCTTGGCATCTACCAGCTGCTTTGTTTCTGTAAACAATACGTTATTGTTTTTTAATGTATATATAATTTTTAAAAGAATAAGCATGAATGCGAGCTTGACCTTGAACGCAGTTCAGATCAGTGTTTTGGGGGCAAATCTTTAATCTGGCTCAGTCCAGTTTGTACCGAAAACCAAATTTTGAAAGCAGTCCTTGTAAAAGGCCCATATATCTTTGCAAATGGAAACGCTGCAAAGTGTTGTTAGCTCAAAGTTGACTTTTGTTATGTGCCATGACCCCAGTGAAATTGGGTGGTTTCTTTTTATTTTGTTTGCTCGATTTGAGCTCTTCGGCAACCCCTGACATACAGAAAGTTGGCTTCTCTCTCTGCCCCTATCAAATGAACTTCACCTAAGAATAAGGTCGCAAAAACCTGGCAGCTTTTATACAAAGCGTACCCAAAATAGCCTGCCGTACTCCCGCTGGGAAGAGCTGCGCAGGCACTGGCATCCCCGGTGTAATTTGTTGATATATCCCAACCTCTCGCCCTGGATGCGGGACAAATGCCTCGCTTGCGCTTTCTGCTCCCCAGCGCAACCCTGCGAGACCTGGCTTAATTAAACCTCAGGCTTTGAGGTACCGTCTCTGCGGATCCGAAGGGAATTACGTGTACGTTCCTATTTATGGTATGTCTGCGGTTAACCAGACGGGGATCTGTATCTTTTGTGATGTCTCTATTCACTTCATTTAAATTTAGCTTCTAATATTGCATAAGCAGAACCGCTTTCAGGTAGGGCTAGCGATTTCCCAGGTGATTTGAGCCGATAGAGGCATGGCCGTCTCTTCCAGTGCTTTGGTACGTCACCGAGATCTCCGATGTGATCTCGACTGAGCTCAAATATCTCATTATACCGTTCTTGGCACAAATCTTCCCGATCTTGATGGAAGTCGTGGCGCACGGCTGAGTTCCCGCGAGCGAAGCGCTCCGCCGGGCTGATGGACCCCTGCGTGCTGGGATGCTTCTGCTCTTCCCTGCAGGAGACGGAGGAACATTCAGGGGGCCACGACCTACGTTTACGTCAGATTTCACCGAAGACATCTAGGCAATGACGTTATTTGTGTCATACCGTTGCCTTGTTGTGTGTATTACAAATAGTTCAGCAGCCTTTTTTTAAACTTGAAGACCTTGAATCAGTCTGCAAGTCTCTTTGTCCAAGCGTGAACGTTAGTGGAGCTAATAAACGTCAGATGCATTCTCTTCTATCATGAAAATTATAGGCAGAAACTTGCTGAGATTCCGAATGGTTCAGCTATTAACTTTTTTGTGCAGAGGCAGCTGAAGGCAGTCTTGATTACCTCTCTTCCCACATTCTCCATTAGCTTGGACTTTTCACTAGGCTTTCCCCCTTTTTTTTTCTTTAAGCCCACCCACATTTGATTCTTCAGACTTTTTTTCTTCCATTATCTCGGTAGGTTACATTGAAACGCGTGGACATTCTTTGTTAGAACCGGTGTTACTTAGAAATTTTGGTCTTTTAAATGCCTCCTTTCAATTTTCCTTCTGCCGTACTCATTAAATCCCATTTCCAAGCAAGCTCTTACGAATGCTGCTAAGTGTGGTGGCTGACCTGAAGTTCAGCTGCTCCGAGCTTAGCCCCGTTGCCTGTTGTCAAGGGCTCGGGCTCTCTGATGAGCCCCGTCAGCTCCCGAAGACTTCAGCTTTGCTTTTTCTTGGAAACGACGGTGTTATTGCCGCTTTATGGACGGGGAAGCTGAAAGGCAGAGAAGCGAGCGACTTGGCCGGGCTCCTGGAGGAAATTTAGCTGCCCAGTAAAACCAGAGACCGATTCGCAAAATGGATTTATCGATAGCGCACCGTGCAGCCGTCTCTCATGCGTCTTAAACAGATTTTTTTCCCCTAAGAAATATGAAAAATGTGCCAGGTTGTATGGAAGAAAACAAGGCAGAAGCCCAACTGATGGGGAGAATCCATTACGATTATAAGAGGAAAGCTCCAGAACTGCTAGAAGCAGTAGGAGAAAAACGCACCCTCTGCCCCCCAAAAAAGTAAGGGAAGAAAAAGGAAAGAGATTTTGTTCAATAACGTGATCTTTTAAACTTTGAGGGCGGGGGGGGAAAAGTATCCTAGAGGGAATTATTTTTGAACCCAGATTTGGGAGAGAGGGGAAAAAAAAAACCCAACCAAGAACCAGCGGACCAGTTGTGTGCTTGTACTGGGAGAAAGGGGCTTAGGGAGGGAAGGTGCGTGACTGTAACTGGGGAGAATCGAGGAGGTGATCCTCAGCACAGCAAGGTTTGTATTTTAATGTTATTGAGGGTAACACGCCCAATTGGGAAATTCGAATTGTCGTATTTGGCATCCAGTGTTTAATGATCAGGAAAGTTATAAAGGGTGCATCGAATGTTTATTTTATTTTTTTATCCCTCACCAGCTGTAACAAAGTATTCTGGCACAGCCAGTTATAAATGTATTCATAACTAACGTAACCGAGAGATGCTTCTGACTGATTAGCGCCTGAGAAAACGCCGTTTTGCATGCAGATGAGGAACGTTTCTGAAGCTTTTCACGTTCGGTCCGTGGATTGTGAAAGGCTCCTTACCCTCCCCTCCGGCAGAGGAAGGTGCAGAGGGATTGCTCGCCGCGACTGTTGTGGTTTATTCAACTGCCAAGTCGTACATTTTCTACAGCCTTGCGTTTTGTTCCCTGATGCATATTTAAGATACCCCTTTAGCTACGATCCTGAAGGAGCTCCTCTTCTTTTTACATTGGAGGCGATACCCGCTTCTGCCCTCCCGCTGGCGTCCAAGGGGCCGTAGCTCCGCAGCACCCCGGGAGAGGGGGATGCCAGAAGAGGAGGTGATGCTTTTGGCGTTTTTCCTGAGGCAGGTCAGCCGCTTCCATGCAGGGCACTGAGGTTTGGGATGCTCTGAGCTTGGCAGGAGCGAGCTGCAGCCCTTGATTTATTTTCCTCCGGGCTCGGCGGTGCTAGGAGGAGAACCAGGGCGGTCGCCGAGCTAGCGGTTGAGCGCGTCCTCTTGTCGTTCCTCCCTCTGCACAATCTCAACGTTTATCCCAAGTAGATCCTTTGAGTTATTCCATTGATCCAACTGAGCCGCCCGTTTAGTCAGTGATAACACTCTAAATTCCAAAAGCCTTAAAATTATGTAGGTTTTGGAATTGTCTGCTTATATAAAATACGCACTTTTTAAAAAGCTGACGAGAATCTGGACAATTTTGGCCAGATAAAGTAGCAGCTGCGTACAGATTTTTCTAAGACAGATATTCCAGTTAATAGCCCCTTCTCAAGCAGAATATGACTAATGCTGCGACTCTTGCCACGCATGTTAATTTGCCGTGTTCATGTGTGCCGTTCCCCCATCCGCTGCTTTTTATAAAGACTGCAAATTCCACCGGCGGCTGAAATTGTCTCCCCAAACTGCTGGGGGTCTAATCCGTCATCCAGGGACGTGGGTATTTTCTTCTGACGGTGCTGGCGTATGTCAGAACGAACTAGTTCGGCAATAAGCTACTGTGGAAATCACTTTTGCTCATTTTGGCTAAATGGGATGAGGAACCCCCCAAAAAATTTCACTGTGCAGGCTGGAGGGGCTGCTGCCTTCTGCTGGGGTGGTGGCTAGTAAGCGGCTAGAGGTGGTAGCATCAACGCTTCTGGCTGTAGTCGGAAGAGCCCGCATCCCCAAGTCTGCCAAAAATTGTGGTTCTTAACATCTTTTCAAGAAAAACAAGGAAATCATGCATGAATTAGGCATGTGTTGCAATAAAAACCATGTAAACGAAGGGGTGCATTTAGCTCTTACCAGTCCTTTTTTGGTTAAGAACTGGTATGTGTAGCACCTGCTTGGTTTTTGGGGTGATTTCTTTTGTAATTATCTATGTATTAGTACACAAGGGGGACAGCTTCACCGAGGAAAGCGGATGGAAGGAAACCAGATTTGAGGGGACCGCAGGATTAAGGAGAGCTCTGGAAAAGGCCACAAAGCACTTCTGAAAAGCACCGTGCGCAGGATCAGCCAAGCTTCGCTTATTATTTCTCCCTGAAATGATGACATGCGTTTAGTTTTAAGTGGATCTGAAAGCTGACAGGAGTTTCCCATTTAAATATATTCAAAACGCTTTGGGTCTCGGCACGGCTTTTCAATCTTTGAATATTGCTCCGTTGCAGGTGTGGGAACAGCGCGTACCACCCCGCGCAAAACCTCTGGTTTGTCACATCGCGTATCCCCTTTCCGCTACGGCCCCGTATGCCTGCAACCGACTGTACGGTGGTTTTTTGCTGCATGGAGCATTAGGGGAATTACCTACAAGAGCCAGAAGGGAGCTACTGATTTTTCCGAGCATGTAATGTGGCTGGCCCGTGTTGACGTGTGGAAACGGATACTCTGGGTCGCACAGCCGCGTACCCGCCGTGTGCGACTGCACGCTGCGATGTGCAGCGAGATCTCGAGCTGGCTGATGCTTCTGGGAGCTAAAATAACACCAGCAGCGCTGAGACTGGTGAGTCTCAGTGGTGTCGATACCAGGATCTGCCTTGCAATCCCCGATTCAGTCGTAACTCTCTAGGTAACGTCTAAATTGCAAGCGCTATCGGGAGCCATCGTCGTGCAATACGCTGCTCGGACAAACAAGTCCGTGGGGTTTTTGTTTTTCACTTGGGAGTCTGCAGACTTTTGGTGCTTTGCAGAAGATGACTACAAAAAAGCAAATGTATTATTGTATCGATAATATCGTATCGATAATACGTTTGCTTTTTTGTAGGCATCAACCCAATGTAGTTGGTTTGAACTTGAATCAGAGAATCACAGAAGCATTTGGGATGGAAGGGACCTTTCAAGACCACCCAGTCCATCCCCCCTGCCATGGGCAGGGACATCGTCACCCAGATCAGGGTGCTCACAGCCCCGTCCAACCTGGCCTTGAATGTTTCCAGGGATGGGGCATCCACCACCTCTCTGGGCAACCTGTGCCAGTGCCTCACCACCCTCACCATAAAAAATTTTTTCTTTATGTCTAGTCTAAATCTCCCCTCTTTTAGTTTAAAACCATGACGCCTTGTCCCATCGCAACAGGCCTTGCTAAAATGTCCGTCCCCATCTTTCTCGTAAGTGCTGAAAGGAGTGCTGTATAGCGCTTTTCTCACTCGCCGTGAAAGAACGTTGGGGATTACGCAAATGGAGAAAAGGCATGAAAACCGCTTTAAAATGGAAGGTGGCTGTCAAAGGTCTTGCGCTTGTGGTCGTGATGTTGCAGTAAGCGATCCGTGGAGGAGCGCTCCTGCCCGTGTTTTCGATTAGAGGCTTAGTTGTAAGTTTGTGTCCTGGCCTAAAAACTGGGAAGGTTGATGGTTCATTGATGCTGAAGTGTTGGGAAACACTGATGCGGTCAGGGATGGTATTTTTCTGATGATTAAGCTGCTCGTGTAGCATATTCAGGGAAATGTTTTTGAATCATCGGTTCATTAAAAACCAATGCTTAGCACCTAGTATTTTTCAGAAGCAATCTTCGATACAGAACTCAAAGCAATCAGCCTCACACGTTACTAAATCTGCCTTAAAGCAGTTAAATGTTAATATGTGTAACTCTGCCAGCTTGCAGCCTACAAGGTGCTCCCCGCTTTCTCCCGAGAGGCAGCGACTCCGATGGCTGCGAGAGGCAAAACCTCCCCTCGCCCCGGCGCTGCCGCACGCGCTTTTGCTGCTCGGAAAACCGCGTGATGCCAGGCTCCAGGTTGCGGCAGCGAGGAGGACTTGTCCTGCGCGGGAGGAAGGGAAGGCGGCGATGACTCCTCCGCTCAGCTCCTTGTCAGCGTGCGTAGCCTTTACTCGAATAACAACGGAGACGGGAGAACAGAGTGAGGAAATCCATCACAATTTTGATAGCAACTCACGCTCTGGCTTTGCTTACGTGCGTTGTGCTGCTACGTGGCGCGGCTCCAGCAAACCTGCGAGAGCTGCGTTTTTAACCAGAAACCCTGTGCGTTGGTTTGTTTCTCGATAAAAATAATTGGAGTGAAAACTCTTTTAACGTGGCAGCAACGCCTCAAATGAGTACTTTCATGTCCTCCTTGACCTGCCGGCCTCGTGGCGAGGGTTTAGGCGGTGACTGCGGTCCCTGCGACCCGTTCGGAGAGAATGTGAACCACTGAGAGATGGGAGATAAGGCACACGGGGGACAGGAGTAGGCTTGCTGGCTTCAGGATTTGATTTTCTTTGGGTTTTTTTTTTTCTGCTTCTGATCCTGCTGAATCATAGTGTCCAGTGATGTAATCTCTGGAGTTTATTTAAAAAAAAAAAAAAGAAAAACCCTATCTTCCAAACCAAGCTGTGAAGCAGTCTCTATCTCTCATCTGGAGCAGTATAAGCTTTCCTCTGAGGAATATTATCTCATGTCCCATTTCAACATTATAGACCAGAATGTCCCCTGCAGCCTGGCAAGCTTCTGTCCTAGTGTTAGAACTGTAAACTTTCATTTTAGTTCGATTTTTAGTTTCACTGCAGTTTGGTTTTTGTGAGGAAGGAGCGACAAGGCACGCTTTGTGCTCGGTAAGTGAAGTCGTTTCCCTTTTTAGTTACAATCTTTTTCTTCCCCTGTGGAATGTGAAGCAAATGGGCGAATTACTTCGGTTTTGGGTTGGTTTTTTTTTTTTTCATCTAAATTCGTGTGTGAATTTGTCTGTGTGACAGCACAGCGCTGGCTTATTCAGATCCTGATACCTCTCCTGTCACTGGGAGTGGGAAGCTTTGTGCGTTGTAAATCTCAGTTTGGTTTCCAAGACAGATGTTTGCTAATTCCCTTTTATACATCCCTCAGGACTTACTCAGGGTGTGTGCTTACTACTCGGTTGCGTTTAATTAAGCGGTTTTGAGTTTTTGGGCACCCCCACCTGCCAGCCTTGTCCCCCCGTTGCCCAGTTTAGTTTGTTAAAGCAAGCACCGTGATCCTGAAGACACATCCATCTTTCCGTATTGTTAAAACAATGGGAGAATTTTAAGACAAGTTTTAAGAGTTTAAGACTTTCTTGCTGCGTTAATAAGAAAGTTTTAAGTATTTACAAGTAATTGCGAGGAGCTCATGATAGATTCTGTGTCCCTTTCAGCCTTTTCTGGGGTGTGTTTTAATTGCTCCTTTTGATAAAGAAACACCCCAGAAGTAGAAAAAGTGGAAAAACACTTTTTAAACCGATTCGTTACAAAATGCAAAAGCAACAGCGTCCGTGCTGAGGTTTTTTGTCCCATTTTTGGAGACGCTTGGGCTCACTTAGCCAAGAGAGGTAAGAGGCAGGGTTCACGTGAGCGAACTTGGATTTCCAAGGGGAAATGTCGGCGCGTGCCTGCGGGAATCGAAGTCGCAAGTTAAGCAAAGAAAACGGATCAAGTGCTTGAAACGGGTGCCCCGGCGCCCGGGGGAGGGCGGGATTTCTTGCTGCCCTGCGAAGCGGGATGCTCCTCGTGTCCTGCGGAGCAAGAAATAACCATGCTGATCATCGCCGCCTGCGCGCCCGCGCGGGCTTTCGGCTCGGTTTGACGCCGGCTTTTATTGCGTGTTAAATTCTCTCCGCGTTTTAGGATGAAAGCCCGGTGACGTCAATAACGGCCGCTGCCGTGCCGGAGCCAAACACGACTGATGGGTGGCCTGCAGGAACAAATGCACAGAGGTTAGGTGCAAGGTGGTGCTCACCTGGAGGGATTATTGCCACGTTAAACCGAGAGAGTAAAGGTTAAATGGCTTAAAAATGTCATTAGAGCTCCCGTAAGCCTTATTGCTTCTACGTTATTCTGCCTGGTGGTGGTAGCCTTTGAAAAATGCAAGAGGGTCTGTGTGGTGCCTGAACACTGACTGTCCTGTTGGGTCATTCGAGATTGATGGTCCTGACATCTCTTCTTCTGCAGGAGTATCCCCTTACGCGGTCTATAATATATGCTGTTTGTGGTTTATTAATTTTTGTAAGGGCAACATTAGTGCCTGAGCTCTGCGGTCGCGTCTTCTTGTCGCTCTGGAAATGAGTCCTTGCTTATAAGTCAGCAGCACCCTCAACGTGCGGGGCATCTGCGGGCCGCGCGCCCTTTCCTCTCGCACAGTCGGAAACCGCAGGTGTCGTTCTTTGGGTAAAAACCGATTTTGAGCAAGCTGCGATTAAGTTTTGCGTTACGGCGACCAGGGCAGGCGAGAGTCATCCTGCCGCTGCCGCAGCGTGAATCCATAGCAAACTGATACGACTGTCTCTGGGGTGACGTAGGGCCAAAGCCTCGCCTGTTCTTGGGACCTGTTGTTGCCGCGGGTGTTTCCTAAACCACTCATGAAATGCCTCTGGGACCTAATGTTTATTTAAAAAAAAAAAATTAATCGGGGAGGAGATGATTAGCTTTGACAGCATGGTTTATTTTTAAAAAAACTTTCCGAGTCTGAATGACACCTAAGCTTTAAACAAGTTTATCATCCGAAGCTTCTGGAGGCAACTTGTTTCTGCCGCAGAGGCGATGGTTCTTGTTTTGCTAAAAGGAGTCTCTGGCAATTCCTGGGAAGGGATTCGTTTCCTGGGAGCTGTGCCGTCGTGGAGGACAGGCAGTGCTTCGTAGGTTGTCTTCTCTCTGTCTCTACAAAACGCAAGCCCGATCCAGCCTGAGAAACCCAAGCCATGTGTGGGGACGGCGTGCGCTGGTTTAATTTGCTGGCTGGTCCGGCGGGATGCAAATTAGAGCTGTGCTATAATAACGGCAATTGGGCGGGTAGGTGTGGGGAGAGGGCGGCAGAGAAGGGATAAGGGGGGCTGCTGGCAGGAGGGGGGCTACAAAGATAAATCGTCGAATCCTTTAGGTTGGAAAAGACCTTTAAGACCATCAAGTCCAACGGTAACCCAGCACTGCCAAGCCCACCAAGTCCAAATCTACAATTTCTCGTTAAACCTAAGCGATGCAAGGGCACGTTGGCTTTGTTAACCAGGAGGCCAAACTGTTCGGGGTTTTGTTATGGAAGGGTAAAAATATCAATGCAATTGATATTTTTATCTCTCTCTCTCTTTCTCTCTCTGTCTCTCAACCAATTTATCCTTCTCCAAATATTGATGAAGGAAGGTTTCTCCATTGGATTTTGATGCTTCCTTTAGAGTTCTCAATCCGTACACAGTGAATTTCACATCTTTCAAATGCCTGTCACCTCCGTGTATCCCATTCCCAAGTGTGGGAGTAAATGCTAAGCCCACGTACGAAATAATAAAGCATTTGCCTTTTAAACTGTCAGAGCGTTCTGGGTTTGAGAGAGAGAAATTGTTAGTAATCCCTCATTAGTCTAATTTTAAGTCTCTCACATGTATTTAAATGTTCTTCTTGATCTTTTAATACACATGAAGAATGCCTAATTGATTTACCTGCGCTTCTGATTTCTATGGTGCTTGTAACGGGATTTATTCATCTCGTTGGAGCTTTCTGCAGTCCTCGTTGCACTGGTGTGAGTCAGAGCTCCCATTTGCTCCCACTGGGCTGACGGCTCCGTAAGAACGCTAACAGGGCTCTTGACGATGCAGTTTTCGATAATGGCTCCTTCATCATTCAAAGTATAAAGAACACCTTCGTTTTCAATTTGACTCCAGCGAGATTTTGTTAAAATAACTCGTCAAGTGTGGGTTGCTGCATGTTTTACTGAGGAATGGGACAGGAGATTGCAGCGGAGGTGAATCTCTGCTGCGTTTGCATCCCAGACCTTGAGAGCCACGGGTAGCAAACGAAATGGAAAAGAAAATCGCTATAAACTCGACAGAAATGTGCTGCTGTTTCTGTTATCCAGAGCAATGCAGTTATCTTAAAAATTATTTTAAATCTGATGATTAAAATAATTCACTTGCTACCAAAGTCATATTTTTGATACAGTCAATGAAACTGTACTTTAGATTTGGACTTGGACGTTGTGGCATCGTTGCTGAGTACGGCCGGCTTCACGACCGCTTTGGACAAAGACGGAGGGAAGCCGAATAAAACACTTCTGACCTTCAGAAGTCCTGGTGATCCCACGTCAGCCCTTGGAACCGGGAGGTTGTTAGGAGAAATTAATGTTTAACAGCAGGGTCGGATTTTTCAATGGCTTTCCGTGGACCGAGGCACATTTAACAAAAATATTCGCTAACAGCTATGGTTCCTCTGGGACTGGTCGTAGCCAACACACGTCGCTCTCTGCGTTGCGCTGGATGCTAAACGATTAAAATGCGTAAATTAACGGGTGTTAATAGCGCTCGTCAAACTTGGTTTCGCTGGGGCCTGATTAACCTGGAGAAAGTACAAAGAAGTAAGCTAGGCTGCTTAATTTCCAGTAACGGTTTCCCTCCCTCTCAGAGCACATTTATTCTGTACCAAGTGGGTTTTGGTTTATTTTTTCCCCCAATACCTTTGTATTCATAACCCGAGTTTATATTTCGAATTCATACCGTGCTCTGTTCTTTACACCTTCCTCTTCGGTAACCTTCAGGCTCGTCTGAAAGCTTGGTAACACGGTAATGTCGTTAGGATTGGTCTACAGAAGGTAAAATACAATTAATGACTCACGTGGCTCGCTCCCGTGATGGAGTATTTTGTCCTTAATGGCAAAAAGACATTCCCCGTGCGAAAGACGACTGCCGAGGTCAGGCTACAGCTGTGCTTCCAGCGCAGGAGGGTTAAGATCTCTTGAATTATCTTGTAATTTCTGCAAGCTAAGAAGGCACCGAGTGACAGTCACGTTAGGAGCAGTTAATAGCTGGGGATTTCTGTAAGTCGCAAGTAATGGGATGATGAGTCCAATCCTTAAATAAAATTATTTAAAATACTCAAATAAACACAAAATGGCCTAAAAATTATGGATAGATTTCAGAGTAGTCCTGCCATTATTCCGTTTGCATTCTGCACCCCTAGAATTGTGTGCAAACCCAGATCTTTTCAAGTTTTGATGCAGGGTCCGGCACTTGCAGCCCACGGCTACGGCCGGGCAGAGGGGAAGGGAAGCGTGTTCTGTTCATCGGCGTCGCTCTCGAAAGGGCCGCTGTGGGCAAGAAAACTGGTAAGACCTGTGAATGAACGCTGTGCTTGAATTAAAGCCTTAAAGAATACAAACTGGAGCTGAACGGAGGACGGCTTGTCTTCGTTTATAGAATTGATAACATGGTTTCTGCCGATATCTTTATTTCCGATAGCAGCGGTTAACCCGTGGTGCGTCCCAGGAGGCTCGCGGGGTGTTCAGATACTGAAGATGTTCCCTTATGCCGAGAGGACAGTTTTGTTGAGGTTATTGGGAAGACTCCGTAGGAACTTGAGGAGAAGTTACGCTTACAGGGAGACCATTCAGACCGAACTAAAAGCAGGAAAAATAAATCTAGTGGTTTATAGGGCAAAATTTGAAATGGGATTAACCTTCGGGGTAAGCAGTCAAGGGAACCGCCCCAGGAAGATGCGCGTTAGCCAAACACAGGTTTATAGACTTGGCTTAGGTGTGCTAAACGGAGGTCAGGCTCAGTGGTCCGTTGGTTTTAATACCCGTTAAACATGTCAAACGGTGGTGGAGTGTAGACTCATTGAGGCTAAATGGGTCGAGATTGTTCAAATTCAGTCCGTGTGCTTTGACCACGGGAAAGCGAAGACCTGACCTCCATCAGCTGGGGACTGCGCTCTTGGCTGACCGCTGTGATCTCCATGTGATGGGGGGCCTTTAACGGCCTCTTAGTAAGGGTTAGTAAAGATGCTTAAACTGGGGTGGGGTCTAGACACTTGGTGGAGTAAAACCCGTGAGCATCTCGCCCCAAAAAAGCGCCCGCGGCTCCGCTCTACGAAAGCACCGACCTGCAGAAGCTAAGCGAGGACGCCGGGATAAACCCTCCTAATTTTGGGTCGGTTTCAGATGAGCATTTGGTTTTATTTGCCACAAACTTGAATTAAACTGTTCCTCAGCTAATGAGGCGTGCGTCTCTGTAAATTTATTAGCAAACCAGCAATAATATATGAGCAAATGTGTTTCTTCTCCTTACTCCAGCCGTTGCTGATCCTGCTCGTGGATCTCCTGCGGTTTGGTTGCTTTCTGCCCTGGGGAGGACGTGCGGGATGAACCGGTGCTTAGAGAAAAGCTGCGTTTGTGTACAGGAACCTTTAATCTCTGATTTGAAGGCTTTTTCTTTTCTGTTTGAGACGCTGTAACTTTCTTCCCATGGGAAAATGGAAAGTCGGGGAGAGATGGGCTGTCATTACGTATTCAAGGGGCTCTGTTTCTGATTACACCAAGGTCCAGTGATTAAAGCTTTGCTCATTAACTTCATTTTCCCCGAGCTGGCTGACAGCGGAGCGGCTCGCGCGAGGCGAGGAGCGGCGTTCCCAGCACCGGTTTGGCGCGTTGGCAGTTCCCCCAGCAGCCCTGCCGCCGCGGGTACCGCGCGTGGGAGGTGGGATTGCTCGGGGATGCTGAGAGCCGGAGCGAGTCTGCAGTCAGACAACCTCGTCAGTCTGCTGCCGTCGTCTCGCTGCTGGCGGGGACGGGTTCCTCTGGGTGACGTTTCTTGTGTCTTGCTGATTTACTCGCTGAGAGAGGCTTCGTTTCGTATCGAGCCATTGACACGCGGAGACAGGAATAAAGACTTGCTAACCTGATAGCTCCTAGCACGCGAGCTTTTGTACCTCAAATGCCCGAGTTCTGGGGTCGGTGTTGGGTCAGGGCATGGTTTTCTTATCAGCTTGGGGTCTTTTCCCCAGGGTGTCCCCCCGAGCTTGTTGACTGTGTACATGTTCATTGTTCTTTTTTTCCAAACGTGGAGCTCACCATTTCTGAATGTAATCACCAGTTCTCCTCCTCCTCGTTAGCGCTGTGACAGTCAGGTAAGGCAGTGATATTCAGAGAGCCCAGGAGCCTTGATTTTTTAATTCAACTTTATTTTTTGTTTCTTAACCTTCCTTTCCCCACCACGCATCAAAGCCTGAAGAAATTTTCCACGTCTCTCCCTAGTTTACATCTCTAATTTCTGTCCAAATGGCACAATGCTGTGGCTTCGTCAGCCTGAAGTACAGACTGCAGAAAGCTCAAAAAGCTGTAGCGGCAGGGGCTGAGGAAGCACAGAGGAGCTGTCATCTGTCCGTTGCTATTTCAGATCACCCGGTGGAAGGACCTTTTTTACACCATTAATAAGACTTTCCTGATTTTAACGAGACCTAATGCAGCGGGAAAGATGCTGTACGTTGTCCTTACACCTATGTGGTCCTTACAGCTCCTTCCACGAGGAGCTACTGAGTTTGTATCTGGCTGTTCCTGTGTCCCAAAATATTGTGAGTTCTTGGCTTTCTGTTCTAATTTACCGCTCTCACCAACAGAGTCACGGTCGTTTTGGCTTGACCATCCCACACAGGAGGCTTTCCAGGTAGAAACTGTCTTATAGTTGGATTTTAAGTGCAGAAAGCAAGCTTAGACTACAGCTTTCAAACTAATTTTCATTCGTGGCTGTGGCAAAATACCAAATTTGATGTCCTGGCTTCATGAAGTCATTCTCACGATGAGCAGAACTGGAAGTGGTCTGCGTCCCTTTTGACTTCAAAAACACGTACGCACGCTGCAGGCGTATTGATTAAATAACCATTAGCGTCGTGCCGTTGAGCGCATAAGAGATTACAGTAAAAAAGGGGTGAGTTGGTCGTACGGGTGGCTCCACGAAGCCTTTGTTTGGCTCTTGAAAGGATCCGTGTTTTGACAGGGTGGTAATCAGACTTCTGTTTCCACAAATAAACTGCAGATTGATCTCTGAAGGCCATTGAACTCTGAAAGGCAAGAGGCTGTGAAAGAAATTAGACGTACGTCTAATTACTGAAGAGCCTGACTTTGAGTATAAAATAACGAGCACCGTGCTTCAAAAAGCAAAACCAAGCCTTTTTAATTTGCCTAAAACTGCTCTCAGAAGCAAGTAGGAGCATAAGAGATTAGAAGGTACTGGTATTACATGGTTATTTTTATATATATATATATATATTTTTATATATATATATATACAAACACACATACTATATACAATGGCTGCTGCTGTATATATAATATATACGATGGCTGCTGCTAAAGGCATAATATTTTGGTTGTATCTGAAGCCTGTAAAATAACCTGTCCTATAAGATAATCCCAATGCGGCGTGCGTCGCGGCGCTCGGGAGTGGAGCAGATGTGAACCTCGCTGCAGGTTTCATCCCTGGTTTTAATGGAGGGGAATTCGAGCGCAGATGTTTGCGCCTAAGAGAGGAGGAGGCTGGGGACAAACAAAAATGACGCCGCTGACGGCCGGGGGATAAAACATGAAGACAGCAGAACTTGTTTGGCGTATTTGCAAAGAACTGGTCAGTCTGTCCGGGGCGGTGTGTATGAAAGGCTGGTTTAGAATTGCAAGTGAATGGACATAATAAGGCACTTTTTTCCCCTTCCCCCCTTTTTTTTCCCCTTCCCCCCCCTTTTTTTCCCCCTTCCCCCCTTTTTTCTCCCCTTCCCCCCCCTTTTTTCCCTTCCCCCACTTTTTCCCTTCCCCCCTTTTTCCCCCTCCCCCTTTTTCCCCCTTCCCCCCTTTTTTCTCCCCTTCCCCTCCTTTTTTCTCCCTTCCCCCCTTTTCCCCCCTTCCCCCCTTTTTCCCCTTCCCCCCTTTTTTCTCCCCTTCCCCCCCCTTTTTTCCCTTCCCCCCTTTTTCCCCCGCCCCCCTTTTTCCCCTTCCCCCCTTTTTTCTCCCCTTCCCCCCCTTTTTTCTCCCTTCCCCCCTTTTTCCCCCCTTCCCCCTTTTTTACCCCTTCCCCCCTTTTCCCCCTTCCCCCCTTTTCCCCCTTCCCCGCCCTTTTCCCCCTCCCCCCTCCCCCCTTCCCCCCCTTTCCCCCCTGTCCCCCACTTTTTCCCCCCCTTCCCCCCCTTTCCCCCCGTAACAGAAATTGCTCGTTCAGGGGGTTTTGACCGCTGTTCAAGGCGATGTAAAATCTGCAGTCTGGACTTTGGAATATCTGACCACTGGTCGTAGCACTGAGTGTAGATGAGAGGGCTTGATTGCCGTAAACCTGTGTAAGATTCCAATACAAAGAATAGTAAAAAAGCCCAATATTTAGTGACGATACCTATGCACGCCCACATTAAAAATCAACCCGTTCGGCTCCTCCAGCCAGGCTGGTGGACCTTCACGTCCCCGAGGAGGCGATCGGCTGCGGTCCCGAACGGCCCTGGTGGTTCTAGGTTTGACAGCCTCGCTGGGAAGGCAGGCTCTGCATTTTTAGGATATTTTCTGTAGGTATTTATTTCTCCAGGAGAGCTTTTCGTTTTCCTTCAATCCAGCCTGGGTGACTTCTCGCTCCCCACTATTTTCCCCATTGAAAATTTTATATTGAGTTAGTTTTCCTTTTCAGATTTTTTTCCAATACCTGAGAGGTCCCCAAGCATCTCCCGTCTGTTGATAATACTCTGAGCACATCTATTCCTTTAGCCTGTTTCCCCTGGGAGAGAAAGATGCTGTTACTTTTGTGCGGAGAGGAGGTAGGCGGGTAAACGGTGGGGGCCGTGTAACGGGCTCACGCGGGCCGGCGGACCTGCACATGAATGTACGCTCCAGTTCAGAGCTTCAGCTCCAAAAATGTTTCTGTTGATGGATAAACTTTAAACTGATTTCCAAATGCATGCCGTTGACAAAGTAGAAAAGTTAAAAAGTTAATAAAAGTGGAAATCTAGGCATACTGAAATAGAAATTATTCTTTATAGTATATCATCATCTTAAAAAAAAAAAATATATATATATATCTCAGTGTCTTGACCTCTAGCAGTGTTCCAGTGGATCCGGTACGGGTAGATCATAGAATCACAGGATGGTTTGGGTTGGAAGGGACCTTCAAAGATCGTCCAGTCCAACCCCCTGCCATGGGCAGACACCTTCCACCAGCCCAGGTTGCTCAGAGCCCCATCCAGCCTGGCCTTGGACACTGCCAGGGACGGGGCTTCCCCAGCTTCTCTGGGCAGCCTGTGCCAGGGCCTCACCGCCCTCAGGGTGAAGAATTTCTTTCGTATATCTAATCTAAATCTACCCTCTTCCAGTTTGTAGCCATTACCCCTTGTCCTATCACTACGTGCCCTTACAAAAAGTCCCTCCTCAGCTTTCCTGTAGGCCCCCTTCTGGTACTCGAAGGCCGCAATAAGGTCTCCCCGCAGCCTTGTCTTCTCCAGGCTGAACACCCCCAGCTCTCTCAGCCTGTCCTCACAGCAGAGCTGTTCCAGCCCTCAGATCATTTCTGTGGCCTCCTCCGGCCCCGCTCCAACAGCTCCATGTCCTTCCCGTGCTGAGGACCCCCGAGCTGGACGCAGGGCTCCAGGGGGGTCTCCCCAGAGCGGAGCAGAGGGGCAGAATCCCCTCCCTCGCCCCACTGCCCACGCTTCTTGTTACGCAGCCCAGGATGCGGTTGGCTTGCTGGCTTTCAGTTTGCTTGTGATCAAAATGAATCATTCGACGGCTGATTCGATCGGCTGTTTATCCAAAGGTTTAGGAGTTGTCTCTCCTGAGCTGTGGTTACGCATCCGTCCTCTCCGTGCTGCCTCTCCCAGCCAAGCGGCCGATACCCGGCCTCATGCGATGCGACGCACGTGGACGTGTTGTGAAAACGCAGAGCGCTTTCCAAACCAACGGGAGGGGACGGGAGGCACCTACTGCCGGGGCTTTCCAAAGTACCAGGCACATACGGACTCGAATTGTTGGGTGTCTCTGTTTCCGAATGACGTCCTTGCCTTCGGAAACGTGGAAATGGTTTTTCTCTTTGGACCTCCTCATTAATCTTCTTTCTGCTCGTGTTCGAGCCACAGCAAGCTCTTTGTCATCCGTCCGCTGGAATGAAACTTGCTGTCAAAGACTGCACTGATACAAGTGCCCTTTCCTTCTCCTGGCTTAGAGCAAATTAAAAAAATCTATTTTTTTTAAATTTTTTTTTTCGTTATTTGTGAGTGTGTGATGTTGGCATTCCTACAGGCGCGGAGCTCCCATATAGAAGACAGCTGAGTATCCCCTTTTTTGATACCGTTCCCATCTTCCCGGTATGCAGCAGCTGTTTGTTCAGGTAGAGAAGCCTCAATTCTCAGTAAGCGACAGGTATTGCTGCGCAGGTGTTGGGAGAGGAGAATATTCAAACCTAAATTTCTCGTGCATATTACAATTTTTGTACTTGCCTCCCTGGAAGAAAAATAAATGTAAAATGTATAGTTATTTTTTGGGGGGAGGTAGACTTATGCTTTTCAGTGCCAGAAACCATCCTTACCTTGAGGAAATTCAACATTTTGCTCTTTCTTGTATTTTCTGATGTACCTGGGAATACAATTTCATGTGTTTTAAAGATGAAAGCAAAACAAGGAGTGTCCTGTAGAACCACCGGGTCTGTGCCCTTATGCATAGAATCGTTAAGGTTGGAAAAGACCCTTAAGATCATCGAGTCCAACCGGTAACCCAGCACTGCCAAGGCCACCACTAAACCATGTCCCTCAGCACCACATCTATCCGTTCTTTACCCCTCCAGGGATGGGGACTCAGCCCCTGCCCTGGGCAGCCTGGGCCAGGGCCTGGCAGCCCTTTGGGGAAGAAGTTTTTCCGAATACCCAACCCAACCCTGCCCTGGCGCAGCTTGAGGCCGTTCCCTCTCGTCCCATCGCTTGTTCCTGGGGAGAAGAGACCGACCCCCCCGGCTCCAGCCTCCTTTCAGGCAGTTGCAGAGAGCGATGAGGGCTCCCCTCAGCCTCCTCTTCTCCAGGCTGAGCCCCCCCAGCTCCCCCAGCCGCTCCTCCCCAGCCTTGGGCTCCAGCCCCTGCCCCAGCCTCGCTGCCCTGCTCTGGCCACGCTCCAGCCCCTCCATGGCCGCCTTGGGGTGCGGGGCCCAGCGCTGAGCACAGCATTCGAGGGGCGGCCTCCCCAGTGCCCAGCACAGGGGCACCATCACCTCCCTGCTCCTGCTGGCCACACCGTTCCTGATACAGGCCAGGATGCCACTGGCCCTCTTGGCCACCTGGGCACACTGCTGGCTCATGTTCAGGGGCTGTCGACCACCACCCCCAGGCCCTTTCCCGCCGGGCAGCTCCCAGCCGCTCCTCCCCACGCCTGCAGCGGTGCCTGGGGTTGTTGTGCCCCCAGTGCAGGACCCGGCCCTGAGCCTTGCTGACCCTCACGCAGTTGGCCCTGACCCATCGCTCCAGCCTGGCCAGGGCCCTCTGCAGGGCCTTCTGCCCTCCAGCAGATCGACGCTTCCACCCAACTTGGTGTCACCTGCAAACTGACTGAGGGTGTCCTCCATCCCCTCGTCCAGATCATCTATGAAGATGTTGAACAGGACCGGCCCCAACACTGAGCCCTGGGAGAGGACCATACAGATCTGTCACCTCTTTGCTTGTAGCCTCTTGACAACCTCTTCTGCCTCCTGGAGTGGCTGCCATCTTGGAAACACGTCAAAAGTTTTTTCTTCTCTCAAGATCGCTACTAGTCTGGAAAGTCTCCTCTTTGGGTTTTGTGCTGTAAGTAGTACTGGGAGTCTTCCAGTAGGAACATGGCTCGTATTTGGTGCTTTTCCTGCGCGAGAGCACAAATGCCGTCGTGGGCTTGGATCTCACCCAGGTTCATTTTGCTCTAATAGGAAGCGCAGACGTCTTGAGAAATGTAGACGCAGGATGGCCTCTGCATTTGCGTGCGTTGAGTCTTATAATCGTGTTTTGGGCTTCGCTTTGCCTGATAAAGACGCCGTTTAAAAGCTGGTGCCCCACAGCGTAACCCAAGGAAGAGCCGGTCTCTCCAAGTTCAGCCCTTTCTAATTCCAACTCCAACTCATACGATTGCTTTCTTGTAATTCTTAATGGCAGAATCCATTTTTAGTTCAGAGAAACTTTCCAGCTATTGAAGACCTTACCCCTTGCTTTTTATTTGATCGCGAGACCTCTGCACAATCAGGCTCGTCGAAGTTGGTGAATATTTGCCTGCAGGCAAAGCTGTGCTAAGAAGGTGCCTCTTTCTCCTTGAAGATCCACCTGGTTTACACAATGCAGATATTTTATTCTTCAGGGAGTGCTTAGAACACATTTTAATTCTGTTAACGAAAAAATACATTATTTAAGCTGCTCCATGACCGCGCTGCCGGTGGATGGAGAGACATTTCAGGCTGTTCCTCGGGGACTGGTGCTTGTCCCTGTCTGCTCCGGCCAGCTTGTCTTTTACTCGTAGTGTCAGAGAGATGATATTTTGGAATTATTTAGAGCAGGGGCGATGCCGTAATTCAAGAATGGGAGGAGTTCGTGTGGTGCTGCCTTGCCTTCTGCTTGATACCCACGGTCTGCTTGAACTGGGTCGTGGTTTCAGATGCAGAAGTCCCTGGAGTATTTGAAGCCCTGTGGGAAAATAAATTTTTTTTAAAAAGACATTTCCTCTGATGATAAAATCTAGAAGCAGGATCTGTAAACTGCCTGATTTTGAAGCAGATCTGTATTCGAGCGCTATTAGCTATGCTTCTGGATATTCCTTATTTAAAAAGAAATAGAAAAAAGGAGAGTGTAAATTAATTTACCATTTGTTATCAGCCTCAGTACCTTCAACACGCTCATTTGACTTCCAGTGCCGAGCAGCTGATGATCTTCCACGTTTAATCTTGAGTAAACTCATCCCCTTGGTTGCACGGAGCTTCAATGCTTTCTTCATGGATTGACCTGGAGCTCCTGCCTGAGCTGAAAGTTCAAGTCCCTACGATTTCACAGGATTGCAAAAATTAATACCTGCTCTTGTGCTTTCCAAACACCGACGACGACGAAGAACTCACTTGGAGAAGTTTACGGCTGGAGGATGAGCAGGCGATGACCGGAGGAGAAGCAGCAAAGCAGACAAACAGATGGGTTTTCTCTGAGCAGCACAGCAGAGAGGGCTTCAAAGGAGGCTTAGACGTGAGCAGGGTGGACATCTGAACGCGCCCGGGCAGGTCGTACCGTGCGCGGGGTCCGCGGGGAGCGCGGCAGAGGGGGTTGTATCAGCTGAGGATAGAGCTCTTTGGAGCAACGCGGTGAGACGGTGCCGCGGTCGCGATCAGCGGCAGCGCTGGTACGATGGTCATCCTCTTCGGTGCAGGAGGGAGGAGGCTGCTCGTGGTTCGGGAGCAGCCAAGGCGCTTGCTCAGACCTTTAGGAGTGGCGTTTAGGAACAGCTGTGTAGGAAGAGAGGTGATGTTAACGGATTTAGTAACAAATTTTTAGCTGTGAAATAATTTGTGTCTCTTGAAGCCCGTGTGCAAGCTAACATCTTTTTTAGATATAAACATGATACCTAGACCATTATACTTAAATTTATACACGATACCTACACCATTCTAACTAAAACATGATACCAGGAGCTATGCCTGCCTGTGAAGACGGCCCTTGCTGTAAAGCCCAGCCTTTGGTTTCTGCGGACACTTCAACTGAGCTGAGTTGATGGTTCAGGTAGTCAACAGCATTATAAATACTCAAGAATTGCTCTGCCTGGAAGGCGAAGGGTGAAACACGGCTGACAGAGTGGAATAAGTTAGCAATCAAATGAGTTCCCAGTAAGTATTTGTAATATCTGAGCAGGGTGAAGAGCTGACATGAGCAGATTTTATAGGTGTCAGAGAAAAGCCTAAAGGAAAGAGCCGTGCAAATCTAGTTTTGCTTATATTTTTTTTCCATTTCCTCTATGGGGAAGAGAGTTACTTGTCTATATGTTTCAGAAACATCATATCTACCAGAAAAACAAGGGAGCGGAGCAGTACGGTGGTACAGTCTGGCAGTGCTGGTTTACGCTGCCCGTATCATGCGGCATCTTGTACGCTTGCCTGCGGGGCCAGGCAGTGACCTGTCTGCGTTAAAAATAACAAGAATCTTTCCATCTGTTGTTGTCGTCCTGAGCTGGAACCGTTCCCTGGTCCATTGTACCCGTACAGCTGCAAGGACGACTAAAAAAATGTTCAAGAAGCGGCTGCTCGAGTCTTTCAAGAGCTTGATGCCTCCCTGCTGCAAGATGCTCAGTCCGTGGTCTTAACAGTCTGGGCTGCAGAAAGTGGTAAACTGGTATTATATAGAACTGAGAAGTTCTGCAGAAATTGTGTAACTCCTATAAAAACCGTTCTGATGTTGGCTTGGCAGAAAGTTTTAAAATGGGAGAATTTATAACTCGGGAAAACATCACTTTGAAAACCAGAAATGGAGAACAGAGGTAGCCCTGCGTTAGCTGGGTTGGGTTGGTTGGGTTGGGTTGGTTGGGTTGGGTTGTGCCACGATGGGGTGAAGGGCATGATTGGAAGTTAAGATAATTTGAATTTGAGAACAATGTCAGAACAAGAAGTTAGTGGGGTTCAGTCTACCTGGTAGCAAATAGTGCGCTGGAACAGCGAGGGAAGGGGACATGCAGAAGGAATAGGAAGGCCCTGCAGAGCGCCCTGTCCAGGCTGGATCGTTGGGCCGGGGCCAACTGCGTGAGGGTCAGCAAGGCTCAGGGCCGGGTCCTGCACTTGGGGCACAACAACCCCAGGCACCGCTGCAGGCTGGGGGAGGAGCGGCTGGGAGCTGCCCGGCAGGAAAGGGCCTGGGGGTGCTGGTCGACAGTCGCCTGAACACGAGCCAGCAGTGTGCCCAGGTGGCCAAGAGGGCCAGTGGCATCCTGGCTTGTATCAGGAACAGTGTGGCCAGCAGGAGCAGGGAGGTGATGGTGCCCCTGTGCTGGGCACTGGTGAGGCCGCCCCTCGAGTGCTGTGCTCAGCGCTGGGCCCCTCACCCCAAGAAGGCCATGGAGGGGCTGGAGCGTGGCCAGAGCAGGGCAGCGAGGCTGGGGCAGGGGCTGGAGCCCAAGGCTGGGGAGGAGCGGCTGGGGGAGCTGGGGGGGCTCAGCCTGGAGAAGAGGAGGCTGAGGGGAGCCCTCATCGCTCTCTGCAACCGCCTGAAAGGAGGCTGGAGCCGGGGGGGTCGGTCTCTTCTCCCCAGGAACAAGCGATGGGACGAGAGGGAACGGCCTCAAGCTGCGCCAGGGCAGGGTTAGGTTGGATATTAGGAAAAACTTCTTCCCCGAAAGGGCTGTCAGGCCCTGGCCCAGGCTGCCCAGGGCAGGGGCTGAGTCCCCATCCCTGGAGGTATTTAAAAGCCGGGGAGATGTGGTGCTTGGGGACATGGTTTAGTGGTGGCCTTGGCAGTGCTGGGTTAACGGTTGGACTCGATGATCTTAAGGGTCTTTTCCAACCTTAACGATTCTGTGATTGTATGATTCTATGCCCTGCCTCTAGGCAGTCCCAGATGAGCCGTGCCTAAAGCCGTTGATGGGGATGTGCCGGCTCGTGCCAGCATCAGCTCAGGGACACCAGGACACCGCACAGGGACTCCTTCTTATCTCACCTTTTACGTAGGCAAAGCCATTAATCTCTTCCCAATCTGCATTAATTTGCCGAGCAGCGGATCAAGCTTGCAGGTTGGAAGAAGTTTGTACAAATGCCTGAACATAAAGCTGGGTGGTCCTCAAAGCCACGCAATTTTCTACCATTTTTCTTCATAGGTCAAGGCTTAAACTTTGGGATTTTTTCTGCAGGCTCTCGCTCCCCCTCGTGTCTGCTCAGGGCTTTTGCAGCCTGGCACCTTGCATTAATTTCTCATTACCTTGTTCTTCTAACAGCCCAGCACGCTTTCCAGGGCCGGCTTGTTTTCATGCTTCTGCTGCAACAGCTCTCAAGCAAGTCATTAAATTGTACCCAACTTCTCAAACGGCAAGCCACGTATTTCTGTGTATTCGAACAATAATCGCTAATTCTTGTTCTCCACTCAGGGCCTTAGTCCCGTTTAGCTTTCAGTAACTGAAAGCTGTATATTCACTGAGGTTTGAGCCGGTTCTTTTCTCTGCTATGAAACATATTACTAAGCAAAAGCGTCCCTGGCTCATTTGGCCAGGTGACCAATTCATCTCCCTGCTGAAGTAGGTTTTTAAAAGCTTTTCCTAGTTGTTAGCACTTTTCCTGGAGCTCGGTACTTAGCACAGTGCAGCTTTCTGAGCAGCTCAGTGCTGGTATTTTTATTTTTTTTTTTAATAATGAACATTGATTTGAGTCATGGATGTTAGAAACCACCATCCACAGGCAGCTAAACATTGGGTAGCGTTGGGCAGGATTTGTTTCAAGGTGTTCTCACTGTGTCTTCACCTCTCAAGTGAAAGGATCACGTTAGAGAAGAAGAAGACAGGTCCTTGCTTACTCATTCTGGGCTAAAGCTTCATTTCATCTCAAACTTAAAAAGAACTGAAGTAGTAGCAGGCAAGAATACATTACCCACTTTTTCTAGGTTTATTTTGCTAAAATAAGTTTGTAGGGCCCAGCATGAGAAGTGATGGGAGCACAGCACTTGTTCCATGCAGACAAATGTGTTGTTGAAATTCCTGGTCCGAGATATTGTCCAAAACTTTAAAGGTTTGCATTGCGTGCATTTTCAAGGAAAAAATGCATCATCTGGGTGTTTTAATATATCTGAACCTTTTGTTAGTAAGCAGAGTTGGATCAAACTTCACAGAATTTAGGGGATCATCAAGTCCAGCCCACCGTGCTCAAGCAGGGCCACCTAGAGCAGGTTGGCTAAGACCATGTCTCGTCAGGTGTTGGATATCTCCAAGGATGGAGCCTCCATAACCTCTCTGGGCAGCCTGTGCCAGTGCACGACCTCCCTCCCATGAAAGAAGGGTTTTCTTGTGGTTAAAAAGCATTTCTTGTATTTCAGTGTGTGCAAAAAATTTCTTCACCGAAAGGGCTGTCAGGCACTGGCACAGGGAAGTGGCTGAGTCCCCATCCCTGGAGGTATTTAAAAGAAGGGTAGACGTGGTGCTTGGGGACAGGTTTGGTGGTGGGCTTGGCAGCGCTGGGTTACCGGTTGGACTTGATGATCTTAAGGGTCTTGTCCAACGTTAACGATTCTATGATGCCTCTTGTCCATTCAGTGGTCACCACCGAGAAGAGCCTGGCTTCCATCAGATGTTTGTACACACTGGTCAGGTCCTCCTAAGCCATCTCTTCTCCAGGCTAAGCAGACCCAGCTCTTGGCCTCTCCTCATGTGACCGATGCTCTGCTCTCTTAACCGTCACCATGGCCCTGTGCTGGGCTGACTCTGGTATGTCGCTGTCTCTCTTGTCCTGGGAAGCCCAGCACTGGACCCAGCACACCAGCGATGGGCAGAGGGGCAGGACCACCTCCCTCTCCTGCTGCCAACACTCTGCTCAACACAGCCCAGCACCCTGGTGGCCACCTTTGCCTCGAGGGCACATTGCTGCCCGTGGTCAGTGTGGTGTCCACAGGACTCCCAGGACCTTCTCTGCAGAGCTCCTTTCCAACCTGGTTGGCCACCAGGATGTACTGGTGTACGGGGTCATCCCTCCCCGGGAGCAGGAGCTGGCATTTCCCTTGGCTGAACTTCATGAGGGTCCTCTCCGCACGTTTCTCCAAAGAAACTTCTCGCCGTCCACTTACCTCACGTCTATGCAAGACTCACCAGCGTATGCAACAACTTCTAAATATTAGCTGCCTTGACAATTCCTTTACCGATGAACGTTGCTAATTTGTTGAAAGGGAGGATTAATTGTCGGCGTTTCTTGTTTAGGGTATTTTGAAGGCTAAAAAGATGTGTTTGAGCGAATAACTGGGAACGTTCCTGTGGTCCATAGCGTCAGCAAGTCAGTAGATGTCAGGGCTTACCCCAAGGATGTGGGTAGTCAATAAGACTGAGCTTCTGCTGTGTTTTTCACCTGGGGACCCTGAAACTGTGAATCCTGAGTGGTGCTTACGTTAGTTTGGAAAAATGTGACTCAAACAGGCTGAACTGTTTGTCCCTTGGGCCTACAGCAGCCAGGCTGCGTATTTTTTTTTTGCAGCCTCCTGTGCCAGTGCAGTATTTTTGGCAAGTTTTTGCATTGCCTGTCCTTTTTAAGCCGAATTCTGTACATAGATGGTTAGTTCTGTCTTTCAAATGACCCAAACCCCCTGCATTTAACAGCAAAACTGAAGCTGGCTCACCCGTGACACCAGCAACGTCTGAGATGGTTTTGAAGTTAATTTTACAGCAATATGAGCCCCCATTTATTATAGAATCACGGAGTGATTTGGGTTGGAAGGGACCTTTAAAGGTCATCTAGTCCAACCCCCCTGCCATGGGCAGGGACATCTGCAACCAGGTTGCTCAGAGCCCCATCCAACCTGACCCTGAATGTTTCCAGGGATGGGGCATCTACCACCTCTCTGGGCAACCTGTGCCAGTGCCTCACCACCCTCAGCGTAAAAAATTTCTTCCTTCTATCTAGTCTGAATCTCCCCTCTTTGAGTTTAAAACCGTGACCGCTTGTCCTATTGCTACAGGGAGCACCTGAGATCAGGCTGCCCATGACTGGGTGTTGCAAAGCAGGCTCTGAAGATCACTGGGGCTGGTGGTGGCAGCTGCTGTTTTAAGGAACGACCTCCACTATACGAGTAGGTGGGCGGCATCCGATGGCAAACCTTAAAAAGAAGTTGGGGAAGGCATAATTATTATATAGATGCTGGTACGGGGTTTGCTTTCAAGCCATGAAGGTAGTGGAGCAGCCTGGGGGATGTTTTGCTCTGGGGCAGGGACGCCCAGCGTGTGGGGACAGCTCGTGCTCTGGGAAGCACTTTGCTGGCCCTACAGGAATATACGTGCTGTGCAAAACCCGTGCTTCTGGTGCCCGGTGGTGTGCTGGGTCTGGTGGGAACGTCTGAGATGTCTGTCCGATGAGGGACTGCTGTGCGCTGCCGTCCCTCCTGCGGCCGGAGGGGACGTTACCAGCCTCCGCAGCTGCCTGAATTGCTGCTCAAGGGAGTGCTTTGATAAAGAGTTAAGTTAAGCTCAAGTTAAGCTTAATGTTGCTTGGAGATGGGAATATCCAAGCCCCATCCCTGGAGGAAGCCCCATCCCTGGAGGAAGCCCCATCCCTGGAGGAAGCCCCATCCCTGGCAGTGTCCAAGGCCAGGTTGGACGGGGCTCTGAGCAACCTGACCTAGTGGAAGGTGTCCCTGCCCATGGCAGGGGGCTTGGAACCAGATGATCTTTAAGATCCCTTCCAATCCAAACCATTCTAGGATTCTGTGAATATAATGGCCTGAAGGCTTGAAGGCAGCACTGAACAGAAGCTTCTTTCAATCTGGAAGAGTGAGCTTGCCAACGGTGCGAAAATATCACCCCAAAAAAATAACAAACTTTTCCCGGTTTCTGCTAATCGACTTAGGTGGTGGTGCAGACAAAATATATCTGCTCGACTTGGGTTGTGCGTGGTGTTTGCACAGAAGATTTGAGTTACGCCTCTTTGACTTATTTTCACCCCGTCTTAGCCAGAAATGGCAAACTCCAAAATTTCCGGCGTTTAAATTGTTCACCTGATGAGAGAACAGAGCAAGGAAGGGAACCCGAGAACTTCTCCTGTCCATCTAGGTGTGCTGGCAGCCTAACGGGATCTGTCTACCGGTGGCTCGCAAGCTGGTGGCTCACAAGCCAAGTTCCTTGCCCAGCTGCCAGAAGAGGAGGAAGTCAGGGAAGGGTGGTTTCTGTCAACTCTTGCCCCAAATAAAATGCTTTGCGTGAAGGAAAAGTAAAACGAGGAGATGTTTGTACGGGCTGATGAGCTGCCAGACCTTTCCGGCAGAGAAGGGGGATTTCCTTGAGCATCTCCAGCGAGATGCTGCCAGCCCCACCTTCTCTTCGCCCCGTTCGCATTGTGGGTGGAAATGTACTGATAAAATACCAAAGCGGGCTCAGAAAACGGTCACAGATGGCTCATTAATTCCCGAGGGTGGAATCCTTCGTTATTTTGAGTGAACCAGAGAGGTTTCAGTTAAGTTGAAACCTCAACTCAAGTCTTCAGCACTGCAAAGTGGCAAAATTTTGTTTGTATCCCGGTCCGGACCGTTGTGGAGCTGCCGGCCGTGGAAACGTGCCTTTGCAGGAGCAGGAGATCCCTTTGCAATCGCTCTGTCTAGAAAATCTTCATTTCTGTCCTCTTCCCCTTCTGCAGAGCAAGGGCTGAGCATGCTCAGCAGAGGGAGCTGCAGCCCCGCCAGCCTTGCTCCATCCCTGCTTTTCCCTGAGAGTGGGCTAAATGCAAATCATTTAAAAATATTTATCTGGTTCTGCGCACAGCCGCGGGATTATGAAGTTCATTTCTAATTGTATTGAGTTTGAAGCCGAAAGCCGTTCAGCGTTAAGAGGTGTCCATATGAAGTTGCATGAACTTTTGATGGTGCCAAGTGTAGTCCTGATTGCAGGAGACCTATAGCTCTAAATATAGGTGTGCCTCTTTGACCTTGCGGTTGTATCGATCGGGGTATTGGCATTTTGGTGACGCAGGGCTAGCAGCACAGGCAGGCGATGGATGGACATCTCCTCCGCGCCACGGCGAGGTTGCTCTCGTTTGCTCTCAGCTCAAACGTTGAGCGGAGCCGGGCTCGGCATGAAATCATGGCTGCAAAAATGGGCTGGATCTGAGCACTTCACCCGGCGCGGGATTTTGAACAGAAATGAGGAACTGAGGTGCCCGGCTCGCCCTGAATGCTTGGCTAACGAGGCTGGTTGATAACGAAGACCTTGGCTGGGAGAAGACCCGGCCACCGAAGCCCCCGGTGAGCTCAAGGGCGGGGAGCGTGGCTGCTGGGCTGCTGCGTCCCGCTGCGCATCCCTCCGCATCCCCTCTGCCCAACAAATGTGAGCGTGGAGAGTTTCACCTATGGAGAAGTGGGACGGCAACGCCAGCGCCTCTGCTTTCCACGTGCCTGCATGGATGGTGAGTTATTTAGCTTATTATTTTAATCAGCACCTAGCCAGCTGATGGCTGCTTAAGTTCTGGAGGGAGCTTCGGATCTTGCTGCTCCGCATCAGGATACGATGGCATTTAGCTGCAACGAGGGTCGTTAAAGTCCAGTATTGACGAGGCCGGTCAGACGTCCTCCCCTGCCAGCGCAGCATCCTTCTTTGGCGTGAGCTGCCGACTTGAAAAGGGTCAAGCGCCGGAGGGAACGGTCCCCCGTAGGCCACCCCATCTTGGAGATGTGTTCTATTAAGAACTAATTTTTATAGCAATTTGGGACCAGCGGGGAGGAGGAGTGGGAGAAACTTTGCAACGTGTTCCAGGAGACTTTGAATTTCACTGGGATCAGCATAGCAAATGCTGTCTTTTTGGCTATTTTAATTTTTATGCATTTAGACTCTGTTGTTGAAATAAAACCTCTAATACTTAGGACACCTTCAGGGCAGCGTACGCTGCTCAGCTTCGTTTTGGTGCTTAAAGAGGTTAGAATAGATACCAGCAAATATTAAAATACACTTTTCTCTGCTTTGCTTCTCTGGTGAAAAGAATTCCCAAAGCAATTGAAAAGATAATGACATTGCTCCAAAAAGCAGGCAGCGCTTGGAAGACAGAAGGTTGTGCGTCTGGAGGTTGGCTTCACGCGTCCCCCGGGGGTCTGCGCGGTGTCTCGCGGTCCAAAAATGTTCCTGATACTTCAGAAGCACTGAAATTCTGTGTCAATATTTGTTCCGTCTTCCAAGGTGCCTGCTCCTATCTTCCATTTCTATTTTTGAAGTCGTCCCTCTTGGTCGTTCTAAAAATACTTAGATCACTAGAATAAAACGTCGGGATTCTCGTACTCCTGTGAAAGTATTCTTGCTGCTTTGATCGTTATCTACAAATAAAAGTCCGTGCATGGTGATTTGATTCAAATTTCATTATTCCTCTTTAATATCCAACGTTATGTACCCCACTCATCGCTTTCTTAAGCTTTATGGATTTTATTTCTGTACAATTACAGTTTATCGTTCTGCTTCTCTCTGATCTTTTATAGACTGCAATTCTTTCGGCTTTCACCCAAGTTACGTCGTATTTATATCAACAGTGAGGAAATTAATTTTGCGTTTAAGGGTTAGCAGTGATAAACTTTGCATGATATGCAACTTTGTTTATTGTTTCAAACGTGGATTTTTTTGTTTTTTTGTACTGATTGTAAAAGTGTGGAGTTCTGCTTAAAAACAAGCAACAAACCTCTCCCTACGGATCTACCCCCCTCTGTAATTTTTGCCTTTATGAATTTGGTGCTGCTGGGATTGGGACCAGATGACAAAAACTTCTTTAAATAGGTCTTTTTTTTTTCTTAAGGCCGTAGCAATTTCCTTTTGCAGCATGGATGTGTGATTTTATAGATGGTTTAAAGCTCCTGTGGCATCAAACTGCATTTACAGAGGGCTTAGGGTTATGTCCTCCAGCAACGTTCTTAATCAGGATTTTAACTTGACTGATTTGCATTTTATGTGGTTTCTCAGGACGACGTGGGAGTGAACAACCACATTTCAAGTAATAATTAGCCTAAGCTTTAAAATGCTCATTATCTTTAAGGTCATTATTTCAAGCAGTCTTTTATGTCTTAATGTTCTTACCAAGGTCCGACATTTACTGCAGTACACCTCTTGTTATTAACCAAATAACCAAATATTGAAAAATGTATCATTAGTGAATATAATTATTATTATACAGTGATTATTAGTTAATCCCTTCTGCATTGCTTCTCAGAAGAGCAGGATAAAATACAAGTTCTCCCATATTCTGTGGCTCCGATGGTTGGATTTAATAGTGACACCGAACATAGTAGTCGGGGAAAAACTTCTGTGGGCAGTTGTGGGACATGAATTTCTCATCCCTGCGAGGATGGGATCAAAAGAAGGGGAAATTCTGAATTTTCCAAGTTTTCTGAAATTCCGCAGCCAGTGAGCGCGTGAGGCAGAAACGCTGTTTTGACTTGGTGTCTTATTTGTGAAGGTTTCAGCGATTTCACGTTGTATAATTGAGGTTTAGATAATTGCATAGCCTTTAATAATAATCTTTAGAGAATTAACAGGAGAGGCTTTCTCCGTAACGGTCAACAGTTTTCTAGGGAAAGCTTGTGCTCCTGGGTCGTGTCGTAGCATCAAGCACGCGAAGGAGCTGTAAGACCACGTGGACGCTGGCCCAGTATAAACGCACTTAACTGCTAGGGATGATGCGCTGCCTCCTGATGACTCGGTAGGTGTTTTCCATCTCTGACTTCTGCGATCCTATGGGGTTTTTTTAATTATAAAACGCAAGTTGCCCCTTGGTTGCGAGTTGAAGTGATATGGAAATAACGATTTCCTCTTTTGCCTGCCTCGTCATGAGACTGTGACCAACAGAGTGGACCAAGGGATCTATTTTACAGCCGGGGGAGAAGGTTTCTTTCTTCCTTGTCCTTCGCAGTGTCCCCACTGGAGCTGCCTGGTTTAGGTGTTTCTTATTTTCTTTTTTTTTGAAGATTTCTCCTTCCCGTTCCCACCAGCCACAGCAGCAGGGATGACCGCGCTCATTCTTGTCACGCGTTGGATGTTGGCGCTCTATGTCAATAAGCGCTAAGGTGTTGAAAGAGCTGCTTTGAGTTGTATCTACAGGTTTTCCACCTGCAGCTTTACTGCTGTGGGCCGTAGAGGGTTATTTTTTTAAAAAGAGGTAAACTAAGAGTGAGACTCAACCATTAGAATGAGAGCAATGCCTTGATAGACATGGACCGTGATTCAGTCCTCATTAGCGGTTGTCTTGGAGGTCTGAGGACTGAAATTGGTCTCCGTCCTAATAAAATATAATAAATTGAGATGTCTGGGGCCACGGTCTGATGTTTGCACTGTGCACAACCTCAGCCGAACGCTGAATGTGAGTTAGAAATACCCTGGGCCGAGAGTTTGCAGAGCAGATCCGCCACTGGTGGGTGGTCTTCAAGAATCATTGGCTTGGATTTCTAACACGCTTGGAAACGGCTTTGGCCCAGGTGGGTGACTCTTCATTCCCAGCCTTTCTGTCCCAAGTGCTGTAGGTAAAATCAGCCTGAACCTCCACATTCTCCAGCTGTTTTTTCAGGAGGAAGATGCCAAAGGGTTAAACGTGTGTGTTAATCCCAGAGTCGGTCTCCATGTGACCTTTTGGCTGGAGAACTGGAATCTTAAACACTTTGAGCTCCAGTTAAAGTTTTGGCTCAGTGAGCAGCATTGTCAGGATTACACATTAATTTAAGGCATGCGAAACTATGGACTAAATGGGGTTGGACAGTGCCTTTCTTGAAGCGGTATGATCTAGGCTCAGGAGATGGATTAGGAGAAGAGAAGCTGCCTGAAACGTTGAAGCCGAGGGTTGCATCATTTCAAGCACGGAGCGAGCTCACATCGTGGTGGAGGGGAAGGCAGGCGTCACTGATATCGCCGAAGGGGAGGAGGTCTCTTCTCAGGTGCCTTTCCGATGCCAACACCTGGTGTCTACATACGCGTCTCCGGTTTCACGGGGGAAAGTGGAGCAGGAGATGAAGTATCTGGCTGGGCAGGTCGAGTGCTGGAGGAAACCAGCTTTTCCTCCTTCATGAATAGGGATGAGAGGGCAGGAGGAGGAGGTTTGGTCTGGGAGCTGCAAGCCCTGGGCTCTGGTGGAACATCAGAATAGTCGTGTCGGTCCCCTCTGTTCCCGTCACAGCTGCAGAATTATTTTTAAATAAATTCATTTTATCACTTGGCATCGTGGATGAGAAGCTTTTCCACTGGGAAAAGACTTTCCAGGAGGTTTGTCACATGAATAACCAAGTAGTGGCAGCTCTTGAAGACCACAGACTTGACCTGCTGTTTCCTACGTGAATAGACGGATTTTAATGAGCTCCATAATTTCCTTTTTACTTCCCAAGTTTGTTGCAGGTGGATTTGCAAGCTGCTAGCAATGCTGGAGAGCTGGTGTGACTTAGTTGCCCAGAAAAATTTTGTTTTCTCCCTTTGTTCCTTAGGAAAAAAAAAAAATATCCATGGCTAAGAATAAATTGAAGATGCTAGCACTACAAAAACGCTGCGCTCACAAAATTTAAAAGTTCAGAGACTTTACAAGGATGGTTCCTCTTGCACATTGCACAGGTGGTGGGGGATTTTATAGCTGTTACAGTATTTTAAGGTTTCATTTAGCAATTTTTAAAAGGAGTAGAAGATGTTAGAAGCTCACGGCATGGCTAAACTAACGCAGAGGGAGGCTGCAGTAGGGCTGGTCTCCGACCATGATTAAAAAGCAGATGTTACTCATGCATGGTTTATTAAATTATAGCGATAACTCAGATTTTACTAGGATTGAACACGGTTCTCCCTGGTTTTATTTGACGATTGAGCCAGATGACAACTGACATACGACTTGCAGAAGATTGAAGAAGCTTGAAGAAGCTGTGGACTGGAGGGGCAGGAAAGAACTTTATTTTTATTTTTATAGAATAGAGGTTCTTAATTTTAGTGTCTTAGACTCAGTCTTTACTGAAAAAAAAAGGCGCTTTCCCCCCCCTTTCCCAGGAAAAGGTATTCGATTTAAGCATCTTGATGTGATAACCTACTGGAAAAAGTGGTTTGTGCTTTGGTGCTGTGAGCCTCATCCCCCTTTCCAGGCTTTTCTTAGCTTACACTGAGCTAAAGCAGCATCTCCCTTAGGATTTTGCATGAAAAGGATCATCAATAATGTTAAAAATTAAAATCTTGCTTTGAAAACGCAACTTTGGCTTTAGTATCTCTTGAGGCAAACGGTGCTAATCCCTGTCTCACATTTCCTGACATATTTCCGTATTGGAAATAAGCCATATTTCCATTTTCCGGTTACTCTACAGATCCGTTAAAGTTGGGAATTCTGTTTTTTCCCCTTCACAAAGCAGGCGTTGCTTTCATATAGCCCAGGAATTTTTACTGGTTTAGTGGATTCCTTGAAATCTGCTGTGGGGATGTGAAATGCCATCGCGGCTCATGCTTGTCTGCAGAAAGGCTTTGGAGGAGCACTTGCAAGCAATGTTCCCCTGGCAGCATTTTCCCCCTCATGCTGTACCATCCACTGGACAACAGTGGCAACTATCGAGGAACAATATTATGTCGAATCAGCGCAATATTATATCAGATCAGTGGTAAATTATTTCTAAAGCACGGGTATATAATACTACATGGAGCTGGGGGGAGCTTTTTTTTCCATGTTTAGTTAGAATTGGTGTTGAGGTCAATTGGCGATGTCCCAACTCCCTCTTCGTCAGAAGCAAATGTTGAGGTTCTCTATGGGAATTATCTTGGGTACATTGTCAGGGACAAAACTCTTTGGATAACAGCTCCGACCACTAAATAAAAATTAAAAAAATTGCCCTGCATCGGGTCTGCTCCACCGCTGGTAGCAAAGCATCGCGCTCCCCAAACCCTACTGCTGCACGAGCATCCCTCTGGGGTTACCCGCAGCCCCTTTCCTGCTGCGGTAGGTGCCTGTAAGGTGGGAAGAGACTAGATAAAAGGAAGAAATTTTTTACGATGAGGATGGTGAAACACTGGAAGGGGTTGCCCAGAGAGGTGGGAGATGCCCCATCCCTGGAAACATTCGAGGTTGGGTTGGACGGGGCTCTGAGCAACCTGATCCGGTTGAAGATGTCCCTGCCCATGGCAGGGGGGATGGACTGGATGGCCTTTAAAGGTCCTTTCCAACCCAAACCATTCCATGATTTGACGATTCTAAGAGGAACGGTCCGACACGGGAATAGCAGGATGAGTGTCGGAGTCTGGACCCTTCCAAGGACGAACTCTCTGCACTTGCTGCCGTGGGGGACGGAGCGGGAACCGGCGTAATTAAAAACCACTTTGCCATCTAACAAATGCCTTCGTTGTTTTAGTTGCTCATTAGTTAATTTTCTTCTAATGAGGCTCTGTTAACGTAATCATCTGACATTGGGGAAAAAGAAAGTGGGGGGGAGAACCCAAGTTAAAAAGAGCCTAATTAGCAAGTTAATTATAGCGAGCGGGGAAATGTTCTGGTTATATAAATAAGCTATTGTTATGCACACACAAGCCAGGCCACGTTAAAAACTGCCACTAACTGTCTAAAGGTCAGGCAAACGCTGTAATTCAACATAAAACAGAAGTAGGGCTTGTTTGGCGGGACGCCTCATTAAGTCTTGGGGTCCTTTTCTGCCAAAAAAAAAGGGAGTTTGAAAATCCGGGCGGTTCCCCTTCCCTCCCTCCTTCCCTCCCTCTCCCTCCACCCCGCAGCTGAAACCAGAGCGGGCAGGATCGGGATCGGCAGGGCTGGGAGGTATAAATGGGGGGGCAGCCCCTGCCCCGGCGGGAGACGGTGCGGAGGGGCTGTCGGTGATGCCGTCATGCCGAACAAGAAGAAATACAACGTGAACGGAGATTCGGGGATTAAAGCCCAGGTGAGGGCAGTCTTTAGTACTGTAATATCATTTTTCTATTTAAAAGTACATTTGTTTCTCTCTACTCCCCTTTTTCTCCTCTTTTCCTTGCTGTTCCCCGCAATCACTTGTTTCTGGAGATGACCGCATCCCCCGCTTAGAGAAAATCCCAATCTCCGGAGGACTTCTCTTCATTTTCTCTCGGGAGCAGGAGGTTTGAAACGATGAAGTGTTGAGCAGAACACATTGCTCTGGGGTTGTTCTTCGGAGCACCGTGGCGGAGAAGTGGATGGGTTTGCAAACAGGGAGATTGCCTGGAAAACCTTGGCCGGCGAGACTTTTTTGCTTGGTGAAGTAGCGTAGAGCGGCTCTTGGTGGTGGAAACCCCAGGTCGAAGTGAGACTTAGCTCGTTTGAAATGTAACGAGCACACACTTGCATTTAGAAGTCATTAACCCCTTGTACCTCTGGAGGTGAGGTTTTTCAGCTTGAATCGTTTTTTTTCCTGCTGGAGGTTGAAAGCAGCGGCAGCTCTCAAAGGCTTCATGATCTCTCCTTTGAGCTTCTGCAAAGTTGGCTGTTACCTTGAGAGGCATTTTGGTTTGAGCTGGATGAGTTCAACCTGGAAGCAAATCACTTTCTCATCTCCATCTTGAATGCACCCATCTTTCCAGCCGGGCTGGAACATGGCACGTCGTGCTGTCGGTCACCTTGTGCCGTTCAGTAGGGATTTCAACCAGAGTTTTGGTCTAGGTAAGCAAGGTCTGGTTTCCTCCTTCTGGCTGGATTGAGTGTGCGTCGCTGAAATCTCAACTCTAAAATGAAGATGTGTTGTGGCAACTGGCTTAAGTATATTCCTGCTGGCACTTTGTACCCTTCACGTGTCCATGTGATACAAAATTGAGTGCTGGATGAAGGTGATGTCTCAAATAAATCAAATTCCAGCATCCATTCCTGCCCGCTCGCTCTGCTGTTCGAAGGATAAAGTCAAAAGACGTTGGTGAAGGGTCAATGCTGGCTAAAAGCAGACCTGAGCTTTGACCTGGCGGACAACCCTTCCCAACGTTCTCCTCTTCTGATGCCTCCTTCCACCTCTTGCCCAGTCAGTGCCATGCTCAGCTAAAGCTAAACCCAGCTTGTGGCAGCATTTAAAGGGTTTAAACCCTTGAAGGGGTTTAGGGCAGGGTTTGTTATAAAGTCTAGTTCTAGGTCTGCCTAATTTGGTTCATGACTTATTTTGCTTTTCGGCATGTTCTTGCCTGTCGATGTTGTACGTGGAGGTACTCCAAGAGCTCTGAATGCAATTATCAATATTACCGTGTCACTTGAAATAGTTGAAATGTTGAATGTCCTTGAAGAGAGGATGTGGAAAAAGAAAATGTTAACTATAATACAAATTATTCACCCTTTCTTAGACTTCCAGTGTATCTCGCTTTGCCGAGAGCATCGTTTCGCACAAATAACCTGATGCTTTGATGAAGCTGCTCAGCTGTCGAGGGATTTGTTTTAAATGAAAAAAAAAAAAAAAAAGCAGTTCTTTCAGGCCAACAGCTTCTTAGAAAAGAAATTAAAAAATGGTGTGTGTGCACAGACCCCGTCCCACCGGGATCAGAGGTGTTAATCCGCAACGCAACTCTTGACTGTAATATGAGTTTGACGTGGCTTTTTTCTCTCCCCTGTGTGTTGCCTGGTCTGGTGTTGTGCTCTTGTTTGGTTTAAGATTAGCAGGAAAAAAAAAAAGAGTTTCCAGGTGCTGCTGCAAATCCTCTCCCAGGTCCTTTCCCCCCTCCCCAGCAGCTTGGGCTGGCTGTCCCTGCACCAGCTCAGACTTGGCTTCACAGGGGACTCTGAATTAGCTGCCCGAGACCCCCATCACCTTTTTCCTTCACTTACTGGCCCAAAAAGCCGGGTACCAGCTCTATAGCATCACCAGCCCGTCTCCAGTGCGATGTCAAGTGCTGCTACTTAAACCACTGAGCTTGAATTTGAGTTCCCAGAACGGGATCAAATTCTTTATGGTTAGGTGACTTCTTTAAACAAAGCTAACTTCTCAAAATACCCCACGGGGTTAGTCAATAGACTCAATTAATGGCTTTCAGTATTTTGGAGATGTAAATCTTTAACCCCGTTGCACCAGATGGAGTCAGTTTATGCCCGTCCAAGGAACTTTGCAATTGGAAGTCGTGTTTCCCATTTCCCTGGGTTTTAGCACGAATCGTGAACATGGTGGGAGTGTCGGTGGCTGGCTTACAAAGCGATGAGCTCTGGGAGTTAAAACATTTCCTAAAACAATAAGCCTGTTCTCCTGAATGCTTAAATATGGCCCAGTAGCCATGTATAGAGAGAATTAAGAGGGACGTTGAGCTGCTGGTGTGGTTTTGAGATGTGCCATGCCCCTTGGGCAAGGCAGGTGGGCTCTGAGCAGGTTTTGCGTCTGCTGAAATGTGTCTGATGCTCCTGAAGCCCGTTGGCATCACCAGCTGAAGGTCGGCGCTGATGGGAGCAGAGAAGCGTTAAGACAAGTTCAACCCGAGGTGCACGTCAACGGGGCACGGAAGGGTTGAGTTTCTACTGTAAAATCGCTAATAATTGTCTGTAAGAGCAGATGTTTGGTTTATGTGAAAAACCTGGACTTGGGCAGTTTATAGGAAGGAAATACTGATTATTTGGCCTTCTTGCTGTACTTTTCAACCAAGGGCAGGAGTAAAACAAAGCTTGGAGAAAGAGGTTCTCCTCCTCCAAGCAATGCATTGGCCAGGGAAGGCGTGAAGCCACCGGCAGGAGCCTGTTCCGTAAATTTTTCTGTAAAAAAAAATGTCATTTCCCCCTTAAAAGTGCCTGGATAGAAGTGAGACTTCTTCACTTATCTCTTCTGTCCTCTGCATGCTTTGGAGCAGATCAGCTTTGCTGACTTAAAATAAATATTTACCTCTCGGCTTGGCAGTTATCGCGGCTGTAACGCGGGCAGGGCTGAGCCTGGCTGTGCTCGGCTGCTCTCAAGCTGGTCTTGGGGCTTCGCAAACGCTCCTGGGGAGTCTGAAATCTTCATTCCTTGGTGATGATTGAAATGGAAACGGGCTGGATTCTTCAGCTCAGGTTGAGCAGGTTGCTATTTGTCGTCCACAACAATTTGTTGCAATGAGATGGGCTCCATTAAAAAAGAGGGTAAATGCAAAATGACACAAAATGTTGGTGTTACATCCATTGCTGCGGTACTATTGTAGGCGTTGCTGGTGAACGATAGTCGGTTCCTCCTCTCCAACGTGGATAATTACATTTTGCCAGTCTGCACATTGCGTCATTTACGCGCCTTATCCTTCATTTCTTGATTTGGTGTGTAAAGTTGCGTACTCTTAAATACAATACTCCTGAATACTTGTGTTCTCCAGGCATTCATGCTCCCAACAGTTACAACAGCCTTGAGTGATGCATCTAATCCCAAATGTTTCTCGATATAGAGTGCAGCTGGAAGCGGTATTTGTGTTTTGATTGTACTGAAGTGTTTTTATTTTTGCCTTTTGTATTTCGTACAGCAAGCAGGGAGCATCTCATACTGGTCACCACCATAAATGTTGCGAGATAGGTCAGCGTCTGCATCAGCTCTGCAAATGTCGGGTGGCCCTAATGGGGCTTCTCTTGCGACGAATAACCCTTATCGTTAGCATTTTGGAAAAATAAGTTTGTGTGTAATGGAGACAGAAGCTTTCTAATTTCTACGGTTAAAAGAGGAGCTTCAAGGTATTTGAAAGACAAGTATGTCGATGCTGCGTCTGGTGGAGGGTCTGAAATTAAACGAAGTAGGCAACTCAGCGTATCCTGTGCCCAATTAAATAATAGGAATTGCGATTCAGCCCGTAACTGAGATAATGTCGGTGTCTGCTCAAGGCTTTGGGTTCTTGGGATGAATCTTCTGTATCAGACTGTTGGGTTTTTTACATCTGACTTAACTATTGATTTCTTTTAACAGATCCAGTTTGCTGACCAAAAGCAAGAATTCAACAAGCGCCCGACAAAGATTGGCCGCCGTTCGCTTTCCCGCTCCATCTCGCAGTCCTCGACAGATAGCTACAGCTCAGGTGCGTGCCATCACTGCATTGATTGTTCCTACTTATTGCCATAATTAAAAGTTTAAGATTATTTAAAAGCAAACTGAAATCTTTTACAGTAATGTAATGTACAGTTATGCTCCTGCGAGGAGCAGGGAGTTGGACTCGATGATCCTTATGGGTCCCTTCCAACTCCAGATATTCTATGATTCTGTGGTCAGCTGTGTCCTCTGACAGCATCTCTGCGGACCACAGGGTTTGTCCTGCATTTTGCAGCAGCTCAAGGATCTCCCAGTTCTGCTGTGTCGTCGGTAATGTCGGAGGGAAGGCATGGGAAGAGGGTTGTTGTTTTTCTTTTCATCTTTGTGTATAGTTGGATGGAAAATTAAGTTATTCTGCTGCTCTTAACACTTCTAATCCCTCCTTATAACCTTTGTGTGCAGTTGCTGCTGGCTTTCCTCCTCTCTTCCCCTATGTTTTCTTTCCAAGCTCAGCAAAACAGTGTTTCCGTTGTGTTTGTGCTTGCATGTCATCTTCCCTTCCCGTTCTTGAATAAATCCATGTGGATCCCACTGTCGGTTTGGACTCACCCGTTGCACGTCAAGTTGGAGTCTTCGGAAGAGCAACGGTGACCTTTGAAGGCCACATGCGTCTTCCGTGTTTTTCCTGCTGGAATCTGTAAAATGAAGCTTTTAGCGAGCGGTGGACTTGCTGTTTGGTCTTGCTAGCTGTACTTACAGGAACTCACTGGGGAGGGAGGTTGGGTTCGTTGGGGTTTTTTTATTTTGTTTTAAATTTCAGAGCTCTTCTGAAATCCCAGATATATTTATGAAGATTGGTTCTGGAAACTTGATTTGTCTGGACTAATATTTGGTGTTTGTGCAGCACTATCCAGAAACCTTCAGGATCTGGTCCCCCCGGCAGCAGGCTCGTTCCTTTGAGACATGGCACAGCAAAGTTTTGTTTTGTCCTGCGTAGGTGCTCAAATTGGTTTGTTTTCCTTGACTATGCATCATTTTCAATGTAGACAACTGAAACTTAATTGCTGGAGCAGTCCGTGATGATTTTGTAAAACCCAATCAAAGGTGGATCCCCATGAAAATCAGACTAATTTCATTGAGTGCCCTGTTCATCAAACATTCAACATTTAGAAATCAAACACTTAGCAATCAAACGTTTAACATTTAGAGCTGATGCAAGAAAGGCAGCACAAGAAAGCCCTGAAAACAAGTCTTCTGGTGGAAATTGGCATTTTTTCTTACAGGAAAGAGTGCAGCTTTGAGAGAACGACTGCTAAAACTTACCTTGACTTTGAGTGAAGGAGGCAAAGCTGCCCCGCACTTCGCTAACAGTCTCTAGCATCGGTTTAGTCAGCAAATAAGTCGCTGTGACCACAGAGTGCTGAGGAAACTTGGTGCCACCACGCTTCCCAGCACGTAGGAACGTCACCGGCCCGTCTGGTTAAACACTATGCCCCCCAAGTGGCACCTTCAGCTAAATTTTCCCTTGTCCAGTAATACCCATGTGGGACCAGTATCATACCTCACCTTCCAGTGTCCTCTTTTCTTTGGGTTTGAATGTGTCATTAAGTACCATTGCTGTGCTGGAGAGCTTGTGTCACTTCAGGGGTTGGTTATGAGGACAGTGGCTTTCCAGGAATAGGGAGAGGTCATCAGGGATGCTCTGAAATTGTTCAGGATAGGTCCTTCCGGGATCCTTGGCACTTCAAAGGGAATACTGCTTGCTACCTGAAATGTTGCAGCTACTGTCCTGGCTGAGACCATCACAGAAAGAAATTTGGATCCAATTCCCCATCCCTCGAGGAGTCTTAATGCATCTGATCCCCTCCTGGTCCTGGCCCCTTGAAGAAGATGCAGAAGAAATCAGGTTCCAGCGCAAAGCTGCAAAGAGTGGAGATGTAAGCAACTTGAAGCTGGAGGAGGTATTATTCCTCTCTTCCTCCTGACTGTGAAGGCAAATGATCAGTCCTTTCTGGTGACAGGTACCAAAACTCATGGTGGAGTACCGTCAAGAGCTTTCAGATGGGTGTTCAGGTTGGTGGCCGAGGTCTGGCTGCAGACCTTGCAGACGTCTACCTTTAGGCCATGGAGAATAAGGACCAGTCACGGTGCGGCTCTACCACAGTCCTTCACTTAGTCCCTGTCCGTGACAGGGATGCACCTCTCCGTGACATGGATGCGTTTTTTTGGATACTTGACAGGTCACTGCGTGCTTGAGGAGAATCTGGGTAGATGTCTGACAGTTTGGAGCAGCAGAGACCACGAGAGCTCAAAGGTGCATCCTACCCTGACCCTCTCAGCTAGATACCTTGTGTTTAACAAGAAATAGTTCTGGTTTGGGGTGGATGACATGCTGTGAGCTACGGTTGGTTTTTGCTTGCAGAGTTTGCTGGCCATGGACAGGTCCCATTCTGCACGCCAAAAGCCTGTGGCCAAAAATCAAATCTGAAGGTAGTCCACTCACATCTGCTTGTATATGAGGGTGTTTTTGGCCATATCCCACCTGCAGCTTCCAGCTGCGTGTCTACTCTTGAAGGGAGGAGGACAGAGCCCATGGGCTCGCACAGGGCTGTCCACACCGTCCAGTTGTGTGCATGGATGGATGTGAGCTGAGCTCTGCCGCGCTGGCCAGCCCCAGCGCCGGAGACCAGTCCCTCGCCTGTATTATTTCCCAGGGTGGATGTAGCTGACAACTATGGCTGAAGTTGATGCCCGTCTGAAGTCCTAGTAGGTCTTGACTGTTGAAGCTGTAGGGAACGTCCCTGTTCTCGTGCCCATCCTGTCATGGTACGTGTTGGGAGCAAACAGGATAAAACCTCCCATGTATGAAGAACGTGAGCAGATCTATACGAAACGGCTTTGTGGCAGTAGTGCGTTGCCCATAAGAGATCGTTGCCTGTGTGCTACATGTAAAACACGCTAGATGAGGGCCTACAAGCTTTTCACGTTTTTCAACAACCCAGGTTTAGAAGAGCAAAGGTAATTGGTGGAAAAGTTGTGGTTATCTGGTCCTCTCCGCCCCGGCAGAAGGAGGTGCCCATTTCCAGAAGATACAACTGCTGGAGGTTGGGATCTGATCCTGCGCACGTGAGAAGTGAAAGCCACGCGCAGTCCGATGGCTTCGTCCTCGTTCCTATGGAACGAGCAACTGTTCTTTGTCTCCTTTCCTGGCTCTTGGGTTGCTTCTTGCACACTTGGAGGAACCTCCAGAGCCTCCTCCAGAAGCTTGGAGGAGCCCCCCCAAGGCTGGGGACAACCTGGGTGACCCGTCACCCCTGCAGTGGCTGTGTTCCCATGCAAAGGGCTTTCAGGAGAACTTGAGGAGCAATGCATGCCATGGCCTCTCCAGAGAGACATCGTCCCGGGCTCTGTCTGCACTTTGTAAGCCACCTGGATTGTGTTTGTAATGTTACCATCTTCGGTAGCATGTTTCAAGCTGGCATTAACGATTAGATTTCTCTAATGCAGGCCTGCGATTAATATAACTTTTGTACAGGTTTTACAACTCCATCCGATATCTAATCAGCAGGGTGTATTTTATGACTGTCATTTTTAAAGACTAACAGGCTGATGAGCCTGGCTAATGTCATCATGTTTGCTCCCCATTCACAGCTGAAAGAACTTGGAGCAACTTTGGGGAATTCTCCTCTGCCCCTTGCACTTAGCATCTCCTGCTAAAGCATCAGCAATTGCAATTAATTACCTTGTGAAAGTATTATATTTCCTTCCTAATGAAAGCTGCTAGGCTGACAGCCAAGATGGAAGACTTCTGTTCTCAGGACGGTTGCAGGATGGGTAGATAAATCCCATTAGTACATCTCGGTGTGGATCTTTGTCATTCTCCTTTTAGGGCTGAGCAGTAGCACGGTCTAAAGCACCCATTAAGCCCTCCTGGGATGGGAAAAGGCTGGAAAAGAAGAAAGATGAGGAGCGGCGAGGTGATAATGGAGGGGAAGAATCATAGAATCATGGAATCATTTAGGCTGGAAAAGACCCTTAAGATCATCAAGTCCAACCGTTTAAACCATGTCCCTCAGCACCACATCTCCCTGGCTTTTAAACACCTCCAGGGATGGGGACTCCACCACATCCCTGGGCAGCCTGGGCCAGGGCCTGACAGCCCTTTCGGTGAAGAAGTTTTTCCTAATACCCAACCCAAACCTGCCCTGGCGCAGCTTGAGGCCGTTCCCTCTCATCCCATCGCTTGTTCCTGGGGAGAAGAGACCGACCCCCCCGGCTCCAGCCTCCTTTCAGGCAGTTGCAGAGAGCGATGAGGGCTCCCCTCAGCCTCCTCTTCTCCAGGCTGAGCCTCCCCAGCTCCCCCAGCCGCTCCTCCCCAGCCTTGGGCTCCAGCCCCTGCCCCAGCCTCGCTGCCCTGCTCTGGCCACACAAGAGGTGTGTGGAGCTCCCAAGGTTTGGAGGTGGTGGACATGAGTGAAGAAGTGAGCGAAACCCAAGTGACTCCTCCCAAGACGTGGTTGGTGGGAAGGCAGTCGTCCCAGCATCTCTGCCCAAAATGATGGGGAGGTGCCGGTGCCGCCTTAGTGATGCGAAAGAGGCCTGGGTATGGAAACAGCATCTCTGCAAACAGCCAGTGGCTTCTTGCCCTTCCTGCCCATCAAAACTGGGAAAGTCCAATCAAAGTCATCAGCTGGTCTCCAAAATAGGTACAACCTGCGAAGCTGCGATGTGGAGCAGCGTACTCCAAGATGCAATGTGTCGCTAACTGGGCTTTGCTAGAAGCAATAATGGGAAAAATGAGGGTGGTGAGGCACTGGCACAGGTTGCCCAGAGAGGTGGTGGATGCCCCATCCCTGGAAACATTCAAGGCCAGGCTGGACGGGGCTCTGAGCAACCTGATCTGGGTGAAGATGTCCCTGCTCATGGCAGGGGGGATGGACGGGATGGTCTTGAAAGGTCCCTTCCAACCCAAACCCTTCTGCGATTCTATGAAAAACCAGCAGAGACACCATTGAACACAAAAACTTTATCACTTGGTTGCTGTAAAGCACGAAAAATGAAAATACTAACGATCCGTGCTGATCTGACTCTTCAAATTAGATATAAAAGTCTCCTATCTCATTACCCTTGCCATAAGCCGCCCGTTTTCTGTAGTTGTTCCACTTCATTTAAAATGAGTAATTTTTCTCAACGGGGAAATTAATTGTTTTCTGCGCCGGTTGGGAATGGTTTATCCGCCCGAGGACGCGCCGTGGTGTTAACAGCGTCTGCTGTTGCAAACCAGGGAAGGGCACCGACATGACGGCTCAGCTTTGGGGGCGAGGGGATGTTTTGGCGTTGCGCTGGGCAAATCGCTTAAATTTTGGTAACCGTTCTTTCCCTTTCTGCAAAACTCAGATAATTGTTATCTCCTCGAACAAAGATTTTGGGGGATCAGCTGGTTTATATCAGCCCAGCACTTTGAATACTAAAGCGCTCAGCGTTGTGTATTACGCACCGCATGCACGTTATGTGGGCGCTGAAATGAGATTAGAACAGTAATATCTTTAATTAAAGGCGATTGACTTCATCCTCACGCTGTTTCATAACTTTCCAAAGGTTGTGCAGAAAAGAAACAAGATTTGTCCTTTTAGTTGGGCTGTAACAGGGGCGGGTTGCCGCTTTTTTTCCCCGTACCGATGCCAGTACTACAGATGTGAGTGGATCCTCATCTAAAATATTAGCAAAGCTGAACTTTGCTGAATTTAGGCTCTGACGTGGTCTTTGCTGGGTTAGGACACGGGCTGCAGGTGTCTCCTTTCCCCCCCAACGCAGGATAACAGTGCCTGAGACCTGCTGCTGTTTTCACCTCATTCTCTTTGAAATAATACAGTTTACATCAAATGCTACGCGGCTCTAGGGAACGTCGACCCTGGTTATGACGCTTTCATTAACCAACCTTTGGGTGATTTGAGGTGATATATAGGAGACTGTCCACCCCATCAGGTAATTGGATATTTCTAGATTACAGGTGCTAGGAATCCTTTCCTTTCTGTACTTGTTTTTCATTTTACAGGAAAGCGAGGGCAAAATTTACTATTATATACTGGTACGCTATTATACTACACTAACAATATTAGTTTAGTTACCATGGCGCTATATGCACTGTTACACATTATACGTCTGTAACAGTAAAAACCATTTGAATATGAAAATCTGGCTACCATCTAAGCGGGTTTTTTTGTTTAAAAAAATTGCTTTCAGCCCCCAGAACCAAGATCTATGGTTTTATAGAAACCTCTGCACAGATTAGCTGTCTTCAAGGAAGTAATCCTCCTTTAACTAATTAATCCTTCTGGAGTCCTTGATATACAAGAGCTTGGTATTATATAAGGTGCTCTTTTGTTATTAAGCCAGGCTCCCGGTCCTTCAAGAGCTGCTGTGGGACTGTGAACACAAATTCAGAAATGCATTGCCGTCAGCGTGTCGTCTGCAGGGTCGGACTTGCCTTTCGCACCCCGCTGAGGATGGAGTCTTTGCAGAGAAATTTCAGCAATGCATAATTCTCCTCCGTAAGCGGATTAAGACCCGAGCGGGTCTTGGGGAGCCTGGCACACCGACAGCGGCAGCGCTAAGCTTTTTTTCCTTGGGATCATTCAAGCGCTTCACACGAGCCAGAAGAGAAAGTAATCAGCTTGCTGGGTGCTGCAAGAAAGACAAACCCATGGCCATGCTGGGGGGGAAGGGTTTAACTCCTTGGGTTGGGTTTTCTGGCGTGAAAATGTTAGCAGAGCTATTGAAGTCATAGAATCACAGAATCGTTAAGGTTGGAAAAGACCCTTAAGATCATCGAGTCCAACCGTTAACCCAGCATTGCCAAGGCCACCACTAAACCATGTCCTCGAGCACCACCTCTATCCGTTCTTTAAATCCCTCCAGGGGTGGGGACTCAGCCCCTGCCCTGGGCAGCCTGGGCCAGGGCCTGACAGCCCTTTCGGTGAAGAAGTTTTTCCTAATACCCAACCTAACCCTGCCCTGGCGCAGCTTGAGGCCGTTCCCTCTCGTCCTATCACTTGTAACTAGGGTAGATGCTGGGTAGAGGGGTGGTTTGCCTTTACTCCAAGTTCTCTGAAGGGGCTCTCGGTATCAATCTTCACTTGAGGTCTGGATGCCTCTGGAAAGCTGCAGCATTTTTGGGAGCACTGGTGGGTGGTGATAAGACCATGGGTCCAACCGTGCCATTCTTCCTATGCTGCTGTGTAAGAAGCACTCACCCTTCGTGCTACCAAATTGCTTTGGCACAGAATTGGGGTAGAAAGTTGGGAATCTGTACTGGCTGTTGGGTAGAGCAACTCCCTTGGGTGTTCGGTGCAGATCATTCCCTCTTGGAGACTGTGCCTGGGCGAGAAGCTAGCTCACGTGCGCAGCAATGCGTGATCCAAAGCCAGTAGCTGTTGAGTTTGACTATGCAACATCCTAGGTAAAGATTTAACCCATTCTTTTCTGGTGTTGTGAAAGAAAAAGAGCTTATCATCGTATGTGATGCCTTCACACATGCACATCATTTGCCAGCGACGCACAATATTGGCCAACGCCGAGGCGGTCGGGGATAGTGCTGTTCTACAAAGGTGGTCCTCTTCTGCTGTAACGAATAATTTGATGCCAGGTCTCGCGTTCATTTTAGAAGTACCACGTGATCTGGAGAATAAAGGCTTGGGTAAAACTTCAGGGCAATTTCGTGAGGAATGGGGGATGACCGTGTGGATGAGGCTCTTGAGCTGGGTTCCAAGGTGTGGCTCCTGCCAGAGAGGAGGAGGAGGAGGTGGTAGTGGTGATGGTGGTGGTGAGGAGCTCAGCTGGACCAAGAGCCCCGCGCTCCAGGTGCTTTGCCTCTGGAAAGGAGAGTGATGCTTTCTAGTTCATCTCCAAGACTTACGTGTGGCTTTGACTGCTGATGCCAGTCCTAGAAGATGAAAGAGGTCTGGTCTCCCACATGGGGGCATATTCCAGAGGAAAACATGGCACAAATAGTCTCTTCAGCTGATCCTGATAAACTGGAAGCAAAAGTGGTGGCTAATTCATCGCGGCTCAAATAAAAAATGAACTCTACATGTGATTTTAGTAATCAAAATAAATGGGAAAGGGAATTTCTAACTCCATGAAGGGCTCTTCAGTAGATCTCCATGTGTCTGCCATAGACTAGTTGCCTAACCAAAAGTTTGGAGGACATTGATAGGAAAGGAAGACAGTTATCGACAGCAACTGTTATTAATTCTGTGTTCACATGCACATCCACGCCCGGTACCCATATATCGTCTTAAACAAGAAGCATACTCTGATTCTGGGAGACCGTATGTTTGCTGTCCCCTGTCGGCTCCTTACCACAGAGAGAAGTGGTACCATCTTTCTTCCTCTTCTCTTATCAAAAGAGCAAGAAGATCCAGAAAGGCAAAATACTAAATGCATGTCCTAGCGTTTGTTGTTGATAATAGAAAAGAAGGGGAAAATCCAAGGGCTGGATTGAGCTGTCTGTAGATGTACAGAGATGTTGCTTGGAAGGAACCACCAAGGTCATCTCGCCCCCATGCCCACTCAGAGCAGGACATTGCCAGCACAGGACCAGGTGAGCCATGACTCTAACCAATTCCTGAAGCCCTCCGAGGATGGAGATCCACCACCTCTCCAGGCAACCTGTGCCGATGTTGCGTTATCCTCCCGATGAAGAAGTTTCTTCCTACCATCCCACGTGAGCCTCCCAGGCAGCAACTTGTGGCCGTTGCCCTTATTGAGGATCGCTGAAATTGAGCAAACCCAAGGGCTGGGAATACCACCAAAACTGAATAATAATTAACTAGCAGTCTCCGCCATGCCATCGTTTAAAATTAAATAGGTTCTTGTATCTATCCTGTCTTAAATTACAACTCTTAATGTTTTGGAAGTACTGAAAATATTAATAGGCATTTTTGTTGGCTATTTTAAAGCTGTAAAGGCTTAACATTTGGGAAGAGAGATGGGAGAAGGCCGCAGAGGAGCTGCAAAGCATGAGGAGATGAGCCCATGGGGGGACACGGGCAGTGCTCGAGCCAATTCCCTCCGGTGTGGTGTTGCAGTAGGGGTAGATGAGAGTGAGGAGGTCATCGCAGGTAAAAGCTGACTGTGGGGAAATGGTCATTGTAAGGAGAAGAGGAGATCCCAGCGGAGGAGAGAGGGAGTTGGCACGTGCACATGGAGGAACACATCCATGGCCACGTTCAGCAGATCGTCTGCGCCCTTCCACTGCAGGTGGTTTGGCTTTAGGGAATATTTTGTTCTGTCTCTGACCTCCTTTTCTTCCTCCAGCTGCCTCCTACACAGACAGCTCTGATGATGAGACCTCCCCCCGAGACAAGCAGCAGAAGAACTCCAAAGGCAGCAGTGATTTCTGTGTGAAAAACATAAAGCAGGCAGAATTTGGGCGCCGAGAGATTGAAATTGCCGAACAAGGTAAATGGGACGCGTTCCTCAAGCTCCACGTTGTCCTAGGCTGTCTTGTGGGGTTCTTCCTTCCCCCAAATCCTATTCTTGCGAGGTTCAGTCGATTGGTGATTTCTTGACACCATTCTTGTTAGAGATGGGAAAACTTTTATGGGATTTTGTGGGATGGAAAGGAGCTACAGGGTTATGCCATGTAGCTCCAACCAACCAACTACTGAAGGACTACTCTGTAGTCAAATGCATTTTGTTAAAATCAGTAGAAAAGATTAAATCCGTCAAACAAATCAGACAACTTTGTTTTAGCGTGATTGTCTCCAAAAATCCGTAGCAAAGGCAATGGAGTCTTTAGGTGGTTGGAGGGAGCTTGGAGAGGCTGATCAGAGCAGTGTAGTCCCAGGTCCTCCTCGGTCTGAAGGAGATTTTCCTCCAGCCTCACTTGGGCGTTCGCAGGTAGAAATTTGAAAATGCGATGATGCTACATCCTAAATAGTAGGAAAAGACCTCAGAGGGTTCTTGGGTCCTTTTCAGCTGTTCCATGACTTAGTTGATCCCTGCTCTCAAGGGTTTTGCTTTTTTTGAAGCTGCCACAGCTGTAGAAATTCATGGGGGTACCAGATCACAGGGCAAGAAGTGATGCTGGCTGTTTCTTCTGTGCTCACCCCTCTTTCCATCCCATTGATGGACTTATTTTTCATTTTGTCTTTCAGAAATGCCTGCGCTGATGGCTTTGAGGAAGAGAGCTCAGGGAGAGAAGCCGCTGGCTGGGGCCAAGATCGTGGGCTGCACGCACATTACAGCGCAGACAGCCGTAAGACCCCGTCAATAAACTCTAGACAGGGATTTTTCACTGCTTAGCCTCTAAAATAGACCCCAAGCGGTTAATATATATATACCCCCACACATATATACGCTGCATATATAATATACTTTGAAGTTCTTATTTACTTCATCCATTTTAAATTGTAAAAAAAAAAAAAGTAATTGCAAAATTGTTTTCTCTGCAACTCTCTAACGACCCTGATGCTGCTTAAAACCAACTACAGATGCCCCCCCCAGAAGCTTTCCCATAAATAGCAAATAAAAATCCCAGCTGTATATCGCTCTTTGCATTGCGCCCTCTGATTTTTTTTGTTTAAATCCAGGTCCTAATGGAGACTCTTGGCGCGCTGGGTGCACAGTGCCGATGGGCTGCGTGCAACATCTACTCTACTCTTAATGAAGTGGCTGCTGCCCTTGCCGAGAGCGGTAGGAAACTTCACCCTCTTTGTTCTTTCTGGTTTCAAAAAGATTTCTTACTGTCCCATTTGCTCATTTGCCATCTCTTAGAGTTTTTTCCCTTCATTCTCTTCAATTTCGGATAAACCTGTAGGAGGTAAACGGCACAAGATCAATCCCTTCCATTGGTCTGAAAACCTTAGAATGATTTTTCTCTGGAGTGTAGAAATATGTAGTACAACTGACGATGATGCACATGATTAGGCATCAGGGCTGTGTGAACCTGGAAGTTATTTGCTAAAAGAAACTAAGCTAAATTTTATTTCAGTTCTATAAATTTGAGTCATAACTTTGGCTAAAAGGGGCGAAAGAGAGAATTTTTGGGGGGACATAATTCACAAAACAGAAGCTGTCCGTGTTGCTGCTCACCTGGGAGATGCCTTAATTCAAATCCTGTTTTACCTGGGTAAGGCCAGGGATTTTACCGTGAGAGCTGGGAGACCCAGAAGAAGCCAAACCCACCAGCTTGCCTGTTACCTGGTCTTGCTCACTGAAGCCGAGTAATAATTGCTCGTGAGTCAGAATACGTTCAAATAAATTTGTGGATAATGTGCCTAACAGGAAGGTAGGACATCCAACTCACAGCAAAACCTTGATTTTGCAAATAAATGTTATCGTTGAGAGCGTGTTGCCCTCTCATCTGGTGGCTAGAGCTTTTTCTTGGGGGAGAGGAAGAAATTAGGAAGGCTAAAGCTGACTCCTGTCTGCTGCCTTCAGTGTGTGTCTTCAATGTATATCTCTGAAGCTTCTTCTAGAAGGTAGATGTTGAAAAATCAGACTGCAAGCAAGACTGCAGTTCATCACGCGTGGACGTAGGGAGAGCCGATCCCCAAGGGATTTGCTAAGGCTGTGTTAGCACCCGTCTCCCTCTCTGTGCCAGGGTTCCCCGTCTTCGCCTGGAAGGGAGAATCCGAAGACGACTTCTGGTGGTGCATCGATCGCTGCGTCAACGTCGAAGGATGGCAGCCCAACATGGTGAGACGGGGCCGACTGTAAAATGCTTGGCATGTGTTGAAGCATGGGTAGCTCTCATCTAGAGAGAAGGAAGAGAGTTTAGGGCTGGTCTGTGCTTTCCTCCTGAATTTAGACCTAACTTAGCAGTTAAGGCTTGGTGCTAACACAGCGCTTACCTCCAAAGTGCTTTACAATTAACTACGCAATCCGGGCGACTTCTCTCAGTCTCACAGGTGTAAAGTCAGGGAGAAGGTGGGTTAAATGACTTCTGCAGGTGGATTTTGCCTACCAAGCAAGGTTTTGTTTAACTGTTTTCTAAATAAGCATAGCTGCGTTAGTGCAAAGTTTATTGGGTGCTTAGTTTGCTTCCAGAGAAGCTTGCTACAGTTTAAACCAAACTCATTTAATCTAGCCAGTGAAAAATGACTCAAACTCAGTGTGTTCTGAAAAGGGGTTACGTCCATTTTACCGTATTCGATTAAACTCACAGCTTTGGTTGATGTGATTTTTCCTACCTAGGCAAGGCTTCTGTTTCAGAGCAAAAATTAGATTTTAGGTGACGTCCTTACTGGACGAACACAAAACCTCAGGTAGCCCAACTCCCTGCTTTGCTGGTTTATTCTGCCCTTGTTTCTAGGGAAAACAGAGAACCCTGAACTGGGTGAGTGGAATAATTTACAGCTGTCAAATGTGCTGTTTTCATCATGCTTCCTGACAGGTTTTGAGCCTTGGAGCTTATGATCTAAATTAGACAAAAAGAAATCAAAGGTGGAAGAGAGGCGTGTATCTGTATTGTTTGTTTGCCAATATCAGCTTGTTTGAGGTGGGTTTTTTGTCCCTTCCCGTCTACACCTGCTCACCTCCTCGCTGTCACCTTTAAAAAGGATTGTGAATGTCAAAAAATCCACCCCCAAGCTACGAGTCTGAGTCTAGACACAAGAGCAGCTTTTTTCTTCTCTTTGAGGAATAATTTCCTATTGAAAATGTCAGTAATTGAAGAAGTCAACGTACCAGAATACGCATATTATGCTCTCCTAGGATCTCTTCAGACCTCTTGATTCTGCGACGTGTCTCTATCCCTCAGCGTATTTTCAATCCTGCTTCTGGAGCACAGAAATAATTGCTGGGGAGCTCCAAATGCCTCAGATCTTGCAATTCCCAAAGATTTGCATGCCAGATTTTGGAGGTCCATGTTTTTAGAGATAAGAAATAGGACGCTGGACACTGGGTGAAGAATAGGTGTGGAAAGGATCTTCTTCATATGATTATTTCAGAAGAGATGAGCTGGCAAACTTGGCTGAAGAAGCAAGACAAAATAGCCAGTCCTTCCAGTCCCAGGGCTGAAGCGAGATGGACCTACTCTGCTCCACGTCCTGATGGCAACTTTTCAGAGCGTGCATCATATTTTTTCTCTTCTGTTGAGACTGAGGATTTCCCCTGATATCCTGAATCGAGGAGATACGTTCCCAGGTTGTAGGACTGAGCCTGAGCAGCTGGTTTCTAACTTGCTGCGTCCTGGCAGCCCATCACCTTTGTATAAATCCAAATCTAACCTCTTTTCATAGAATCAGAGAATGGTTTGGGTTCAAGGGACCTTAAAGATCATCCAGTCCAACCCCCTGCCAGGGGCAGGGACATCTTCCACCAGCCCAGGTTGCTCAGAGCCCCGTCCAACCTGGCCTTGGACACTGCCAGGGACGGGGCATCCCCAGCTTCTCCGGGCAGCCTGTGCCAGGGCCTCCCCGCCCTCACGGTGAAGAATTGTCTCTTGTCTTCTCTTCCCATCAACAAAATACCAGCGATACTTTTCAGCTTCGTTGATGGTTATTTGTGGCCGTGCTTTGCTTTGAAGATGCTCTGTGCAGTGCTACAGGCCACGGTGCGATCAAATGGCAAATTCTGTCTTTGTGAAAAGTGATTTAGTAACACGCCTCTCTCTGTCCAGCACAAAATAAGCAATTTGGACTCTTATAAAGTGTGGAGTAATTCAGAGCATAAGCATCCAACTTGTACTTGTTGATCCATCCAACTTTTACTCGCTGATCCAAATGAAAGTAGCATGGAAATGCGTCTCCATTTCCAGGCTCCTACATCTTTAAGCTCAATGAAGAGAAGTGCAATCTCGATTTCTACTTAAAAGAAAGCAAAATGGGTCAAAGTAGTTCAGCAGCTTGCTGTAAGCCACGCTGACTTAATATCAGGGCTTGAGATACACCCCGAGAGTCCTGTTTAGCACTGCTTCGCTGGCCCCCACCAGTCCCGTGTCCAGGTAGGCACTGCAAGGCGTGATGGAGCTGCCTTTGGGTATCCCGTGCAAATAAACAGAGATGTCTTACGGTCCGAAAATCTGAGTATTCAACGTTTGGGCTTCTGTGTGGTGCTACTCCATGGGAACAATTAGCCACGAATACCGAGAGTCTCCCAAAAAAAGACACATTGAGTTTTCTGGTGGGAATAGCAGACCTTTAGAGGGGTGCTCTGTCTGGGCAGGAATGGCTCAGAGGGTTTTTTCTGAAAAATACTGAATCTGCAGGACTGAGGGTTTGGTTTCCTTTGCAGCATAAAGTGATCTAGGGCCACGCTGCCGCCAGGGCATTTCGATGCCGCCTCCGACCATGCCTTCCTGCCATCTCCTCCTGTTTTCACCAGTCGCTTTCTGTAGTGCGTTGTTTTCAGTCATGTTCTTGAGCTGATCCTAGCTAATTTTAATCAGCTTGTTCTTGGTGAGCTCAGCCCCGTGGTATCGGCTGTTGCCTCAACAGAGTTGGAAGGGAGAGAGGGTGAGACATTTGGTGGCAGTGGGATCTTAGATGCATTCAAAGAGGTTGTAAAACGGCACCTGGAGGCACCAGTTCTTTTCATGGAAGAGCCAGAGATTTTCTGCTGGAGAAAACACGAAATGGGAGGAGTGAGGGAGTGAGAAGTCACAGCCCTTCTGTGCAGACGGCAATGTGAAACTGGTTACTTGGAAAGAAAAGCACTGAGAGAGAAACGCCTACCAAGGGGATACGGATACACCAACTCAGTCAAAAATCATAAAAATTCAGGGTGAGTACTGCTGCAGAAGAGCAGGAGCAGATATCTCCCAGGGCTTGGGTCAGAGGATGGTCCCGTCTCCAAAGAGAGAAACGTCCCTGCAGGCACAGGGTGGCAGGAAGATGTTTTTTTACCATCGCGACCACTCCAGCGTGTTCTGCTCCAAGATGAAAATGCCAAAATCAAGAGGGAGGTTGATGAACCGCAGCCGGGAGCCTTGGTTTGCAGATCGTGCCTCTCGGTGGGCGTGAGGCAGCAGCACCGAGAGGCAGAGCAAGGCGCACATCTATAACGGCTGATTTTCTGTACGAAAAATTCTTTGCATGTCAAATAAAGGCTTTTTTTCCCCAGAATAAAAAAAAAAATCTGCCTGGGAAGAATTCGACTGAAGGCAGATAACTTGTGTAAAGCTGAGAAAACTGCGGGAATATGGGGCACGTACCACGGGCTTTGCCGTTGGCCGTTCGGGGCTGCTGCACAAAGGTGACCTTCCATCAAAAACTAGTTCCTCCATTGATTTGGTTTGGTTTGGGTTTTTTTTTCATCTCCTGCCCTCCTAGGAAAGAGGAAACTGCCAGCCCCCAGAATTCTCTCTTAGAAAGAGGATTATGTGCCCTATTAAATGGGGATTAATGAAATGAAGACGTCCTGGGAGCCAGGCTGCTGAATTCCTACCTCGGCTGGCCCAGGAGAGCTTCTCAGCCCACTTAACCCTTCCCTACCTCTGGTTCCCAGCCTGTGAACGGGAGGTGGATCCGGGGGTTCCCTGGAGACTCAAGAGAGTCGGGTCTGTGCAGAAGACGCGTGCTGTGCTCTGGCAGGACACCATGTGCTTTCCAAGCGTTTGTGGAGGAGCAGCTGCTACCTACCCACAGTGTTTGTCTTCCATGGAAAATCCTGCAATTTAGAGAGGAAAAAGTTTGTGGTAGTACATAGCATTTCCAAGCAACTCTTTGCCCACGGAGGCCAGAGTGGTGGCTCCGTGCAGCCACCACGTCGTGTCGTGACAGGGCTCAGGAACATTGTCTTTGTGCCTGCAACGGGGCTTCTGTCGCAGGAGCATGGTGCGGGTGTTCATTTTTCCTGGGTGGCTGCAGATGCTGGTGGGAGAGCTGCAGACGCGTGCGGCAGAGGGTCCCTGCCAGGCTCCACCGCCGGCCAGCGAGCAGAGACGCTTCTGCCCAGGTTTGACATTTGCGTTTTAGACACCTGCACGCCGCACCAGTAGGTTAATAAGGGCTGGCTTGGCAGTCGGAAGTCTTGAATGTTGGTGTAGGGAACATGTAAAGAAGAAGAGGAGGAGGAGGACGAGGACGAGGATGAGGAGGAGGAGGAGGATGCAGTCAGAAGTCTTTGACATTGATATAGAGAACATGCAAAGAGAATAATGATGATGATGAAGTCAGAAGTCTTTGGCGTGGTGTAGAGAACATGCAAAGAGGATGAAGATGATGAGGATTCAGTCAGAAGTCTTTGACGTTGGTGGAGGGAATATGCAAAGAGGAGGAGGGTGATGCAGTCAGACGTCTTTGATGTTGGTGCAGGGAACATGCAAAGAGAAGGAGGATGATGACAGGGAACATGCAAAGAGGAGGAGGAGGAGGATGCAGTCAGAAGTCTTTGATGTTGGTGTAGGGAGCATACAAAGAGGAGGAGGAGGAGGATGAGGAGGAGGAGGAGGAGGAGGAGGAGGAGGAGGAGGATAATACGGGGCAATGTGCTCTCAGCCAGCCCAGCTAGCACAGGTCCTTGCCACCTCACCTGCCGCTCGGTGAAATTTGCTCCCTGTTTTCTCTTCAGTCTGAGTCTACTGGGGGTTGTCACGCTTCCCACCTTGCTTGGGCCACCTGAGATCGCCTGGGTGGCAGGAGGACTTGGGGAAATGCACGTGCTTGGGTTTTTTCTTTTCTCCTATCTTTTCTTCTTTCCCAGACACCTCTTTATGGTACCCCCGTGGGTCCCTCTTTGGAGCATTTAGAGCTCCGCACCCTCCTCGGGTATGGCTGTGTGCTGAGACGTAGCAGGGGACGACCCAAAGTGGCTGGGACCGGGGCCGCGTTCATTACGAGGAAAGTGTGTGGGACACAAAGGAGACTCCTAATAAACTCCACTGGCTGTCACTAGCAGTGAGATTTTCTGTAATTACCAGAGGTTCTGGACTTACAGAGGTAAAAAACAAGCTTTGACTTGGTCTTTGATTATTCTGGTGCACATCACAGAAATACCTGAACAACAGCAACCCGTGCAGCGGTGTATCTGGATGTATGCGTTAGACTTTTAGCAGTGTTACGACTTTCACGTCCAAAGCCGTTACCAGGTATTTCCATGTGCTGGGTGATTATAACACCAGCAGAGAGCAGATAAGCTCTTAGACATCTCTTTTCACTGCAATTTGTAGATTTCTGTGACCAAATTGTTTTCATGTCTGTCCTTTCCAAGGCACTTTTTCAAAGGGCACCTTTACTTGCTCATCTTTAATGTTTTTATTAAAGCAGTAAGTCTCTGGCTTTCTCCGCCGCCCTGAAAGGTGTCATTAGGAGGAAATGGGAGACTCGTGATCTGGTAGAGAAGAGTTTTGTACTTCTGAGTTTGAGGTTCAAAGCCAGATGAAATGGGCAGAGACCCAAAGTTGCTGTCTAAAAGTGGTTCACTATTTTTAATACGCTGTGTTTTGTGATGCAGTTACATTATAATTGGCATTAGTGGCTCTGCACCCTCCTCCTCCTCCTCCATCCTCCTCCATTAGCAGTCCTGTTAGAAAAGCTGATGACTCTGGGTGGTTCAAAGGCTCTTCCATCTGTGCTTCTGGGAGACAGGGAGAGAGGAGCTTCCACAGCAATTTTCCGTATTTCCCCTGGTCTCATTATAAACATCAAGCTCTGCCGTGTCTGTCTGACCTGTGGCCTTTCCAGCACGTTGTCGATGAAGCAGCACTCCTGCTCCGAATAGTCAAGCAGAGTAGCCTCACCTAAGCTGTCACGATGTGGTATTTGAGATGCCAAAACGTGGGCTTGGTTAGGAATGATTCGAGCGTCTGTACACCCCCTTGTACCTTTAGGGGTGAGCAGGCCTCAGCGGATCTTCAGAGCGGTGACTTTGTGGTTATTTTTGTTACAGATCTTGGATGACGGAGGTGATCTCACTCACTGGATTTACAAGAAATATCCCAACATGTTTAAGAAGATCAAGGGGATAGTAGAGGAGAGCGTGACCGGTGTCCACAGGTAACGGGACAGGCTGGACTGTGAGCGCGGAGATGTTTGGACAAAAGCATCTTCTGCCTCGGGGCGCTTGGTAGCAAAAGATCCCCGAGCTGTAAGATGCCACGGACTCAGCTGAATGTTGAGCTTCCTAACACATGGTCTGTGGTTTTCCTTCAGTATGGGCTTGGCTTTCCCGTAAGAACGGTTTTAAATCTCTGGTACAGTGAAAGCAATAGACTTGGAACTACTGCTCTGAATGTCAGACGAGGAGTAGAAGCACCTACTGACCATTGCGCGGGTGGAAAACGTGCACGAGGGCTTGTTTTTCCAGCTGGGAAATAGGGGCGATGATTATCTCACCTCATTTTGCAGATGAAAAAAGGAAGGGACGAGGGTGTTGCACAAGAAGGGGTGGGCTTTGGAGAAAGTCAAAAGCGTAGTCCTAAACTAAATCTCTAGGAAGAAGTGAGATTTGGGAAGAGGAAATGAGTCTCCAGTTGGGGTGGGAATCCAGAAAGGGAGAACCACAGCGATGCAGCCGTAGGACTGAGTGACCCCCATCGGTCTGCAGCAGAATCGTGATGGGAGAGGTGGCTCTCAGGGTTAGGAGAGGTCTCAGAGGTCCTTTTCCAGTGGCGTTAATCGTACCACAGGTGGCAGAAAATAGGGGACTGAGGAGAGGAGCAGCAGACTCTGCTTTTTTCTTTATTTTTGCAGGGAGAAAGGCTTGGCTGCAGCTCTTGGAGCTGGCTGAGAGTTTGGCCAGAGGTGCAGGCAGCCCTCGAAACAGGGAAACGAAATATTTGAAACAAGGAAGCAACCGATTCAGGTTTGCAACCAGCAGGATCAAGAAAAGGACCTGATAATATTTTTAGCAGCAGGAATCGTTTCCCATTTGGGCAAAAGAGACATGCAAGAAAAAAGCAATGTTAAAAATTGCCCGCAGTCTCGTGCCAGGAGCAAGGTTGTTTTCTGAGCTCGGTGATACCGATGCATGCGCACAGGGAACGTGTGCCCCTTACCTCCAGGGGACAGACAACGTGGGGACTGAGGCTCTTTTCCAACCTAAACGATTCTATGAATGTTACCCGTCTGTGGCCATTTCTATTTGTCTTGAGCTGTAAGAGCTTGAGGAATTATAGGAGCTGTCATCTTACGTTATCTGAAGCAGGATTTGGGGGTTTTGTCCTTTTGAGGACATCAGAGGATGGTTGTAATATCAAGTTATGAGGCACATGGAGTCTAGAGCACCTTCTGATCTCTGCTATTTGATGTTTTTATGAAAAGCCTCTTGCCAACCTGGTGCTTCTTCAGTAGGGGAAGGAAATAGGTACAGACGTTGGAGGAAGGACGAGTGCTATTTCTCCTCCTGAGAATAGCTCCTGCTAAGAGGCTATCTTTGACCCTCCAGATGGGTACTGCTTACTCCAGTGAAACAAGACCTCAAGAGCACACAACAGTAGAGTGTAGGGAAATATTTTTCCATCCATCGTCTCTTTCTTCCCGTATTCATAACAGGCTGTACCAGTTGTCCAAAGCGGGGAAGCTCTGCGTCCCAGCCATGAATGTCAACGACTCGGTCACAAAGCAGAAGTTTGACAACCTGTACTGCTGCAGAGAGTCCATCCTGGACGGGTACGTACATGTCCACCCAAAGGGGGTCATGTTCCTTGCTCGGGTTGTGTCGGACCCCACGGGGAACTGGGTCCATGGGTCTGTCCTACCTGTCGCTTTAGGTCATTTTAGATCAATTGATGTGTCAGAGGAGAACAAAGACCCTTTTTTACCTGTGGTTCATCCTATTTGTATGGGAATCTGCAGGGCATTTTGAGACAGCAGCTATGTCTCTGCGGGTCAGAAGGTCCTAAGACTTATTTGTACAATTGTATGTGAAGCTCTACAAACACATGCACACCGGAAAAACAAACATCGAATCTTGTGTTTGTAGGAGAATGATCTTGCAGCAGAGACCTTAGCATCTCTAGAAGTCTGGATTCCATATTTTTAACCCAGCTACATGTATGAATGGGGCACATCCCTTAAATTCTGCCTCTGCTCCTCTTTTTGTGGAAAGCACGTCTTCTCTTTTCCCAGAGTGTCTGGAAGACACATCAAATATTTTATTAGCCATAGTGATACGAGACATTTCCCAGTGCCCTTCAAGGGAGCTCACTGAGTCTTTGTCCTCTCAGGGTGATGTTGCCCTTCCATGTGTGTAGGTGGCTCGCATGCATTTTCCCTTCTCGATGAGCACGACTGGAGCTGTGTTCAGGCCCTGCAGCTTCTCGTAGTCCTGTGTGAGGACTTCAGAAGTCCTCACATACGGCTACGATACTCCTTCCCATCCCTCTTACCTTTGTGGCATCAGGATAAAACCCATCTGTATCTGTTGCGTGTGTATGAGTCAATCAACTGCTTCATCTGAACATTTTTTGCCTTTCTAGTTTCCTTTTTTTATCCTCTCCTGTGAATATACAATAAACTGAAAGAAAGACATTAGAGGACGTTGTGGTGGACCAAGACTTTATCCCATAATAGTTGCGTGTCCAAACTGTAGACTTGAGTCTGAGGTTTAAACCCTGTCCTTGAGCTGAGCATAAATAAATAGGTGCAGAAGGTGGGAATGATGGGGCTGATGAATGCTTTATCCACCTCTCCCCACCCTGGTCCCGCAGGATTTACAGCCACATGCCGTACGGGCAAGCAGAAGAGTGTTTGCAGGCAGATCGTGGGACCGGGAGCAGCTCTGCAGCATCCTGATGGTGCTGTACTTTTTAGGATCGGATGGGAATCAGTCGCTGACGGATACGTGGGCACCGGGAACATGATGTATCTTCTGAGCTTGTTGGTCTTGAGATGCAGTGCAAAATACTTGAAGTTGTGATCTAGAGAGAGTGTAAATCTCAGTGATCTTTTTTTTTTTTTTTCTCTCTCCCTCTCTTTTTTTTTTCTTTATTTTGATGGAATTGGGTGTCCGTGTCCCCACCACCTCCACCACCGAATTTTGTCAAAGCCAAGTGAGAGTAGGACAAGTTTTATTCTTACAGTTCAGACTATGACATGTTGCTTCTGGTAGCGGTCCCAGTAGACAAGTAAGCACAGAAGCAAGGACAAATTTGACTTTCCGGACTGGTGTTGATGCTGATGAGATGAATACCAGAGGAAAGATTGCCTGCTCCATGCCAGGTAGCTGTGGTGCGGAGGAGGAACCCTCCGTGGAGAAGACAGCCTGCTTCAAGAGAAAAGACTTTTTCTTGTTGATAACTTGGTATGGCTTAAAGTTTAAACAGGTCTCGAGATCCGCAGTTCTCGGTTCCTTGCCGACGTAGAAATGTCGCCTTCTGTTTAATCAAAGTCCATCTGGCAGAGCTATTGGTGTTCAGCTGCGCTATCGCTGCCTGCAGTCTGGTAGCCCCAGAGCTTCTCAGAGGCCCAGTGTAGGCTTCCCTGGTGATGGTGGACTCTGCTCTAACATCTTTCTCCCAGATCTTTGTGGGCTACGTAGTAGAGTGCCTCATTCGTCACCTCGGCTTTGAAGTGGTCTTCATGCTAGTGGTCATCCTGAGCAGGAGAAGTGGAGAAGATGCGTGTTTGTAAAACCTGTGTGTCCAAATACAGGGGTATGAAGATGAGCTTTAAAATGTCTGCAAGTGCCCTAGGAGTTAGTGAAGCACCAAATGTGGTTCCCGGGGTGATCCGCTGCACACGCGGTTACTTCTCCACATTTACATCACGCGTTGTTCTAAAAGACAAAAGTTTTGGGCTCCTTGTCGAGTCAGCAGTGATGGTATCTGGCTCTTCCATGCCAAGATGTTTTATTATGGTACCTGAGATTGCAAACAGCCAGTGGCTTCTTGCCCTTCCTGCCCATCAAAACTGGGAAAGTCCAATCAAAGTCATCAGCTGGTCTCCAAAATAGGTACAACCTGCGAAGCTGCGATGTGGAGCAGCGTACTCCAAGATGCAATGTGTCACTAACTGGGCTTTGCTAGAAGCAATAATGGGAAAAATGAGGGTGGTGAGGCACTGGCACAGGTTGCCCAGAGAGGTGGTGGATGCCCCATCCCTGGAAACATTCAAGGCCAGGTTGGACGGGGCTCTGAGCAACCTGATCTGGGTGAAGATGTCCCTGCTCATGGCAGGGGGGATGGACTGGATGGCCTTGAAAGGTCCCTTCCAACCCAAACCCTTCTGCGATTCTATGAAAACATCGTGATGAAGTAATTCTTCGAATTAAGTAGCCCTTCCTTCTTTATTATGGCCATGCCTCTGCTCTGTGGTCACAGGGTTCAGGACACACAAGGCAGCCTCTGTCGTGGGAGTCGGCTGCCCGGTGAAGAGTTGCCCCCAAATTTTGAGTGTCCGAGGACGCAACTTTTAGCTCCGTGTTCCATGTGTAGCAGATGCTGTCAGTGGCTGAGAAACGTTAAAGTCTTTAAAATCTTCTTTATCTTGTTGTCTTGGATGTGATGGATGATGGACCTCATGGGTAGGTAAGTTGGGATTTGAGTTAAGCCCGGCCCAGGTGTCTAAAACTGGGCTGAGGGAAATCTGAGCAGAGGTGCAATTAAATCCGCTGAGGTTTTTATCTGAATTCTTTCGGAAATGTAAGGGAATTTCACCTTCCCTGCACTGCTAACCTATTTACTCATGTGCTAAAAATAGCCTGTAATGTAGGACACTCTTAGGGAGAAGGAAACCGAGTGGAAAGGAGAGCTTTATTTGTGGAGAGCACTGGGATTCTGGCAATAAATTACCACTTTCCTGCTTCTTCTGTTGTTATTTCTGTGGGGTATTTTGACTTAAAAAAAAAAAAAATTAAGAAAAAAAAATTTAAAAATATTTTAAATATTTCTGGAGTACCAAAACAAAGGGAAACAACAACAAAAACACAAAACAGGGATCCAAACCCCAAATCCTTCCTCTTTGTTGCATTTCACTGGCAGCACCCACCATTACTGAGGGAAAAAGTCAGGTTTAGGTGCCCTTCGGGCCCCCTCTGCACCCAGAATTGCCGTGTGTCCTCAGGGATACAGGATACAGCCGCGGTGTTTCGGAGGAGCAAACTGAGAAGGACCCCTGTCCGTCACAGCGTCATCAGTGGAACCGATCCTACAGCTGGCCTTTAATTGTTTTTTTTTCTTTTTCCTTAGCCTTAAAAGGACAACAGACATGATGTTTGGAGGAAAGCAAGTAGTGGTTTGTGGCTACGGGGAGGTAAGGGGTTCATGTTCTACGTGCGCGTATTGCATGTAAAATCCGCACATCCTTTGCATGGCTTTCTCCGACGGGGCTTTTCTGTCCTCGTGGCTTTTCTCTGCATCTGCAGGTATCTTCAAACCTGACGGGTTCGCCAAAACTGACGATTTTCGTGATTTCCACTATATTTCTTTAGCATTAAACAGACACCAAACCTGAATCTTAAAAGGCATAAGTATTAGGTATTCTGAATATCTTTAATATCTGAATATTGAAATGTCCAGATATTAATATATCATATAGTAGTAATATTTGCTTTTATATTTATATTATATTTAATATAATATTAAAATACTCAGAGCTGGGTTCTGCAGATGTACTGTGCAGCTGCAGCGTTGCATGCTGAAGCGTGGTCAAGAAAGACAAGTTCATCTTGACTTACCCCTGTGCTTTCACCCCCAAACAGAGGAATCCTCTCTTGAGGCGAGACTGGGATATTCACCCTTTGGCAGATCTTGCTGGGACCAGTTACCACCAGTTATGGTGGGCTCTGCTGTGGGTGCTGTACTGGGACTCTTTTTTTTTTTTTTTTTTTTAACAAAGAGCTGAAATGGGACAATTTTCTCACGTGTAATTGCGTTTTTTTGGGAATCCTTGGTCATTTAACCACTCCCCTGAATTCCCCTGCGAGCCGCACCGTATCTGCTGTGTAAAGGTTAAAGCTCGTTAACCCTCGGAGATTAAACCGTTAAGCTTCCTAAATAGAGTAAAGGTTACAAGAGACTCTCAGACTTTCCCTGAGATAAGTGTAATCTCTCGTTATCATGGTGCTTTCTAGATACCAGGATGTTTTGGGGGAAAAAGAACTCCCTGGGACCAAAACCAACGGCACTTTTATATTTTTTAGTGCCTCTCTTAGCTAAGCTGGGCCTGACTCAGGTCCTAGATGACTCCAAATCCAGGAATTTCATGCACCCCAAAATTGAGTATATGCAACCAGAGTTGCTAAGAGGGTTGCGAAGGGCTCTCGGGGCTGCAGAAGAGCCGCCCGGAGTTGTACATCCCCTGTGAGCTTCCCACGGCCGTATTGACGCTCGGCGTCTCCCGAGCTCTCGGCATCTCACTCTTCCTCTGTGCTCTTCTCCCTCCCCAGGTTGGAAAGGGCTGCTGTGCTGCTTTGAAGGCCATGGGCTCCATAGTGTACGTGACAGAGATCGATCCGATCTGTGCCCTCCAGGCCTGGTAAGCAGTCGCACCGAGCCCGGCTTCTTCTTTAGGCTTATTTTTTCCCAGGAAAACCATGGCCAGAAACCACTCGGCAGTGGTCCCTCCCGAGAGGGATGCTGGTGAGGGGTTCATGGCTTCTCTGCACCCTCGGAGGGACCAACAGCTCTCTCCTACAGCCAGAAAAGGGTTCCTGCACTAAAGCATCACCCAGTTTATCTGTATCCCACATGCCAGCTTGCATAACCATAACCACAGCGGCCACGAGTTTAATGACATGGCTTGAAAGAGTTTAATGATGTGGCTTGAAAGGATGTTGGGAGTGAACTGCGACCTTTGGCGTGCGAACTCGGGCTTTACTGTGCTGTGCACACACCTCACCCGAGGGATATTTTGGTTTCGGTGATCACCCGCCCTGCACAAACCTCTCCTCGCTAACGCCAGTACCCTGACGCAGGGCTGAAAGCACACGGCTGTCCCCTTGCACGGGCACGTTGCAACTATACCCGACCTCGTTTCCTCCAGGTAAAGGTTTTGGTGCGGAGATGCTGCTTCTGCATCCCAAGGTGCGAGATGGGACGTGACTATGAAAGCAGAGTCCCAAAAACACCCGGAGCCTTGTTAAACCCACAGCCTCTTCCTAACAGCAAGCTTTCAAAGGGCTATCGCGGTGAGGAAACTAATAAGCCCTGCTTAATTAGCAGAGCTGATCAACTTCCAGTTTGCTTTGCGACCTTCACCAGTGGCACATCCAGCACCCGCATCCTTAAGTGCGAATTTGGTCGTTGCAGCAACCCCTTCCCTGACTCTGCACAAGGCAACACCGTCCGGCCCCTCCCGTAAGGAGTTTGCAGTGGGAGAAAAAAAACAGTAAATGGGACATACGGCAGAAAAAAAATTACTTTTTTTTATAGTAACTACGATTTTGCAGCTTGTGAGAATCACAGAAATAAGTTCTCGGGAGGACTGTCAACAAATCCTAAAAAAAATCCTGCCCTTGTTACCCGATGTGCTGAATACACCTTGCTCGGTGAAGCCAGGAAGGATTTGCTGAGCGCTCAGCACTTCTAAAGATTGTGTAGGTGCCTAACTATGGATCGCAAGGTTAATGATAGACATCTGTGGGTTCGGGGTGTTTGGGTGGTTTTTTAAGATGATCTAAATCCATATCGGAAAGGATTCTGCAGCAGGAGGGCGTATCTGCATCTTCTGGATGTACTTTGCAGGAGTAGCAGCTTTAAAAAAGCCGTCTGGATTGAAAACTGAGATTTGCAGATGCGGAGGCCTTGACAGAAAATGTGAAACCCCCAAAATCTCTTTTCGCTTCGCCCCACAACAGTCCCAAATCCTCCAGGTTGACTCCAGAAACCCTCCTGATGGCTTGGGGTACATGGCCCTTCGCATGCTGCCTTGCTGTTTCCAGTCTGGCATTAGAAAATTAAAATGAGTATCTGAGAATCACTTGGTGGGTTTTTTTCTATTTTTGGAATGTTTTTGCTGCTTCTCAGACTACTTTTCCCCCCCCCTCTCCTCTTAGCATGGATGGATTCCGGCTCGTGAAGCTCAATGAAGTCATCAGACAAGTTGACATCGTCATCACCTGCACAGGTACGCGGTCCCCGAGGCAGGAGGAGGGGTCGTCACGCGGTCCCCGAGGCAGGAGGAGGGGTCGTCGGGGATGCGCACCCCGTAATCGGGTCCATCTTTTTCCAAAGGAAAAAGCAAAAAGGTGGGGAAAGTGAACATGGGTATTGATTACGGATATGGCTATCTGGCAGGCAACAAGAACGTGGTGACCAGGGAGCACCTGGATCGGATGAAGAACAGCTGCATTGTCTGCAACATGGGGCACTCCAACACTGAGATCGACGTGGTGAGCGCAGGGACGCGCGTCGGGAGCAGGGACGGCACGGGGTGGGGCGACGCTGCTTTCGGGACCCTGCGGCAGCCATGTCTGACCCCGTGCCGCTTTAGCAAGCACCTGGGAGGAGATAAAATAATGTGTCGCTCCCCGTGTCTCAGCAGACACTGTCAGATATGTCGGCGTCATTCCTGCGATCCCAAAGGATGCCAGCGAGCCAGGCAAATTGCTCCAGCTTCCAGCGCAGGGTCTGGTATCCACCAGCCTCATTCCTTCCCCAGAGTCAGTGAGTCACCCCCTCCAGCCCAGTCCCTCTGCTTTTGTGTTGTTATACCATTAAGACCCAGCCAAGAGTTCAGCCTGGTGCAACACAGCACGCTCAACCCCACCGCGCTTTACCGAACGGCACTGAAATCTCCTCGTCTGTGCTTAGAGATGAGTAGAGAAACAGGAGAGTCTTGTCTGAAGGTCAGTGGAGAATTGCTTGGCCAAACCCATGGGTTTAAAGCCATTTTCTGTGCTGGAAAGAAGTGACCACAGCCATGCACAGTTTAGTTGGTGACCATGAATCCTCTTCAGCCAGAGGAGCTTGAACAATAGCTGTTGCTGGAGCTTTGATGTATTGTAATCATAAAAATAGTTCCAGGTTATGATTCATAAAGGTTTCATTGGTCTGGGACTGCAACCGGACCCAAAGGAAACTATAGGCCCAGGACAACGTCACCGAGTTGCTTCCTCTTTTCATTCCTATTACGTAGCTTCTGGTTTTTGATCTTTTCCCAGTGCTTTAACTATTTTAACACTGTGTTTCAGGCAAGCCTGCGTACACCCGAGCTGACCTGGGAGAGGGTGAGGTCCCAGGTGGACCACGTCATCTGGCCAGACGGGAAGAGAATAGTCCTTCTGGCAGAGGTGAGTTGCAGGCAAAGGAGCAGGGATTGCAACCTGTTCTCTGCTTGCGGAGGAAGAAAACAAGGGCTGGATGAGTGGTGGAGCCGAAACGCGTCCAGAAATCACCTCTGCAGGCCTCAGCAGCTCAGCAGTCCCTCTGGTTGAAAGGCTTGGTGTAACCCTGTTGTGGCCCATGAGTTACTGGAACGCAGAAAAGCTCCTGTGTTTTTCTTTATCCCGTTCCAGGGTATCTCCCACAGGGTATTTTATCCGATTTTTCACTTCTAAATAGTTTTACTGAGTTATAAGGGCAACCAATATCTCGGGATTCAAGTGCATGTGATAAATGGTGTTTCATCCCAGAAGGGACACATTTCACCGGTGGTTCTTGTACCTTCTGTAGGGTTGTAAACTGCTTTTGGTGTCGTGTTGAGATAACAACCAGTTTTTGCTTCCCAGGGCCGCCTGCTGAACCTGAGCTGCTCCACCGTCCCCACCTTCGTCTTGTCCATCACTGCCACCACGCAGGCGAGTAGGGTTTGGGCTGAGCCGAAAGCAGCGTCTGGCTCCATAGCGGGCAGCAGTTACTTACCTAAGTGTCTTCTCCATCCAGGCTTTGGCTTTGATAGAGCTGTACAATGCTCCTGAAGGACGCTACAAGCAAGATGTGTACTTGCTGCCTAAGAAAATGGGTAAAGATGTATTCATTGCCTGCTCTTTTTTTGGTTTTGAGATTGAACAGATGGGAGGTTTGCGAGGCTGGGCTGAGGACGGCAGGGCATCGCAGCCTCCTGGGCTCTCTTGCCAAGCTCAGGGTCTTCCAGCAAGTTCTTCCCACTGGGTCTGGGCTCTTCACTAAATTGGACGTGTTGTTTCTCCATCCCACCTGGGGAAAACAGGCTGACGCACTTGGCCAACCACAGGAGTCCATCCGTGCTGATGCAGGAGATTTTCACGTAGGGCTTCTGCCAGCAGAGCTGCCTTCGTTGGCTGCGAAGACACGTAGTCCCTGACCAACAGCTCTGCCAGCAGAACCCCCTCCTGAGGACACAAGCTATACTGACCACACTTTTGCTCCAAAACTAGCCTTTTTTTGTGTTAATTGTATTTTTTGAGACCAGGTGCAGCTTGTCCCTAGCTTGGACGTTAGGTGTCACCTACCAGAAATGCCCAGTGGCTCCTGCATCAGTAGAGCATCCAAGCTTGCCCAAGGGTACGGCATAACACAGCAGCAGACCCAGGAGTCCTGCTAGAAGGGTATTTCAGAGGAAGGTTTGGTTTTCCCCTCTAACTCAAAATAGATGAGAGCCTTGGTTTTCCCCATTCGGGGCGAAAAGCAGTCCTGCAATTCAGCAGCAAAGGCGTGAGGAGCGATGCCTTTCCCAGCTGGGGCTTTAGGGACCTGGTGCGCAGCAGGAGGAGACTCGTTGCCTTCCCCTTACCCTACTAACGAGGCTTGAAATTGTTTCAGACGAGTACGTGGCAAGCCTTCACCTCCCAACATTTGATGCCCACCTGACAGAACTAACGGATGAACAAGCAAAATACCTGGGACTGAATAAGAACGGACCTTTCAAACCAAACTACTACAGGTGCTGCTCCTCAGCCTCTCTCTCTCTTCTGCCATGAGTGTGGGGTACGCGTGCTGGGGGGGCAGAGGGGACGGGGTTTAATCCCACCGGTCGCCTGAGAAGATATCACGGGCTTTCTGATAATTCCCATCACCACGTAGAACGTGGTCCGGGCAGGAAGGGGACAGCACGGTTGGAGCCGTGACGCAGAGCGCTTGGCAGGACGCGAGCCCTTTGTATCTGGCAGCAGCTGTCACCCAGACGCGGCAAATGGCAGAGCGATGCCATCCGGCCAACTCTGACGATAGCTTTATTTTTAAAGTTTGACGAAGGATGAGATGGCACAGAGCAGGGTTCGCCCCTTGTGCCGGGGGCTGCTCGGGCGGGCTTGGCTCGGCTCGATGGCTCTCCTCCCCCAGCGCAGGCTGTGCTGATCCCCCCAAAATAATAATAATTGTCAATATGAGCCCCTGGATCGCTTCCCTTTCCAGGCTTGTGTTTGTAGTCGACACTGCAACACATTTTTTTACCGTGAAAATGAAATGGCTTTGCACAAACACAGATCAGCCTGAGGGGGGGTTGAAGCCTCGATCCTTTTCTTGCAGGAAAAGGCATTTTCTTGGCGCGCAGCTCTTCAGCGCTCACGCGAAAGCAACGCTGCACCAAAATGCTCCTCTTTTGGGGTTCAGTGGGTTTTTCCAGATCCTGAGGTTTTTTTTTTCCTGCCGTGTGCTACGTGTAAAGTTGTTATGGTGCTCCTGCACCACCGTGCCCTCCCGTGGAGGAATTTCCTCTGGTTCAGTTTTCTTTGCTCGGTTTCGGTGTCTGGCTGTAGTCCCGACCTTGCAGGGAGTGTGGTTTGTCCCACGCACAGAGAAGCTGGGATAAGCAAAGGGTCACGGCAAATTCCCAGCATCGAGGGAGAGCTATGCTGGCTCAGACGTCCCCCGTGCACCGTGGGGTGGAGATGTACTTGGACAGCTTCGGCTTGGTGTCCTGCAGGAATTTAAGCCTCCAGATACAAAAGGCAAAGAGTCAAGTTTTCCAAAATTCCCTGTTTTGATGTGTAGGTGCATAGGATGGGAGGTGAGAGGAGATCTCTAGGTGCCCGTAGCCTCTTTTTCTGGATATAACAGGCAATTAGACTGCATCCCTGTGCAGCTCAACAGCTTGCTTCATTAAAGCGAGCACCTCTCTCTCCTTACATGTAGCTTTGTTTGCGATATGAATTTCGGTTCCCAGTCTAACGGGAGCCTTCCTGATAAATTCAGCCAGTTTGAGCCAGGCTTTGGTGTTTAATATTTGCTCTTGCACCTTCAGTGCATCCTCCTCAGCTTCTGAGCTGATGTTGCTGCAAACCGGTGAGACTCAGTCCCTGAATCAATCGGGTGCCGTTGAATTTTCCCCTTCCCGTACTCGAAGCGAGAGGCAATGTTCAAGCAGCGAGGGCAGGCAGCTAAATATAATGTGGTATTTGTGGGGGAGGAGATGAGGATCGAGTCCCTTTCTAAATCATTGCTTTTCTTGGTGTCTACCCCTCCCAAAATACACCGTGTTGATGCTGGGGGAGCTTCGTGTCTCTTCCCCAGCGGCTCACCAAAACCTCATTTTCTCTTCTTTTCCCCAGATATTAAGTTCCTGCGGCTGTATCCTGGAGAATCGCGAGGAACAAGAACCCAAGTCTTTTCTCAACTACTGTACAGGATGAAACAGCGCAAGCTTCCTAAGTTAGAGCTGGGCTTGCTCACATAGTAGACAGTGTGTTTAGGTTATTTATTTATTAAATTAGAATACTGTACATGCGGCCTCTGCCACTGGTGTTCGTACTGCCGCGGGACTGGGAGACGGTGGATTTCTTTCCGTTTGTTTCATTTTTCTCTTTGGGTTGTTCTTTTTCGGGGCTGGGAGGATGGGGGAAGCGAGGAAGAAGCTGGTGGAATCAAATTGCTGCAACATACTTGGAACAGTCCGTTATCACCATTAATCCGACGCGCACGACGGGAGCCGTGAGATCCGACTTCGAGGTCGCAGGTTGCTTTTGGTTTCCTTCGCATCCCAGGGCTTCTTCCAGCGGAGCAGGATCCCGGCAGCGGTGCGAGCTGGCCGGAGGGCGGCCGGGTTTGCATTTCCCATGCCATTTGACAACGCAGCTAAAAACCTCATTTGCTCCAGGCGCTGCTGACCAGCCGGGTGCCGCCTTGGCAGCGAAGCGGTAAATCTTGCCGGCGATCGCTGGAGAAACGTCTCATAATTCTGCCGAACTGCCCGAGGGACAGATCTGCCAGCGAGTCGGTGAACTTCGCCTTAGCACTGCTGAAAGCTGTAACGAAGGGACCGGTCGTTAGCGTCAGCCAGGGAAGCCCCTAGCACATGGTAGGAGCCGGGAGGGCAGAGCGGTGCCCACTCGGAGGCAGACCCTAACGGATGTGGTGGCGGTGGGGTAGGATCCACCACCGCTCCCTTCTTGGCAGCTCCGCAGTATTTTCCTGCTGCTTACGTTACGAGTGCCAACCTCCTGCGGTTCAACCAAAGTCGTATTCCCGGTGGGGCTCCGGGGCAGCCTTGCGTGCCCGCGCTGGTGGAAGAGCCTTGCGACCTTGCCAATAAATGCTGCTCACGTGTTAGGGAGCTCTTCCAAACCCAAGCGGAGCTCATTGGCCATCCTGGCTGGGAGGACCCGTGTCCACACAAGGTCTTTCTCCAGCTGAATTTCAGTCCTCGTTGGAAATCTTTGGAGTTTCATTTTCTAGTAATATTTGTATGATGAAATCTGGAAATCCCCTTTGAGTGTGAGAGACGTATGCCAGAGTAATCCCCACCCCGGTTTTGTGCGTGGGGAGGAGTTTAGTGTCACTAAAACCCTTCAATCACTTCAAATCTTGATGCATCAGAGCCAATGGAGAACAGAATTTGCCATAGTTACTTGTTTTAGCCCAGGATGTCCCGCCTGAACGCTGCGGACAGCACAGCACCCTCACCAAGGTGACTTTCCAAGTCTCTGTGTCTCATCGGAATCACTTTTATGGTTCACATGGAGAACAGGGTCCTTCTAAAATAGAATTGCCCAACCCCGCAAGCCTTTATCCTGTGGTTGCTGCTTTGGTACCCGAGTCCCTCATCAGCTACAGATTCTCGTTTTGTCCTCAAGGACTTCTTTGCCGTCATGAAAAAACTCTTTTGTGGCAGCTCGTTCACACACAAGAAAGGAAAAACTGTGGAATTATGATCTTGGCGGCCAAGTACTTCTCACGGCTCTTGATGCCGAGGTCTGAAGTCAGCTTGACCACAAGCTCCTCATCTTTGGAGCAAACGTTCTCATGTCCTTGCTTATTCCACGTTTCTCTTTGAGATCTCTCAAAGCCTAGAAGTAAGGCTTTGAGAAGACCTTGAGGAGACGTTAGGCCTTTGAGGAGACCTTGAGAAGGCCTTGAGAAGACCTTAGGCCTTGGAGAAGACTCTGAGAAGACCTTAGGTCTTTGGAAGACTTTATCATAGACTGATCACTAACCACGAACTCAAAATAATCTCTACTCATTCATGAATTTTATCCAAATCCTGAGATTTTTGGGAAGAGTCCCCTGTGCTATGTGAAACGTCACGTTCAGGTCTTTCCCCGCGCTGGATTACCTTGGTCTGCATCAGCCAACGAACCCCAGAATTTCTGCTGTTCTCTGCAGATGCGCAGTGTGAAATCCTGCTCTCGGTCGAGGTGAAACGCGGTTGCGGGGTCACGTTGAGCAAAGCAGCTTTTGGAAAATAGGTGTCCCAACCACAGCCGCTTCTGCCCCGGGAAAATCCTTCTCCATCCGCATGACCCTTCGGTACAGCTCACGCAGTCGCTGACCTCCCCCGTGTCCGTCGCTTGTGCAGCATACGGTGGTGCTGTCCTCATCCGTGAATTCCTTCGTGGCAATTTTTAAGCCCATTTTATCTTCCAGGTAGATAGGAGAAAAAGAAAAAATTAATAATCAAATCCTAACTGGCTTTTCCCACCTCGATTTTTAAAGCTCTTCTCCATGTTGTTCTGCTTCTTCTGTAAGCTTTTTTGCTTGCTTGGCTTTTTCCTAATCAATCTGGAATCATATTCTGTGATCATCTCTAAATTAAACATGTAATGGGTTGGGTTGTTTTTTGTTTTTTTTTTTTAATGTAACACATTTTTAAAGAATTAGGAAAAAGGAGATTTAGGTAACACCAGCAAAATTGTATAAGGAAATGAATTCTGTTCTGAACTTTAGAAAGAATAAGACAAAACCTGTCATCAGCTTGCAGTGAGGAAACGAAAACTTTGCAAACGTAACATTTTCAAAATGATGTTTTAAATATTAATGTCTGAGTGATTGTATTAGATCAGCAATAAAGACTCTGTAATCTCAAAACACAAATAAAACATTGGAAAACTCAGCGTCTCCGGAGCGTCTTTCGGGTCTGGCAGGAGCAGATGGGGAATTTTTTGGGCTGGAGGGGTACAGTGAGGGGGTGAGGGACGGTGATGCCCTGGGTGGGGATGGGGAGGCTGTCCCCAAAGCCAGTGCCGTGCCGTAGCCCCGAGCTCCCACCGCTGCCATATAAAACCTGGCTGCGAAAGCTGCTCCGGCGGCCGCGCGTCCTTGGGGCAGCCGGGGCTGTTTGGGCTCTTGTCCTTGGGGAAAGCGGGCTGAGCTGTGCCGGAAAAATCCCGTTATCTCTTCTGCTCCTGATCTGTCACCTCCCTGCTGCAGAACTGGGAACGCTGCCGGGGTGGCGGAGGGAAATACCAACCTAAAGACTTTGTTTTTCCAGCGGCTGGGGAAGGATGCGGGACACGAGCAACACCAAGACGGGAGCATCCAGCACCTCCCTGGCTGGGCGCCTGCGTGGTGACCCCTAAAAACAACTGTCCCCCCCATACTGGGTGGGGAGGGAGGGAGGAGAGAAGCGGGGAGGGCAAATCCAGGGGATTTCCAGGCCCCCGGGAGCTGCTTTTAACCAAAATTGTGGTACCAGGGGTTTGGACAACCTGACTCGGCAGGAGATGCTGGGGGGCTGCCTCGGGGACGGGGACCCTTGGGCAGCCCCCCCAGGTGCCAGCAGGACCCAGCACCCCGTTACCCACATGGCCACCACCCTCGCACCCCCATTAGCCCCAGGGGCACCTCTGACAGCCTCCAGCTCCCCCAATCCATCACCCCTGGGGACACCCCTGGATCCTCCATAACACCTCCAGGGACACCCCTGTCACCAGCACCCACGGGGACACCCCATAACCCCCCCAGGACCCCCAGGGACACCCCTGTCACCAGCACCCCCGGGGATACCCCATAGCCCCCCCCAAAGCTGTCACCCCCAGGCACACCCCATGTCACCCCACCCCCGTCCCCCGCCCCTCCCCACCCCTCCTGGCCCCGCCCCCCGCCCAATAGCAGGGCGGGGGGTGTATCCTCTGTCCCCGCCCCCCGGGAGCAGCGGACCAATGGACGCGGGCGGGGCGGGGCCCGGGGGGTCCGACCCCCACGTGTTCGGCAGCGCTGCAGAGGGGAGCAGCGCATGGAGGCGGCGGGCGCTGCGGCCCCGGCCCCGGCCCCGGCCCCGGCCCCGGGCAGGGCTCGGCCGGGCCAGCCCCAGCCCCAGCCCCCGCCGCAGCCCCAGCCCAAGAGCCGGGAGCTCTTCAGGAGCCAGCGGAAGGAGTCCGAGGTAAGGGCGGGGGGCGACAATGCCATCCCCCACCCCCCCCGGGGCTCCTTCTGGCCGCTGCTGGGCGGGGGGACCCCCAGATGGGGCTTGGGGAGGGGTCCCTGCCCCGGGGGTTTGGGGGTCCCTGCCCCGGGGGCGTGGGGTTCCTGCATGGCCGCCGATGGAGGGTGCCCGATCCCGGCTTGGGGAGGGGTCCCGGTCCTGGGTGTTTGTGGGGTCCTGCGGGGGTTGAGGGGTGCCCACTGCGGAGGGGAGGTTCCCAGGGAGGCTGCCTCCCCGGCACTGGCACCCCTCTGTCCCAACTCTCGGAGCTAGAAGCTGGATTTTGGGGTCCCAGCTGGGTCCTGGGCTCCCCCAGGCACCCACTTACCCCCCCCTACTCACCAGGGTCTGGGGGCCGCAGTCCCCTCTGCCACACTTCACCTGCCCAAATAACATAACCACTAAACCCCCCTGGGCTGCCCCGTCCGCCTTCATGGGTGCCAGGCTGGGAAAGCAGGACTAGGCTCAGGTCACCAGGATCCGGCCCAGGACTGGTGGTCCCGGCCACCGTAAAGCCACCGAGGGACCCCCGTGAGCAGAGGACGGGACAGCCTCGCTTCCCCGCCAAGGAGCTGCGGGTCGAGGGGCTCCCTGGGGACGGCTGACCCAAAAAGGGTCCCTCCTCCCTGGGGGACGGTGCCGGCGTCGTGGCCCCCCAAGCCCTGCCCGTGAATTTGGGGGTTTGCTTTTTCTCCTCTGGCTCGGCCTTGCAAAGCAGATTAGCGCTGCACGTGCTTTGCCGAATTCCTCGTCGGCTTTAGCTCCTGAACTGCCCCGCCGGCTTGGCTGTGAAAATTGAGTGAGAAACCAGCGTTTCTGAGCAAATCGGGCTTGGCTAGCCCGGAGCCCTGCATCCTCCAGGGTCATCAATATTAATCATGACGATGTGCATCAGTTCCAGCCCGGCTGCCGAGAAGGGATGCTGGGACTCAGCATGAGAAATTATGTTAATTTAGTTGATTATCCATTCATGTGTTCCCTCCCTGGAGCACGGTGGCATGATGCCGGCGTTGGGTCTTCTGGCTGCGGCCTCCCGCTCCCTGCCCCGCCGTAATCCTCCGGCGAAGTTTCATGCTCCAGTTCCTCATCCGCAGGGGAGGAGGGGGAAGATCCACAACGCTATGGGCTTCCAAAGGGCAAAGCCCGGCCCCGAAAGCTGTCAGATCTGGGATGCTAAGGATGGAGCACGGGGGTTTGCATCCTCCCAGGCACCTTCAAACCAGCCCCAGACTTTGTTTTTGAGCATATGTAGGGCTCTGAAATGCATCAAATATTCACTGGCATTTTAGGTCCTGCCTCTGCTTTTCCTGGGACTTGAGAAATGCTATTTTTACACTCGCCTTCCAAATTTGCACTGTATTTTAAGTAGCCTCGCGTGGATGTCCCGCTCGAGCCCTGGAGACCCATGTCAAGATCATCCATGCACAAGTCACTGCTCCGGCGGCTGGAGCAGCTTTAATGCAAAGGCTGAGAGCGCTGGCAGCCATCCCGCCTCCCGAAATATCCGTGGGGATGCGCCAGCCCCCCCCCGCTAACCCCAACCTGCTCTCCACAGGGCTCAGTGGATTGCCCCAACCTGGAGTTCGAATACGGGGATGCTGACGGCCACGGCACCGAGTTAGCAGGTGAAGTGGTGTTTGGGTGCTGCGATGCTATTAATAGGTGCCTGCCAGGGAGGAAAAGAAAAAAAAAATCCCTCGGGGAGCCGGGCGAGCGGGATGGAGGATGGATATCCAGTGGTATCATCCTTGCGGTAATAGAGCAAGAGGGATTTATTAATAGAGAGCCACTCGCTCCCCGGGGACGAGCAAAAGGGGCGCGTGGGGGCACAGGGATTACCCTGTGCTCCGAATTATCCAGGACATGATGACAGGCGTGCAGGGGTGGGAGGACAGGCAGCATGCCCAGTGGCACAGCCCAGGCTGGGAAGTGTCACCCTTTATCGTGGCTGTCACAATGGGTTGAGTCCTCGTCCCGTATCTTCTGACCCCGGCTGTTTCTGCCCGGTAACCCTCAGGGTCCCGAGCGTATCTCGACCAGCAAAGAGGCTATTTTTAGCTGTGTCTGTCTCAGCTGCATGAGCTGGCCTGGCTAAAGCACATTTTTTCTTCAAAGGATCCTTCCTCCTCCCTTGCAGGACCCTTTCGGTCCCCCATGGTGCTGCTCAGCATCATAGGACCTATAGGAATTATGTAGGAACAGGCAGGAATTATATAGGAACAGGCACAACATCGTGTCCCTCCAAGTCCAGCCCCTATTTGCAGGTCCTGAAATATCCAAGCCACTGGGTGTGAAATCAGTGCAGGTCTTGCCTGGGTGCTCCTGCGGTCCCTCCCTTTGCAAACTGGCTTAACTGGGACAGAAAATTCCCCCCCAAAAAACCCTCTATGAAATTGCAAATGCAGCTTGAGCACTGTCGCTGTGGGCAAGAGCGTGGGAACAGCCCAGCCTGGACACGGGGATTAAAATGATGAATTTGGTAGCATTCGGTGGCTCCAAGATGCCCCTCAGAGCTGCAGAAGAGCTCAGGGATGAGTTTAGGTCTCTGCCCCATGTCTCCTCGGGTGTGTAGCGATGCTTCAGAGTCCCACAAGGAATTTGGCAACGAGGAGGAGGGGGCAACTCCTCCCTGCTGACCCCTCTCTCCATCAGAGCTGTACAGCTACACCGAGGAGCCCGAGCTCAGCACCAACAGGAGATGCTTCGAGGAGGATTTTCACGCTCAAGGTACCAGCTCTGGGCTCAGCACCCCAGGGCTCAGGGCAGCCCTCCCTGGGTGAGAGCAGGACCCCCGGGGAGGCACGCGGCTGGTTGTCGTGTCCCCTTTCCAGTGCAGGGCAGGAGGTGGCTGGAGCTGGATGGGGCTCAGCAGAAGGCCTATGTCATGCGCCTGCTAGATGGGCTGGAGGTGGTCAACAGGGACAAGCGGCTCAAAGTAGCACGGGCCATCCTCTACCTGGCACAGGGTAAGGACCACATCCCTCATGTCTCGATGCGGCTGTGTATCCGCTGCCTGGCTTTGGCATGGGGGCTTGGGAGAAGCCTTCTCTTGGGGTTGTGCCACGTCAGTGCGGTGAAGCTCCTTCCTCGGGTGGTCCCATGTGCTCCAGGGCTTCAAAGGCAGCTCCCCCCTAACCAGTGCCTCCCTTTGGGCCTCTCCAGGCGTCTTCGGAGACTGTGATAACGAAGGTGATGTCCTGCACTGGTCTCGGCACAACAGCTTCCTCCTGTACCGGCTGGGAACCTTCACTGCCTTCCTGGAGCTCCTCAACATGGAGATTGAGTGAGAGGACCTGCACTGCCCTCGCCCTCAGTTGTCCTCTTCTTCATCTTATTCTTTCTCCTTGCCCTCCTCACCCTCCTCTTCTTCATCTTTTCTCCCCATCCTCCTTGCCCTCTTCTTCCATCCTCCTCACCCTCCTCTTCTTCATCTTCTTTCTCCCCATCCTCCTCACCCTCCTCTTCTTCATCTTCTTTCTCCCCATCCTCCTCACCCTCCTCTTCTTCATCTTCTTTCTCCCCATCCTCCTCGCCCTCCTCTTCATCTTCTTTCTCCCTATTCTTCTCTCCCTCTTCTTTCTCCTTCCTCCTCCTCCTCACGGAGGACCAGGGAGGTGCCGCAGCCATGGCACATCCCCTAGCATGGTGTTTCCACCGCTGCAGATGTAGGCTGGGGGTTGGGGTGAGGAGCAGCCTGTGCCTGGTGGCTGGCACTGAGCTCGTCTCCTTCCCCACAGCAACAGCCAGGCCTGCAGCAGTGCCCTGAGGAAGCCGGCCATCTCACTGGCTGACAGCACGGAGCTCAGGTACCCGCTCTCAGCCCCGCACTAGCATGTTGGGTAGAGGCTGTGGGACAGCCTCTGGGGACAAAGTGGCCTCTGGCTGGCAGTGTCACCTGCCTGCCGTGCTGTCCTGGCAGGGTGCTGCTCAGTGTCATGTACCTGATGGTGGAGAACATCCGTGTGGAGCAGGAGGCGGATCCCCCCGAGTGGAAAACCTGTCGGGAGACCTTCAGGATGGAGCTGAGTGAGCCACAAAGTTCATTGTGCCCTAACAAGGTCCCTGGACCAGCAGGGAGACCTCAGGGCTGGGGGATCTGCTCTGAACCTGCTCCTGGTCTCTCTCTCCACCAGGTTTTCCCGTGCACACAGAAGAGCCGTTTGCTCTTCTGCTCTTCACGATGGTGACCAAGTTCTGCAGTGGCCACGCTCCACACTTTCCCATGAAGAAGGTCCTGCTCCTGCTCTGGAAGGTGCTTCTGGTGGGTGCAAACCCTTTTTTTTACCTGAAACTGGGCATTTTGGGAATAGTGCTGATGATGCAGCCTGGGTGTTCCCCACTATTCAATCCAACCATAACGAGGTTATTTAGGATGGCACAGGAAGCTGACACAAGGCAAACAGTTTCTTCTCGGACGAGGGTGGGCTGAGCCATGCAGAGGATGTGGGGTGGGGGAGAAGTGTGGAGAACAAACCAGTGATGTGGTGTCTTCATCCTCAATGCTCCAGTTTGATGGCCTCTAACTGCCTCTCCCCTGGAAGCCCAGAAGAGCCATGCAGTCCAGGTGGGATGTCTGCTCCCTGCTTTCTCACCTCTCTTGTTGGTCCCTAGTTCACGCTGGGTGGATTTGAAGCCCTGCAGGCAATGAAGGTGAGGAAGCGGGAGGAGCTGGGGCTGCCACCCTTGCCGGAGGACAGCATCCAGGTGATGCGCAGCATGCGTGCCGCTTCGCCTCCCACCTACTCCATCGAGCTCATGGAGCAGCAGCAGCAGAAGCGTGGTCACCGCAGCCGGAGGGTAAGAGTGGGCGCATCCTCCTGGCACACAGCCCAGGATGCTTTTCCAGTGGGGACCATCATCTCTTCAAGAAGCCAGCCTGTGCTCGGGAGCGTGTTTCCCTTTCCTCCCAAGTGCTCCTGTGTTTTCCAGTTTCATAGAATCATGCAATGGTTTGGGTTGGAAGGGACTTTGAAAGGTCATCTAGTCCAACCCCCCTGCAGTGAGCAGGGGCATCTTCCACTAGATCAGGCTGCTCAGAGCCCCGTCCAACCTGACCTTGAATGTTTCCAGGGATGGGGCATCTCCCACCTCTCTGGGCAACCTGTGCCAGTGTTTCACCAACCTCATTATAAAAAAATTCTTCCTTATATCTAGTCTGAATCTCCCCTCTTTTAGTTTAAAACTATTTCTATCGCAACAGGCCCTGCTAAAAAGTCTGTCCCCATCTTTCCTATAAGCCCCCTTTAAGTACTGAAAGGCCGCAATAAGGTCTCCCCACAGCCTTCTCTTCTCCAGGCTGAACAACCCCAACTCTCAGCCTTTCTTCATAGGAGAGGTTTTCCAGCCCTCTGATCATTTTGGTGGCCTCCTCTGGCCCCGCTCCAACAGCTCCATGTCCTTCCCGTGCTGAGGACCCCCGAGCTGGATGCAGGGCTCCAGGGGGGGTCTCCCCAGAGCAGAACAGAGGGGCAGAATCCCCTCCCTCAACCTGCTGGCCACACTTCTTTTTATGCAGCCCAGGATACGGTTGGCTTTCTGGGCTGTGAGCACACATTGCCAGCTCATGTCCAGTTTTTCATCCACCAATTTTGGTTGTGGGAGATCAGCCCTGTGATGCTTTTGATCTGGAGGAGGCAAGAGGACATCCTGACCCTATGGCAAAGGGCTGATAAGCACCAAGGAGCAAACCACTCACAGCAAGCTTGTCTTTTTTTAGCTTGACTCATGGAGTTGCTGTGTTATGGTCCAAGGATGAAAATGCCTCTTTTGCTAGGGGAGAGATGTGGGATGGCGGCTCCAAAAGTTAAGATGGAAAATGGGGTCACACCTCCTAGAGCAGCAAGGCTAGAGGTACAGAGGGGGTTATTTCTTGTCCAGGCTTTGGTGGCAACAGCTAGGAGGGAAATCCTCACCTGAGGAACATTTGCGAGCTTGATCTTTCCAGGATGGAGGGTCCTGGTGCCAGCAGCTGGGAGGGAAATAAAATCCACAGAGTGACTTGAATTTCTCCTTCCCCTTCTGCTGCAGCCCCTGGTGAAGCAAGACAGTTTGGATATCTACAACGAGAGAGACCCCTTCAAGAATGACGAAGCAGGAGTCGACGAAGAGGAGAACGACGATGTGGACAGCGGGATCGAGGGGGAACTGGACCTGATGGAGCGGGATGCGATTATCCCTGCAATGCCTGCTCAGCGCCCACCTATCGAAAGGGTGTCATTCCCCAAAGGGCTCCCCTGGGCCCCCAAAGTCAGGTAACACCATCTGGTGTCATTGCCATCCTCCCCAGTCCTACCTGTCCTGGAGTTCATTGCAGACTGAATGTCAGTCTGTGGCAAGTTTGTTGGCCTCTGGCAAGTTGAACTGAAGTGACTCCACTTCTTTTTTTTTGTCTCGGTTGGTCCTTTCTGGACTGGGTTTAGCTGAGCTCTTTCCCAGGCTTTACAAACCAAGTGTGGCCAAGCTTGGCCAATAAGTGGCAATCCCATTTGGGACATCCCACGTTGTACTGGGAAGGAGGCTTGTGCTGGAGCACTGTGGGAGCAGGGTCAGCTTTCCCAGCCGGCACCAATGGATCTCAGTAGGGCAAGGTCCTAGACTAATCATCTTGGGAACTGGTTAATGACATTGCCTCTTGCTTGTTCAGTGGGACTCGTGTTGCCAGATGAATCCTTCTTGAGTGGCCTTGCTCTAAGGTGGAAAATTGGAGAAAAACATCTGAGGATAAAGAAGTTGGTGTCTTCCCTTCCTAAGACCAGTTCTGCTACACATGATATGGGCGAGCGTTAGGAAAAGAGGGTGAAAACCTCTGCCCCTTTCCCTCTAATCCATGTGAGTTTTTTTGCTGTTGATCTGAAGCCTGGATTTAATCCAGTATCTTTAAAACACAGGAGCAAATACATCTTTTTGATGCAGGAGCAGTGATGGGGTTAAGTGTGCCTATCCAGAGCACTCCTTGCAAGAACTGGTTTCCCACATGGGTCTCCGCGCACGCGGTGCCGTGGTACTCCACGTAACTTAATGCTCTCAGCTTTGAAATCAAATGACTGTTGTTTTTCTTGGCTGGAGCCTGGAAATCCAGCTGGGTTTCTTTCTGCCTGTGAGAGCCTTGGCTTACGGTTCATGTCCTAATGTAGTGCTGAGACCCTGACCAGCTCTCATGAAAGATGCCCAAGGTGGACAAGATGTCAGCTTGCTCTCTCAGAGCAGCACGTGCTCTGCCAGACTGCGGAGACAACACTTGTTCACTCAAAGCGAGCAGATGCTACTTGAAGATGCATGTGCTAGGAGCCCAGAAGGTGGATAAAAAGGTGCTGGTCATAGAGAACTCCTCTCCATTTATTTGCACACTCCCATAGAGCTGCACAGCAAATACAAATGGTTTTGGTTTACGTCGCTCCCAACCAACGAGAGCAATGGTGGCTCTAGCCTGCTGCTATTAATCTAGAAAACAATCCTAGAAAGCTCAAAGGTTCCTGCTGGTCCCACACTGCTGTCCTTTCTGAGCAATGTAGGCTGTGTTCTGCTATATGTCTATTTTCCAACCTTCTCCTTGTTTTTGTTTCTCTGCTGCTCCATCAGACAGAAAGACATTGAACATTTCCTGGAAGCAAGCAGGAACAAATTCATCGGATTCACACTGGGACAGTGAGTGTTATGTGTGTAGGTCCAACGAAGCCTGTCTCATGGCTCCCATCAGTGCAATTTAACTGGTGGGAGGTGTCCACAGAGCTTAGGTTTTTTTCAATTCAACCAGCCTAAGGCATGCTCGGGACGATGTGGCGCAGCACTGGATTTTGCTGGGGCTGCAGCAGTGCACTCGGTGTTATAAAAACATATTCTTGGAGATGCTGGTCTCCAAGGACCTCTTTCTATTAAAAATCAGACCTAGCCTAGAATAAGTGACCCCTGGCCCAAGCCAGAGACTGGTTTGATGCAGGAGGGAGTTGGGACAATCTGGTATCCACAGCAAATTCCCCAGTTTGTGAATAAATCAAGCTGTGGATGCAGAGTCATCCTGGCACGGGCCCAGCAGGGTATGTTCGGTTTTAGGTGTGGTGTTGGGCTCAAGCTGGTTCCATAGAGAGACCTGATTTCATCCCCATTCTTTATCCCGACATCGCCCCGCTCTTGTGCAGGCGTTGCTGAGGAGGAGGCGGCAGGGTGGGCAGCTCACGCCAACACCTCTCCCAATTCCTGACCCATGTGGGATGCATTCAGTAGATTCAGTAGACTACAGGCTCCCTCTTTTACCTTGTATGACATGGAAGTGTTAAACCCAGATCTTCTTCCCAGCTTCGTACTTGCCTTCTTTCATCCCCCACAGAGACACCGAAACCCTGATAGGGCTACCACGGCCCATCCATGAAAGCGTGAAGACACTGAAGCAGGTAAGATGGTGACTCCATGCGTGGCATTTGGGTGAAGCAGCCCAGAAAGCCTTGCTGAGCATCAGTCAGCTTGTCTAACCTCATCCCTTGCTATTTTTTTCTCCCTGGCACTCAGCAGATGCTCTGAGGTGGGATTGGATCCGTGGGGATCTCATGGAAGGGAGGAAATCATTGGCCAAGATCACCAGGGCCATAGCGGAATTGCAGGGCATCAGGTCTCATACACATAAGCTTGTGATACAGCACTTATAACGAGTTTCAAGTGCCTCAGATGTATGCTTTCAGCCCACAGTAAATGTTTCACATCAATTTAGTCTTCTGCTCCTCATTCAGCTGATGTACAGCAACATGTTCAGTCTGAGCTCTTGCTCTCTCTGCCTTGGGACGTCAATCTGATGAATCCAGCCAAGGTCTGAACAGCTTGAGAGGTGCTGGATATCCACTACGTGCAGTGTGGGATCCTCATGTCTAACCTCTGGCTGAAACAGTTACTGGAGGGAGTAACAGGGTCCCTTCTTGTTAGTTGTCACAGGAAAAGCTTCTGGAGCTTCTTGCAGGAATTGGGGCAAAAAAATGGAAAACTGAGTCCTTGCTGCAATTCCAAGTAGATTGTCCAGCATTTGGACTTGCCCTTTATCCGAGGTGTAACATTGCTGAGTCCTGGTGAGCATTTGCCATGTTGTCCTTTGAAGGTGATACACTTCCAGATTTGAGTTGGACATACATACCCAGACCTGTGCTGCTCCCAGGGGGGAAGCATGGCCAGCCTTAGCTCCTGCAGTTCTCTGTATGGAGTGAGACACCTCCAGAGGTCAACTGACCCTATCTAAGGTCTGGATTGCCTTTTGGAGGCAATTGTCCCTCTCCATTCACTTACAGAGAGATCCTAGAAGGAGCAGGTGGAAGTAATCAAAGGCATGATGTATGAGGGGCTTCAGGGACAGAGGGATGTCCCACACAAAGATGAGTTCTCCATGTATCTGCTGGGACCTATACACCTAACTCAGATATTACTGAAATCAGCAAACGTTGTCATTGCTGACTGTGTTTCATCCTTCAGTTGTGATATTGCTCTGCCTCTGTCTGTGTATTTTGCCAGCACAAGTATGTTTCCATCTCAGACGTCCAGATCAAGAATGAGGAGGAGCTGGAGAAGTGCCCCATGTCTCTGGTAAGAAGTTGCTGCTCCCCATCACTAGATAATGTGTGAAAGTTTTCCAAGGTGTCATAGAAAGCCATACATTCTCTGTGATCCTTGGGACACACCTTGGATGCTCTTTTTTCTAGAAGTCCATATCTTGAGCAACTGTAGCAGTGGAGAAAGGCTTGGAGTTTCCTTCAGTCAGCATGCAGCTATGTCCATCGTTAAGTCCTCAAGCTGGGTTTTATGGAGGTGACTCACATATCTCAAGTGTGTCGACTGGAAATACTTAATTTCCCCTTGTTTCTAATGTTTCTCTGTGCTAGGGGGAAGAGGAAGTCCAAGAAACCCCTTGTGAGATCTTGTATCGAGCAATGTTGTACAATCTCCCCCAGTATATGGTAAGCCCACGTTTCTTAAAAGTAAAGAAGAGCTTTTGAGTGGGGAGTGATGCCAATCTGTGAGCTGCAGAGCTCAGCACAGGGCTGCTGAGGCATGTTCAGGACTTGAATGGTGAGATTTTGGTGGGAATCCAGAGCAGAGTTGGGTGGAAAGTACAGTCCAAGAGGAGGGATTCAGAGGATCAAGGGGTGTAGGTACCCAGGAACACAGTCAAATGGTTGGAGATAGGTCAGTGGTTGGAAAACAGGATGTGTGCGGAGGACTGGGAAGAAGGAACAAAGTCCTCCACATCGGTGGGAGCTCAGAACTGGCTCCTGCCCTCCAGACACTGAGGGGAACCAGTCGGGGATGGCCCCGTGTCATCTCTTGAGCTGCGTGAGCTGTAGTATTTACCAAGTTGTTGCACACTGATGCAGGCACCTTCACTTCTCACCTCAAGAAACAACCTATGGACTTCACTGGTCCCTTGAGCCTTTGTCTTTCTTGCTGAGATTAACTTTCCATTATGATATCGCGCTGATCTCCGAGTGCGATGGCTTGCTGGGTCAGGAACCAAACCATCATCGTGCTTTACATGGCTCAGCAAACAAGGTGCTAATGCCTTCAGGTCTCTGACAACCTGGCTGTGCTCTCAACAGCTAGGCAAACTGTGGAGAGTCTGTAGGTTATGACCTTCCTTACAGGGACATCTCTTGCAGCCTTCCCATGGCCCCAGGAGATTCCCAAAAGACTACAATGCTTGTCCTGAAATTCAGCTACATTGCCAGGTTGGATGAGGCTTTGAGCACTCTGATCTAGTGGAAGGTGTCCCTGCCCATGACAGGGGGCTTGGAACTAGATGATCTTTAAGATCCCTTCCAGCCCAAACCATTCTGTGATTCTAAGATGCTAATTGGGTCACGTGCACTCTGTCCATAGGGAGGGACAAACACAGATTTAAATGCATTAAGCTCCAGGTGTCCCTTGCATTATTTTATCCATACTATGAGAGCTCAGGTGCTCATGATGCCTTAAGTTAAGGCTAAAACAGAGCTCCCGTGCTCCCCACACTTGGCCTGTCTGTCCAGGGTATAAAAGGAGAGGTTGAGCCTTGGCATAGGCAGTCCCTCATGGTGAGCAGAGCTCGGGCTGGTGAAACCCTGTAGAGTTGGCTTGAAGTTGTCCGGTTTCAGCAAGTGAAGGAGAAGGAAGGAATGCCCCTTCCTGGGAACATCCTTCCACGCCTGTCCTCCCCTGCAGATAGCTTTGCTGAAGATCCTCCTTGCTGCAGCACCCACCTCTAAAGCCAAGACCGACTCCATCAACATCCTGGCAGACGTGTTACCTGAAGAGATGCCGTAAGTCCTTGAGGAGGTGCCCACCAGCCATCCCAGCTTTGCCATGAAGTCTTGGACCGAGCAGGAGAGTTGGGGTTTGCCAATAGGTTCGGGGGGCTCCAGATTTGGGGCCGTCTCTTTGGATAGGTGCAAGCCACTGTTGCTGCCAGGGCAGAGGGGTGAAAGCCAAGGATGTGAACGCCAGTTTTTCGGGAGCGTAACAATTTGAGCGCAGTCGGCAGCCGCTGTGCTCTGCTAGCTAAGTGACACAAATCACAAAATCATGCTAATTGACACGAATCATAAAGATACATGAGCATATGGTAGGTGTCCTTCATACCACTCCCCCAGGATTGCTGGTGGAGGGCAATCAGCTTTTTTTTCCCTTTTTTAATGCACTTTGGTGTCACCAGACAGGAGGGGATGGAAATGGGTGTCCCAGAGGGAATCGAAGGTCTCTGTTTCTGTAGAGCCTGTCCAGATGAATAAGAACTCAACAGTCCCTTAGTCCTTCTTGCTCCCACACCCGCTGTGCTGTTGCCTTCTTTCCCTCCAACCCAGCATCACCGTTCTTCAGAGCATGAAACTGGGGATTGATGTGAACAGACACAAAGAAATCATTGTGAAGAGCATCTCAGCTTTGCTGCTGCTGCTCCTCAAGCACTTCAAGCTGAACCACATCTACCAGGTGAGTGTAGAGAAGGGGTCAGCCATTGCCAAACTGGTCTTGAAACTGGTGTGTCCTGATAGACCCCCTCCTAAAAGATCTCTCCAGGAAGGGTTTCCATGAGGAGCTGCAGATTGCTTTTCCGTAGCGGTGAACCCTAGCCCTGAGCCAGGATTTGTATAGGGTTACTCAGGCGGGGATAACCTGCCTGCAATATATCTCTGTGTTTTGACAGGATTGTTTCCACTCACGTGGAAGGAGTTTTCAGACTTCTGGAAAAATTCACGCTGCAGCTGATCAGGTTAAAATTTAGGAGGTATCACAAGCACGAGCCTCCCTGGCAGAAGGGGAAAGGGGATGGGGGTTAGGCAAGACCCTCTTTTGCTCTGTCTCATCTCCAATGACCAGAAATAGTGCTGGGTAGGACCTCACGAGGTCAACTAATCTGGTCCTCTGTCCCTCAGCAGGATCAAGTTCTTGGGGCTCCAGTTTCAACAGAGCCTGGAGGTCTGGGTCCTAGATGCAATCTGGTTTTTGTTTCATCTGCATGGCACCAATCGAACTGCATGCACATGAGGGCTTTCCTTGATTAAAAAAAAAAGACGAAGGACTGATTTGAGCTGTGGTCTGGGCCCAGTTCTCCACCCATTCTGCAAGTCAAACAATTAGTGTTTGCTAATTTTTTTTTCTTTTAAAGGTTTCAGCATGGTACAAATCCATCTGTGTTATGAAGCCCACTGATATTTATCTGAGGATATTTATCCGAGGATAAATATGAATCCATATATTGGATTGGATAAAATGAAACGAAACCCCTTACAATCCTACATTTGTTCTGGGTCCCCTCAAGTCCCTTCACTAATTTTTCTTGCTTCACCCCCAAAACGGCTCCTTTCATTTCTTCCTCCGTGGCAGGAGGACCCTTGCAGTCTGGTGCTAAGTCTGGAGAAAGCTGTGGGGTTTCCCCCCCGATTCTGCTTTTGTGTCTTGATTTCGGGTAAGCCATAATCTCTTTCGGTGCCAAAGCTGATCTCAAGGACCACCCCAAAAACCACTGCGGGGGCTGAGCTGATGCTTCCAGCGTCAACGGAGGGTAGCAGAGAGCTACGGCTGATCCAGGCTCTGCTGGGGGTCACCCTGTGCTCGCCAGCTGCTGCATCGGTGAGGCAGCAACTGCACAGACCTGCACACCAACACAGATAATTTTTTTTTTTTTTTGTCTCGGTTCTGTCGAGAGTTGGTGTTTCTTATGCCAACAAAGAAACACCATCAAATGATTGCAGCTCAGCAAGTTAGCATTATCTTTGGTCCAATCCTGTAAAACATATTAGCTGCTGGCAGCTGCATTTCAAAGCAGTGAGAGCATCTCAGATCCCGGCTAGCGGGGACTGCCGATTACTCACTTGCAAATAACGGCGGCAGTGTGTTGTCGGTGGCATACCGAGTGTCGACAGCTTGTACCAGGCTGAGATGTGACATGTAGGAACAAACCGGTTTTTCACTCTCAGATTTGGGATGTTGATTGCACGTTAGTGAGAGGCGTGGATAGGATGGGATAGGATAGGATAGGATACTGCTGCTATTTGTGTCTGTCTCCTTAGAGGACAGTAGAGATCTGTTGTATTATGCAGCCGTACATACCCAGACCATTTAATGTTTAGAGGGGGAGAGAAATTAAAAGCATGTATGAAGGTAAGGGTACTTTTTCAGTTGAAATTTGAAAACAGACTGGGGTTAGCTTGTGACAACAATAGGAATTATTGTATTTTCTCATGTAATAGCTACATCTCCTCCTTCCCTCTTCCCCACATACTGTTTTGTCACAGATTTTTATCTTAAAAAGCTACACCGCAGTCATTAGGTGCAGCTATTCCTAAACTACTGCCATAAAGTTTGTGTGTCCAGTCTATGGCAAATAGAGTTTTCCAGCTGGTGGGAGTTGCTGTATATGATGCAAGCTTTATACAGCAGACTTCTGCAAGGTGAAGATGGTCTACAACGTGTCTAGAGCAAACCATCGAGACTGCTTTGCTTTCGGCTGGAAATGGCTTTCCATTCCCAGATGATGCTCCCAGTTGTTCCAGCTAACGTTGACCCATTTCACTTCTCTTCCTCAGTTTGAGTACGTGTCCCAACATTTGGTGTTTGCCAACTGCATCCCGCTGATCCTGAAGTTCTTCAACCAAAACATCATGTCTTATATCACTGCCAAAAACAGGTACAGCCACTTCTGGGGAAGAGAGAGATGATGGAGCAGGGAGGCTTTGTGCATGACGAACCCTAACACATGAATATGTGTTGGGACCAAGTGACCTCTGGTCCCTAGCACAGCTTTGGGGCAGTATGCTCTCCACTACAGGAATATGCTGGAGGGGAGCAAGTCCCTTCTGCTTAATGAGGAGGACTGCATGGGCAGTTTCCAATTTCTCACTGGACTACTAAAATACACATAGACCTGTCGCCCTTGCTGATGGTAGGCTTGTTTTCACCTTTACATGGACTCCTGGAAAGCAGCCCAGTGCCACTGGGCATCTGTGGGCCACAGCTTCAAAAATGCTAGATGGGGTGGAGTCTTCTAGGTCTTTTCCACCTTCTATAGCTATAAGTCAGCTTTCCTGACTTCTTCAGGTTTTGCGTAATTGTCACTGTCTTTTACTTCTGATTTGAGAAAGGCACTAGCACCGTTTTGAGTCTGTATAGGGACTGGCTGGACTACCGCAAATCAGCGTAAGAACTGAAAGAGCACAACTCTCTCACAACTCAGTAGGACTGGGTAGGATTTCCCCGTTCAGAGGGGAGCGCCGCAGGGGATGTTGCTGTTGGAATGATGAAAAGATCCTTTTTGTTGCTTTTTGATGCTCTTTTTGTTGCTCTTGAGCCACATGTGTAAGCTGGTCTGGGTCCTGCATGGTATGGTTGTGTATGTGTGAGAAGGCACACGTGGAAAAATAGACAGTAATATATTAATTCTGTTGTTGTTAAACATTTCCAGTTTTGGTCCTGTGCTTTAAAGGCACATAAGTGAGGAGGAAACGTAGCCCAGGAGCACTTAGCTCCCTCCTCTGCTTTCTGATGGAGGTTTCACAGGCAGGATATGCTCCTGTGAAATGAGGTGGGGTTTGCAGCTGGATGCTCTGATCCAGGGAGGTTTAGCTGTTCTGTCCAGCCCAGAGTACCCCTTTGTCAGATAGTGGTGAACAACGTCAGGCACTGCCCTGCAAAAAAGGATTGTGGCCTTTGGTCATGTTCAGGTGTATGGACCCAAGTCCAGTGATGCTGCAACGGGAAATATCAGAAGCGATGCCAGTACAATGACGACTTGTGGCAAATGAGCTGTGGGGCTGCTGGGCCCGAGCTGGCTCCCCCTGAGCTCTCTTGCTTGGATCTTCATGGCACTTCCAGCTTTAGGATTATGATGGGGAGGAGCATCTGTCCTTGTGGTCAGACAAGCCCTTCCTGGGCCAAATGCTTTAAACAAAGCCTGTTTTAGGGGATCTCCCGACCTCAGGTCTCACCTTGGGTTGCCTCTGACTCAGTGATCATTACAAGTCACCTTGTTGCTCAGCTGCTGAATTTAAAAACAAAAAATAGCAAACAAGTGGGAACACAAGAACTGAAGCTGTGTGATAGTGCATACTTCATTTTAGAATGAGTCTCAGTGTGTGTGTATGTATGTATACCTACATTATGTATATATATACTTTTTTTTTATTGGCTACTTTTACAAAGGCAATAGGCCTGGAGAGCTTCGGAAGACCTGATGCCCTTGTTGCGAATCTTCTTGCTGTAATCAGATGTCTCCATTTTAACCTAAGATCTGGTTTGTTGGGTTTTGGTTGGTTTTTTTTTTTTCCTTTTTTTAAATATGCATATGAATAACTAATCTGTCATGTCTTAATGGATCCAAATCCTTCGAGTCCTTATTAATGCACTCAGGATGCACTTTGGAGCCAAGAGGAATCGATGTGCTCCATTAAGCTGAGACGCGAGGCAGCGGTGAGGCTGGGAGCCCATTTGGATGGGGTCTGTGCAGTCGGAAATGCAGGAGGGAGGCACGTGGCACCGGCTGCGGGCTGGTTCACGTGCCCCAACGTGGCTTGCTGGAGACAGGATTGCTGCCCATCCAAACTACTTGCTGCATAAGGCAGTGCTGCCATTGCAATTCAAACCCCAGGCACAGGGAAGGAAGACATTACAGATTGCTGGGCATAATCACGTAGATCATCTTAAAAAGTTGCTTTCATATTTATCTGGTTCTTAATGAGTCCCTTCTTTCCTATCTTCCACAGCATCTCCGTCCTGGATTATCCGCATTGTACAGTCTATGATTTGCCCGAGCTCACTGCAGAAAGCCTGGTAAGCTGCATAGAAAGTGTCCTTGTAACAACTATTGCTGCATGCCAGAGGGTGAGGAAGGATTTTGGTTTTTTTTTCTGTCTTCTTTTTCTGTACCCCCAACCTTTCCAAAATTAGACTTATTTTTTTCCCCCTCCAGACTTGGAAAATTCCTCCCATCACTATTCCAACTCGCAATCAGCTATGGGGAGGAGGCACTGCTGGCGTTGTGCACCTCATAAAAATAGTTGGGTTTAGAGTTTTCCCTTCTGCTTCTCCAAACGAGAGAGCCTGCTTTTAAAAAGGATTTGCCCAGAGGCCATTGCCTCCCAGGTTTAAATTGCTCTCAGCACTTGCATTTTGTAAGATGCCTGTAGATTAAGGAGTGAACCAAATTCCTTATGGAGAACAGCCTAAGTATTATGGAGACCGGCCAGCGCGATGGGCTGTGTGAATATACGGACTACAGATGAGACATTAATGCTGGCAGGTTCATAACTGCAGTAATTCAAATGCAGAGTAGGTTGGACTCGGACAGGGCGCAGAGCAGGGACAAGCTTTGGGGTTAACAGTGAGGGGGATCAGAGGGAAGGGAGACCCTAAATGATACAGGAATCATTAAGAAGGAGCCTGACCAAAACCAGTCCGGGCAGGGATGATCTCACGTTACCTGGCTGCTAAAATCTTAAGCCTATGTTGTTTTCCTTAGCTGTGTAAAGGTTAAAATCATTAAAATAAAGATTTTTTCCTAGTTTCTACGAGCCAAAGTTGCTCACAAATCCCTCCAAGGCTGTGGTCGGCCAGGACAGCAAAACTGGTTTTATTGGATCTGTAGCCACGGCATTTCTGATGTGCCACTGTGATGCAAATTCCTGCCATGAGTTGATTGTGCCAGATCAAATTTATATAAAAACCTGCTGTGGAGCACGGGCAGGCGGGTGTGGGATGGTCACGCATGGCCGGCGTGCTGGCTCGGTCCTCCACCACTGTCCCACGTGCCTTTCCGCCAGCGCTTCTTGCCTCCTTTTGAGTGCCTGCTCGGGGTGACGGCTCCTGGACATTGCCTCCCTCCTTATCAACGGGATCAGTCCCCTGTTTTGCGCTGGTCCATGGGCTACTTGCTGAAGGCTGGGTGCCCTGGCCAGGGTCGGTGTCCACCCAGCCCTGCCAGGCTCCCACCGACCGTATCCTGGCCCGATGGGGACATCTAGCGACACGTCGCTGAGCGCGCCGATGGCTCATGCTAATCCTTACGCTCACGCTAAACTTTATGGCCGTAGGAGAAGACTGAACTTTTTTAGGGAAGATATTCCCAGTTACCCTTGCCCAGTAGGGGCTGCTCCCCAGTTTGGGAGCTGTCGCGTTAAATGATAGTGCCTCATCACTTTCCTCCAGCAGACACAGTTGTTAGCCTCACAAGAGGAGTAATTTAATTAGAAAATATGCAGAAACCAACTTGAATTTTACCACGTGTGTTCGTCTTTGGGAGGATACCCATGAATGTAAGGATTTAATAGGAATTAATGCCCTGGTACTTGAGAGGAATACGTTTTTGCACGTATGCATGTTTCTTCAGCAAACATTTTATGCGTTGTTTTAGCTTTTTTTTTTTTCCCAGTACTCCAATGCACTGATTTTAACATCCCAGCCGTAACACATTTCTTAGCAGCTATAACAGATGATTATGCTTTCAGTGGGTTGAACGCAGGAGAGTGTGTTGGTTTACTTCCACGGAAAACCAGGATGAGTTCCGCAGTGCTGTCTCCAGAGGAGGGACCCTTTGGCAGTGGGGTAACTGCTGTCCCCACATGGTGTAAATCAGGAGTGGCTGCAGTCCTGGCGAGGTAGCGGGGGCTTCGCCCATCTGGTTGTGGGACAGGTTCTTCAGTTCTTTGCTGGTCCCCATCTCCCCTCTCCTGTCACGGGGCTGTCGTTCCCCTCCAGCTCCCTGTGTTTGGGGAGGGGGCTGCAGAGGACCCTGCTGCACCGTGTCATGGTGCCATGGGGAGGGTAACAGGAGACGGGGGGTAAAAGGCGGATTAAAGTCTGTTTAGCCTGTTCCCTCCTTCCGTAAATCTGATGGAAAAACTCTCACTTACTTGAAGCTATAGAGACAACATCAGATTTGCAACAAAAATAAATCCAGCTGCCTATGAAATGGATATTAGCTTATTCCACTGGGGTCTTTTTGGAAAAACTACTTGGTGCAGAGGGAGCAGATTAGGACTGGGCACGGATATGAAACTGCACGGGCACTGCTCCTGAGCTGGTACCCTCGGAGCTGCTCACAGCATCCGCAAGCACCTCAGTGACATCTCGGTGACATCCCGCCTCTGCGCTCTGCTGTGTAAGCTCCGCTGTGTGTGCACGAGCCTCCAGCACAGACGTAGCCTCTACTGGTAGAAAAGTGCATTTGCTCAGAGTGGCTCTTTACCAAATTCCAGAATTAAATAAGTCAGAAGCACTTTCTTGTTGGCCTCTCAAAATGATACATACGATAGCATTTTACCAGCTTACTGAAATGATGGTGCTTGCTTTTAGGAACAAAGGTATTATGCCAGTGGCATTTTCTTGGGTAAATCTAGTTTCAAAGCTGGATTAGACACTCTGACTGAAGGGGCTCCCTGGGGTCATCCCCAAACTACTCCTGAGGATGCCCAGAACCTGGATCGTGCACCAAGCTGCAGTTTTTGCCATGAGTTGTTAGGGCTGTAGCTTGCTGTAAGTGGCTTATAAATTAAGCAGCACTTGTTTCCGCTCTCATCCCCAAATAGGTTATTTGTGGGACACTTCTGCTGTGCTCAGTGCTGTTCAAACATAAAGCAAGCAACTGTAGTGGTGGAATTACTGCTCAAATGTGCCACGGGCAATATTTATCAAGCTGGAGCTGGGGGTGCTTACATTTAGCTAATACTTAATATATCAGCTGCACTTAAGCTGAAGAGGATCTTTGTTACAGAGAAGTCTTGTCCTCCTGATACAAATGCTGCTGTTTGTCATCCTGTGTTGTTATGTGATTTCCTTTTATTTGTCTGTAATATGTCCTCTAAGCATGTGGTAATTTATGAATTAATTTATATAATTAACAAAAACTGTTTTCTAAGCAGTGGTGATCACTAGGCTGTAATTTGCTCTCTGACTGTAAACAACGAATACAAATCTATCACAATATATATTTTCCATGACGGAATAATGGGATTTATCTTAGCTCTTACTCTAATCCTAAATGCAAATTAAACTGCTGATTACTTCTGAGTCTTTCAGAATGGTTTTCCTCAGAATCTGTTGGTGTCTCAGCAGCATGATGACAACCCAAGCAAGGAGGTAGCTCCGCTGCTCACTCTCCATCGGAAATAAGACTTGTGAAGATAGTGAAAAGAAAGACTTTCTGCACAAGGATATCTCTGTGGCAGTGCTGTTGAATGCTGCTGTTAGGGTTACGCTTTTCCTTCTCTGCTTTGCAGGAAGCCGGAGACAACAACCAGTTCTGCTGGAGAAATTTATTCTCCTGCATTAACTTGCTGAGGATCCTCAACAAGCTGACCAAGTGGAAACACTCAAGGACAATGGTAAGGTGATGTCCCGTCTCCCTGAGACCAGCCGTGGGCTGCCAGCGTTGCACCTCGAGCGTGTCCCCAGCTCTACGCTGCGCAGCTTCAGCCCAGCCTTCCTGTTGGGAGTTTCTCCTGGCAGTGCTGGGGCTTCTGCTGCTTCATAAGCTGCCCATTTTTCTTTCACAGATTGAGCCTTAAATATAGAAATACTTTATCTTCTGCAAATACTACTTATTTCTATGTCCCGCAAGCCCCCTGCAGCAAGCGTTGGTTATGTTGAGCGCTCCTGCTCTGCCTGCTTGGGGTTTCTACCGTACATGGCCCAGGTGTTAGTGCCCAAGGCTGCGGAGGCAGTACTTGTGTTGCTTTCTTGAACACGTTGCATTAAGTTGTGTCGATTCCTTGGCAGATGCTGGTCGTCTTTAAGTCGGCCCCAATACTGAAACGAGCACTGAAGGTGAAGCAGGCCATGATGCAGCTGTATGTCCTCAAACTGTTGAAAATCCAAACCAAATACCTGGGGCGCCAGTGGAGAAAAAGCAACATGAAAACCATGTCTGCCATTTACCAGAAGGTGCGGCACCGCATGAACGATGACTGGGCTTACGGCAACGGTGAGTAGTGCCAGGGAAGCATCCCCTCTGTGTGCGCAGTTGAAATCGGTACACAGGTTGACATTTTTTTGTCCTATGACCTGTTAGGATCCCATAAACTTGTTTGGGTCGGTATTGGGGATTATTTCAGAAGCTTTAAGGGTCTGTTCAGCGCCATCAGGAGGGAACAAATTGATCGCATGAGGCTAAAGGTGGGAATAATCAGATCGGGATGGGACATGATCAGCTCGGGTCTCCAAGACAAGAGTTTCCACCAAGCCCAGGCCTGCACTTTTGCATTCCCAAATCTCTTTCACCATTGACCCATTAAGCTGCCCTGGTATCCACATCAAATCTGCATGCTTAGGATGGTTGTGGAGTGAAAGTCTGACTGATAGCTCTGCAGCTCACACCTGAGAAACAACAGCGTTACAACCCGGCAAGGTGGATACTCTGAATCCGTAAGCCGAAGCACAGACTAGGTGTGCTGGTCTGTTTAAACAGCTCTCCTGTAGTCTAAATCTGTATTTTTTGAGGGATGTCATGAAGTTTCTGATGTTCCTCATGTATTAATCCATGGGATGCATCAGACCACATACTCTTATTCCCTTGTAAGAAGACCCAGTTGCTGCAACAACTGACCCAAGCTTAAGACAAGAAGAGAAAGTATTAAAATATTTTCTTGCCTTACTAACACGGTCTTAAATTTTTGCTCTGCGTGTATCTTATTAATGAGAATGAAGTAGAAAAATTGGGCAGCATTCCTGTTTCAAAAGAAAACAAGGCAAGAAGTAAAAGCCTAACATCTTAACTTTTTTTACAAGGGAGAAAGGCATTATAATTATGTTAGGGTGTTCAACTGTAAAAGATATAATCTATTTTCTGAAGACTTGTTACGCTTTTGATAGTCATGATACCGCTATGACACTAATTCAGAAGAACCAAAAACTAGCCTCGCTATTTTTAATTTCACTTTAGGGCTAATGGAGTTCCCCCAAAAACCAAAGAGCAGGAAGGCTGGAAGACTGGGGACTTCCTTTCTTTTATGGGGATTTCTGTCCTGTTGCTGCCTTTCTCAGCATGCTGATTGTTCCCTGCGGGATTGAATACAGCAGCAGGGCTTCGTTATGACACTAATGGGATACAGCTATGGGATACTGCCCGCCTTGGGTGACTTAAATAGCTCGAGCACTCCAGAACAGCAGGAGAAGACAACTACCTATGTCACCTGCCCTGGAGCAAGGGTTTGCTGTAACAACTGAATTTACATGGCAATAGTGAGAATAATGCTATTTTAAGACAGATGCAAAGGATAAAGTGGTGTGTGTCTCCCACTGCCCTCAAAAGAGTTAATCAGCAACATAATGCAATGCTGGATTGCACAGTTCACTACTTAGAGACTGCATCTTGACCTGGACAGTTTGCCAGGGAAGCACTTGGCTTTCAGAGACACGATCTGGAAGGGTTTTTCCTGGAGTGTTTATTTTTATCTATGTATATCTGGGTTGATACTCAGCTTGGACTTTTCCCTCCCTTGAGCACTGCTGAGCTTCGCCAATGAATTTACTGAACCTTTATGGAACGAATGACTATTTCATATAGATTTAGATAAAGAGCAACTTCCAGAATACTATTTTTTTTCACGTTACATGTTTACATAATATTTCATGTTTAAAATATCGTGGTTATTACAGCCGGTTATTAGATTTTCAACATCATTCATAAGTAAATTTGCCCAAATTTAAAAAAACCTTTGTTTTCAGTAGCTCACAATAAGCTCACCAATTTTTAGCTATATGCATTAAATCTTGATCTCTGCTTCAGACATCTGTGGAGATTTTCAGTAAAAGTGGTGGGGCTTTTCTGAAAAAAGCAGGAGCTTGGTAATTATAGAGAGTCCTTTAAGCACACTACAGAGCAGAAATAATGGCATTTCTATAGGAAGTTTTCTGACTCTGCTTAACTTACAAGTTATTTTAACATATTTCATTTAAATACCTTAAATTAAAATGTATACATAATGGGAATTGATTAGGAATAATAATTAGGAATAACTGAGTGGCTAATACTCTGGTCAATTCAGGCCCATGGTTGCTGTAAAATCTTCATCCTTTCTTTTGCCCAAACCTTATCCGAGTTATTTTTTCTACAATACTTTGGTCTTATTTCTTCTTCAATGTAGATATTGATGCCAGACCATGGGACTTCCAGGCTGAAGAATGCACCCTGAGAGCCAACATCGAAGCCTTCAACAGCCGGAGATACGACAAACCTCAAGACTCAGAGTTTGCGCCGGTGGACAACTGCCTGCAGAGCGTGCTGGGACAGCGGCTGGAGCTCCCGGAGGACTTCCACTACTCCTATGAACTCTGGCTGGAGCGGGAGGTGTTTTCCCAGCCCATTCGCTGGGAGGAGCTGCTGCACTACCAGTGAGAGTGACACCTTCACCTGCCCCCAGTCCCACCTCAGTAAGCTACAGGCTGAGGAAGGAAAGATTATTTTGGACCTGGGTGTTCTTAAGCCCAGCTGGAAAACAATGACAGTCTTTCCAAAGAGACCAAGCCTCTTTGTATCTATCCAGACACCCCTGAGTATGCAACTGCCATCTTTTTGGAGGTCATCCCTTTCCTGTGACTTCTTGGAGACTGTACACTATCAATGGATGTGCACAGAGGCCACGGACCAGGTTCCAGCGTCACGCTAGTGGCAGCGTCAAGAGTGAGCTTATCCGGTCTCTACTGCAGATTGACACCAGTGGACGAGAGCTCAGGGTCCAGGTCTGTCTCTTAGCTTGGTTCACGCACGTAAGTTTGTTGTAAGAGTATCTCAACTGTGACAGGTTTTCATCTCTCCTGAATGCCCCATGCTGTGCCTAATTCGTTTTCATTTATTCAGTTATGGCTGTCTGATAATGTGCTTCAAACACCCTACTGCCATGAACAAGCTGCCCTGCTTCCCTAATGAAGCTGAAAATAAGAAATACATGGCACTGTCTGTGACAGTCTCAATCAGAGGTGACAGGTTGACTCGGCCAAAGGAGACGATATTACCTCTTGTCCCTGGGCTGGCATTGCTGCTGCTGGGATTGCATAACCCAACTTAGAGAGGCTTGCTTCCACAACTGACAATTTTTTGCATCATTCACCGAGGATAATAATCCATTACCTTTTCACCACTCCACTTTCCTCCACCACTCCATTCACTTACCATTTGTATTAGAGTAAAATGATCGGTAAGCTGTGCAGTGTTTAGAGCTGTAGAGGAGGTTGATTGCCACATTTCTTTTCACCTGATTGTTTTTGAAGGATAATTACTGCAATGTTAGGTTTCCAGATAGCTTTCTTCATTGCTCTTTAGCCCTTCTAACCCCAGAGGAGACAGTAAATGCCACATTAAATAACCTAATTTTTACACAGATTTTTGGTTATTTGGAGGAATGTTTGTGCCAAGTCTTAAAGCAGGGAGGAAAAATGCTTCGGGTAACAATTTACTGCCACCAAATGAGGAAAAAAGCAGACACTGTGGTCCTTAACTTTCAGAATGAATAGCATATTGAGCTGTAAACTAACTATAAGGTCTGTGCCAACGCTACACTTGGGTAAAGCTGCATTGCATGAGGATGGCAGCTGAAGGCAGGCTGGAAACCCTTCTGTCTGGTTGCAGTTGTAGGCTTGACCCGCTGAATGAATCTCGGCCCTTGGTACCATGCAGGCTGACAGTCCCTTCTCCTCCGCCAGCGGCCCTGCCTGAGAGCCGCACTGCAAAGTCAGGCTGGGCTTCGCAGTACTTTCTTAAGTATTATGACAGAGCCTGCAAACTATGATCTTTCTCTACAAAGTTTTATCAGTCCAGCACAGGGAATCCTAGATCTAAACTCCCCCTGGCCATGAAACCAGGAGTTTGGCTTTTGTCAAAGCAGCATGTGTTAATATAGCGCAGGCAAGCACTTAGGCCATAATGTTATCGATATATCAAGCACACAAGTGATAAAACCACAAGTATTTGTTATGACAGGATTTGTGCTTATTGCTGTGGAATGAAACGGACAATGTTTCCTTAACGTAGTTTGTAAAAGGTGTTTTTCAAAGAAATAGTCTTAGTAAACCCGCTCACCTTTTCAAATATGCTTTTGTTCAAAATAAACCAGAACAACTTTTAAAGCGCATGCATTTGCTTAAGCTTTTTTCTTCCTGCACCTTGATTTAAATGCTTCCTTTGCTGTTTTTCTTTTAAAGGACAAAAACATCCCCCCACAAACCAACTCATAAACTCACCTCTGACTCCTGCCCATCTCCACTCTCTCTCTGCTGAGGAAAGGCCTTCTGTCTGACATACTTTGGATGTTCTGTTCTGATGTATCTACAGAAATCTAAAAAAGACAAACAGAATTATGGGCTGCAGATGTCTTCACAGTGTTTGTGCTTGTTTAAAAAGTTATTTAAAAGTAAATAAAGCCTCTCCAAGCAGTAAGGCATGAAAAACAGAGACATACCATCTATAATGGAAGCATGGTGCTGCCTTTAGGGATCCCAGAACCGGGAGGGCTCTGTAGCTCCGGACAAGTCATTTCAGCATCTGTACTTTAGCTCTTTCTGAAAAATGGCACCTAGCATTTCCCTGTGTTCCCTAGAGCCTACTGGTAGTACATAAACTACAGATTAAATAAACACAAATAAATGAACAAACTCCAACTAGAGATGGCAGACATCTGAAGGGTCTGTTAAATATTTAAGTAGCAGAAATGCAGTATAAATACTACTATTTTCAGCATGTACTAGGGTCCAGCGCCCAGGACTAGCTGGAAAGTTCAGGATTTTCTCTGTGATGTTTTGTCTCATATTTTTCTACCAAATGTGCAATTTCCCCCTCAGGCCAGGGTCCTGGGAATTTAGCTGTACCTCTGTGTGGTGTCCTGTATCCTGACGCAAGGGACGCTTCTCCAGCACTGCTGGTTCCTTTTTTCCTTCCTTCACATGGTGACCTCCCACTGAAAGAGTCTGGAGTGTTTTTTTCTGGTTAACCATATTAAACCCCTTGCTTTTTGATTCCTCCAGTATTCTCTGTTTTAGAGTGATTTAGAAAATAACCTAATTCCCCAACAACTAAGTATGTATGTAAAAGAAGTACTATCAAATCCTTTTAGTCTTTAATAAACTACGGTCATGAAGGTAAGGGTTTCTTCAAGGGGACAAGGGAATGAATAAATCATTAAAAAATCAGAAACTCAGAAAAGCCCTGGGTATTTGGCTCAAAACTCCCCCCCCCCCAAGTGTCTCTTTCCCACAATGTTTATGTTGAAAAAAAATAACCTGTACATACCCAATGATGTACATTTTTCTACATTATATATTTAAATTGTGGTTCATATAAGGTTTCCACAGCTTTTCAGTACCTTCTATTTTTACTGAGGTAGAGAATAGAAATACAAATTCTTACCTGAATGTCTGTGTGGTAGAGGATGGTATAAACTGTTATTTTTGAATACTATTTCTTTCCACCACCACCAGAAGTTATACTTCCTAGAGATATACCTCTATACAGAAAGAACCTCTGTGTAAAAAAGTAACTAGGGAAAGGTACACCTTTTCACTTAAATATTTGTGTCTCATCCCAAATTTGTCACAAAACGGTACTTCTATTGAGATGTGCCATGTTTAGTGAGAGTATCTTCTGGAAAGCCAGAAAGCATGGGTTTCAGTTCACGCTGATAAAAACTGCTGGCCTCACAGCACTCTGCAGAGCAGCTGTGGGGCTGAAATGCCAGTTTCGCAGGAATGGAGGGAACCTCTATTTTAATAAGTTTATTCCACTTACAAACAGATGCGGGTAACTCAAACAACGTAATACTTTAAAGACTTTCCCTTGAGGTGTTTGAGCAGTATATTAACTGAGGCCCCTCTAGAAAACTCCCTTACCAGCACTTCAGACAGTCCCAGATACTACTACTCTAGCAGTACTAGAAAAGACTCCATCCTCCTATTGCACTTCTCAAATTGCAAACAGGTAGCAGTTTAAAACTTCTTTGCTTCACAGTGAGGATTTTCTTCTCCTTAAAAAAAATCTCAAAAAAGCTAGAAGGCAGCAATTACGGAATAATCGTTTTGATGTACAGCAAGAAAGTTTCAGAACAAAGTTTCGGATGGTTTCTGTACAGCTGAAGGAACCACATCTGTTATCTTACCCCAAACATGACTGTTGATTCCAGGAATGCTCAGATGTTCTCAGTTTCTGTTGTAAATGGTATATGCAGAGCCTTTTTTTTTTTTTTTTCCAGCCTACAGGTGGTTGCTGAAAGTTTTGCTGTCAGTAAGTCATTTTCCTCAGTATCTCAGTACAGATTCTTCTATTTTTAGCCTTCTTTCCTAGGGATATAAGGCGCATGCAACTATGCTATTAGTTTCTCAGTCCTCTATAAGCAACTTTCGAACTGGTTAGCTAATTTCATGCAAATTTGAGTGAAGGATAAAAGACCTCAAAGATGTTCAGTTCCTTTCAGAGTTGTGAAAGTTGGCAGCTAGGTAGAGAGCGACCATATTAACTTCCCAACTGAGGCAAAGGCAGGGGGAGTTCAGCCTTGATCCATTTGGCCTGGCAGAAAGCAGCGGCCATGCGATGGCTGGCGGATCTGCGTGTGCCTGGCAGATGCTGGGGCAAGTCTGCAGCTGCCTCGCACGCTGGGGTTGGGGGAAAGAAGAACTCTGTCCTGCAGGACTTTGGGAAGGCTTATGGTTAGTGCTGGGAAAAGACAAGGGAGAGGCAGGCTGAACTGCGGAGTGCTGCAGGGAAAGGATGCGACTCTGTATGACACTGGCTTTCATTAATTCCACAGCTTATGGAACAACTTGTTAAAAAAAAGATAGTATCAATTTGTTGGACTAAAGAACATAAGACATTATGTTTCCCTGCACACACATTTCTCAGTAGTCATTTGATTCTCAATTTGGATGTGGTCCCCTGGCTGTGCATATACATTTTCTTCTCTCTCTGTGAAAAGGACCATAACCTAACCTAATATCCCTCCTTTCTCTCATGTGATTATTTCCATAAAAATAATGATTCTGAGATGTCCTGGCCTGACAGCTGCCAGAGCTAAAGCACTCTTTATTTATCCAGTTGTAACTACAGCAGTGACTTTATGAGGCCAGGTTTATTATACTCTTAGTTTGCAGAAACTTCCCTTAATTATTTATCAAAAGCCTTGCATGTGTAAACAGTAGCTTGTTTTGTAGCCAGGTCCAAGCATCTTTACAAAATACAACAGTTGACTGCACAGGCTAATTTTTGTCTCCTCGATCTAATATTTCAGACACGCTTGTCACTGTTACTTCTTTTTAGCCTCAATAGTTAGTAAAATGTGGTCTCTTGCCAGTTGTTTTTGCTAAAAGGAGATAATGAGTATAATTGTGATTGCTTCTTTTATGCCATGTGGTTTGTTAATAAACATTACACAAAATAATTTTTCCCTAAACACAGTAAAAATCAAATATTATCTTTTTCATTATTTCTTTCATTATCCATCCAAGACTCATTCAAAAGAGTTTTACTTAGAAAAATCTGCAGACCTTGTTTCTGAGCTATGCTACCGAGCCTTTCCCTGTCCTCTCTGGTTCTTTTGCTTCTTTTGCTGTCTTTTTTGGCTCCTTCTGATCAGGGACCAGAATTCCTCTGAGATTTTCCTCAGCAGTGAATGTTCTTCTGGCAGGGCTATTTTAATATCAAACAGATAACTGGTTCAGTTGCCCGTGGCCTCTTAGAGACAGGAAAGGGAGAGAAACGAGCAGCACAAGGAAGAATGGGAGCTGCTTTAGTAAACTTATCCACTGAAAACAAGACTCGAACCACAGACATGCCTAGAACGACCAAAGACCAAGGCCCTGCACCTTTTCAAATGGCAAGGAACCTCTTTACTCTACAATTCGTTTTCTACACCGCCCTGACAAGCTTAGTCTATGAGAAAGGTAACAGTATCCCTCGTTCTCCTTCACTGCTAAATACAAAGAAGTTCAGCTGCTCCATCATTTAGTCTGAGTAGAAGAGAGACAACCTGCTGATTAGCTTCAGAGAAGCTTGATACTCCCCACTGATCAGAAAGCAATTCCCTCTGAATAGCATGGTCTCCTGGATCCCACTTATGGGAACAGAGAACAGTCATGAGAGCAAAAAGGCTGGTATTTTCTAGAGAAAACAAAATATCCATGATAAGTAAAAGAATCCAAGATGTATGTTTTCTACACTGAATGTCTTATCGCTTGTTCTTGAAAACATCTAACACGTCCAGATTACAACAGAGAAGTTTTTTCCACTGGATTGAGAAAGAGGTCTGCATCGTATTCACGGTAACGGCATTCAGCTGGTCAGGCACTCAAACACATTACTTTGGGAAGATAAAATGGTGTTTTCCATTAACTCAGTCCCTTTCTGCTCAAGGCAAATAAGTCTAATGGTTTCCACTCCATGTTTCAAAATTGCTTTTCAAAACATCCTCCTCAGCAGCATCTCGCTCTCTGCCGACGCCCATGCTCAGCCACGATGGTGGGTGATGACACAGCTGATATTAATTCCAAAGTTTCCTGGTCTCATTTCTCCATCCAACCTGCACTCCTGGCTCAACTTTCCCTCTTGATAAAAGAGATAATCATTAGACATGAACTTTGACACGGAGTGCTTTTGCTTTCTCTATTCCTGAGCAAATCCTCTAGTTATCACCTGGTGCATATTGCTGTTGCACTCATTCCTGTCATTTAGCCTTCTTTTGATATCTAATCTACACGCAGTGATAATTATCTTCCTTCAAATGTTTCCTCCTGACCACCTTCTTCCCTTCTTTCACCGATACCTTTATTTCTCCTCATGTTTTATTGGGCTCTTGTTTTCTTTGTTGTTCCCATCTCTTCTTTTGTTCTAATTTCTGGGAGTTGTTCTGATCATTCTTCATTAAACCGCATTTTACTCTAGTCAGTCACTGGTCTGGCTCATTCTCTATATCCACTTCTATTTTCATGCTGAAATACTGTCCCTACAAACATTTCCACCACTACAGAGTTGTTCTGTCCCCCTTCAGTACTTGTACATTTGTAGCCAAATATGTTCGCTCTTCTGTCAGTATTAAAAAAGCTCCTTTATAGAGTCCACATACCTGCTAACCACTGCATCACTTCACAGCATCCAAAGCAAGGGGTGAATGCTTGTAAATCATTATAATTCCGTGAGATGGAAATTTGTGTTTGTAATAAACCCAACAATCTCTGTAGCTGCCAGGAAGAGTGGGAAAGATGGTTGGATATTTTTGTGAATCAGATTTACAATCCTCTACTCACAGTCCCTACCAATGCTGATTTATTTAAATGTCTGTACATGGCAGACTCTAATATGTACAAACTTCATACCGGGGAGAAAACAAAGACTGGACAGCTGTTATGTCCAATAGGCAAATTAAAAAGTAAAGGCACCTCTATTCCCAAAAGTGCTTTTTAAAAAAAGAAATTACACGTTGGTCTTCAGTACTTACCATTGCATTAAAATGATGAGCTTTTCCGATATTTGAAACTTATTTTATAGCCTCCAGCTCCCAAAATTAAGAGAATTCTTGGTTTTGTTATAATCAATCGGTCTGAAATAAAGCTGCCTTCCTACACGTTCATCTTTGACTGCCCTGAAATACCGCTCTGTCCTCCCCACTGCAATGATAGCACATGTGCCTGCAAAACAGCCCAGGAATGGGCTGAGGTAGGTTGACATCTCCTCAGCGGAGACATTAATCGTGCCTCTCTCCCACACTCTGTGCAGCTGATGATTTTCATGAAACATGTAGGGAATTCATGTATTTGAACTCTTACTTCTGTGTCAATATTGGTTGGAATTGGCCAGCTGGCTCAGAAGTTATTGCAGATGGGCTGACGGGCAACCTGTGTGCCAATGCAAGCCCCCTTTCCTTAGGAAATCTCACTAAAATCAAAATCCCTCCAAGCTCCTACCTGTCAAGATTTGGAAGAAGAGCTTTACAATATGATAAAGTGCATCCTATGGGCTTATGTACCAGAGAGCAGATTTGGAGAGGTTAATGTTTGAGATAAAAATAAATCCATGATCTAGGCAGACTCAGTGATGTGCTGGGGTTTGGCAATAGTATAATTATAAGCTATTTTTTCCTGTGAGGCGATTCGGCTCCTATTGATATTTTTCACTTGTGCTTTTTGATTTTTAGCACTTTGCAAGTGAAAGCCTGGTGCTGAGGGATGCAGAAGAGACACCTGTCTCCTGTCCTTTTTCCAAAGTTTAAAAAAAAAGGTATCAAGGAGCATTAGTATCCTGTCTGTGAAAAAAATGCGTCCAAAAAGGTGCAGGGCACTGAAATGAACCCTGCAGCTGCCTGCTCCTCCCTCCAACACCTCCACCTCCATCGCTTCCCTGGGTCTCAGACCTCAGCTTAACTTTAACCACTGCATGGGGATTTCTTGAAAACATCCAAACTCTATTACGCGTAGTTTTCGGTGCCTGCTGTGCGAAAGCGTGGCTCGCAAACGAGCCAAAAGCAGAGGCTGTTTTTAAAAATGTTTCTGCGGTAAAGGGTGCTGGGTCAGCTGGTGAAACAAAGAGACAGCCCCCGCCATCTTCACACCACAGTATCAGAGAGGATGAAGGCGGGGGCTGCGCCTCCCCCAGCAGGGGCAGGAAGCTGAGGCATAACATCTCCCAGCATGAGGTTTTTTTGCCTATAAAACCGTGAAAATTAACTGAATAGTCTACCAAACGCCAGTCTTTCCCATAACCTTTGAAAAGCACAACTTCCTTCCCTCCTCCTCCTCCCAGCTGTAAGTTGTTGTGGTACTTTTTTTTTTTTTCGTTCCCTATGACCTTTCGCTGGTACTTTCGGCTGTGGGTGGGGTTGGCCCCTTTGTGCTTTGTTTCTCACCCGGCTCCGTCCGAGGGCGGGACGGCGGCGGCTCCCCTCAGCCCCGGAAAAACTTTTCCCGCCCTTTTCCTGAGGCGGCCGTTGCGGCCGTTGCGACCGTTGCTTTCCCGCCTTCCAGTGCGCATGCGCGGGCTGGGGACACGGCGGGGGGTGGGCGCCATGGCAACGCGGAGCGGGGAGGTAAACGAGGGGGAGCGCTCAGCGGCGGCCGTGAGGGGAGGTCGGGACCCGGGATCCCGGACCCGTTCAGTGCTCTGGGCCCGCCGCAGGCAGAGCAGGGGCTCCGGTGGGCTGCGCTTAAGCGTTGTGTTTTTTAATTTTATTTCTGGAGTGCTGTGTCTCTGCGGGACGGGTGTCTCTCAAGCCGGTGTGGGGGGGGGAAGGCTGTGGAGAACTCGTTGTCTTTTCAGGCTGGGGGTGTGGGGGAAGCCCTCCACGGCTTCGTTTCTTCAGCCTGTGCTGTGGAGACAGGGAGGTAAGGTCCTGCCTGCGCCTCCCTGCAAGCAGGGATGGGGCCGGGTGGGTGAGGCGAGCCTGGAGCAGCGCGGCCCTGAGCTCAGGGCTCGGTGAGTACCTTCTCCAGGTCGCTGGCACCGAGCTGAGGTTCAGGCTCTCCTTTTTTCCCTGTCTAGTCTTGCATTGTTAGAGGAAAATCTCAAGAGTTTTGCTGAAAAGCTCAGAGTCCTGGAATTTGGCAGTTAGTAGATGACTTCACGGGTGATTCTCTGCAAAAAAATGCTTTTAGGTAGGACACACCTCGACCTGTTTTTGCAAGGGCTGAACTTTAACTCTTTTTTTTTCTTTTCCCCCCCTTTAAAGTTTAGTGCTCAGCACAGCATGTAACCCACTGCGTGATTGTGTGTTGCAGGGTCCATCTTCAGGGCTTGACGTGGAGTCCCTCCGCTCAGTAAAAGGACCTAGCCATGGTAATGCAGGTTTGATTCTTCTGAAGAGTATTGATAACACTTTGTAAGGAAATGGAGTTATTATCCAAAAGGTTCTTTCCCAAGGCTGCAGGACATAAACCGCCCTGTCCAAATTCACTTTGTGTGCAAGTATGCACCCAATTCCAATTTTTAGCTTTTCTTCTTGTTCTTGGCTACAGGCTGTAAAATTTTGCCCACATCCTATAAAGCCTCAAATCTTCTTGCTTGTGGGTGAATGAAAATGCTGCACAAACATGGATTTCCCAGTACTTTTGAAGAGTGTTCAGATGTCATGCTGGGCTGTAATTTAAAAACTCGCAAGAGATCAGGGTAGGAAGTCTGATCTGTGCGAGTCCTACCTCTACACGCCGAAAAAGAACTGCACTCTGTTCAGCATCACGTGTCCTTTGGTTCCCTGATAAATCCGTAAGAAATCCCGGGATTGTCAGCTGGCGCGCCAAGCATTGGCTCTGGCACTGCCGTAGGTGCGTGTACACGCACGAGGTGTTACTTCTGACAGCATTCGTGATGCTGTGCTGTAGCTTGTTACCCTCCCACGCTTCGGGAACCCCTGCTCGAGGTTGTGCTCGAATGTGTGAGCTGACTGCAGACTGCTGCTTACCAGTGCCGCGTTTCATGAGCAACAGGAAACAGAAGACAAGACAGTTGCTAACAATGACTGAGAACATTTAAAGCCCAGAGGTCAGAGGTATCCGCTGCAGAGGGACAGCAGGAGCAGTGAGGCTGCTCTAGACGAAAGGCATTCCCTGGTTCTCACCGCTGACTTAGACAACAATTTGCCCTTACCTGTAAGCACCTTTTTTATTTTGAAAGATCAGCTACAGGCCAAATTCTGACCAGGAACTTAATCATGCTCGCAAAATCCACCAGTGACTCTGCTGGGAGTGTGTAAATAGGGAGTGTGATTCAGGTGACTGGTTGAAAAATCTGACATAAGCATCTACTCTGTGAAGTGTGCACATTCCAGCACATGAAGTATTCAACAAATGCTATCCAATTAAGGTCTGCAAAAAAGGCTTGTCGCCCTCTCTAATGTACGCCTGAGTTCAAGTAGTTTGCAGTCTGCATGACTGAAGGTTTGGGGAACGATCTACCATCAGCTGCAGCTTGCACTCTGTATTTTCTGTCTCTTTCTTCCCTCTGTGGACAGCGGTTCTGTGTGTTTTATATAGAACTCTTGACTTTTTTTTTTTCTTTTTCTTTTACCTGTACATATTCCTTCACATTGTGGTCTCGGCTGATGCTGAAGATTGTACCCCGACTGTGTTCTCATACCTCAGAGCACAAATGTTTGTCTCTTTTGCACTTAACAGTACTGAGCTGTAAAGGGACTCTTTAGATTTGACACCATGAAAAATACGCTACGTATACTGCCTTCCCCTAGTTTCTGCCCAGCTGACAGTTCCATGTGGCCTTTCTGGCTGTATCTGTGCTAATTCTTTCTAATGAAGTGCTTGCATTTAATTACAGCGTGCAAAACTAGGCAAATAACAGAAATAGATGGGCAGATGCGTAAAGTGACTCGGTGCGTACTGAAAGTGCTCTTGGCATTGGGCCAGAGATAAATACTTTCAGTCACTCATGATGTGTAAATACTCCTGTTCGGCCTTTTCTCTGGGAGTAGCTGTTGCTCCATCCTCAATGTTCCCAGGACGCTGCCCACCTTCTGGCTCCATGTTGCCACCACCATTTTCCTGCCTACACAGCAGCAATGAGAGATGCCTCTGGGTCCCTGACCCGGTTTCTGTTGCTCAATACCTGGAGGCAGCGTCTTCCGTGCAGACGCGCTCCGGGCTTGTTGCGAGGAGTGGCCAGGATGGGTGAGAAAACAGTCCAGGGAGTGAATCAGACTCTGGGAAATCCCTCGCAGAGGCAAGAGGCTGGGTGTTCGTGCACCAGCGCTAATCAGCTGGAGTTAACAGGAGTATTTTTTTGGCCCGCTCTAGGGCTTGGGTGAGTCTTGGCAACACCTCCTTCCTATGTACGGAATGGCAGCTTAAATTTGCGTTACCGCTAATGGTAGAAGAGCAACGGTGTCACAGAGCCTTGAAAAGGCCACAGCTGTAGAAGGGAGACCTGCTTTTCTGGTTTATGATCCAGAGTCACAAGCAGACAGACAGTAGTGGATGAACACACAACATAGGCTTAGTTTACTTTAGGATTGTATTGTAATGCATTAATTAAAAAATCAGTTGAAAAGAATGTATGATTTCCATTGTGCACAAAGATTTTTTTAGCACAGGGGAACACTAATTAGCCCTGTCTGATGACTTTAAAGATTCTTGCAGCCTGTAGAGCCAATATGGATTTGGTGAAAGTCTATTAATGCTTGGGAGTCCGTATATAAAATCACCACAAAGTACAGGAGTCTGTGGTGAGGGGCTCTGAGCTAATACTGCGAGCCAGGACTAAGATGCAATGAAACAGCTGTTCTGGGATGTCTTGGGATCCTCTACCCTGAAGCGAGACCATAAAGATGCAGGACTAAAGTGAGTGTTTTTGTGGTCATTTTCTCTCTGCAGGCGGTTAAAAGTAGCAAACCCAAGCGTGGCAAAGGCAAAAGCTCCAAAAAGAAAGCAAAGAAGGTGGTGAAGGAAGTGGATATCCTCAGCCCAGCTGCCATGCTCAACGCTTACTACATCTGCCACAATGCCCCCGCCTGCTTGGAGTTCCGGGGCTTCGCCTGGCCTGGCTCCCCCAAAAAGAAGGGGAAGAAAGGAAGTAACCGGGTGGCTGGAAAGCAAAGGGCTCGGTGAAAACCAGGCTCCCCAGTGAAGAAGAGACTTTTTTGCCGATTAAACTTGTACTGACCTCTCCAGTGGTTAGCTCAAATATTTTGCCATAATCACTGTTGTGTCCGTACAAAGACACCCTTATTATAGCTCAAGCCTAGAGTGACAAATGGTTAAGTGACACTGTGCCATTGTAATTTCAGCTGTGGCCCTTCGTCCTCCGGTTCTGCGTGGAATAAAACATTGCGTCTCAGCAGCCTGAAGGGTTTCCCGTGGGGTTTGCTTTACCCATACCGCTGCTGTTCTTTTATGGATGGGACATGCTCCCCAGTAGCGCTGGTGTACCTCCAGCTGGTTTAACCAGCGCTGGTGGAAACTTAAGCTCAGAAAGTGGATACCGTGGTAAGATTGACAGCATTAAGTATGATTTCTGTAACATCAGCTTATCTGTGTGAGAGTCACACAGCGCTTCCTCTCTGGGTCAACGGAGCCATGCGATGGCATCTGTGTATCTGGGTGATTCACCTTGTTCTAAAGGAAATGGCTACGTTTGGTCAGATAAGCAGTGTTTGAAGCCGCAGTGAATGTGCCACCAGCTCTCCTTTGGCTGTAGTGCAAATCTGGAGATCTAGCTTAGGTGTTGCAAGGGATGCTGTGTTACACGATTAGAGGTGATGATGAGCCCTCCCCCACCAGGTCTCCCCTTACAGTCCTAGTCCAAACATCCTGGCTCGAGACCACAAGCCTTGTGCTATGGTTCAGAGTTGTTTCGCTCCGTTTCCTCCACGTGTGTGTAACGCAGCCCTTGGTAAACTGTGAAGCAGCATCGCCAGCAAGGGTGTACATCTCTCCCAGATTCTTACACCGACTGGAAGGATGCAGTGGAGTGACTGGGAGGGGTGAGGATGTGTCCTGAACTGATGCCGGCTGTGGAGAGATGGGAAGTAATACAAAAGGGCTGGAATCTTGGAGAAAGAGATGGGAAAAGAGAATCTGCAATGGGCTGGAGCTACTGTAAGGGGAGATGCCCCAGTTCTCTGGGACACCCGAGGGACTGTGAGCATGCAAGACCGCTCTCTACACCGAGCGGCACTGTGACGTGCGCAGGAAGCATCGCATCAGAATTTCAGTTGGTTTCTCAGGGCTGAACATCTGCGGTGCCAATCTGGCAGAACAGCGAGCTGGCTCTCAAGGCCATTTCTGATTGACTGAACTGCAGGAGGAGGTGCAGCACCTTTCCGACTTCCAGGTAACTTTATGTCACGGACGACAGAACAGTCAATTATAATGTGATCGACCCAAACCAGTAAAGGCCTGTAAAGCCTTATGCTGTTTCTCCAGCTTAAAGTGTTCCCTCTATGAAGAGGTCTTGACCAGGTAAAATCATAGTTTTGTGGCATTGCTTGTAGGCCAACTACATTATGTAGGCTACTGCACTACGCTGAATTTGTTACATCTACATGTCAAGAAGATCATGGTGGGTATCCCGTTTCCTTGGTAATTAGTCTGCAGTTGGCATGTTCTGCTGAATCAGAGATGTGGTTTGCAGTACCAGTTTGTTCTATGTTGTGCATTGACATGTCTTCCTCACCAGTTTTTCATGTTCTTGCTTCCCCATCACCCGCCAGGAAGTTTCTGGTCACAGCATATACTTGCAACTACTTCCTCCAAGTATCGGCGTTGTAAATTGAGAACTCTTGCAACCTCTGTATTTAGCATCTCGAGCTAAACATTTAAAAAAAAAAATTAAAAACCCCCTAAAGTTTCCCTTTTTGTAGGACATATTTGCTACACAGAGCTTTAAGGGACAGATGTTTCCAAGCACTGAGGTAGGACCTGCCTAACATCATGGGGCAGCCCCCCACCATCCCTGTCAGTCTGGGTCCCAGGGTCAGTTTCCAGGAGAAGCTGAAGAGCAGTATAATCTCTTGCCAAGATGAAGAACCCAGTTTAACAGCAATTGCACGCAAAGCAGATGTTTGGGGAAGGAACTTCTGGGCAACTTATTCTCCAGCTACCTATCGCAGCATCGTGCACAGTTTCCTCTGAAGCAGCTGTTATCTGACCAGCGCGGGAGACAGCGTGCCACACAAGACAGGCAAGTGGTCTGATCTGATATGGCAGTTACAAGTAAGCGAAGCCATTTTTACATCTGTGATAGACTGGAGCTACAATGATTTAAAGACTCCAAAGTTTTAGTATGCAAAAAGTGTAGTAAAGATAAGGGCTGGCGACCGGAAGATCACGTGCTGTACGGAAAGAGTTAAGGGTCGACCCTCCCTTGTCTCCGCCCCTTATAACATGACACACCTACTGCTGGGGGTATAAAGCCCGGGTCGGCTGGAGATCTAGGGGGATAACCTTGATGTGTAGTGTTTGCTACACAGTGGTGACCCCGACGTGATCAGGCAACAGCGATGGAGCTCGCGGAACTCATAAAGGTACTAAAGTCGGTAACGACAACGGTGCTCAAGCGGGGGTTTGCGGCAAGGCGGCGCCGACCTGCTGCACGTGGTGTGCTGATGGGGCAGGAATCTCCTGGGAACGAAAAGCCAACAAGTTTAGTTTCGGAGGGGACCCAGGCTGGCTGGGAAGGAGTGGCCTGTGGGACACAGACGGAACCGTTGTTACTGGGGGCTGAGCCAACGGAGGAAGGGGAGGTGCAGGGAGACTATGGCGCAGCGGGAACAAAGGAGTCGGGAAAGGTGTTCCCGATACAAGTGGGGAGTTTAGAGCGGCCGCCCACGGAACCTTCGGCACCTCCTGCACCGGTGGATCTACCACTTCCTCAATACCCCTGGGGCAGTTGCAACAATGTGTGGAAAGGGAGCTGACTGATAGGTTGCTGGATTGGGTCCCGGGGGCTGATGTGGGATCCCAGCAGTATCGTGAACTACGTGAAGGAAGATGGCGGGAAGGAGAAAAAGAAGGCAAAACACCTGAGGACGCCCCGTTGTATCCCAGTGATCGACGAGTGCTGGACACACAGAGAGCGGAGCGCAGGACATTGAGGGGGTGGTAGGGCTCCCCCGGCACTGTCAGTGATACCTGAGCCACCAGAGGGAACCCCTATCCCTAGGGCAATGGGAAATCAAACTGGTATTCCCTCACAGTGGAGGGAGCCTGTACACGATTACCCCATGAGCTCTGATAGCAGTGAGGGCGAAGGGGGTGACGAGGGATCCTCGATTGTTGCTCATCCGCCCCCGCTTCCGAGACGGACTAACGAGGTTTCAAGGGAACTCGAGGCATTGATCAGCCGATTGAGAGGGGTGGTGGCAAATGCGGAAAGTCTTATGCCAGGGGGAATGCCGAAAGAGAGGGCAAACGGGACAGATTGGCAGATGATTGCAAAAAATTGTGTCTTGGAAGGAGTGCGATTCCAGGCCCCTCCGATTCAAGCATTTCCTATCCGAGCAGCCCCAGGTGGAGGATATGAGTGGCAACCGTTAGATGCAAAGTTGGTGAAAGAATTGGTCACAACGGTGAAAAGTCATGGATTAAATTCCCCAGAGACCCAAGTCCTATTAGACTGTGTTTTTGCAACGCCGCTTGCACCTTTTGATATCATTCAGTTGATGCGGGCCGTATTGACCCCCTCGATGATGGTATTGTTTAGGGAGGAGTGGAGGAATCGGTGCACCCAAGTTGTTATTGAGGCGCAACAGGCCAACCATCCCATGGCAGGAGTGACTTTAGAGCAGCTGATGGGTGAAGGGCAGTTCGCAACTCCTCAGGCACAGGCTCAGCGAATGCGGGGGGCGCGATTTTGCTGCATCTTCGAAAGCTGCCCAGGAAGCAATACGCATCATCGCAGCTCTTGATAAAAGGGAGCCTCCATGGGTCCAAATACGGCAATCGTTAAGTGAGCCCTTCACAAAGTTTTTAGACCGGCTGCAAGCGGCGCTCCAGGTTGCTCGACTTCCTGAGCAGGCTAAGGAGGCAATATTGCTTGACTGTGCACGTACGCAAGCAAACCCACAAACTGCAGTGTTGCTAAGACAGTTACCCATAGGGACCACGCTTTCACAGATGATTCGTTATGTGCTGGAACAGGAACAGGCGCAAAGTATGCAACCGGTAGTGGCCGCAGTCCATGCGGCCTGCCGCGGCGCACGACTTATGTGCCATAGGTGTGGGGGGCAAGGACACATGGCGCGACAATGCCCTTCAAAAATAAACACCCCCGGAACAGGGGAAGGAAAGAGAGACCTACGATGCTGGCGCTGTGGGCGACTAGGCCACAGAGCTCGACAGTGCAAATCGGGGAGTCAGCAAAGGAGACCGGGCTGGGGAAACGAGAAGAGGGGATGGCTGAGGGCCGTGCCATCCCCACCTGCCCCAGTGATCAGCTCAGCAGGCCCGACGACAGCAGCGCAATGTATGGCACAGGGAGTCTCTCCTTCCCCGGGACCAGCACAGTCGCCTGCGGTCCCAATGATGCAATATCCAACTCAGCTGCCTTGGGGAGATGGGAGCGCGCAATAGAGGAGGCTGGGGATAGAGCCTCGCCGTATGTGGCACTCACCCTAAACATGACCACACGACCAGAAGTAGATATTATAGTTACCCCATGGCTCCCAGCGTTGGGGGGAACACCACGCCTCGTGTTAAGAGCCCTTTTAGATACAGGAGCGGATGTTACAGTAATCCCATCACATCTATGGCCAGATGATTGGCCACTCAAACCGAGAGGTTCGCTGCAAGGCGTGGGAGGCATGCAGACCTCGCATCAAAGCAGGAACCCAATGCAAATTATGTTGAAGGATCCGGAATCTGGACAAGCTAGGGTAGCATGGTGTAACCCTGTCATTGCTGAGTTACCCATTGTCATCTTGGGACGATGTTGCTTGCAGAAGATGAATATAGTGCTGCGTACAAATTTATCATAATGGCCACTGCCTGTGTCCGCCCATTAAAACTCACCTGGTTGACAGATAAACCAGTGTGGGTAGAGCAGTGGCCATTGACAGAGGAAAAGAGGGCGGCTGTTCGACAATTGGTACAACGAGAACTTGACGCAGGACACATCGAACCCTCTACAAGTCCCTGGAACACCCCCATTTTCGTGATAAAGAAAAAATCGGGAGCGTGGCGACTGCTACATGATCTACGCGCAGTTAATGCATGTATACAAGACATGGGTCCGCTACAAGCGGGCCTCCCTTCTCCGGCCATGATTCCACCTGACTATCAAATAGTGGTTATAGATATTAGAGATTGCTTTTTTAGTGTTCCCTTGCATGAAGAAGATAGAGTACGCTTTGCCTTTACTGTTCCTGAGCCTAACAATCAACACCCGTGCGCCAGATATCAATGGAAGGTGTTACCCCAGGGCATGAAAAACTCACCAGTCTTGTGTCAAATTGCTGTAGCTGCTGCGATACGCCCTATTCGAGAAAATTTCCCTACGGTCATCATTTTCCATTACATGGATGACGTGTTACTGGCGTCCAACCAAGAGGAGTTACTGGAAAAGGCACGCGTGCAGCTGATAGTCAGTTTGGAGCGACATGGGTTACACATTGAGCCTCGGAAAACACAGGTAGGGCGTGCAGTAAAGTATTTAGGTACTCAACTGAGGCCACGAAGCGTGACAGCACAATCATTTGAAATTCGGACTACAGTGACAACACTCCATGAGGCACAAAAATTAATTGGACAACTATTGTGGCTTAGAAACTTTATTCCAATATCTGAGGCAGAAATGACTACCTTATATCAACTCCTGAAAGGAGGAGATTCCCCCTAGCTCCAAGGACTCTTTCAAGAAACCATCAGGAGATTCTTAGGACAATTATGGAGCGAGCCCAGCATTGGGGTCTCGCTCGATTTACACCTGAACAACCGGTCACTGCCCTGATTTACATGACCGATACCGCTGGCCATGGTTTACTAATTCAAAATAATGGTGAAAAAGGCTGGCCTTTTGCTTGGTTGTATCAAGGCAAACCAAAGACGGCTTTAATTTCTTGGCCAACATTATTATCCCAGCTTATTCTCCGCTGTCGGAGGCAAACTCAACACTTAACAGGGAAGGACCCGGAGGTCATCGCATTGCCCTGTTCTTTGGCACAGTGGGAGTTGGTACTTCCACAAGTGGGGCTCCTGCAAGCGGCGATAGCTGAATTTACGGGTCGTATTGAAGGTCTAAGACCACACCCCTGTGGGGAGATAATCCAGGTACTCCATTTTTTGCCAGCTAGTGCCATAGTTGAACAACCCACCGGAGGCCGCACGGTTTTTACCGACGCGTCATCGATTACTGGGAAAGCTGTCGTTACATGGCAGGAGGATGGTCAGTGGACCCACATTAGTTATCAAGATCAAGGGCAATCCGTGCAGTATCTTGAGGCCAAGGCGGTATGGATGGCTCTCACTCAATGGCCCGAAGAGGCCTTGGATCTAATCACAGACTCTTGCTATGTATATAAGTTACTGAAGAAGTGCCGATGGGCACTTGGGGCAACGTCAGAGATTGCCGGAATGTTGCTCACCGCACTGCAAATGAGAACCGCTCCTGTCTGTCCTATCCATGTTAATAGTCATAGTTCCATACCGAGTTTTCTTTCTGCTGGGAATGAAATAGCGGACAGCTTAGCAAAGAGCGTACTGGCGGTTGAAGAAACTTCTAACCTAAGGCGAGCTTTCCGCCTGCATGAGCTCCTCCACTGTGGAGCTCGCGGTTTAGCTAGGCTCGCTGGCATTACGTTGCAAGATGCTCGCTCTGTGATTGCTGCTTGTCCTGTGTGTTCCAAAGGTCCCCTCTGGGAGGCAGGGGTAAACCCTCGAGGGTTGCAGCCCAACCAAATATGGCAGTCTGATGTTACGATTTATGAACCCTTTAATCCACGTAAGTATCTGCATGTCACAGTTGATACCTGCAGTGGAGTTATTTTAGCGACTATGCATGCTAAACAAAATGCTCTCTCAGTTATTTTACATTGGCAGGACTGTATGGCGCAACTTGGCATCCCACAAAAAATTAAAACAGATAATGGAGCGGCATATGTCAGCAAGAAGACAAAGGACTTTTGCGCGCGCTGGGATATTCAGTTGAGTCATGGCATTCCCTATAACAGTACGGGCCAAAGCATTGTAGAACGCGCGCACCGCACATTAAAAGAGTTACTCGACCGACTTAGGGAGGGGGAAAAGATAAGCCCAGGAACAGGGGTTCCCCCTCCCCCTGACCCTCCCTTATTTCGGGCACAGCGTCTGTTGACGACGGCACTAATTACCTTAAATCATACCATTCGAGGGAACACCTATAAAACCCAGACTGCAACCCAGGCACATTTCCGGCTCGATGAGAACGAAGGGCCTTACCCTTTGGTTCAAGTACGGGACCTGCAAACCCGTGAATGGGGGGCGCCTTATTCCCTCCGTTGCTTGGGACGTGGGTATGCGTGTGTGCAAACCGAGAAAGGGACGCTAGAATGGGTACCCAGTCGAAATATTCGACCGTATAGACATTAATCAATCTATTGAGTCTTATCTTGACAGGTTACCATTTCCCTATGCATCCTGATGGTGTGGGGGAGTAATGAGGGAGCCGCGACGAACTACTGGCTGGACTGGGCAAAATCTATGAACGTAACGGATGCGTGTCTGTATAAGTCTTACCATATATCGATTATTTTACACGCAGCTTCCCCAGCAAGATCCAGAACTACTGGAGCTAAGGGAGGGGGAAATGTAGTAAAGATAAGGGCTGGCGACCGGAAGATCACGTGCTGTACGGAAAGAGTTAAGGGTCGACCCTCCCTTGTCTCCGCCCCTTATAACATGACACACCTACTGCTGGGGGTATAAAGCCCGGGTCGGCTGGAGATCTAGGGGGATAACCTTGATGTGTAGTGTTTGCTACAAAAAGTACTGGAATAAGTAGTGAAATATCATTATGTTTTCTCTTAAAAAAAAAAAAATCTGATTTCTGCATGATGCAATTGAGCACACCAGATGGTGACCAGCGACGTGCAAAGCACAAAGACTCTGCTTTCTAGTGTATCTGAAAAGTTGCCATTCATTTCTTTGACAACAGATGAGAAAACCCTTCCAACCATCCCAAACTGAAAAATGAAACTTTTTTTTTTTTCTTTTTCCCTTTTACCTCTCACGCCTTGATCCATCTCAATTTTGCATGCAATTGAGGCTCCCTGGTGGTTAATAAAGACCAACAGACGTCTCTAAAGAAAAGTTTGGACTTCAAATGGCTCAATTCTCTATTTGAATGTGTTGCTTCAGAGTGCCGCAGGCTGTGCCGCCGACTTCTAACGGAGAGTCTTCGGCTCATGAGGACGTGACTTTACAGGGAGTCTCCGCTGCTGCGGGATGGCACTTGCAGATATTTCTGTTTTATCACAACCTCTAAGAGTTTGATTCTGTGATGGGCTTTTCTACCTGCTGGGGTGCAGAACTTGTAAGCTGAGTTTATGATGAATAAAGCATGCTTTGCTCAAATCCACAAAGAATCTTTTGAGGGGAAGCTGCACGCTGGAGAGGCCCTTTGCTTTATGGGCACAGTGCAAGGGAACTTTGCGGCGTTATGTGCGTCATCTCTTGCAGGGAGAGTTACATTTTTCTGGTATTTGGGCTTCCTTCGTTTTGCTGTTACCGAGCAGTCGTGCACCGTGTGCCGCTTTGGGTACGCGAGGTTAACGTTTCCTGTAGGAAGTTGTGTACCCAAACCCCGCTGTTAAAAATACACTGGATGTTGATGTGCATGTTTGTGGGTGGGGCACAGCGGTGGGGAGGGGAGAGTCATGGGACTATTATGTGATGTGAGCGATGGCTATATTTATATTTAAAAAGTTTAAAAATATATATTATTCACCACATTTGGTATTAGAATATTTCAAGTTGTATGTGAGCAGCTTCCCTTCTTTACTCTTTCCTTCAGTCACTGTTTCTGTATTGCCTGGTATCTCCTAGCATGTTATTTTCACAATAAGAAAAGCATTTTGGGTCTTTAGGATACATAAGAGAGGCTTGAGACATGGTGTGTATCCTCTTGTCTCATTTCTCATGTTAAGAAATGCCCTGGCTGTTATTGCCCATCTTCAGGGGAGGACAGCTGAGGAGTCTTTTACTCATAAATGGTATCTCCATAATGAAGAGGTTACTATGGTGAATTTTTAAAGAAAAACTTCAATCCAAAAGGCATATTAGATGTTGGCACTAAATAGTGTCAGCAGAAGTAAATAAAATAAAGTTTTTGGTAGGTTAACTCCTATCTCATTTGCTCATTTTTCACTGTCTTGGTTCCCCACTGCCATTTCAGATGTCCTCCAGGAACAAAGAGAGTCCAATTTTACTGTCTTTTTCATAAGCCTCTTTCAGGCTTTCTGTTTATGATAAAAGAAGGCGCAAGGCATTTTTTTTCTCTTTTTTGCTAGTAATTGTTGTACAAAAGACCAGAAGGAACAAAAGATTAGAACCTACAGAAATGATTGCTCTCTGAGACGTGCTGTCTAGGTACCATGACACCTGCAAGTATTGATGTCCCATTTCAAATACTGGGATGATTTTTCTTACGTCCTAGTGCGTTATCCACTATATAATTCTCCAGTTCCTGGTAGTTTTCTGGAGGTATTCAGTGAATTCAGGAGTCCTGCTTCTTGCAGATGCTTTTGCGTCCCCTTAGAGGAAGCTTATAGGGCCTTCCCACCCCAGCAGCCTCAGACCATAGGTTAGTCATAAGAGAATCCTGGGGAGAAAATACCTTTTTCCTTGACTACTTTTTGGTTTAGGCCGCACATAATTTTGTTAAAGGTAAGAAATATTTAGTTCCTTTAAAATAAAATATAGTCTTTTAAGTCTGCCGTGTTCCTTCTAGGTTATTGCTAAGACTTCAGGAGAAACAACCAAAGGGATTTCTTTTATTTTAAGGTCTGATATATTCACGACTAAGCTGAAGTAAACTGAGTGTGAAATCCTTTTTTATGCAAAAGACTGCCTTAGTATCAGCATTTCTCCCAATTGTCTTCTAGCTGTAATTGGCACTAAAAGAGAGAAATGTTTAAGAAAAATTAGGAAAATATTGAATGCAACCCATGGTTACAATGGCTTCCTTGGAACGGCTGTGATTATGTGCCGTGAAGGGAGCAGTTTGCTCTTTGGTGGAAATGCTTAAGCCAAATGCTTTAAAAGTTCACCTGCAATTACTGCTGAATGTTAAAGTATTTTTAACAGCTGAAATTGCGAGTGATAGGCCAAGTGCTCCTACAATCTAAAAGGAAGCCTTTTTTCAATGTTAGCAGGTAGACCGGAGTACACGGGTTATATGAAAAAAGCAAAAATACTTAATGCTGTTTAGTGGAAGTTGAAAATTACATTTAACTTCAGAAGATCTTTTTCTCTCTCAGGGTGATTCGGATAGGTCATACATCTCTTGGGGGCACTTCTTCCACTTCATTTAATAGGAAGTGCCTGTTCTGTGCAGTATGGAGATAACCAGCCTGGGAGAAGAGTCCTCCATGCATACTGAGACGTTAAAGCAGAAGCTACAAAACTGATGTTTGAATTACAAGTTGTATTGGTTAAGCAATTAGTTACAATAATTATTGCAGCTGGGTTTTTCTTGAGTTTACTCAGTGGCCATATGGTCAACGCACTTGAAAGACTTTAAACATGGGTCATCTCACCTTGCTTTGTGTGTCTATGGCAGAGCTATCTCTGCCTGAGCTAGTCATGCTGGGATCTCCTTATAGATAAAAAGGAGATGGGAAACAGGCACGTAAGGCGTGACCACTTCTGGACCAAAAAGTCTGATGTTTCTTTTTCACGTTCATGGCAAACTGCTCGTTCCTTAAAGTATTTTGTTCCTGGAAAAATGAATTTACTATCTATGACTTTTTTGACCTCTCTTGGTCTGAAAATAATGTTTGTAGAATAAATCTGCCCCCAGATCCTCATCCGATCTGATGGATGTACTACCATAGTACATGATGTAGCACTTTCCGTGTTGAATACACAGTTACAACTCCTTGGATTGCTCACTGCATAGCATGAATGATCTGGCTCCCTTCTTGTTTACGCAAAATGTTGTCTGTGATAGCTTCTATGGGTTTCTTTTCATGGCATGTTCATACAAATGTTATGCAGGTTGATCGACCTTCTTGAAACCATAATATGTTTATGTATGGAGAGAATTTCTGTTCTGTGACATTTGCTTTTGATGATTCTGGGAGCTTCCCATCCTTGATTTAATGTGTCTTTCGCTAGAGATGGTTGTGGAGGAGCAAGTGGGATTGCTCTGCATGTGTAAGATGGATTTTTTTTCATCAGAGAAGGGGAGGGGCCTGTTGAGGATATCCTATTTCATGTCTGTAGAGTTTGATTGGGTTGTAAGCAGATTTTATAAGCCCCTAAGACAGCAGAAGTGAAGGCTGGATCACAAGTGATGTAGATGAATGATGTCATGTTCCTAGTTTTCTTAATTTGACCTTTCTATGGAAAGTGAATTATCTTGCAGCATCAGTTGCTTCATAAGAGAGCTTCATAAGGAGAGTTATGGTTGGTTTAAAGCTTCTGACGTGACTTGCAATCTGCTTATTGGCAACAACCCAATGCTCAAAGAAATGAAAGGAAGAAAATGCCAACCCCTATGAAATCACTGCTTTTTCTAATACTATTGATAGTATTGCCTCCTCTAGCGATCTCAGTTTTGTAATCTCACCTCGGGCTTCAGTTCTTCAAGGTAAGTAATGCTTTATTTATTATTTAAAGCTGAAGCGCCCAGACCTAGTGAAACAGGCATCTTCTGCTGGGGTATATCGGAGCTTTCTAAGCATCAGGCTCTTTGTCTTATTCCAGTAATAACCATTGAGCTTGCCATGGTGTCCGACTCATCTCAAATGATGTGGCCTGAAATGGTGTCCTTGAAAGCAAGAGTCCTGCTGCTGTCACCCGTTGTTTTGGCTCCTGAGATACTTTATGCAGGAAGCCCGGCACCTTCTGAAAATAGATATAATATTTTGGGAGTACCTGATAATTATAGCTTGCCCTTTGGGAACCATCCAAGGAGTAGCTCTGTTTTCTTAGAAGTGTACATGCTTTTATTGATCCCTCATCCTTTTCCATTGTCTTATGCATGTGGCTTGCCTAATTTCTGTTGCCATCACCAGAAAGCAGATAGCAGAATAGGAAACATTTCGAGCTCTTACACTGGCAGTTGATACTTTGCTTTTCTTGCCTAGAACCACAGTGAGGGTCTGTCGCAATGCTTTGGCAGGTCTTAAAAGTTCTTCACAACCTGCCATTGCAAGCTTACTTGGAAGAGGAGATCAAAGTAGTTTTAACAGTTTGTGAGATTTCAGACTGGTGACCTCCTGGCGGTGTCTCTGGCGAGCTTCTCAGTGTCTCTTGAAATGTCCCAGGGTCGTTCAGCTCTCAGGCAGCTCCAGGACTGTTCCCATGCCTATGCATGGCAGGGCTGTGCTAGTCCTGACCTTACCAGTAGCCATAATCCACAGTTCATTGCTGTTTTTACAGTGATCTTTCATGAAGTAAGAATTGTTATGTCTCCTTTCTCTTAAAATTTCTTCCTTTCAGCTCTTTAGGGTAAGAAAGCACGCTACTTTCAGCCTTTCATTCCTATGTTACATTTTTTAAACCTGTTATTCTTGTTGCTTTCCTCCATGCTTCACAATGCTACTGCTTCATCAGCACAAGGTGACAATTAACACCTCCAACGTGCAGTTTTTCTTCTCACATGTTGCTACACGAGAGTCATAAAACTGAGACTCATGGGATTAATCTCCCCTAAATCTAAATGTCTGCATCGATGCCTGGACTAGCTGTCTAGATTCTTTAGTTCATATAGTTCAGGATGCAATTCTCTGATTAAATGTATGGAGAGGCTTAAAGCAGCTCAGGGTGTCTTGTTTAGGTACAGGAACCCACACCTAGTGAGATCCCTCTCACTCTCTGTGATATATACGATTTTACTGAAAAAAACAAATGCAAGTTTAGTGTGGATACAGAAATGTAAGTTCTTCACAAAGCGATGAGTCCAGGGAAACCAATATGGCCGTGGCTGGGGACCCTAAGGAATTTGGGCTAAATGCCATAAAAATTAGTATAAAAAAAATTGAAAACTTCTGTGACTCTAGTGTCCTGGATGATGAGGGTAAAATTCTGTGAGATATTCTCTCTGTCTAATCTTCTGTTGAAAGGAAACCACCCAGCCTGCGCCTTTTGGGCATCCCTGTTCAGGCAACAAAAATACCTCCTGACTTCAGCACGCTGGTGTCTGAGACGCGGAGGAGTGGAGCAGAGCTAGACAGTTCCTTGGAGGGAAAGCACAGTCGTCTTGAGCTTATCACTCCTGCGCAGTTGTAAACTCAGCCCTGCTCACTCTCGCTAATAATAGCCAAGTGTAATTGTGTTCAGACGGCTAGCTCAGCCAGGGGAAAATCGCCTTGCCTGCTACACAGTTTAGGCGAAATTGCCTTGAGTAACGAAGAAAAGCAAATCATAAATATCCAACTCAGTGTAATCAGTCTTTAGTGACTGCTTGGGGAATTTATTTCCCTAAGACAAGCAGATTGGACCTGAAGAAGTATCTCACAATGAGTGGATTTGCAGCCCTGTACAAAAGACATTGCAGCAGCACGTTATTTGGAAGCACAGTAGGCTACAGTCCGTGTTAGGAAGACAGCAGCTGGTCTAAGGAGGTATCACCCTGGGGCTGGGCTCCCAAGCTCGCCAGAGCAGTGCTGGCCACAGCCACCCCTGCCAGCTCTGTCCCGCAACTGCGGACTGGGATTATCAGGTGCTCCGACAGCAGCACAGTGCTGGTACAGGACAAGCCTCAGCATGGAAATTAGATACTCGAGTCAGGCGACCCCTGTCCTAAGAACTGATGAAAAAAAAAAAAGCTTCACCACTGTGTTTGAAAATAAGCTTCAGGCAAAATGTGGAGATGGGAGAGGAAAGCCTTCCTGTCAACAAGTTCCCAGCTCATTTCTTCTTTTTTTACACTCTCATCTTTGTCTCCCCATTAACTGTTTTTGCTGTAAAATCTACTGGTTTGGTGCTTAGCTGCAAGGAACATTGCAACGGGCACTGAAAAGCTATACGTAATAGCCTAAGTGGGCTCTTAGGTGCCATTCTCTCTCTGTAGTTGTTACTGTTACTGCTGTTTCACAGGGATGAGAGAATGGCACTCATCCAGCACTGCCGTCTTCTATTTCTAAATACTCTGGGTACTGGCAGAATAGAAACAATTAATCACTAGTTATGAGAAGCAGTGAAGAGGCCAGCTGCTGCAGGGCAAGCCCAAAATCCAGACGGCTTTTGGTTACTGGTTGCTGGAGAAGAGGAACCACAAGTAAAGCTGCTGTCCCCAAGACACGTCATGTATCGCTGGCGTTGCTGTGCATTCAGACCCCATTTTGTTGTATAATCATAACCTAAAACAAGGGTCTCAGCCCCAATATTGGGTATCTTCTAGATCTTCACACTGTGCAACCTTTCTCCCTGCTGATGAGAGAACTCAGGTCTCCAGAGCCCGTAGCACAGATCCCCTTTCTGCTGCAACCCTCCCTGCTCCTAAGGGAAATTGTTTGAGGCTTGAGGCTGCCCCAGAGCACTGCTGGTCCAGGTGAGTGTCCAAAACAGAACTTCAACAATAGGCAGCAGAGCCCTAAAATCATTTATTACAGTCCAAGAAAACAAATCTTGACATTAACTGTTGACTGCCAGATTGCTTTCCATAGTCGGGTTTTTCACCGGTGCAATTATGAGTGTGAGCTGGCTCTGGGTGGTGATGCCAAAGAACTATAAAAAAGGGTAAGCTCTGCAGTTAAGAGTTATGGCATCATAGCCCAGTGAGGCCATACTGGAAACTCTGGTCTGGAGATGGGTCTAATGACGCTGAACCTGAAATAGGGAAAAAGCTCTGGACGTGTCTTCTTCACAGAGCTACTGGCAATCTGTGAAAGAGAGCAAGTATGTTAAATAAGAAGAAGCCTGAAGAACTGGAATTATATGGGAAAACGCTTCTTTCTCTAATACCTGCCAAAGCTAATCACGTATTATCTCAGCCTCTTTACCCTGTCCCATGTTGCGCTGTAACACTGGACAACTGTAGATGTTCGTCATACTCTGTGCCGAAAAATGGCAAGATCAGTGTATGCAGAACTTGACCCAACAACATTTGAGCAGAAGGAGTGAAAATAAGCTGAAAAGATCTGAGGAGTGTCCACAAAGGTGGAGAACTAGGTGTAAGGATCTAAATTGAAGACGGGGGATAATTCAGATGAAAGACCAGAAATCGGTATTTGCAGATACTGCAGGAATCCCCTATCCTACCAGTAGCAGTGCTCCAGAATGATCGCACCTGTGTAGATTTTGGTGACTACACAAACTAGAACGGAGCTTTTCATCACAGGAATCCTCCCAAAACTCAGACTCGGCTTTGGTCTTATCTGGCTCCAGAGAAGCTGTGGCAGCCAGAGCCCAGGCAAGGCTACTTATAACAAACTCATTGCACTATCAACATTCTCCCTAGAGTAATGAAAACCAGCCTGGCTCTTTATGAGCCGTGCAAATCTGGTTTATTGCACATTACTGAACAATTACTGTTGCAAAGACTCACATTAAAGGAGAGCAATGGATGCAGTTTTTTTAATCTGAAAAAGAGGCAGAGAAGGAAAAGGCCAAGCAGCTGCATCCGTAGTCTTCCGCTTCAGTCTGCACCGTGAACATTTAAAAACTGCTCCGTTAGTTCTGCTAAATCATCAGGGTGTTTTGTTTACAGCATAGTGGGTAAATCAGTTACTTTTCTCTTCTATGGGCTTAAGATGAAAATAAAAACTCCATATGAAAGAAAAAAGACCCATCCACTTTTTCCTCCCCTGACGATACAAGATGCCAAGTGGCTGGGATTCCACCTCTTCCAAGCACAGGCAGCCAAGAAGTGCCAACAGGCAGCAGATATTTTAACTCTGAGGCAGCTAGGACATTTTGTGGCAAGCAGACCCTGAAGAGAATTGCTGCCAGGAACGTGTCTTCCGCTGCACGACCATGTGTGGCTCCTTCACCTCCAGCATGCCAGAGATCAGCCTTCCCATAGAAACCCAGGAAGGTAACAGATTCTTGTTTGTTGTAATGTCTGTTGTCATAAAAGAAGCAAGAGTTGGTGCGTTCAGGAAGTCCCAAAGCTACACCCGTGTCTCTGAAACACTTTTTGGAGAAATCTCCCTCCTGCCCACATTGGTTTAGCTGATAGGAGCAATGTGTTGGATTGACCTGCCCTACGAGACGTGCTAAATACCCCAGCAAGGGCGCATGTCTCATCCCCTTATGAAAATGTAATCTCTGTTGGTGGTCCCTAAAAAGTCAACAGTACTTTCTCACACTTGCAAATGTTCTGGTTGTAACGTAGCCACACTCCCACAGAAGAAAAGTCTTCGCTGGAGCTAGGGCTCTTCACCTAGGGCAGATTTTCAGGTGCCACGGTAGGGTCCATGCACAATCTGTCACCCAAGGCTGGTGGCACTTTCAGGCCAGACCTGTCTGAGGCTGTTGGCCAAAACTCAAAAGCCACTTACGCTGCTGGTAATAACCCGCCCATTTTCCAAAGCAGCGCCAGCTAATTGACCCAGGCACTCCCATTCCCCTTATGCTTTCCTGTGCATCTTTTCCTAGGAAATCCTTCCTTGTTACTCATCCATTTTCTTCTTCTCTCCCAGAAGTCACCAACCAAAGACAAGGTGATCTGCTAAAACAGCCTATTCATAGTCTTCTGACCTCTCACCCACAGCCTCACAGCACCTGAGCCGACACATCCAGCTGGTAACTCGATAACATTGTCCTCACATTATCCCTTCCACATTTTCTCTTCCCAGACCCAGGATGTGGACAGGTAAACCTCTCCCGGCGTGCCCTGTCACCAGAGCTCCCTTTCCCCACTGTTCATCATTGTTCCTCCGCCATCTTTCCCTGGATACGGCATGTCCTAACCAGCCGCTGGCATTCCCATGGGTGTGCAAGCCAGGCTCCCTACCCTTCTGCTGGCCAAATGTACGTTTGCATTCGCAATTAATCTTTTCCCAACCCTTTTCATGTAGGATTATGGGTCTATGACACAGCGCAGTCTGGATCTCCATGAGAACCTGGGGAGACACGTGCTGATGTTCGGTTTTTCAAAGAGAAAGAGTTAGTTTGTTCATACTGGGAAATTTTGCCTCTCTGGAGAACCTTTCTGGTACATCCCCAAGGAACGTCCATGCTGTTCCCTGCCGAGAGGCTTTGGTCCTGTGTGCACTCTTCACATGAATAAGAGCACTTTGAGAGGAGTGGAAAAAATGAGCACGTGCGCCAGCCACAGTCCCAGCACATTCAACAGCCATTGACTCATAACCATGCACTTTCAGAAGCCCATGGTTTGATCTGCCCATTCCAAACCTATTAGCAACATGTGGCCCTCAAATACTCACCTGGATGGGACCCTGAGACGTCATGTCATCCATCCTTCTCCCTGAGGCAGGAGCAACTCTACCTACAGCATTCCTGAGCAGTATTTTGTCTAACCTGTTCTTAAAACCTCCAACAGGGGAGACTCCAGAGCGTCCCAAAGCTCTTCCAGTATTATCACATCCTACCGTTATGAAATTTTCTTGGTGGCTCATCTGAATCTGCCTTCCTGTGATGTACCTAGAAGTGACCTTCCTCCTGCAGAGATTCTGGGTGACCGTGGGTTATACCAGGCCTGCTGGGTGGCACGGTCCCAGATCTCGGTGCTTGTGGCCCTGCTCCAAAACTGCCAATTAGCACAAGGGAATTCCACTGCTGTTACAGTCCACATCAGCTGCCTCCACATGTCTGCCTGCGTCGGCAAGGCACTCCCCCGTCTTTGTGGAGCAGCAAGCCCCAGCCAAAACACCTTCACGGCTCTGCAGCAAAAGTTACAATCATCTCAGCAACTGGCGTAAGTCATCATTTGGCCCGGGTCCATGTTTCGTACCTACAGGAGACCAATGACAGAAATCCAGAGCATCCAAAACTCAGAGTGACCGAGTCTACGGGCTGATGACGTTCATGCAAAAAGCAGAGGTGTTAATTTCCCCACACCGTGCTGTGAGAGCGTGCATGTGGTAGCAAAGATCCCCCAAAAAGGCAGGGGCACTGCGGAAGCGACAACTGGAGTGTGACTCTGCAGAGTGGACAGTCGATCCCGAGCTGACCTGACGCGCATGCCAATTGCCTCGGATGGCTCTGCAGACGAGGCATGCCACTTAGCTTTTGTTTTCCATACCATGCTTTCCATATTCTTGCATCTTCAGATGGGTACAGTATGGTCATCACTCCCTGCCCTAAAAAGTCATCTACTGTTGCTTTGTTCTATTTGTAAATAGAAAAAATGGGTGGCTGTGTTTCATTCCGCCTATCAGATGAAGTTATTTTTTGTATTTGCCTGACTATCAGTAAATTTGCAGAGTGCTGTGAGCTGGCAGGCAGGTAGGACGCATCCCCTTTTACAGGGACTGGCACTGCGTGCTTCAAGGGAACTTGCAAAATTCCGGTAGTGGATATTAGTATAATGACAAAAATTTTATCGTTTTTAGTACAATGACGTGCCCATGGAAGAGGTTTCTACTAGGCACAGATGGTAGGCTGAAACAAAACAAATTACATACATTTTACACCAACAAAAATAAAACTATGATTACTCTCATATAAAAGTCTACTGAATTTTTGATCCGCCAGATCTTTAGCACAGCATGCACAATAAACACGTAAGATCCTTAATGAAGGAATATTACTGAAAATATTTTGCTTTTCAGGATGCTCTTAACCAGCTTCTGTTAACTCTTCTCTTAGTACCTGTTCTCATTGTATTTTCCATGTCATTCTTTAGGTGTGGGGGAAAACATCTTAAATTTGACAGCTTCAGTGCATCAGACATCAAGTCCCATCTTAAGACTCCCTCCTACAAAACACAGATTTATACCCATTTTTATTATCTCCCTCATCTCCTTTTCCCCTCTGTGTTTTAAATCCTCCTTCATATTTCAGGTTCCTACTGAAACCCCAGGCTGCTTGGGGACAGGGGCAGCCTTCGAAGGTGAACACCTTCCCTCAGAACAAGGCCGTGATCCTAACAGACGTCTCTGAGCGCTGAGGTGATAATACAAGAAATCATTAGCTTCCATATACCGGGAAGGGTAATTGGTGGGGCTAAAGCTGCGTTCAGTCCACCGATAGCACGAGGCAATGGTGGAAACGAGAGTCTTTGTGGAGTATGTCCCTGTTCAGGGCAGAAAGCGGGCGGTCAGCCTGCTAACGAACTTATTACCGTTTTCTGACGTACAGAAGCGACACCCGTCCCCTTGGCGCGAGACCAAGCTGCGTTTCGGAGGAGCTCCAGCCCAGGAGCCACAGCTGCTTCGAGCCGGCGGCCCTCGCCGGCAGCAGGCAAAGATTTACAGCTACAAACAGATGGCCTCTCGCACACCCCGCCAGCCTCCCGACGTGTTATTTTGCTTTTCTTTTTTTTTCTGTTTTCTTTTAAACCCAGATTAGCTCAGCAATATGGTTTCTCCTACCCCAAAACCACCAGGGTGGTACGTGGCGGCGTGTAGGCGGGAAAGCCACGGCCCAGCAGCAGACTGGGATGGTTTTAAACAGACTTTTTTCCACAGAAAAAGGCGATTGAGGCGGCAGCCCGCCCGGCTGAGGCGCCAGGTCCAGCGCAGCGCAGGCCGGCTCCCTCCGCCGTCTCCTCAGCTCTCTCCCGCCCGCCGCCCCTTCGCACCTCCTCGCTGAGGGGGGGGGAGAACGGCTGCGACCTCCCCAAGATGGCGCCGACACCCCCTCACCCCCCCGGCTCCCCACGGAGGGGGAGAAAAAGCACCGCGACCTCCCCATCATGGCGCCGGCGGCCGCCCGCTCCCCGCCGCCTCCTCCCTCGCCCCTCCGCCGCCCCGACCTCCCGCACATGGCGCCGCCGCCGCCCGCCCGGCGCGGCCCTCGCCCTCCTCATCATGGCGGCGGCGCCGGGCTATGACGCCATACGTCCTCCTCCTCCTGCCCCCCCTCTCTCCCTCTCCCCCCCGGCCTCCTCCCGCCGCCGCCGCCGCCGCCGGTCCCCGCCTCTCCCGCTCGCCATTGCGGCGGCTCAGGGCGAGCCGCGCCGCGTCCCCGCTCGCCTCCCTCCCCGGCCGCCGCCCGGCAAGAGGCTCCACGGCGCAGGCCCGCCGCAGCGCAGCCGCTCTGAGGTGAGTGTCCTACCGCGCAATCTCCCAGCTCCTCCAGCCCGGCGCAGCCGCAGCAACGCGGGGGCCCCCGCCGGCCGCCCAGGCACCCCCGGCTCCGGCGCCCGCGCCTCCCCTCAGCGCCGCCGCGGGGCCGCTTAGGCCGCGCTAGGCCCCGCCGGGGAAGCGGGGCGGGGGGAGCGCGGCCCCGTGGCGGGCCGCTCCCGCCCGGCCTCCGGAGCGGGGCCGGCGGGGGGGGGGGGGGGAGCTGGCGGCGGGGCGGCGGCTGCGGGGCCTGCGGGGCGCCGCGGGCCTCTCCCGGCCGCGGCTCGGGGGGACCGAGCGCCCCCACCCCGGGGGGGCGGCGGCGGGGACGGGGGCGGCGGGTGGGAGGGGAGGGGAGGGGGGGGCGGGCGGGTGCGGGCCGGGCCCGGGCCCACGCGTCTGGCCGAGCCGGCTGCTGCAGGCTGCGGGAGCAGGTTGCTCCGGCCCCGGTGTGAGCCCGTCCCGCTCGGGGGAGGGAAGTTGGGTCGCGGCTACAGCCATTTGCGGGGCTTTTCTTCTTCCTTTTCCCTTCTCTTTTCTCTCCCCCTTTTATCCCCCCCCCCCCCCTTTTTATTTCCTTCCTTTTATCCATTTATTTTTTTTCTCTCTTTTAATTTTTCTGGCTGCGTCCTGGGCCGGCGCTGCCCTTTTCTCTATAAGTTGGGGAGCGGGGCCGCTGCTTGCGGGGGGCAGCGAGTTTAAATGCTGTTAATAACGCAAGCAGGAATTTTTTCCCCCCCTCTAATATGCCCAAAAGGGGGTATAAGTCGTGTCTCTTTGTTCTTAGGTTATACAACATCTGGCTCAGGAGAGACCTGGTTCATGACTGAGGTGCTCAGGACCTTGTTAGTGTAAATAATAATTACAGGGCAGAAATATTCGGCTCAAAAGTCTTCATACTTGTGGGGTTACTAAGTCTTAGGTTTCTTGCAGCTACAGATAATTTTCATAGCGCGGGGAGGTGTTTTCTGTGCACCTCTTCAAGATTTGGATCGCTGCTTTATGTTTTTTTCCCCTCTACTGGAAGAGTCTTCGTTATTTCCAGAATTCAGGATTTTTATCTTAGGAAGGGCATTGTAGTTATGGTTTTTTTGTCTCTAATGCTACTGTCCAGGCATGGTTTTAGACCCTCTTCCTGTGTCCCGGACACCGTGAGAGTATTTTCAGTGTTGTGGTGGCTGTGTGCAGTCATTATTTTTCATTCGTGACATCATGGCAACTTGTGTTCATCCTTACTTCAGCAGCAGCATTACCTTGTCTTCTGATTCATCTGCATCACAGTTACTCATTTTTAAGACCTGTTATATTGAACTTTTAATGCCCTAATGTTGGGGAAATAGATGAGAGAGAAGTTGTTCGTCTTTTTAACTGAGATTTTCATGCCTGTGGTAAAACTGGGAGCAACAGGTTTTTTTCATTGAGGGGGAAAGAGGAAGTATATGACAAGGGTAACTTTGGAAAGGTCAGGATTATATTAACTCTTTTTTTCAGGGTTTTAATCTTGTCCATCGTGGATAAATGTTATGGCGTAGTGTCTAATTAAATAATCTCATATGCTCATGTAATTTTCTACATGTGTTTACCATTTTATAGAGTATCGCAGTTGTTTTTTATTGTATTTTATTGTATCGCAGTTGTTTTTCAGAAGTCTCACGTCATTTATGTGCAGGCTTTACGATGAACGAGGCATGGGCCTTATGCATGTGCCATAAATACAGCGAGCTGGGGAACCCTCTGCCTCATCCACTATGTGTTTTATGCAGTTCTTACAGTTTCACATACCGCAATAGCATCTGCATTTTACAAAGTGTGTGGCCTGATGTACGTTCACGTTATATAGGTGGAATGAAGCACGGGTCTTGTAAAGCGTCATTTGTTGGCAGCCTGGATAGAGCCAGCGTTCGCACGTGTGTAGGCAATGTGATTTTTGGCGTGGAGCAGTGAAAGCACTGCCTTTCTGTTGAACCGAAATTTTTCTGTGGACCCCATTAACTCGCGGCGTCTCGCTTCGTACCTTCTGTGCTGCACGGATGCTCCTTTGGAGGTAACTTGGCCTGGCTGTGCTCCGCGTAATGAGCCTGTAAGTTATCCCGACACAAGTTTATGTTGTGGATGTGGACTGTGCCATCCCAGCTGTGCTGCTTGGTGTGCTAGAACGAGAAATACCCTCACCCCAGAAGTAAATAAGCCGTCCTGGCAAAAAACAGCTATACCAGCAAGAGCCCTTAGCGTGTGCTGTGTCAGTCGAAGGTTGCCCTTCTCTATAGCTTCATCGGGAGAATGTGTGGCATAAACTTGTTCATAGAGGATTAAGCTATGGTGAGCGATGGCCACTTTGCTTCTGAGTAAGGTTGGCCACGCAGGGTTTTTACGCGCTGTAATATTGCACTTCAATTAACTGTCTCAACTTTCCTGGACAAAAGCCCCATGACTGGTCGGCTGCACAGATGTCAGCTTTCAGACTGCAGGTATTTTGGCATGAGGACTACTTCAAGTGTTGGAATTTCATAATTTTTCTGTCGCTCAGGAGCCTGAATCATCTTTTCTTAGACTTAAACCAGCCAGTTTCACTTCTGGCAAGCTCAAGCCTGGAAGATTTCAGCCTCGTAAGTGAAAATAAAGAACCACAAATGACTGCGGGAGCCCAGGTTGGGAGCACTGGGGCTGCCTTTGTTTTAAATCTTGCTTCTAGGCTACATCATGTCAAACTTCTGCCATGCACATGTACATGCTCTGGGAATTATTTCCATTACTGCTTCCACCTGCAGTGGAAGCTCATTTACCAGCTGAGGGAGATTTCCATGCAGCTTCTCAGTCTCTTGAAGGCTTTGGGAATTACTATTTTTTTGCCTTCCCCTCCTCTGATCTGGAAAAGCATCCTCTAGGAAGGAAGCAGAGTGCAGTGACTCTGCCATGCCCCTGTATCCCTTTTACTGAGAAAATTTAATACAGACTTTTACACATAAGAACGTTCCGTGCTGTCAGTAGAAATCAGCTTGTGTTGAAGATTTTCAGCGCAACAAGTACTGTAAAATTGAGCTTCAGACTTTATCTTTCTTATGCTGCTTCTGAAGTAGATCCATAGGGAAAAAATATAGTTAAGATTTTTTGTATGACTGATTACCCAGTGCTTGAGTTATGCAATAAAATAATTTTAAAATACACCCCTTGGTCTTTTTAAATAACTTATGCTGCATGGTGGGGATCTTACTTTCGCTATGTAGTAGTTACAGTAGTAGAAAGATGGAAAATGGTGCTGAGGTGGCACTTGAAGCAGATACCTGTTGTGACTCATGCAGCTCTCCTCTAACGAACTTCATTAGCTCTTTGATACCTAGCCATTTGTTAAGCATGCTTGTCTAAAATTAGGACTGGCTACAGCCAGTTGTAAATCAAAATTAAAGATAAAAGTTTCTACTTACTCCAGTTTAGTTTTCACACCAGATCCAGAGCTCTATTGCTGGTTATCGTGCTCTTCTGGATCTTCAGGAAGGCTCATCCTGCTGAAAGTCTCACGAACCACTGAAGACCCTCCACGTGAAGGAGTCAAGTGGCACGTAGTCTCTAGCACGGTCTGTTGGTGCCGGGGCAATGTTTTTCTGTGTTTAAAGGTAATCCATCCTCTTATGGTTTTGAATGCAGTTATTTGTTACAGGATCAGTTTAATAGTTTCTCAGGTTCCCACTGCTGAATGCAGATATGCGCCCTTGCCCCGATCTGTTTGTCACTCGCTTTCGTGAGTGAATTTGTATGTCAGCTGTAGTGAACCTCTTCATCAGCTCGTTTTGCATGTGAATCTAAACCAGGTAAATATATCCTAGCAAACCCCCTGGTTTTCAAGTACTGCAAACCTTAAAATGCTGAACATTGCTAGCATCTTCTCTTTTCTTCCACCTGAAACTTAAGCTTCCACCAGAAACTCTCGCCGCTTTCCAGAGTAAAGGCTGTACCGCTAGCAGTGGAGTGTGGGGAAAGGTTTGAAGGTCCAGAGTTGTGCAGGCTGCCAGGGCTTTGTACTGTGGGTGGCAGGAACCTCTCACCTGCCCAGGCTAAACCTGAACCATCCTGCTTTGGGAAGAATTCAGAGAATTTGTTATCCACTGCAGCAATTGCAATAAAGTTCAACAGTTGCGGTGTTTCGCTGGTTGCGGCCCTGTTGCTTTTGCTTTGTCCCAAAAACTGGTAGGGTTGAACCAGTTGCCAGTCAGGCCCATTGGGAAGGCTGGCTGGAGTCGTTCCTCCCTGTGCCGTGGCACCACTCGCTAGGAAACGTCAGAGCCCGTTATCCTTTTGGGGATAATACACTTTATAACTAGGAGCAGGCCTTGTCTTCTCACTGGGAGTGTTAGTAAGGGGGGACCTGGGAGAGGATGGCCAAGTAACCAAGGTTGTACGCCCACTTTGTTTTGGAGATCGCCTGATGCGTTGAGCTTTATGGGAAGGACTTCTGTCAGAGGCTGGTCTGGTTTTGTTGTGGATGAGTCGCCTGCCAAACTCCCAAGGAGGAGTCCCTTCTATTGACAGATAGAAAATGGGGAGGTGGAGGCTATATTTGGTGGAGCATGTAGGAGAGTGATAGGCATCCTGATGTGCATTGACGTTTTGATGTCAATGAAATACCGTGGGTTTTCTTTTTTCCTCCTCTAAGAAAGATGTAGCTGTACAAAGACTCTTAGAGACGCTTTGGATGGAAGGTGTATTCTATCCAAGCATTGGCTCTATAGGATTAAGAGGTCCAGTGGTGCCTTTTCTTCCTGTTTTTCATCTTTTCTTAGAAACCATACTGCTTTCAGTGGGTAACGAAGCCTATTTTTGTGCTGGAGGGTGAAAGCAGGTGTCTCCTTGGTACGGAGCATGGTGAGGTGCGTTCTGCTCTTGGGCTGGGCTCTGAGCCTCTGCTTCCTTGCTTGCGTTATTTTTGTTGGGTGTTGATTACTTTCTGCCTTTCTGAGGCTCTGTGTAAGGCAGATGTGTGAATTATTTTATCCGTTTGCTCTGTGTGCTGTCTGTATTGCCTGTAAATAATAAATGGCTTGCTCAGATGCTGCAGACTGATAGCGACTTGGAGGGTAACTCAACTTTTTCAGTACTGTTACAAAATTCATCTGACTTCAAATACATAAGCAGAAAAACATGAAAGTACATTTTCATTTATAGAGCATGCTTCTTGCTTGTAACCAGTGTGATCAAGAAATTCAATCCAAAAGAAACCGAGTCCCTCCCACGGTTTATTACATAACCATCTAATTAAAGTAATCAAATGGGGATGACTTCGAGGCTTGGAAAACTTCCCCATAGTCTGGGTCAAAAATACTTGCAAGACCACACCCCCAGAGTCTCCACGCTTTTATTTACCTTGCAACATCCTCTATAGAGGAATGGTGTGTAAATTAATTCTTTTCCCCATTAAGTTTATTTTTGGCGTCAGCCATTAGAGTCTCCTGCTGCTGCTTCTGCAGCCGCTTTCTTGGGCACAAAGAAAATCCTTTCACTCCTGATTTCCCTTTTGAAGGAGAAGGGGCTTCAAATAGTGCTGCTCCCTCTCCTCCCAAGAAAGAGCTTGCTGATTCGAAGCTCTTCTCACAGTTGCTTTGGGTTGCAAATTGTTTTTTCAGGCTTATTACTTCTGCATCGTGAGTGTTCATGGCAATTGGCAGGTAAATCAGTAAATTGGGTCTCTTGCTCGAGAAGGAAATGGTGTGTGTTCCTGTGGTAGCTGTAATGCTTAAACCCTGATAACGAGAAGCATATGTAGATGGAGGTGGTGAAGAAATGTGAGAGACATCTAAAGTACAAGATGTAGCAGCAAATGAAACTTCGTGGTCCATTTTCAGCATACAATCGTGTATTTTCAAATATGTGGTTGTACATTGCCGGAACTCTGAAAACTTTGAATTCCCGTGGGATTTGCGTATCGTGCTGTGTATTCAAAGCAGGAAAAGCCCCACTTGAGTGCTGACTTAAGGTGGGTCATGACTGGAAAACCACGATGGCTCAATCTTGGATGTTCTTCATGTGCGTGGGAAGCTTGAGATTCTGGTGGAGTCATACTCCTGTAAGCTGTACTGACCCACGCCCCTTCCCAGACTAAGGCAGAAGGAAATAACTGTGCTTAGGAAGAAGAGTATTAGTGGATGTGCTCGTGTATGGGATTGTTACAACCCTGCTTCATCTTTTAACAAATGGCTTGGGTCTTGAGTGTTCAGTTTTGCCTGGGTGGAAGACAGCTGAGTACTAAGCAGGATGCTTGGAGAGCACGGTGGCCTGCTTAACGGGCTCTTTGTCAATACCAGAGGGAAAAAATGTTTGAACAAGCATTTAAATCCAGCATGTAGGTACTTAAGTAACTTGCAGACAAATCTCTTTGATCTAGTTGTGCTGTAGATGCACGCTTTTCCAGAAAACACAAATCTTAATCCTGCACAATACGCAGCTGCAAATGTGACGCGCACCGGATTTTCTTGCATACCTGGTGCTTTGTTTACAGAGGTGACGCTTTCTGTTTTCAGTGTCTTTGCTCTTTAGTTTCCAGTGGGTTTGTTGGGGAGCTCTTCCTCCTCATCCACAGTCTTTTGTGGCGCAGGCAAAACGTGTTCTTGAACCACAGGAAGGCTTTGGGAGGGAGCCTGTCCTTCCCTTTTTCCCAGTTCCAGGTGCTAAGGGGAGGCGGTATCCCATTTTTTACTGGCACTGAACTGAGCCTCACTGTGCTCTGTCACCTCAGGTGCCCCAATAGGCACCGCAGGGTAACAGGAGATGCCTGTTTCCATAAGCCTGGAGGAGAATCCCCAAATTCTTCTCTGTGTGAATGCAGATACGGTAGTTGACATCAGAGACTGTCTGCAGACCTGTGCGTGCACAACCCCTCCTCTTAAACAGCTGTAGGAAAAAAACCCCACAAACGTAGGTAGAATAAGATCTTGAAAACAAATGCTATTGTAGGGTGTATTTTCCTTACAGGATTTAATTTTCCTTTCTTTTTTTGTTTAAGACAGAATGGTCTGGGTTCCTGATCTTTTTGTTTGCTCACAACATAGAGGGCTTTAGTATGTATTGCAGGATCGGAGGGCAAATGAATTGAAAGGGTAAAAGTGTAAAATTGTAAGAGGAGAGAGTTGGGTTTTTGTTTGGTTTTGTTTTTTGTTTGTTTTTTTTTGTGGTCTGGGACAACTTATCACTGCTTAGTTCATCGCCTGGGACCTTCTGTGCACACAGGTTGAATACCTGTACCCTTCATCATCCAGCTAAGGTGGCACCACCCCTCCTAAAACCAGCTACAGTCATACTGGTGTATGGATACTGGTGTAACTCATTCTGGGTTTAGGATCGACCAGCTCATATTAAGTATCTCCCTGAAGATTGCCTCATTAACAGAACCATCAACGAGGGGTGGGCCAGGCTTGCCATTTTAGGGTGGAAGTTAGGTAACTAAATGTGGTTAGGGCTGTCATCTGCCTTTACCATATGCTAGTCCGGTTGAATTAATGCGATGCGAGGACCAAGTGATCCATCTAGCCAAGGTTGAAGACAGCGGACCTCGTCCGTGCTGGACGTTATGGTTAATGTGATACTTCGCACCTCCGAGTCTTGGTCTAGCCGAGACCGCGGTGTGCCACATCGCCACCCTCTCGCTCGAACCCCTCGGTAAAACACGCTTCCATTATGTTTTTCTGTGGTAGTCCAGCATAACCACTAATCCTCTCTCTCCATAAAAGAGGATTAAACCCGGGAACATTTGCACCTTAATGCAGCCAGCTAGGGCTGCGCTCTGTCTTTTAGGCAGTAATCCTGTTGGGGCGAGGGCTGTGCCATTGTGCAGTGCCAGGAATGCTGTCGGCGATCAGCAAATAGCAGCTCGCTCGGCAGTTGCGCTTATTGGGTTAGTAATTCTTAAAAAACCACTTTGCGTGTTAATTTAAAAAGCTGTATGGACTAGAGATGACTAACTCACTTCACGCTGTTAAAATGACACCTGGGCTATGCAGGTCAAAGTAAAATCATTTGAAATTGGGATTTCTGTGTGGTTCTTTAAATAAAATGAAAGAATGTGTAAGTTGACAAAGTATTATCTTTGAGAATGCCATTTATCATATGTTATGTTTCCTAGACTCATGTCAGACTACACATCCTGCAAAAAATTTTAGGAAAGAAGGTTCTGCCCCAGGTGTTACTGGTAAGGGAGAGTCACCTCTGTGTATCGCACCCCGAATGCTTAATGTGAAACCTGCAGAGCCTGGGGGAAAGCGCGGGAATGGTAAATGAGAATTCCACCTCGTGGTTTGCGATTTTACGGTGTAGTTTGACTTCCAGTTTTGGGTTCCACTCGCTGGCTGACATGGGCTGGGATGTGGTGGTATGCCCTTCCTGTGGATTTCCAAACACTGAATGTGTGCTAACCTTTTTCTTGGTGTCTTCATGGGGAGGATTGATTCCACTCTAGTACTTTTTATTTTTATTTTTATTTTTTTTTTAACTTCTGTGAAGTGCTTAAAATTTGGGGAAAAAAAAAAGTCTAAAAAAGTGGAGTCCTTCTGCATGTACATGCTGTGCTTTCCTGTGAGCTGCCATTGCTCTGGTTGAGGCAAGCGACTGAAGAGAAACTGCTTTGGTGACCAGTCCAGCCCAGTTCAGCTGCTGGGGTAATTTAAAAGTGTTTGTTTTTTTTTTTTTCCTGGAGAGCTTCAAGTAGAAACCACCTCATCCTTACATTCAACCCATAGCTTCCTGCCGACGTTTGGTGCTAAATACGTGAAGTTAAGCTGCAAAAAAGACCCATTGCAAATTGCATCGTACATCATGAAATGAATGTCCTATCACATCGCCAAATGGTGTCTTTCAGCAGAAACTTCAGCAGCAAATAGGAGTTTGTATGCCTAATAAATTTGTGTAAAATCCTATTTGTTTCTTTTCCAGACTTCCTATGTGTGAAGTTTTTCCTGCAGTGTGATGTGTTTGCTCTTTTATGTGAGATGCTGATAGAAAGAGCACATTAATAGAAGAGGTTTGGGGTTTGTTTTCTAGAATCAATTTTATTTTAGGTCTTTTCATGCTGAGACTGGTAGCATATGGAATTTTTTTCCATCCTAATTAAAAGGATCATTATACTAATATTATGCCACAGGAGGACGCTGTGGAACGAGAGCTGGTTTCTGTAGTTCCTCTTAGTGCTTGAGTTACCGCGCCTCTGCCGACATGAGGCAATTGGCCATGTGCTGCTGTGAGCCAGCGTGAAACAAGATGTTCACTTCAATCTTGATAGGAGAGGTGTAAACTAGCGTGTCTTATCTTGCCTTTGTGCAGGGTATCAGTTGTTGCTGCTGACATGAGGCAATGTCTGAAGTCCTGGAAAGTCGGTCCCAGCTAAAACCTTGCACAGCTTCCAGAGTAACACAGGCTTCACCAGAAAAAAAGCCATTTTTTTCTTGGATTGAGGCGTAGGCCAGCAAATTGTCTCAGTAAGCAAGGGAAGACTTTTTCCGCAGCCATGGAAAAATAGGATTTTTGGATTTAAATGCGCATTTTAAATGAGTTGTTGTAATAATTAAGATATTGATCGATCTTGTCCCTGAAGAGTTGCGTTGTTTCCTCATCAAACCCGCAGTGGTAGTTCCCTCTAGGCATGATTTTATACAAGAATGGTATCAAATTTATCCTGAAGGCAAATTAACGAATAATATTTAACCAGTGAGAGATGCCAATGCAACGTGACAGGCAGACATCATGGAAAGAGCTACGTCTCTGATATCTGGAGTCTGAAACCTCCTGCTAGGGAGGACGTGAACATCCTCTTTCTTTCCTCCCCATGGAGGAAAGACCAGGAGGAGGCCTGGGTCTTGCTCGTTGGTAGGTAGTGCAGTTGAGTGCTGGGAGATGGGAGCTTTCTCACGTGCTTTCGGTTGCAATCTGCACTCGCAGAAGCCGGTGCAGTTGTAATCGGCTGGTGTAGACCTCCTGCCATCTCGGATTTCACCTGGAAGTGGTTTCTTAACCAGCATCATCAGGAAACGCTGCGAGCGAGCTCGGTGCCTGTGCAAGCCAGGCCTAGCTGGGAGGTGGATATCTCGGCGCGAGGTGTGGCTTGCAGGTACCAGCTGGCGTTGGTCCCAGGTAGAGGAGAGAGAGAGCCAGGACAGCACCAAGCCAAGATTGGCCACCTCTCCTCTGCTAGAGGTTGTCCTCTGTCCTCCCATCAACCGGAGGCTGGCAGCTCCTCTAATTTAGACCATCTCAGGAGCTATCCAACCCGGACCATTTCTGTCTATTGTAATCGGAGGGTGGACACAAATCTCGCAAGACTGACGAGGTTTGATGAACACCAGTGATTTCAGTCATGGCTCCTCGTGAAAATCGTGCGGTACGATCTCTTGGTTTGTGTTGCCGTTGTTTCCGAATGAGGTTAGTTCTTCATGGTTAGTATAACCATTGAAATCTGCTGATTAGAAACCAGCTGTATCAGGATGTATATATTTGCTTTAAAAAATATGTAGAGGGCTCTGCACCAGAATAGCAAAAAGCGGTACCAGACAATTTCAAAGGTATAATTACACTCAAACAGGATTTGATTTTATTAGTAAATGGCAAATGATTAATTTCTCACTGGATCAGTTTTCACTTAAGAATTATTCCACGCTGTCTTTGCAGGGAATTGGGAATTTATCTAGACATACAGCCGGACGTTTGAAATAGCTTTTTAAATAAAACATTCTTCTGTACTAAGTGCATAGGAAGTGCTTTTTAATCTGATTGAATACATGAAGTATGAAACCTAGTTAACTGAAAAATCTCCTTCACGTCACGGTGGCCCGAATCATCAAAGGTATTTTAGATTCCTCCCTCTCGTGAGATGGCACCAGTGCTGATGGTCGCCGTGGCAGGCAGGCGGATGAGCTGTTGCAGCTGCAAACAGTTGGTGGTTCTTAAAATAAATCGGGGTGGTGTGGTCTACCTTACCCACTACAGTGTGAACCGCGGGCTCTTAGGAGCGAGGAAGGTGGCTCAGCGGGGCACATGCTTTGCATCTGTGAAGCCCTGCGTGCCACCGCCAGCGTCTTTGCGACCTGCGCTGGGAAACGCTGCTCCTGCCTCGCTGCGATGGCCAAGGGATGGAGACAAGCACAAGGGTGATGCTGAGCATCATCACTATCTCCTCGCAGCATTGTTGAAGAAGCGGCATTTAGCGAGTAAGCACCGTGGCTCCCCTCCAAGCTAGGGGAAGGGGAAAAGCAACCTGAGCAGCAAATGGCTAAAACTTGATGTTAGAGGCCCGTTCCCTAGCAGAGGTGCTGGTCTACGCAGCTGAGCACCGCTGGAGAGCTGCAAGAAGGGGCTTAGCAGGTGGCGACTGACGGCTGCAGCAGCCACCCTGCAGCCCACAGAGCTGCTGCAGGAGAATTAACACACCCGGATCACAGGAGCCCCGTTGATTAACTCTCCGCAATCGCCTCTGAGAACAAAAGTGCCAGTGTGATGTCGGTTGTTTAATGCAAAGCAAACGACTTATTTACAGCAGAGGCTTGAATCCATTAAGGGCATATTAAACTCCAGATGCTTGTCAACTTTACAAAAAGAGTGAAAGAAAGGGAGGAGGTGTCGCACGTTTTCTGGAAAAAACTCGGCTCGCCAAGCGTGGAGCAGTATTTCATTGAAGTTAAAACCATGAGGAGGGTGACCAGCTTGAATGATGGAGGAGATTATTTTTTTCCCTTTTTTTTTTTTTCCTTTTTAAAGTGGTCTTGAGACTGCTGTATCGTGCCAGACAAAGTACTACGTGTCGAGTTCCTGTGTGGAGTAGGGTTGTCGATAAGGAATCGGCACTGAGTACGGTGCAGGGTTCAAGCAGAAAATGGGCTGTGAAAGAAAAAACCAGGAATGTTTCCATTCCTTTGAAACAAGTTAGGAAATGAGCTGGAGGGATTATTCATGAGACCGGATACGTAGAACTGGCCTTCTCAAATAAGTCCTCTAAATTACTTAATTTAAAAAAACAAAGTAAATTTAAAAAAAAAAAAAAAAAACCAACAAACAAAACAAAACCAAACCAAAAACCAGGAACATCTGATGGTCCCCTGAGCCAACTGAGTGATCAGAGTGTTGACTTGTCTCTTCCTTTCTGCTTACTTTACAGTACACCAAAATACAAGGCATGGCTTTGGGGAAAACGCTGTTGTAAACCTTCCTCTACAAGAGAGTGTTTGCAGCCTGTGAGGCTTCATCAGCGCCCTGCTCTTTGTGTTTTGGTGGGTCCGTCACTAGCTACAGGCTGCTTTGTACCTTTTTCAATACCCCATCCGTGCTGTGCAGAGCCATTCCTCTGCGGACACCAGCCTAGACCTCTGCACGCACCTTTGTAGGTTTAAGCATCAACCCCCTGATGTTTAGGTGAAAGGAGGATGAGGAGAAGCTTGATGCAGGCTGGCTGGCTTTTTTCAGAGACATGAGCTGATGCAAGTTTATTGCCCCTTTTTTCAGTAATTACTGTGGCTTCCCATAGCATCTGGTTTGTTCCTATATCATCTAAATTGAAGATCTTTTCAGCAATTCAAGGCCAATTCTTTAGAGGACACTAGGTGGGTCATGTAATGCAGCCTTTCTCCTGAGTCTCGTCGCTGGGAAGAGAAGAGGGTCAATGACCCGACCAGCCTGAAGTGAATACAGGGATGGTACCTTGAGCTGGAAAGGTCAGCATGTCTAATACACTAATTGCTGACATTGATCACTTATAAAGTGGGTTCTGAAAAAGTATGTGTGTCTGTTAGTCTTCTCTTTTTCCTCCTGTGTAATTTCTAAATCCTTGTTTACATCACTGTAGAAGGCAGAGCTGCTGCTTGAGCTCGGGGCGTCCATCAAGTAAGGTTGGTTCCCCTGCGCAGCAGGGTTGTGATGGGATTTCACTCTTCCCAAACCCTTTGGTTAGGAAAGGTGGTGCTGTAGCGCACTAAGCAGGCTGCATGAGTTGACCTCTCCGTTTGCTATTGGTGATTTGCTAATTCTTGCATTTTAGTTATAAAATGTCATATTCGTTTTTATGTGGATGCTATTACAGAATACAGGAGAACTCTTCCATAATGGTGTTCTACCCCTAGTGACTTGCCCTTGATATGAAAATATGAGGCCTGAATTCTGACAACCAGGATTATTTGCAAAGAAAATACAGAACTCTTTATTTGACGAAGCAGCAAGTTTTGTAAGAAAGACAACCCACCCTTTTTCACAGTGATTTCCTGGGCTGTGTGGTGTTGGCTTATGGAAGAGAGGTTTGGTCATCAAGTCAGCTCTGAAATGCCCAAGCAGAAGGAAGGTGTAGTTGCAAAACTTGAACACGAGAACTTTATATTCGGTGTTTTAGATGTTGGCGAGGCTGTTAGCTGTTCCCACCTCATTTCAGAATGGTAGAATCATAGAATTACACAGTGGTTTGGGTTGGGAGGGACCTTGAAGATCACCTAGTCCAACCCCCCTGCCATGGGCAGAGACATCTTGCGCTAGATCAGGTTGCTCAAAGCCCCGTCCAACCTGGCCTTGAACACTTCCAGGGATGGGGCATCCGGAGCTTCTCTGGGCAGCCTGTGCCAGTGCCTCACCACCCTCATCATAAAGAATTTCTTCCTTGTGTCTGGTCTAAATCTACCCTCTTTTCATTTAAAGCCTGCATTCCCTGCGCTCCCTTTCATGCAGCGGCTGCCCTCTTAGGAGGGGTCTGCGCAGAGATGGCAGGAGCGAGCTGTGCACGCGTGGGAGAGCGCAGAGCAGGTCTCTGTCAAAATATTCGGGGTCTCAGCCCTTCTCTGTTAGTCATCATTCAGATAATCCATATTTTGCATCCTTTTAAAAATTATTTAAACCACCAAAGAAGTTAGACCCGGCAGATCTTTTATTTATTGTTAATCTGAACAGGGTTTCAGATGACTTACGCATTGTGTTGGGTGAGTTAGTAAAGATGGCCGCATGATTTAAAATGCCAGCAGATAAATGAGATGCTCATCTCTGACTTAAGACTGTCTCGGTGGGCAGTGTCTTGTGCTTCTACAGCATCCGAAGTAAAACCGCTTCAGCGGTCTAAAGGATAAAAATAAGTCCAGGGCTTGTCTGTGTAAGAGAGTTTTTTTCCAGTCATGCTGGTGTACCTCATCATTTTTTCTGGTGTGGACATTTTATTTTTGGCTCAGTTTAAAGCACCCGTGAGGCAACATTAAACTAGATGGCGGTGGTAGAGGACAATTTCTACAGTAGGATAACCCCCGTGGTTTTATATTGGTCGAGTTATATCTCTTTACATTCACACCACAGATTATACTGAGCAGATGAGACCTTCATTTTAGTCCATGTGGTTTTAAATTTAATGTAGAATTTATGGGGTTTATGTTCATTTTCCGTTGTTTTCTGCTGGTTTCAATGGTACGGCTTCTGCTATTTTGGATTGCTTTGCTCCTCCTGCGTCTGGTATTCTTCCAGCGATGGTGTCAACAGCCATTGATCATCGTTGACAGTACATCAAAGGAACCTCTGACACAGTCATGAAGCAACTGCACTGTGTGATGAGAGGGACTTTATCCTCATATATATTTTTTTTTAAGCACTTTAAAGGACTTTAAAAATACTTTTGGCTGTCATCCAGGGCTTCTGGACTAAGCTACAACTACCAGGAAATGTCTTTGCAGGCATCGTCATGTCATTAGGGTTTCCTTACACCTGAAACTGTTCTGGTTTCTGAAGGAAAATAGGACTAAACTTTCCTTTTCTGGAATGATGAATGCTCATCTCTAACCAAGATCAACTTTCCTTTCCTCCCCTGTGCATGAATCCCTGTTCAAATCCAAGTGTGGACCCTTTGGATGCGTAATAGATGCTTTGCTGCTGGGGCAACAGCAGTAGCAACAGGTTGGTAATCACGAGCAGAAACTGCCAGTCGAGGTGTTTGCCCACAAAAGCCTGACTTGTATCAGGAATCCTTTGGGAATAATTTGAATATATGAATAACTACCCCGAGGTTTCATTACTCAAAGATAAGGCTTCATGCCTTTCAGTGTATGATTCTGGAGACGTTTGGAAATTTTCTGGGAAGAAAATGTGCAGATATGAAAATAGCGCAGAAGTTGGAAAAGTAAAAAACCTGCATTGACTGAAGCCAGCTATCAGGGTAAACTAGAATTAATCCAAGTTACAACTTGGAAATGAATTACTAGAGCTTGTATTGTTGTTATGTGCGCAGTTGGGCAGGCTGTGCTGTTTACTGAAGAGCTGTAGTAGTTTATTGCCTTTTTTTCTAGCTTATACCTACTTTTATACAAGAAGGAAGGCTTAAGAGTGAGGAAATCTAATAGTGCCACCGAGGAAGCAAGTGTCCTCCATACGTTGCTGCACGTACGTCGGGCTTCTTGGGAAGGGAGGCGGTGGAGAGAGGAGCTTGTGGTAGACTGATGGTTATTAAACCTTGTTTGAATCAAGTGGGCTTCGTCTTTAAACAAACCCGATGACCTTGCTGTTGGTTATCCCGGTCATTGCTTATAGCTAACTGTTTCCAAAAATGCCAAAATTCAACCAGGCGCCGTGCGCTGAAGCAGGACGTGTGCCTGTAAGAACGAGATCAAATGCACGTGTTTAAATTTGCATAGTTGCCCATGAGGAGTTTGATGTTGCTTACCCAGCTGTCCCCTTGCTGACTCAGAAATGCATGGTTTTGGTCTACTACCAATTTTATTTATTAAAAAAGCATAGTTTTTAGTGGCATCGAGTGTAGATCGCTCCTTGATTCAAGCAGCTTTCCTTCTGAAGGAAACAGTTACTGAAGCATCCGTTGTCTCGCAGTCTTGTCTCTCAATGAGCTAAAAGGTTACTGCGCTTTGTTAATTATATTCTGATCCTATTTTTCTGTGGATAAATAACTTTTTTTTTTTTTTTTAATTTTAATGGAAAGTACTTAAAGTTGTATTGCTCCATTGAGAAAAGCAGCAATATACCCTTTCAGAAAAAACACGGTGCATTGGGAAAGCCTGGCCTGCTGAGCTACTTCATGAAGGTTTTGCTTGAAAATTTTTCCCCCTCTCCCACATTTTTCTATGGTGATGGCAAAATAAGTTGCTTGGAAGGAGATTATGCCTGTTTTTCGTTTGTTTGTTTGTTTGTTTGGGGTTTTTTTTTGGTTTTGTTTTTTTTAACCCAGAAATTTTCAGTTTGCTTCAATGTGCCTCAGCATCTTAGTCCCTTCCTTACTGGAGGTATTTGAATTGCTGCTGGTTTTGGATGGTTCTAATATTACGATCTGAGTTGCAAGCAGGGTTGGACAACAGCAACATCTAACTCCGGCAGCCTTTTAGGGAGGATTGTGGGTTTGAAGGTAATTAGGCTTTAGCCATAACCTCAGTAGGTTTGTAAGAGTCTCACAACAGCAATTCTGCTGTCTCGCAGGCTTGAGTTCCTCTAGTGCGTGCCTGGATAGGAAACAGAAGTTTGAAAACATTTGTTTGTGGTCCAAATTGAATTTAGTTTCCCGTCCATACTGTTTAGGACCTTTTGGGGAATCTCTTAGTGTTTCGTGCACAAGAAACTCACTTTCTTGGGGCAGTAATGTTAGTGAGAGTGTAAATATAGGAGATGTGCCTCTTCCCCAGCTTTCCCAGTACAGAGGGTGATTCTAGTGCCACAGTCATCTTAGTATCTGGGCAGCTTCCAGTACTGGACCTGTATCCTGATACTTGTTTCTTTGTTTTAGCTGCTAGACCATGCTTCCCTCCATCACACACCAGCCGGGTGCATAATTAAATACGTGACCATGTCCTTCCTCCCGTCTCACTTGGGAGTACAGGTCCCTGGTTTTAGCCAGACAGACTCTTCAAACTGGGAAACCCAAACCAGTATCAAACCAGTATCACCCTAACGTTTAGAATATAGCTGTGCATTAGAGCACTGTTGGCATCTCAGTGGCCCAGGTGGCCAAGAAGGCCAACGGCATCCTGGCTTGTATCAGGAACGGTGTGGCCAGCAGGAGCAGGGAGGTGATGGTGCCCCTGCACTGGGCACTGGTGAGGCCGCCCCTCGAATGCTGTGCTCAGCGCTGGGCCCCTCACCCCAAGGCGGCCATGGAGGGGCTGGAGCGTGGCCAGAGCAGGGCAGCGAGGCTGGGGCAGGGGCTGGAGCCCAAGGCTGGGGAGGAGCGGCTGGGGGAGCTGGGGGGGCTCAGCCTGGAGAAGAGGAGGCTGAGGGGAGCCCTCATCGCTCTCTGCAACTGCCTGAAAGGAGGCTGGAGCCGGGGGGGTCGGTCTCTTCTCCCCAGGAACAAGCGATGGGACGAGAGGGAACGGCCTCAAGCTGCGCCAGGGCAGGTTTGGGTTGGATATTAGGAAAAACCTCTTCCCCGAAAGGGCTGTCAGGCCCTGGCCCAGGCTGCCCAGGGCAGGGGCTGAGTCCCCATCCCTGGAGGTATTTAAAAGCCGGGTAGACGTGGTGCTCGAGGACGTGGTTTAGTGGTGGACTTGGCAGTGATAGGTTAACGGTTGGACTCGATGATCTTAAGGGTCTTTTCCAACCTAAATGATTCTATGATCTCGTGGATGAAAATCCACTGCCTAAATACATGCAGTTCCCCTCTGCTTCTGTCCCCCATGAAGATGTCAAAATTAATGGAGTTACCTTTGATGTTCCACAATGAAGTTGGTGTTACAGGTGGAAACAGTAGTTTCTTAGTAGAAGCCATTCATTTTATGTGATTTTTGTTATTAGAAGTGTGTATACCATTGGAGAGAAACCAGCTGTAGACAGACATGGAAAATAATGGATTCTGTAACCTGGACCCTCTTCTGGGTTTTAACTACGAAGCCACGATGTCTACGTTAGAAGGCAGGTTGCTGTGGCCTCCCTCTCTGGTCTGGTACTTCCCGAGGTGCTTGGCCTCTAAGGTCTGAATTGTTGGTTAACCGGACAGAGCTGAGCAGGGCAAAATGCTTTGGGGATTGGTTTTGGCTTTTTGGAAAGTTCAGTAAGGCTTTGGAAAGATCCAGCTGGATTTCTTTGTATTAGTAAATGAGAAACCGTGCCAAAATGGCTAGGTCAGATTTGGCTTTTCAGGAGGACAAAGGCCACTATGGCGGCTGCAGAAGGGAAGAATTCATTTTGCAAATGAATACGTGGAGCTAACTCATCCTAAACCCTGGGATGCGATGGTTGGGAAGCTTGATCTGTTGAGCAAGAGGGTGGCTGTCTGACTGCCCACAGCCATTTCAGGGATAACACGGTGTTTGCAAAAGTCTCTGCGAGCTGGGCAAGTCCAGATGAGGTGATGGATTGCAACCATCATCTGTGTGACTGAAGTAGGGCAAGACCTGCATGGTTCGGTGGTTGTATACAGGGTTGTTCTGAGGGTAATGGGTGTTTTGACTTTGCATACAACAGACTCCTTTGGCTCATTCCAAGTCTCCTTTCAATATCTTGGTCCTGCTGCTACATCAGAAACTTCATTTCGTCCCCTGTTCGACAACGTACGTGCCTCTGGCATTTGAACGAGAAGCTTTCTCTTAGTGCTGTCCAGGGAATATCTTCCCTGCGTTTGAGATACAGCTTTTTTTTCCTGTAAAAACAGATGCGCTTAAGTGAAACGTGGAAAATCGGTCCTGTTTTCAGGACAGGACTCTCTAAAATAATTGCATCCCTATTTTTGGTATCTTGAAGTTGGAACTGCCTTTGGAAGAGCTGTTTTATAAATGTCCATAATGTTCAGTTCACTGAGTTGCAGAAGGCATTTTGAGGCATGTGGAATCAAGCCTTTAGAAACCAGCTGATACTGGAAAAAAAAAAAAATCTGTCATATTTCAGCTCTTTGGTCAGTAGATTTGAGGCAGAAATAAATGCATCTAAACACCAGTCACTCCCCACCCTACCTTTTCTTCCATTTGTTGTCTGGACTGTGGCAAGCTTCCTTGCTTCTGAGCTTCTGCTGCTTAAAATGCTGCTGCAAAAAATACTTCTTCCTCCACAGCTTTGGTCCTGCTTTGTCCCTTCGTACTCTCTCCTGAATTCAGAGCAAGACTCTGGTCCTCTCCTTTAGCCTCCTTCTGCCTCCCACCTGATCTTCTGTTCCTGTTTGCCCTATTTGTGTTAGCAGCTTCGGCTGAGGTGTCCTCTGTTCTTCTCCGTTTCTTCCAGGGAGCATCCCACCTTTGTAATAGTCTCTCTTGCCATGTCCTAATTAATTGCTCCTTCTTTGTGTATGACTACTGGTTAGTTTGGTCAAAATAACCTTCTTGACGAAGTGCTTTCTCCTCGTCTGGGTTCCAGTGTCTCATCAGTCCTGCCGTGGTGTTCCACGGTTTGGTCATCAAGATGTGGTGTTTTTATGGTCAGTAGAAGCCTGGTGATTATTTTGCCAGGCTGAGGTTTTTGTCATGTTGATCGTTTGCAAGGTGTCATGCATTTATGGCACGATATGGGTAATAGAAGCTATTGAAAGCTTTTGAAGGACAAAGCTGTGTGTGATGGCACTGCTTGTCCGAGTTCCTAGAGCAGTTACCCAGCCACCTATGAAAGACCACTCTGCGGTCTGTGTCCGTGCTCCTAGCTCTCTCCTCCTGACAAGCTGAACAGGTTTCCATGAAGAGGGTGTCAGTCAAGAGCTTTAAATTCAATGGCTGTACTTACAGGGTCAGAATTTGCTGGGTGTATTTTATTGTTCCCTACAGCTGGTTGTCTCTTTCCTTCTGCTGTTTGCCCTGGGGGTTTTGGGGAATCTGTTCCTGAGGGCTGACGTCCTAATTCTTCTAACGTAGTTTGAAAATATCTTAAGGATGTGCTGTTCCTCTTCCACAAATGTACGGTAGACACACTGAAAATATCTGCGTACCTCCTGTGTTGTTCCTTCTGCGCAGATTTATGTTCATGGTGTGCCCTGCTGACTACGTAAGCTGCTACTTTGCTCAGTGGTTTACCACTAGATGCATTAAATAAATATGCTTTATGTAATATTTGTGCTTGGGTTGTAATGATTTTGCCTGCTTCCGGACTCCAAACGAGTAATGCAACAAAAGGGGTCTGTAGAATACAACTTGCTGCCAGTAAACTTCTGTACTGGCATCCTCATTTGTGTCCTGAGCTACTGAGGTTGGAGGAGGGAGACTGTGTATCGCCCTTGAGCATCTTCCCTGAAAGCCAGATCTTGAAGTGGCAAATATAAGTTCCAGCTTTGATCAGATCTCTTCATATGTAGTGTGCACGGGGCACATAACCTCAGGCCTACGAAATCCTTAAAGACCTTTCCTCCAGCAAAGATGACTGCCTCTGGGTGCTATGCCGTGTTGTTTGGAAGTATGGATTTTGCAGAACTCTTAAACTTCAGGTTTCTCTTCTCGCTCCTGGTGCAGTCATTATTTCCCTCCCGTTGAAGACCACTGCCACTGGGGGAGGTAATCTCTTGTTCCTTCATGGTCATGGCCTGCTCACCTAGCTGGCTCAGAAACCTTTGGCTGCCCTCCCTTGTGGTGCCTCAGTGTCTGTAACCCCCTTCCTGTGATTTTTGTCTCCTCTGACAGTAGCTATTGATGGAAGAACACGGGGTGACCCAAACAGAGCACATGGCCACCATCGAGGCCCATGCAGTGGCCCAGCAGGTGCAGCAGGTCCATGTGGCCACCTACACAGAGCACAGCATGCTGAGCGCGGACGAAGACTCACCGTCTTCGCCGGAGGACACCTCCTACGATGACTCTGACATCCTCAACTCCACGGCTGCCGACGAGGTCACCGCCCACCTGGCTGCAGCAGGTAAAGTCGGCGGGATGCTCGGCGTCATTCGCCTAACGTGGTGTTTGTGCAGAGGTCGCAAACAGCGCTCGAGGGTGGTGGGTGATCTTGTCACCCCACGGGATGCTCTGAATGCTTCCTTATTGCCCTGGCTTTAACAGCACTGCTTCACAAGGTTTGCTGGCTGCTCGAATCTTGCATCGCTTTATCTGTGTGTAATACAGAGGTACTGGGAATAAGACACTGGTTTGTACAATAAAAAAGGTCTCTGGTAAATGCTGCCTCAAAAAATGAAACTAAAGTACTGAATATGTCAAAGAGCAAGCTTATTTCAGGCCCATATAAACAACAGCAAAAGTAACCCAGGAGTGCTACGCGACCCTGCTTAGCCAGGGAGCTCACATGCTAGGCCTCTCCCACAGAGATGCCACAAAGGGTCCTGGCACATCTGGACTGGGAAAATATTTCAGAATCACAAACTCCTTCCAGTGAAGCCCCTGCCAGATGTCCTCCAGATTTGCCTTGTAGTGCATCTACCTCACTAGTAGAAAAATGCAGTGATAAATAAGCATTCACAGACTTGTCTGACTCCTTATCAGACTTTTTCTGAGAAATAAAGCTCTTGATGTGCTTGACCAAATCTGTGACGTTGCACCAGCCCACTGATCATCCCACACCCTTTCCTTATTAATTTTCCAACCTCAGCTCCTGCAGGATTTTTTCTTTCCTCCTTCCCTTCTAGCACACAAGCTTTTCAGGCCTGGGTGGTGGTTGCAGGAGGGGGGCATCTGGTGGCTCTCACCTGCCTGCGAGCCTTCCCAGTGCAGGCACTGCCTGCTGCCCCTCCAGCCCCTGGCCAGGTAGGCACCCCGAGCCAGGAGCTGCCCTGCTTCCCCAGGGCGGACGGCTGCGGTTCACGGACTGGCACATCCAGCCCAAAGCTTGCCCGAGAGCCCAGTGTGGCCCTTCCTCGCTTCTCTTGAGCAAATGTTTTTCCAGTCCCCCAAAAGGCAATGTTTTTATTCTTTTTTTCACAAGCACAGGATCAGTGGAGCAGTATGCAGCGGTGCTTGCTGTGCCTGCCCTGAGCAGCGCTCAGGTAGTTCGTTCCTGATTAACAAAACCTGGCTCTGTAGTGTCAGCCCAGAGCTCTGTCCATTATAGCATCCCGTCTCCCAGAGCAGCTGCCTAGAGAAAACGTGTAATTGGACGCTACTTTCATTATCATCTACCAGCTTCCACCGATCAGTAGCTTAGGACTTCCTGATCCAGTAGCTGCATCTTTGTTAAACACAAAAATATAGCGCTTTTATGATCCCTGATGTGATCTTTCACCACTGACATATGGAGAAACAACACACAGAGCAACTGAGGTCTGCTCAGGAGTCAAAGGCGAGTCTTGAGCCTGTGTTAGAGACCAGGGCTTTTTGACTCTGACCCTGCGCTCATTTCTGGAGATCACCGATAAAAGCACAATCCACTGCATGTTACTTGGTTTACTTCCAATTAACTTAATGAAACTTCCCTTTACATAGATTATGTGTCTAGAGTTTGATCGTGAACGCAATAGCCCTGCCCTGCCGTGGTCCCTGCTGTTCTTCAGGGGGCTGTCACAGGATGCCGCCGGTGACTCTGGATTTACAATTTCTTTCACATCAGAGCTGGTCCTTAATCCCTGGGGAAAGCCTTGGACTCCTGATGCTGTAGTTGAGGTGTCCGAGCAGGATTCATGACATTGTACCTGGTGTCTTCTCCCCTGCCACGGGGATCTCCTCGATTGCAGTCAGTTATTTAAAGTCTTGGCATACTTGAGAGTTTTTTCAGTGTGTTTGGAAGACAAAATACATAATTATGTGATTGCATGGAAAACTCTGGACTGAAATGTGTGAATTTGACCTGGGAGTGAGCTGGGACTTGCTGGTCTGGGGAAAGGAGCCTTTTGATAACACCTCTCCGATGCTGGAGAGGAGGGATCCCAGCTGCTGGGGAGCTCAGCGGGGAATTCGGGTCACTCCAGTCCGATGGGGAAGCCCTTGAGCTGAGCCCTTGGGACCCATCCCTGGCAGGGGGACAATAGCAATGTCCTTTCTGGCCAGTTCCTGGGCTGCGTGTGCTGATTCACCCTTTGTGGTTTGATTTCCAGGCCCTGTGGGGATGGCAGCAGCTGCTGCCGTGGCAACGGGTAAAAAACGAAAGCGACCACATGTTTTTGAATCCAACCCGTCAATCCGCAAGAGGCAGCAGACGCGTTTGCTACGGTAAGGGCTCCCGCCGGCACTCTGACACTTCGATCTGCCTCCGGTGCCGTGCGTGGTGAGACCACGTGCCATCCAGAAGTTGCTCAGCTTGGGGATTTTTTTGGGCATCTTTTCCGGAACCCAAGAGCTGTGTTGTAGTTTGCAGAAATGGGTTAAATTGCAGCTCTACTCATCTTTAACGTGATGTTATGATCACCAAGACTGATGTTACCATTCTGGTGGGATCCACCATTCTGTTTTAACCCCAGCTGGTCACAAGTTAAATCTGTCGTGGTAACATTGCCTTGCAAGATATTCGTAGTGGCTTTAACAGCAGCTGGCCTGAGAATCTGGAGGTACAGCCATACCCCAGCTCTGCGGTGGCACGAAGGACTTGTCTACCTAACGAAAAAAGTCTTTTCTGCTTTATGAAATGATCCTGTGAATAAATCTAGTGTGCGTGTACCTGAATTCCCTTTGCCAGCAGACCCCGTTGTGTGAGCTCCACGCTGAAGACTGGCCCTGGAGCCTGTAGTGCACAGTGTTGGGGGAGAATAATCGAGGGGAGATGCCTGCCAGAGCTGAAACGCTTTCTTTGGCTTTAGAAACTTGCTCTGTAGACACCAAGTTTCCGTAGCCCTTCAGGTGTTGCGTTACAGGTGCTCTGAGGCTGTCTGCCCGCCTGATGGCCACCTAGGAGCACTAGTGCTGAAGTGACTGCACAGGCTTTCCGCAAGCCCGGAGAAATCACCTGCAATTCCATCTTCAGGAAACGTGTAAATATTGGCTGGTACTATTTGCTAGGTTTTGGAACAAAGCAATTTTTGCTTTTTTAAACTGTTTTGGATCTAATTGGGTTGTCTCACAAGAGCTGGGGTATTTGTCACCCGGTCTCTTGCTGGCTTCCTCCTGCGTGCACACTTAATGCACTGAAGCAGCGATGGCCAGAGTTTCGCCTTTTCTCCTCTCCTATCCTAACTCTTGTAAAGTTGGTGAGAAATTAAGTTGGTTTCCTTATATTCTGCTTACTCATCTGCTGAGGCCCACAACACCCTTTGCACATGATCAAACTGGAACGAAGTGGAGCAGGATTAATGTGAAATAATATTCCCTGGGAGTGGACTCCTTTTTTTTTTTTTTTTTTTTTTTTATAGCTCCATTCTGGTTTTCCCTCCTTCCCCCAACTCTGTTTATTGCAATGTTTCTGAAGAGCAAATTCTTTTCTACCTTGAAATGTGAATAATATATTTTTATTGAAATGTGAACAATATATTTTTAAAGAACCTCGTATTTAAAGGAATTATTTCTTCTCCCTTCATGCAACTACTTCATTTCACTACATGCAAGTTACTGATAAAATGCATCATTTCTTTGCACTCTGATCAGTTTGACATGTTGGTGCTTGATATTTACACCGCTGTAAATCAAGTGGGAAGTTATAGTTTCTGATTCTGGGATCTCTGCGTAGCTGGCGGTGGTGTTGGTGCTTTTTGGCAGCATCTGCTGCTAACAGCAGGTTCTGAAATGACCAGGGCAGATGCTAAACTGTCACCTTACGGAGTGCTCAGATTATCTGGTGATAACCGCTACTTCTCTCTTGCTTTACGTTTCTGCCAACATCTCTGACACATTCTCTTGCATTGCTTAAAAGTGAAGAAGAGGCGGAAAATAGATGATGGAACATTTTCTTCCTACAGAGAGATCGTTCCAAAGGGACTTGCTGATGTGGCAGGTGTCTGAATACCTGGGTCTCCTGCACGGAGCTGTTGCAATATTTCTGGTTCTTGCCTGTCCTGTAGTTGTAGGCTGAATTCTTACAGTTCTGGTTAGAGCAGAACTTTGGTGCTAGAGAATTGCAATGCACTGTTATGAGGCTGGATGTAAAATAAGCTGTGTTTGCAGACCTCTTTTGTTGAATCATTCGAGTTCTTTACCTTAGAAGTTTTGTGTTGCTAACACACTTAGATGGTGACAGAGTGGCTATGCAGACTCTTGCTGTCCTAGCTTTACTGCTCTGGTGATTTCTCTTTACTTTTTACATCAATGGAAAAAGGAGAGAAGGGGGAATAATTGATATTTGAGCTGCTGGGTGACTGCAGGGAACGCAGCAGGCCTGCGGGAGAGGAGGAATAAGCAGTGTATGTGGCTAATCTGACCAGCTGGGGCTCCGTTTCTCACCTGGTTTGTGAATGGGTAGCATTAAGAAAGGGAGTTTACAATGGAAAGGGTTGTGTTTCTACAGGGCTTTCAGCTGATACCTATTCACTGTTTTATATCTCTGTTTTCAGGAAGCTCAGAGCCACGCTGGATGAGTACACCACCAGAGTAGGGCAGCAGGCCATCGTTCTGTGCATCTCGCCCTCCAAACCCAATCCCGTTTTTAAAGTATTCGGTGCTGCACCCTTGGAGAATGTGGTAGGTGTCTGTAGGAAAAGCTGTGTAATGAATTGCTCACCTTCTCTGCAGGTTTCATTCTGCTCAAGGCAGCCTTGCAAGCCTGGTAGTGATCTGAAGGTCATGTTTAAAACCCTGGAAATGGGAGTTGAGAGTGTATGGACATGAGTGTAGCGCTGACGTCCTGTCTTCTCTGCATGGATGGTTGCCTAGCACATCTCACCAGGGTTGCATATCCTGGGTTAAAAATCAGAGGGAGCAGGTAGTGATGACGTGTTTGAACTCAGCTCGGCTGTCAGTGCTTGCATCTTGTTGCAGACCAGACAGTCAATGGAGCAGATCCTGACCATGATAAGTCTTGCTTCAGAACTTTTCTTTTAATCCCATAAATACTTCCACTTGCCAGTGTTACTTGATGTTTCATCATCAGATCTTCGATGCGGCCAAGTCTTCGGGGCCAGTGGGTATTTTTTCTTGCCAGCTGTGTCGTTGTTTGCTCCTTCTGTTCTGCAGCACCTTGGGGAAGGTGGCTGGCCCTGTGTCCTTGCCCTCACCTCTCCTGGTGCTCCTTACCTTGTTTACCTGAGCTTAACGATTCCCCACAGGTACGCAAGTACAAGAGCATGATTCTGGAAGACCTGGAGTCTGCACTAGCGGAGCATGCTCCTGCACCTCAGGAGGTTAACTCAGAGTTGCCGCCCCTCACCATCGATGGCATTCCCGTCTCGGTGGACAAGATGACCCAGGTAAGCAGCCAGATGTGGCAGAACCAGAGAGAGATTTGGCATCTTGCAGTCACATCCTGTTATTTTGCAGTGGAGCTTATGTCTGCATCTCCAGGGGATGCATTTGATCTCTTCTTTCTCATGGGACTGTAACCGCTCAGCTAGTAGTTAGATGTGAAGCTTTGTTATTGGTGCTTATTTTCTACATGGAACAGTAGAGATGCTGGTAAGGACTAGAGCTCAGGCTGCTGGGAGCATTCCCCTTTGAGCTGTTTTTGTCACCTCCCATAAACTATGAATGGGGAAGATATTTGTTCCGCACTTTGCAGTGCTGTTTAGGTACTGAGGTCAGGCAGGTCGCTTGTGGAGTACTGTTTTGGCTTATCCTCCTCGGACATGTCTTGCATCTCTAGTTCGTTCCCTCCTCTGTTTTCTGCTGTGGATTGGAGGAGAGGGGAGCTTGCTGATGGTTTAACTCCAGGTCAGACCCTGAGTGAGACACTTCTGATGGAGCCAGGGAGTCACCTGCCCTAGGGATGTGGGGGACGCCCTTTCCCTCCAGGTCCAGCCCTTTGCTGACCTCGTTATTGCTGGGAGAAAGTGGAGGGGACCCCCCAGGGAAGCTTCCTTGGGCTGGGAGGGATCATCTGTAGGGAAATCTCCTTCCCCTGGGGTGCAGGACCTGAACGCAGGTGAGTGTGTTTTGCAGGAGGCTCTGGATACACTCAGTCTGATGCACCACAACAGGTTTTAAATGCTGAAAGCCAGTTTCTTCAGAGGGAGTAGCAAGATGGAAAGGTCAGAGGCTTTGGGCAACGTACAAAGAGGTGTTGTAGTAGAGCAAAGATGTGTGGATTTGCTCTGTGCTCTGTAGAAAGATTGCATTCTGGTCAAAACACCATTGCCATTGCTTAGGTGGAACCGGACAAGCTTGCACTTCTAATAAAATTTTACAAAGAAATCTGTGCCTTGGCTGATGACAGATCATGTTCCTAATCCATGACAACATAAGACAAAACTTAGTCGCTAGATTTTTAAGCCGCTGTGAAAGGTGGTATCCGCAAGAGCTGTTCACAGGCAGCTTTTGTTTTGTATCATTAACAGTTTCCCATGAAAATGGAAAGTAAAAAATGGAAACATTTTACTTCTAAAGTAAAATGAAAGACCATCAAAAGATCGCAGGTATGTAGCTCCAAGTTCATTTGTATTGGCAAACACCACGCTTGTGTTTGTCTGACTTCTTTATGGCCTTGTCGTTGTAGTAATTAAGCTGAGTAACAGCAAGAGAAGTGCTTAGGACTCAAAACATGGAGAAGGAGACATCTACACAGAGATTTCCTCGGGCAGAGGGAGGCCGTCCTAGCACGGGGCGAGTAGTGAAGCTGGAGGCGCTCGTGCCCGCAGCACGTGGCCTCTGAGGAAGGAACAAAGCAAATGAGCTGTTGCTGATGGAGCGGTGGAAAGAAATGAGAGAGAGAAATGAGTGTGGATGAATGAGATCAGGATGTGAGGCTGTTGCAATCCAGTAACACATCTGAGAAACTTTTCTGGTTTGCAGCGTGCAGAATATGCGCACGTATAAAAGGAGCAATAAAAAGATCTGTCAACTGTTTGGCTGTTAATGTTGCACGTGCCATCAAAGCAGCAATAAAAGTGATAAGCTGTCACTTCAGAGAAGCCTTCAGCTGGATTTATAATGCAGATTGTTTATTTTTTGTGATAGAGTTGGAAATTAAATATTTTAACATCAAAGGTTGCTGAAGTGTTTTCTCCTTCTCTTTTATGGATGAAATACTAATACCCGTAGAATTCTATGGATAAAATACTAATACTTTTCATGTTAAGCTAAAAATAAGGTTGGAGAATTTTTTTTGTTCCAAACATGACATGACCTTGGTTTTCAGGAAACCTTGCACAAAAATTTGGCCAAGGCAAGTTGCCCCTGGGGTTTGATTGCTTTGCATTTCCACGTGTGAAGCAACTCTCCAGTTCGAGGCACTAGTTGCCGGCAGGACTTTTTCCCCCCCCACTGTGTGCAACCCTCCTGTGTTCAAAGGCTTCTTGTGGCTCTGTTAAATGAGAAATGGTTTTTCTTCTCCATGTTCTGCAGGGCCTTCAGTCAGCAAGCGTGCAAACCGCTGATGCAACAGCGTAGCAACGTAGAGCCTCTTATTTCAAGTCCTCTCATGCTGCGTTATGGTAAAACAAGTATCTTGTTAGGAGTAGCCCTCGTCTTTTAGTGCAATGTGATAACTCAAAACAGCTTTGTGAAGAAGGTTTCTCCTGAGCTGTGGACAGAGGCCACGCTCTTCGTGCCGTTTGGCGAACCATCGCTGTCCCAGTTAGCCCAGCCACTGTGGTGTGCACGCATGTTGTGGGCACCCAGCGCTGCGCTGCCTCAGTTTCCCCGCATATCATATAGGGATGATGTTTTGTAAATGTCTTTAAAGAGTTTTGAGGTCCTTGAATGGCTGCAGGCCACCTGAGGACAGAGCACTAGAGTTAGTGGACAGGACTGCAGACTCCTGGGTGGATTTTCACAACCCAGCAGGTCTCTCTGTCTTGTAAAATTTTCAAGGAGTAAGATGGGGCACGTGGTGCTTATTCTGTTGCTGAAAGCATCCAGCTGCTATATCGTTTTTGCCAGACTGGGGGTCAAACTTTAAATAGAAACAAAACACGGATATGCTGAACACGATGAGGACGCCGTGCTGTCTTTTTTTTGGCCACGATCACAATTTGAAATACATTTGTTTGAGAGAGTGGATGATAACTCTGACTCCTACGTTGCTGCAACCTGTTGCGCAGCCAGAAGTGCCATCGTTTTTTTTCTGTAGGAACCTTGACTCCCAGAGCTGCCAACATAGTTCTTTGTATTTGCTAACAAGAAATGAGCTTTTTCAACTAAGTTGCACAAAGCCCTGTGGAAAACCGAAATATTTATAAATATAAATTGGGCAGCACAATTAAGAGGTGTGTCACGGGGAGTGGAAAAGTGAGGCCTCTGCTTTCAGCAGCTGCAGGTGTCAGCAGGCAGGTGGTAGAGGCGTTAGCTCCTCAACGAGGAGGTGAAAATAACTCTCCTTTTAATTGCTCTGCTTCCCTGGTGGTCTTGAGGGAAATAAAGCCTTTACTAGCCTGAGCGAGCAAAGATCCTTCTATAAACTTGCGAATGGAGAGCATCACCCAGAAAAAAAAAAAAAAGTATTGCAGTGGGGCTTTTACCCTGCAGCCATTACAAAGAGAAGTTTTGTTGCTGTATGGACTTTGGCTACGCTGACACTATACGTCAGGCCTGGGTTTGCCCCTAAACTTGTTCTCAGTTGCTCGCTGATATGATTAAGGAGTAAAATTGGGTAATGCTGAGGTTGATGCTTCAGTCAGCTCTCACAGAGGTCACTAGAATTTGTTTATGCTTTTCTGAATAGGTGATTTGTCCTTTAATCTGACTTTTTTAAAACTTAATATGCCCCTATGCTTTGCAGTCTGCTTATACACGCCAACAAAGTTTATCTGGGCCTCTCAAAAATCATCTTGACGTCTGTTTGCATACTGCCCTGCAAAAAGCTTTCGCTCAAACAGCAGATATCTTTATGTACGTGTCAGTTTGCGTGCAAGAGAAGCTAAGCGCTGAAAGATGGTAACGAAACTCAGTTTGCAGCGGTCAGATCCTCTCCGTGGAGGGGCAGGGATGATCCCGCAGCGCTGGACCCCCTCGCCCGGGTGTGAGGCTTGCTGGTGCTCCCTTCTGGCCCACGGCAGAGGTGTGGTATGGGGACAGCCTGTGTTTCTGCTCTCCCAGCAGGTCGTCGCTGTGTGGCAGAGGGATCATCCTTGTTCTGCAGTGGAGGCACCCCGGAGTTAGGAATCGGGTCCTCCATGCAGCTGAGCTCTCGCATTGGACTGTTGTTCCAGCAGAGTGGGAAGGGTAGCGAGTCCTCTGAGGTACTGGATATAAGGATGAGTGTATACTTCTAACTGGCGTGCAGGCAGCTGCCTGCTTTTACAACATTTAAGCTCGGAGCCTGCATCGTGCCTCGTTTCCAGCAAGAACAAGCACTGTCCAGCACTCAGATCTCCAAACCCTGCTTGGAGGGGGTGATCTTGAGAGGGACAGCCTGGTCCCCAGGTGTGCCCCTTTGAAACATTACAACTAGTCACTCGTTCTTGTGACTTGACCACAGTTTCAGGGTGGAAGAGAAGAAAGATTTGCATAAAGAGTAAGTCCATGAGCAGACGCTTCTGTGGGGGGACCCACAGCACCTCCTGCTTTTTGCAGTGATGACCAGGTTGTTAATTTTGGGTTGGATTCCTGTGGCCAGGCATAAACTGCTGCATCTGCTGGGTGCTGAGTGCCATCGCTTCTTGTTGAGGACACCCAGGCTGACCCTCTGCCTCGTCTTTGTCGTGATGAATTTACGACAGCGGCAAGCCTGCTCCCATCCTGCCTGCCAGAACGCAGCCAGCAGTGAGACCTTGCAGAGTTCGGTCAGGGCCACGCGGGTTTTCACAGCAGGAAATTCAGGATGACAGCTTGGTTGCTGCCTTGACAGATGCCTGGCTTTTTAATCTGAATGTTTAAACGTTAATTGGAACTTTTAAACTTAAAGAATATTTAGTCTAAAATTGGCTGTTGCAAAAAGAAGACCCAGTGAACAAAATACCTGGGTGCTTTGCTGCAATTGCTGCTTTGCCCTCTTCCACTTTCAGGTGCAGCCAAGGTCCTGTGTGGACTTGACTTTGCTTTTCCCAGGTGCTGGGTTTTGGAGATCCTGAGGCTGAGCTGTGGGGACAGGTAGAAAATTCCCAGCCACAGTTTTGCTCCCTTCTAGAAACCACTTTCCTTAGCAGGGTGTAAACCTTAAGACCGGAGCATTGCTTGGTGCTCTGCATGCAGGACAGCTTGTTGTTTCCAGCGCTGGAGTGCAGTGGTCTGTGCTTTGGGCCAGTGCAAATGGTAGAATCAGGATTAGCTCACTACTGCTGACACTTGATCTTAATGTTAAAACTCAGAAGACACTCAGTCTGTGTACCAAAGGGTGTCGAAGAAACATTTCTTAAAGTTTCTCTTAAACCCTCCATACTGGTGATTATATGAGCCCTTTCGAGAGCTGGCAACCATGCAAACCGCAGTGAGCTGCTGTCTTTTTTTTTTTTTTTAGCAGAGATTTGATTTTCAGGTGGTTCAGCGGTCGCACCGGTTCCTCCCAGCTGTGCCCTGAGAGGTGCGGGGTCTTTGTCTCGGTGCCGTAGCCTGGGTCAGAGCCCTGCGAGCTGCTCGGGTGCGGTCTCGTTATGGCACTAATTAGAGAAGTCCTCGTGCTGGAGCAGGTTGTAACACCACTGCTGATTGTCTCCCTGGCGGATTAAAGGCAAACCCTCCTTAACAAGTGCCTTGAGTAGCTTGAGCCACTGAACTCCCTAGGACCAGTAATTAATCCATCTGGTAACAAGGAGCATGGCTTGCAGATAGCAATTCTGGGAAGGAGCTTTTAACTGTTTTTGCACCAGGCGACTCAATGCCATTCGCAGGTTTATTTGACTGAATAAGTGAGGCCTTGACCAGGGATCCTGACGCGTGTCCGGGTGACTGCTGGCCCTGCAGTATAGGTGGGGAAGCTGCATCATGGCCAGACTTGACCTGGGATGGAAAAAAGGGCACCGAAGTGGTTGACACTGTGTGTGAGCATGGGCGAGGTGGTGGCTTTTTTGTGCTTCCGTTTATAATTCAGGGTTTCGGTACGGCTTCTCCGAGATGGCTCGGGATGTCCGTGGAGTGGAAGAACTGAAATGCAGCTGCCCCTTTGAGCAGGGGTGGTTCTTCTACAGCGTGCAGCAGGTACGCTATATATGGACCCACAAGTATACTGGATTTTTATTGCCTTTAAAGTCCCTAGCCACTGCTGCAAACTGCATTCAATGTAGTAAATCACGCATACAAAGAAATTGTTTTCTTTTTACCAAAACACACTTCAATTTTTCTATTTAACTGTGTAAGCTAGGGCCCACGTTACATATTCCAGCTGGGCTCTGGCTTTAAAGAGCAGTCCTGTGTCCAAAAGAGCCGCTGCAGATCCCAGTGCATTTAGCAGTGTGCTTAGGGACTTCAGGCTTTTTGCAGAGACCACAGAGACAATCTGCAGGCTCCTGTTCCTCTGAAGCATTCCTCCCTTCCTCTGTCTGACAGATGTTAGAGGGGACTTCAGTTCATTCTCCCTATGCTAACGTGGAAAAGGCAGCTTGTAAATGAGTTGATTTACAGCTTGGAGCCAATGGATACAATATGCAGAACCAGGATGTCATTCAAGCAGGATCGTGGCTCGGAGGAATAGATGCTGTTATGGCAGAAGATGAGGGATGGGTGAGAAGTCCTCCGTGAGGCGACCCGTGTCTCTGCTAGCTGGGACTGCGTCGTGGCTGTGGCACCAATCGATGCTGGACCCGTCGCGCTCTTCCATGGCTGTGCCCTAGAGCCCTGAACATGCAGGTGTCTTGGGGCTGTAAGGTGGGCCAAGGACTCACAGTGGCACTGCCACAAGCTCAAGTAACTTGGTATTAAAGCTATGAAAGGATGCAGAGAGGTATTCTTAAATGCAGCTATTTAGCTTTAAGTTAACATGGTTTTCTCTGACGTATGTGGTCTTGAGCGCTGCTGCTTTTCCTGCTGTTTCTGCAGCTGAACCAACCTTTTCCTGAGGCTCCAAGTCCTGGTACAAAAACCAAATGTGTCATAAAACCCTGTGTGAGTTTTATATTCTCTGATAACGCTAAGGATATTACTTGCTCTTGGTGACATATCTGCTTGATTTGCTTTGAAAGTCTATTTTTAAGGTATTGTCTCCTGATGGTAAAGGCAAGTCACTAGTTGACCAGTTTTTGTGGGTGCTAAGGAGAAGTAAAATCAGGTTGAAAGGTGTCCCCACCTTGGGGGTGGAGAATACATGTGAGAGATTGTGTCTTTCACATTGAGGCGGCTCCCTGAAGCTCCATCCTCTTTGCCGCATCTCTGTAAAATGTACATCAGCTCACATCTGAGTTCCGGTGGCCATGGGGACGTTGAGTGTGGATTTTTTTCCTGCGTTATTCTGATTCTTATTTTTTTATATTTTCTCCCTCTCAGGTTGGTTAGCTCTCTTCATGGTAGTGTGTTGAACCATGAAGTGTGTTAATACAGTGCATGTTTGTGTCTTATTGTTGTAATTGGCTGACTTAATTTTATTGTTTCTGCTCTTCCACCTGCTAAGCTGTTCTCAGCTGAGTCTTGGGAGAAGATGGTAAAGTATTTATCCATCTTCCTTAGGCATTCAGGCCTCTTCCAGTTGATGGTTCCAACAGGATGGAAGTTAAATGTAATAACTTCGTACTATGCACCTCAAAACTACTAGATATGAGTTCCTAAAAAACTCTCAACCCTCTTACGTGGTTTGTTCCAGGCACAGCTGCGAGCTTTCATCCCTGAGATGCTCAAGTATTCCACGGGTCGCGGGAAGCCAGGCTGGGGCAAGGAAAGCTGCAAGCCCATCTGGTGGCCTGAGGACATTCCATGGGCCAACGTTCGCAGTGATGTCCGCACAGAGGAACAGAAACAGCGGGTGTGTATCCCATGTCTGTCTGCCTTCAAATTGAGTACAGGGGCTTGCGAACAGTTTTTGTGGGAATAGTTTTCCCCCCGAGTGACAGAAGAAACTACGACGTTGGCCCTTCCTTGACTTCATGTCAGACATTCAGCCTTGGGAGAGCAATGAGATGAGAGAGGCGTAACCTTCAGTCTGCTCTGTCCCTGCTGGGGTTGTGTGACAAGCAGGTATTTGAACCACATCTCTTTCTGCAGCAGGCGCCCTTTTCACTAGCTGCAGAACCTGCTCGTCTCTGTGGTCTTACGAAGCAGCCTACCCAGCCTAAGACAAGTCTACTCTCCAAGAATGCAGTTCACTTACTGTAGAGCCTGTGTCATGGCCTCTTGAAGCCTTTGAAGGGATACTGTCCCATCCTGAGCAGCAGGGACCTTTGTACTTAAAGGGAAGTAGGCAAGGATGTGCAGTGGAGCCAGGACAAAAAAAAGTGGGAGAACTGAGTGAAAAGATCTTGGATATCAGTTACGGCCGTGGATCCTTTATGCAGGTGGTGTTTCTACTAACCTGTCACAAGGAGATCATGAAAGAAAGCTACCAGGATGTGTAAAGGGCAGGACTTGTGCAGGCTGAAGTAGGTCTGGTTGGATGGGGAGGGATGCCTGGTGAGGCTGGAAATGGTGCTGTGGCAGTCGGTGCTTTTCTAGGTAGGGATGGTTTTCTACTTGTCGGCACCAATGCGTTAGTTAGAATTCCTTGCGAGCTGGCGAAAGAGATTTCGTTGAGAAGCTTCCCTTTCCCTTGGCCAGATGTGCTCGTTCTGTATCAGTACGCAGCAATGCAATAGCGCTCCAGGGTGATTTCTGAGTCTTGGGTAAAGGAGGGGATGAGGACAGAGGGATTAGGTATTGGGGCCTTTTCTTTGAGAATTTGTTGAAAACCGCCCAACAGAACCCGGTAAAGATAAGCATGCAAATCACAGCAGTAGCAGCACTGCAGTGGTTCAGAAAACCTTTTTTACACTGACTCTTCACTCTTTTTCATTCTGCTGGTAGGTGTCATGGACCCAAGCACTGCGGACTATCGTGAAGAACTGCTACAAGCAGCATGGGCGTGAAGACCTGCTCTACGCGTTTGAGGATCAGCAGACACAGCAGCAGACTACGACCACACATAGTATAGCGCACCTGGTGCCGTCGCAGACAGTGGTACAAACCTTCAGTAACCCTGATGGCACCGTGTCCCTCATCCAGGTGAGCGAAACCCTCTGGCTTTTCCATTTCCAGCACAGTTGACTCAGGATCGAGTTGCCGGCATCAGGGAGGTGGTTTAGAGCAAACTCCTTTTGGTAGCTTAACTTGTCCTTCAAGAATTTTGTCTTTATCTGTATGTCTTAACCCGCGGGCTTGTTAACCCAGTGCTCCCACCCAAAGAAGCAGTCTCTTCCCCACTCCCATCCCTTGTTCTCCTGTTATGGCAGTACAATCATTTCTGCAGCTATTTGGCGAAGTGATTCAGGGACCTGACCTGGATTTAACAAACCCATTTATGAATAAATACAGTTCATCATGTGGCCACACAATGCCTGTGGTGGCAATGGGATGGAGCGATGGGAGGAGAGGCGGCGGGACTGCCTTTCTTTAATGGCATGAAATGTATCTTAACCCACAGCATTAGGCGTTTCTGTGCCCCCTGTTCTTCGTCTTACACCCTGAGTGTAATATATATATTACACACAGCAAATATATATTTATCCTCATGATACCCCCTGCGGTAAGGATGACTCTTACACCCTTTTACAGAGGGGGATTCAGGGCAGAAGGGGCTGCGTTCAGGCAGTGGCTCAGCGGTGCTGCTGTTTTCCCTGCGTTCCCCGTGTGGGGAGGCAGGTTCTGGCAGCTCAGGGTGTCAAAAATTGAAGTGCTCTCTTGAAACTTCCCAAGAGCTCCTCGTGGGCGTGGGATCTGAACTTCAGTTTCCCCTGTGCCCTTGCCTCCAAACCACCACTGCCCTCTCGTACCTAGCTGGCCCAGCGGTTTGTCCCTCTTGAGCATCACATTTTTAGCAAAGTCTCAAACGCCGTTTTCTATTGGCTTTTCTCATCTCATGACCGTGAAGATAAAAACATGGTTTGTGGGTTTGCTTTGGGTTTTTTGGGGTTTTTTTGGGTTTGTGGGCATATTTTTTGTTTGCTTTTGGTTTTGGTTTGTTTTTTTTTTTCCCCCCCAATGAAAGCTTTTCAGCGATTGTTACAGCTTTCTGTTCCCCCCACCAAGACCCAGCAGACTTGCCAAGCTGGTTCTGTTTGCTCACCTGCCTAACATACATTTTCCCTTTGACTAGTGTTCTTTCAGGTGCTGGGCACCTGAGATCCCATTGACTTTCCAGCATTTATAGGTTTAATTCTCCTTAAAAACAAAGCTGCACATCTCCCTGCCTTTGTCTTTTCCCAGCTGTTAAATGGGGAAAAGGTAATTTCCAAAGGCAATGGGGTATTGAGGATGAGCTAATGTTTGCCAAGTGCCTGGAGACGAGAGACCCAGTGAATGGTACGCAAGGAGTGTTAGAACTGAGGGCTGATGTGCAGGGTGTTCTGATCCAGGACTGCTTGGTGGTTTTTTAAGTGAATTCCACCCCGTGGGAGAAGCGTTGGCTCCACCGGCGCACCACACACACCTGGGAATGGCAGCAGTGTCCCACAGCTGCTCTTTGCGAGGCTGGGAGAACAGCCAGGACTCCGTCTTCTGCGTGAACGTAGGGGACAGCACGAGGGCTGTGCAAAACTAGCTTCTGGGCAGTATCCACTCTGGAAGCTGCCATAGATTAATGTGCCTCTAGCGTGTGATTTCCTCCCCCAGCCCTTCGAGACAGCTCCATATTTTCTGCGAGCTCTGCAATTACTATTATTCTCTGTGGGTGTGATGCCTTTTAATCTGAAAGCATTTGAGTGTCCCTTCGCCTGAATTATGTGGAAATTTTCCTGCAATAACAAATGTATTTGACGGCGTTTTGTTGACTTTTGTAGGTTGGCACCGGTGCTACAGTTGCCACGCTGGCCGATGCCTCGGAGTTGCCTACCACAGTTACCGTCGCACAAGTCAATTATTCTGCAGTGACTGATGGAGAGGTAAGGACCTGGGTCACGTTCATGGTGCACAAATCAGAATTGTCCTAGCTGAACTTCAATTAATATTTTCTAGAATTCAGTGGTCACAGAAACACGAAGCCTGGCTTCCCCACCCTGCAGTGTTAAGGGTTAACATACATGTGAACACAAGCCTGTAAAATTTTATATAGAAAGTGCTGAGCTGTTGTCATTTTGACTCGGGACTGTACGAATGCAATTATGGTGGAAGCCTCACTTCTGAAGGTCATAAATTTTTTTATATCTCCTATAGATTATTTATTTTGTGTGACCTGCTGTAGCAGATAAGACTTAATGACCTACACAAGTACACGTTTCTGTATTCATATTGAGCAACTCTTTCATATGTGCTGTCGGTCCTGGGTGCTGGTTTGTCAGTTCAGGGTTGGGAGCGATGCCTGGGATATTTTGAGCCTGTGGTTAGCAAAGGATATTGCAGGGCTGTGGGCAAATCCTGTAATTCTTTGGCCACCGATCTCTGGACAAAATGGGATGGGATTTTCCTTTGCTGCAGGTTTTAGGGAGGTTTGCAAGTAAATTCCAGAGAGAGCTGTAAATGCACAGTAGTGTAGAGACAGCAGGAGGTACTGCGGAGTTACTGTTCCATTCACTGTGAAAGTTTCTTCCACTGCTTTACAACTTGGCAAAGTTGCTTCTATTGAGGACGCGATCGAACCATTTCAATCCCAAAATCTGAACGCTCAAATTTACATGCATTTATTTTTCCACTTTTTTTTTAATCAAGTAATAAAGTTTTTTTGTGTGTTTCGTGAACATTCCTTTAAGATTATGAAGATTTTTATTTTTTTTTTTTTACCCTCTTCACCCTCAAACCCACCTTTAAACCAGGCTGCAGGTTGCTTTCTGTCCCTTTGCTGCACACCAGGATTTCTGGCCGGACAGTCTGTGCGCGGGAGCGGCGAGGTCTGGTCCGCTCTGCTGGATGGGGCTTTCGTGGCGGCAGGTGGCAGCACAGAACAGCTTTGCTCTCCACCAGACCCCGTTTCCATCTCAAACCCACGGTGAAAAAGCCTGGCTCTGGGGCCGTGACCTTGAAGTACTTTGCAGCTGCTTTGAGGGTTTTCAAGGACCGGTTATATCTCTTGAGATCCAAAAGAAGTTTTTCAAAGGCACAAATAGAAATCAGGGGAACATAGGCATCTAATTCCTATCGTGAATGGAACGCCTAAGCGATATCTTGGACAAAATAAGGATACAAAAGTAAACTTGCTTTGAGGATGGGTGCTATTTCTCTGCACAGATAGATCCACAGCCTGCTGGCAGCCTCTCTAGGGACGTTTTTGTCCTGCTATCTCTCGCTGTGTGAAGATCTGAGTTATCGTAGAATGATAGAATGTCCTGAGTTGGAAGGGACCCACAAGGATCATCGAGTCCAACTCCTGTCCCTGCGTAGGACAACCCCAAAATTCACACCATATGGCTGAGGACGTTGTCCAAATGCTTCTTAAATGCTGTCAGGCTTGGCACCGTGACTGCCTCCCGGGGGAGCCTGTTCCAGTGCTCCACCACCCTCTGGGTGAAGAACCTTTTCCTAATGTCCAACCTCAAGAGTTAGCTCTGAGGAAATCCATGTGTTTATGGGCGCTGAGCAGCATGGAGCAGGGATGCTCGCTAGTATCTCAGCAGCACAGCCTTCGTGTTAGTGTGGAGAAGAGCCTGGACAGTCCCTCCTTCTTTTCCAGGCCTTACTCCGTCCCTGTTCTGAAACAGCTTAGGCATCTTTGCGGGGCACTGTATGTCACAGTGGGGACCTGCCTTATCACTCAAGTGTGTGTTGCCATGTATTTGAAAAAAATATGTCTGTTCCTCTTCTGCGTGGTGGTGGGAAGGGTGTCTTTCCCAGCTTGGGCTTGCTTTGGGTTCGGTTTTGGCATGGCTAACGAGTACCACAAACTCGATCCGACTGTCTCGAGGTCTCTACCATCTGCAACTTCTTCCTCCCTGGTCACTCAAACTTGGTTGCAGCTTTCCTAAAAGACATTGCCTTCTCTAAAATCAACTTCCCTTCTCCTTTTCGCAATGCACTATCTCACGGTTTCCTCCCTGCTTTGGATCCTTCTGCCCAGGATCAGCTCTGGGCACAGGAGAATGAAGCCGTTGCCTTGAACATCAGACGGCTGAGGATGGCTAAAGAGCTAGGACGAGCACCAGCTTTGCCTGTGCCCAAGTGCTGGAAAACCAGATTAGCAGCTGCTGAGGAGTGTGTGACAGCAGATGTGAGCGAGAGCGCGACAGCGTCTCTCTCCCCTTCCACCCCGTGATGGGACTAACCCTTTTCTTGCCCAAAGGCAGCAAAATTTACTTGTCCTTTATGTGAGGAGCCTTGCACCAGCTCTGCTTCTATGGACTTTTTAAATTTCTCCATCTTAATAAATTGAGGGGTTTTTTTTTCATCACCTTCTACAGCATTCTTATTTGTGAGTCTCAGCAAGATGGTGAGTGGCCTGAAACGTTTATGGGGATGAGAACAGTGATGGGAGAGTGGAGGAAGATCTTCATCTTGCAAAGCAGCCAGTAGGATTTGTCAGCTGATGGGCCTTCAGCCTCCACTTCTTTAGGGTTTTTTTTTTTTTGGTCCGATGCATATTTCTAGTTCACATCCCAGTGAATTTTGTGGCCGTACACTCATTATCTCATGAGCTGTGAAGTCCCAAATGGAGAAACATGGGCAAGGTGGAAAATGAGCAACCGAGACTGGGTGAACTTTAAGTAACGTGAAACCTATCTACGTAAAGGTCTGAAGTAAGGGAATTGAAAGTACCTGAAATATATGAACAGAGTACTTTCCATCTGCCATCTTCATTTATTAAGTATATTGCTGCAACACAAAGAAATTCCAGTTGGCTCAAACCCATCCGAGTTCACAAGTGCCATACAAATAAATCCTGAACGGGAACATGGACTGTTCCCCAAAATGACAGCGGATGGGTGCGGACAAATTGAAACAGTGAGGCTAGCACAGCCCATTTCTTTGGGGGATGTGATCCATGCTGGTGTTCCAGCGGCACAGAAACACAGCTACTTCATAAACTGCCCCGGCTGGCAGGCAGCGATCCGAGGCCAGCAAGGATCAATGCTATCCCATTTTGTTGCGGAGGTGGCTGGACAAGAGGGATTTGTGGGAGGTTGAGGGCCTTCACAGATGTTTATGGGGTGTGTTTTCCATGTGTGTGAGACAACTGAAGTTCTTGTTTGAAGTTTGAACAAGGAGAACAGCAACTAAAATCATGAGCTGACCACAGAAACTCACTCGTGGCTGTTAGAGGGTTGTAGAGTCCAGCAGCGTTCTCAGGTCCCTGCCGGTGCTCTTTTTTCCCTGTCTCTTGGAGAGAGTCAGAGCACGTGCAGGATTCTGCAAAGACCTCTCGAAACTACCTGGCCCTTTCATTTTAGGAAGCAGCCATCCATTCATGGGACGACATCCAATCCTAGGGCCTTTCTTTTTGTTTTTCCCCATAGGTGGAGCAGAACTGGGCAACGCTACAGGGGGGTGAGATGACTATCCAGACGACGCAGGCATCGGAGGCCACGCAGGCGGTGGCATCGTTAGCAGAAGCAGCAGTGGCAGCATCTCAGGAGATGCAACAAGGAGCAACTGTTACCATGGCACTTAACAGGTATGGGTGAGAGATGAAGGCTTGAAGCGTGCGTGCATGACGTTTCCTTCTAGGTTTTCACTCTAATGGTGTAAAACCACTGTGTGCAGTGCCAGTAGAGGTGTTTCCTTAGCAAATTCCTACGTCAGCCCGTGTCCAGGTGTCTGCAGGACAGTTCCTGATTTCCACTGTAACCACAGAAGAACACTGACATGGAAATTTCCTGATAGAAAAAAGATGGGTAGTAACTGTACCCTCTAAATGATCTTGTTTATACAGCAAGGGTCCAGTTACAGAACTGAGCTTGCTAAGCAAGCAGGAGTTGTTATGTGCTAATAGCACCTTTTAAGTATGCTGGTCTGGGTCTCCCTCAGTATTATTAATGGCTCTTACTAGAAGGCTAAGGCTGAATTTCCCTGTCGCGTGGCAGTATGGTCTCTCTTCAGAGATCAGAATCTTTTCCGAAGCCCAGTGTTTTTTGGGTTTCTCCCAAATACGTTTCTGAAGTAGAAGCTGAATGAGCCGCAATAGTAATGCTGCCTTTTCATCTTGGAACAGGCTCTGTTAGGTTTTTGGTTGTACTCTGGTTACCAAGATGTGCAGTCTAGTTCTCTACAGATCCATGCAGCAAGAAGCAGTGTCTTTGCTCAGCTCTGGTGAGTTGCTTAAGCTTTGCCTGCTGTTCTTAAAAACTGGACGTGGCTGTGGCACACCGCAGCTGCACCCTGAGAGAGCAGACGGACCGTAGGAAACATGGCATCAGCCCCAGCAGCATGGGAGGTTTCACACTGCTGAGGTATAGACAAAATATATTCCTCATCCAAATCAAGATTCTAGTCTAGAGGCTGTTGACTGAGCAGCCACGGGTTTGGACAAGGCACAAGTCTGTAGTGCTGATGGTTGGAGTAAAGCTCATGGTTGGAGTAAAGCTCCAAGACCTTGTTATATACACAAATTGCTAAAGGAGCCACCTCGATCCTGGGGGCATTCAACATCTTGCTTTCAAATTGCCATTGCAACTGAATCACGAACACACTTAGAGCTGTTTCTTCTCTTTGTGGTCCAGATTCAGGTCCATCAGATATGTTCTTTTCTGCTACCAGATGAGGCTGGTTAAGTAGGCGTTTTTGCTAATAGTTTCACTATAAAATTGCCTTCAACAAGTCATTTAGTCTCTACTGTGCCTCTTGACAGGGTAGGAATGTATTTCCTTATACCCAGGAAAGCCCTGTGATGAGTCTGTTCCAACAGCTTGTAGCTCAGGAGTGATGCAAAGGGTGTAGCAGCATTGCAGTGGGAACAAGGGGCCTCGTGTTTTATTTCCCAGCTTGTTGTCACCCTCTTTGTCTACTGACCATGGTAGGGGTAGAGACCTTTTTAGGTGACTATCCTCCAACACCCTTCCAATGTGGAAGAGGTGTACTTTTTCCTTTGCCACAAAATGCTCCTTGTAGCTTTCAGCTGTAGGACTGCAGTGTTTCCCCTGCCTGTAGGAAGATCTCAGCAAGGCTCTGGTCCTTGAAAGCTGGTGGCTCATCCCAGCTCTGGAAACTTTATGCCTAATTTAGCTGAAAGCTGCTATTTTTGAATCTTGTTCCAATGGCTGCTGACAGAGCGCGGAGTCTTTCATAGTCCCGTGTAGAGCAGCGCATCTGCCAACAGCATGACGTGATGGATGATGCAACCTCTGTCAGGTTTGAGGATGGGAAGTATTAGGCCTTCTAGTAAAAGAGGACAAAGTGGAGGTAGGTAATTAATTCATTGATTTGAACCAATTAATGTTTGTGGAGCACCCTGTAACTGGAAGAAGCTTTTATGCTGCAGGATCATTATTATTTTCAGGGATACAACCGTAACAGATTATTAAAACACTCAATTGCCCTTGAAAGTGAATTAAAATAAGTACTGCGTGAAGTCTGGGAAACAGGGTTACACCAGTAAATCCATGCTTATGTCCAGGTTTGCTGTGTTGTAGCTGGCCTTCCCACAATGTAACTGCCTTCACATAGCTGCAGGTTCAGAAGAGAGATTACCCAAAGGGAGTAAGAAAGCAGAACAAGAAAATATGCTGGTTCGCTAACAGTGTTTAAGAGCTACTCTGAGAGACAGAGGGGCTATTTAGAAATGAAAATACACCCTGAGTGAATACAGTTGGAAAGTATGCAGCATCTAAGCAGGAAATTAGGAAAGAGAAAGAATGAGTAGGAAGTACTCGGAAAATATTTGAGTCGATTCGTCTACCAGAGAATGAGTGGGGCGGTTAAGGAAGAGCACTCTAGGGGAAGCTAAAGAAAATACCTACTTTTTTAGTTCATTAAGGTAAGAAATGGTAGGAGATTCAGATGCAAAAAGGAGGTGGCTTTGAAATAATTTTGTGACTAGCAGTAGGCCACCAGAAGTAGCTAATAGTCATCCAAAAGGTCTGGAGAAATCTGGAGAGCTGCTGAAGGATGCTCACAGCACTCTGACTGTGCAACCAAACAGCAAATAAAATACGATGTCAATAAATGAAAGGGATACACATGTGAAGAAATATCTCCTGTATGTACCCAATGAGGAACTGTATCTTACCAGTTACCATTCAGAAAGCGTGCAGGGAACTATCCTCCAGGAATGTTTTATCGGTGCTGAGCAGATACTGTCAAAAGAGTAAGTTGAATATTAGGAATTATAAGGAAAAGCATAGAGAACAAGCCAGGATTAGGCCCCTGGACTAACTCATGGTGTGTCTACGTCTTGAATAGTGTGGGAAATGGTCACCCCCCTCAAGCAGATGTCTTACATTTAGAAAAAGTCTGGAAAGGACAAGAGCGATCAGAAGCCAGGAAGAGTCCTTGCACAGTAAGTGGTCTGTGGCTCTTCAGCTTGGGAGAGAGATCACTGCAAGTCTATGAAGTCATGAGGAAAACGAAAAAGGGAACAGTTATTTTTCTGTTTCTCACAATGTCAGACTTAAGGGCTGCCCAGCTAGACTGAGGTAGTCGTTTTCCAAGTACCAGAATGCAATTTTTCTTCACACAGCATCTAATTAAATGTGGAACTCATTGCTACAGGATGTTGTGGAAGCAAAAAGTATAAATGGGTTTCAGAGGGGATTAGACAAATCAAACCTGATGGTCCAGATGCAGTCTCTGATGTAGGAAATCAATACACTGCTGACTGTCGGAAGCTGAGAGGGTGTAGGAAGGGAAGGATCATACACACTCCTTCCTAAATATCTGATACTGGCTGTTCTCACAGCAGGGTTGCTGTACGAGAAGGACCTTTGGTCTGACCTCATTCGTATGAAGAAATTTAAGAATACCATGCTACGCTACCGATCACTCATTAAAAAGAATTATTAAACCACTCGGCTGGGGAGAGGTACTCCGTCTCAGCTAAATACAGAGCTGCTGATGTGATCCGGGTAATGGTAAACCTCTGGGCCTGTTTCAGTGCAATGTGAACTGGCTGAATCAGTAATGAAGGGTGAAGCTCTAAAATCTGTAGAGACTCGGAACGTGACAGTGCCAAAAGAATGAGTTTTGTGCCATAAACCAGAGGCAGGAAGGAACCACGTGCTGTAACTTACTGGGATTGTCCGAAAGCTTTTAGTAAAGTCCCAAGCAAAAGGATGTGAAGGTAAGAAGGCAGGGATGTTCTGACTAAGAGATCTGCAAGCTGAAAAAAAAAACAGTGGAAGCAGCTTCTTCCCCTGTATTCCTCCTCCACTGTAGATTTTCTGCTCTGGATAACTTCATCTGGGCCCAGTAAGAGTCCCTCCTTTCCGGATTTGTTCTCTTGACATACGATGCCTGGTTAAAATGGATGGTACTGGAGTGATTTGTTTGTTTGGGCTTCCTAATTCTTTCTCCTTTCCTGTGCCCGCAGTGAAGCAGCCGCCCATGCAGTAGCCACGCTTGCCGAAGCCACTCTTCAAGGTGGAGGACAAATTGTCCTATCTGGTGAAACTGCAGCAGCAGTAGGAGCACTTACTGGAGTCCAAGATGCCAATGGTAAGGCTGCCAGAAAGTTTTTACTTTGTCTGTTTTTTTTTCTTTGCTCTTAGCTAGGGTTTTTTCCTCTCTTTTACTTGAAATGTCAAGTTTTTGCTAGTAAAATAGTTCTCCCTCACTGCAGATGGTCACTAACTAGGTTGAGACTTAAAATCTCAGAACAAAATGGTAGCACTAACCTCTTGTTTACTTCCATAGTGCTGGTGGCTCTGCTCTTTTCCTCCTTCTGCCAGCTTGCTATTTAGCCTTAGCTTTTTGGGGGAAAACTGCTCCCCACTCTGTATCGTTAGCACAGGGAGGACCAGACTCGGTCAACTAACACAACTAGTCAGTGCCATAATAAACTCTTCTCCAAAACGCTTCACTCTGAAGTGGCAGAGAATATGACCGTCGTTTTATTCCCCACTCATTTCCTTCCTTTCTCAAGACTTTTTTTTTTTTGTATGCTTGGTGGCTGCTCTTGAGCAACTGTCGCTTTTCTACTTGGGTGGCACCTTCCAGTCATCCCTCGGCAGTCAGCCTCGGGTTGTTTGCCTCCTGCTTTATTTCCCATCTTGCCACCGTAGTCAATCGCTTGGTTCTAGGGATTCTTTGTAGCGTTTCTCATCTATTATCTGGATGTCTCTTCTGCCAGGTCTGGTGGCTTTCGCAGTTATTCAAACTGAGCTGGTAGCGAATAAAACAGTAAGTTCGTAGAAGCTGGTTCAAGAGACGATACTGGAACGTACAAGTGTGTCTAGTTGGTGCTCATCCACTGCCGCCAGTTGCACGGTGCTTCTGCCTGATGCCTTTACCATGCTTTCCCAATTCAGAGATGAAACTCACTGGTTATTTTGATGAAATGGAAGGAGGTGTGTCAAAATAAGCTCAAAAAGGATGCAAAGTGTGAAGTTGTAAAGAAACGTTGCCTTGAGGATGGGGCTATTTGGACTCTAATAGTCAAAGGGGGAACAAGCACATGCAGTCGGCTGGCAGAGCGATGACTTCATGCCTTGTCGCTCTGCTTGTAAAGCAGAAATCTGGCTAGATGAGACCTTGAGTTTGACTTCCATCGAAATCCTCATCTCATAGGGAACGTGCTTATTTTAAAACATCGATATTTAGTTTGCAGTGAAAACAGTGCAGTGGAGGGAAGAGTAATTTTACTCCGGGTATTCGACTTGATGTCTCTTGCTGTGGAGTCAGCCAGCCTGAAGAGGGAGCAGAAATGAAGTGAAAACCCGGTCCTCAGAGCTGGGAATGCATCTGATATTGAGAGGAAAGAGTAGGGCTATGTTGTATTACACTTTGCCAGCACCCGGCATGAGGGGGATAAGAGATGTGTGTTCATCGAAGGAAGGATCTGCCCCTGGATGCTCAAAACCAGCAACTAATCAGATTTGTAAAAGCACATTAGCGTCCTTTAGCAGATCTGCACCCCTGGCTCCTCTTGGTCTGCTTCCAAAATGCTTTCATGGTCTGGATTCCTCTGGATGCTTCCCCAAACCACTCTCCTCCTCCACACCCTTCCTGAGTCACTCTACCTCACTCACCCAGCATTAATACCATTTTAATGCAGGCTGGGCTTTTTTTTTTTTTCTTTCTTTTTCTTTTCTTTCTTTTTTTTTTTTTTTTAGCAGCAGAGTTGGAAATCAGATGGGATTTAGAGTGCATTAAGGGGAGAGACTGCAGCATTTTCCTCTGTGCAAAACCTCGCCCGCAGCCCCTCGCCTTGTTTCCACTCTTCTTCGATTTGCTCTAATCTCCGGTGGTATTAAGGGGAAGGGCTTTGTCGGCGCGGTAGTCCTTGGAAGCGCCATGCTATTAGTTTTATTACGTAACCAGCTAATATGTCTCCCTTAGGGATGGAGGAGATGTTGGTATCCATTCCTGCTGTCTCTGTCTGGGGATGGAGAGCAGATGGATTTTCAGCGTCGGCACGGTTGCGGAGGATTTGTCTGCCTTCTCCATACCCTGAAGCCCAGGGTGTGAGCGTGAGCATCCTCCTGGACACCGGTGCTCGGTTATTTGGTGCGGTGGGGACACACCGCTCTGCGTGCAGTCCTGTCGGGAGGAGATGAAGCAGGGAGTGATTTGGTGCGACTGGTTGCAGGAAGGAGAGAGGGAAAATGACTGCCAGAGCCAAAATGGTATTAACCAGCAAATTCCCCCTCCTCTCTATTGTTTGCAAAGTCTTAATTTGCTGATATTTCCTATAAACGCTTCTCTTTAGGAATGCTCTTACCCTTCTGTAGGTCCTTTCTGAGGGATTCCAGTCCCTTACCCACACCGCTTTTCCTGGAAGGGGCATAAATTTACCCCCATCTTATTGATAGGGAGACTGAGACAGTAGTTTAACAAATTTGCTTTAGGTCAGGTAAGGTGTTTCATTCCTGATTTTAGCCATTAGATGTAATTATTCTCTTTTTTTAAATTTTTTGTTTCTATCTTGATATGGTATTTTTCCTATCCGTTCTCTGGCATCTGAATAATAATTAAGTGATACAAGAGAACCAAGACAGCTAAAAAGAGGCAACTCCTGTACGTTCACGAATGTCTCAGAAGCTAGGGCTGAATTTGATCTTGCAGGGAGTAGGGAGCCCAGCAGCATGGCTGAACTGCGAAAGGGCTGCGGATAATCTTGTGATCGGTTACATTTATAGCTAAGGGAAATAAGATCTCCTGCTCCCATGCAGTGTCAAACTAGCTAAGTGCATTATGGTTTTCTTGCTACGCTGGAGCATCTGCTCTAAGTCGGGATGCTGGAGCCGATGACCCCATGGTTTGAGGCTCAGATGTTTTGTTCTTAAGTGGCTGGCATTAAAGCAAAGTAATATTCAAAGCAAGTGAAGGGGATTGTAGCAGCACCGATTTCTGAAGTTGGCTAGAAACTGAAAATGCCCTGGTAAGAGGAAACCGTGTGCTCTGGGGCTGCTTTCAGTGTGCCCTGTGGGCAGCTCCATGGGATGGGCTGGTGCTGGAGCCGTCCCAGCCCGCCGGGGCTGGAGGAGAGAAACTCGATCAGCGTTGGGGAGGAGAGGCGAAGGTGCCAGCCTGCAGTCTGGGCCTCGCTCGCTGGAGCATCCTCATACCGCAGCCTTTTGTTTGACATTGATCTGATCGGGGGCTTGAAAGCTGCTTGGGCTACAGGCTTCCTGGCTTCGTCTTTAAATATTGATGAAGCTTTTGCCTAAGCAGTGCCTGCGCAGGGCTGTAGCAGTGTGCGATGCTGCCTGTGAAGGACAGAGCAGACTCCCTGCCTAAGGAAGGTCGGGTTAATGGTCTCGGTGTTGTCACAAGCCTGGCGTTATTGCAGTTTTGCGCAGTGTGCGGCATTTTTGGAAGAGCCGGTTTGAAGGCGAGAGGGGTGGTGTGCTTGAAGCTCCAGCTGGGGTTCAAAAACACGGCATGGAAGGAGGCACGGTGGAAAGAGCTGGTGTTGGGAAGAGGAGAAGCGGCAGTGGAAGATGTGAAATCAAGCTGTGACGGAGGAATTGATTTACCAGACCCAAGCTAGGTGCAGCCAGACCCAATGGATCCTTGCTTGTGCACCTTGGTCCTCATGTGCGGCAACTGCTGCCCTTTTTCCTGGCCCCAAAGCGCGTTTTACTGATGTATCTCCTCCCCATGCTGCTGGAGATGCTCCTGGGAGCACTGACGTGGTGGTGTGGCAGCGTACAGGTGGGCACTAAGAGGAGCCTACACTGAGTTTTGCCCTTCTCCAACCCCCCAGATGTCCAAAAAATTCAAACCCGCTTCTCCATCCAACCAAAGGGAGCCGTGCTTACGGCTGGGGGTGAGCCAGGATTATTGGGTTGTGATGGAAGCCCGGGGAGAGCATTAGGACTCTGACGTGGGCAAAGGGGGATTAGCAAGCTCTCTGCTTTCGCAAACAGAGGAAATAAGGCGTCAGTACAGGAGCGTATCTTGCAAGTTGGCATAGGATAAACAAGCCTATAGCGGCACTCAGGGTGACGAGGCACTTGCTGCGCAGAAGAGCCGTTCCAGTTGGCGATTTCTATGTCGGAAGGGGTTTAAATGCTGGAAAGCCTTCAGCTCTGGGTGAGGCTGCCGAGCTTCCCGCACAAAATCAATGAGGTGTCAGGTGGAAACCTGTCTGCACCCTCGGCTGCGCAGATGGGAGATGGGGAGCCCTCCTCTCGGCAGCAGAGAGACCTCCAGGCCTGGAGCGCGGTTGCCAGTCCCGTCAGGCTCCGTGTAGGCTGTTTACAGTTGAAAGCACATCCAGGAGGGCAAGGCAGGAGTTGAGATTCTGTTCTCTGGGCTGTGCACGTCTCCTAGAAAGCGTGAAAGCAGAGGGAGATCCATCGGGCAAACCCAGCGGAGGGAACTGCCTGTTCTTGCTTTTGGATGCCTCGGGACAGGGAGGTGCGGCACACTGATCCACTGGTAACTGGTGGCTTTTTTGCATGAGAGAAAAAAAAAAAAAAAAAAGATGGGGGGAGGCTTGGAGGCTGATCTGCTGGAAATGTCAGTCTTTAAAAGAAATCTTTGTTTCCTGTTGGATCCTCTTTTTAGGGAAGATGGACCCAAACGAGGCGCTAGCAACTTGGCAAAGTGCAGATCAGCTTGCTTGCATCCAAGTGGACAGGAAGGAAAGAGCTGAGCTTTTTGTAGGGTCTTCCTGGTAGGAACAGATTTTTTTAATGACGTATTGCCCTGAAACGGGTATGATTTAATCCCAATCTGAAGGAGAAGTGAGGCAAATAATTTTTGCAGATGTGTTTCAGATAACAGGGGAGAAGAGGGGCCGGTGGCAGCCAGCAAGGAGAGCTGCGGTGGATGAGTGGGAGTTCCTGGGTGCGTGCGCTGAGCAGGTCCAGGAACAGGGAGAGGTGTTTCCTAGAGGACGAATTACTGTGCATAAATGAGTTATTGTCAGCAATGGGGCCGTGATGCATTGAGTAAAATATGTTGGCATAAGCCTCAGTTAGAATGAGCTTATTCTGTGTCACGTACATACAGTTCCCTGCATGTGCCATGTAGAGAAGGGGGTACTTGACTGCAGCTCAGCCGTCTTTGCGTCTGCACCCTTTCCATGTCAGCATCTGGCTGTCTGGGGAGCCTCGGTGTGGGCGGTGAGGAATATGCAGCGTTGGGATCGTGGGACACCAGCCACAGGTTTGATGCCAGCAGTCAGCATGGTGCTGCTAGGTCTTTCCCAGCACGATGAGGGCCAAAGTATTTCCAAGACCTGAGACCGCTGCTCTGTTTGCACTGAATCTTACCAGCCCAGATGATTTCTGCTCGCTCTGGCACAGCTTGCCTTGCCTTGCCGCTTTAAACCCATCACGATGGATCTCATGGTTTTTGCTGCTGTCCTACGTTACTCTTGGGCACTAATCTTGGGCAGCGCTGGCGGTGCGGTCGGCTCAGGCTGTCCTTCTGACGCCGGGCTGTCATGGGCGCTGCGTGGCTCTGGTTTGACATCTTGGGACTGATGACGAGGCGGCTGCCGCTGACGATTAGGATTTGTCTGCCCACCAACCAGGGCTAAAAATAGTGGCTCAGACAAGTCCTTCTTGTACTGTGGTGATGACCAGATTTTCCCTTCGGTCCAACTAACCAGGCGCTACCTGCACCACCGTGTGCACAACAGTTGTGTTGCACGGAGCCAGCTTTGCACAACCCAGCACAGAGAGTTGGGGTTGTTTGAGTGGAGCGGGAGGCTGGAGGTGGATGCCACGGCGCTTGAGTGCTGCTGGCTTTAGGGCTTCCCTTGGCTTGTTGAGTGACCTTGATAAGTCCCTTGATGGAGATGCAGGATGGTTATTTCTGGGTACAGTTTGGCTTTTGGGGTAGGGATGCTCACAGGTTCTGTTGTTTTATTTCCTTGGGGGAAAACGTTTTTATATGATGAGCGCTCATGATGTACTGCAGGTCTCTCTCCTCTCTCCAAAGGCAGCAGTGTCGGAGGAGCACAAGGAGAGCCTCACGGGTAGTTTTGTGCCCCCGTTCCATGTCCAAATGTCACATGAAGTCTACAGGCTGCTTTTTAGCTTTGAAACATGCTTTTGAGATCGCAAAGAGAGAAGGCAGCGTCCTGGGGGGACACCAGGAGTTCCTCAGTTCCTGGCTTGATCTGTTGCTATCCCCTAAAAAACACTCGCCTTTTCTCCGCAGTGTGTTTGCGATGGTGTTAGCGATACCCCGAAAGGGAAGCCGGCTTCATTAGGGGTAAGGAGTCACTGCCAAGTCCTTTGCTGTTTCATCACTTCTAGCATTTCTTCGAGTCCTGTTGGTTTCAGTGAGTTTCCGTCCAGTAAACGAGCCGTGCCCCGTCTGGCCTTATCTCCCGGCTTCTCGATGACCTTACGGCATCTCCAGCACCTCCCTTGCCCTCCCCGTTTCCCCTCCCCTGGTGAGTTTTGACATCCATTCCTGTTATCAGGCAGTTGAGACTTACAGGCTCTCCAGCTGTCGCAGCTGATGCTGTCCCGGTTTAAGCATAGGCCATTTACCTTCCACGTGTCCCGAATTAGGGGAAATGGACAGGAGGGCTGGGTCTGTTTAAAAATTAAAGCTGATTACAAGGCATTAACATTACATTTAAAGAAATAGACAGCAGCCCTCCTCTCTCAGCATAGTTGCAATATGTTCCCTTTTGTTCTGGTCTGGAAGGGGAAGCAGGACTGGTATCGACTCCAGGCTGGGCGGGATTTCTTCTTTATCCATAAATTTAAAAAGAGAAGCTGCCTGATGTCCGCTGCAATACTTTAAAGCAGTTCTGGTCTTACTACCTAAGGCAGTTCCCATCCTTGATATTGTAACAGAAAGCTTTAGTTTTTTCTGCTGATCTTGAATTTCTCTTGGAAAATTCAGATCTACTGACACTTGTGTTCATCGATCTG